>NC_044309.1:92229241-92829241 GCF_007474595.2 Lynx canadensis | reverse complement strand
TTTAATTTTTTGAGGAACCTCCATACTGTTTTCCAGAGAGGCTGTGCCAGTTTGCATTCCCACCAGCAGTGCAAAAGAGATCCTCTCTCTCCCCGCATCCTCACCAACATCTGTTGTTGCCTGAGTTGTTCATTTTAGCCATTCTGACAGGTGTAAGGTGGTATCTCATTATGGCTTTGATTTGTATTTCCCTAATGATGAGTGATGTTGAGCATTTTTTCATGTTTCTGTTAGCCATCTGGATGTCTTCTTTGGAGAAGTGTCTATTCATGTCTTTTGCCCATTTCTTCACTGGATTATTTGTTTTCTGGGTGTTGAGTTTAGTAAGTTCTCTATAGATTTTGGATAATAACCCTTCATCTGATATGTTGTTTGCAAATACCTTCTCCCATTCCGACAGTTGCCTTTTAGTTTTGCTGATGGTCCCTTCCCTGTGCAGAAGCTTTCTATTTTGATGAGGTCCCAATAGTTCATTTTTGTTTTGGTTTCCCTTGCCTCCGGAGACGCGTTGAGTCAGAAGTTGCTGTGGCAGACCTGCATGACTTTCTGTCCCAAATATAAACAGGAATGCTTGAGAATGCCTAGACTTTTTTTTTTCTGTTTAATATGTGCCATATCAGTTTGGAGAAATTATTTACTTTGCTTATGTTAGAGTTCTTTCATTATAAAGGAAATGTTTTCCTATTCCCCATTCCATTTTCTCTGAGACTTAACCACTCATTTATTTCCTTATACTTACTGCAAACTGTGGCCTGGGATTTACTGGGATTCTCACTGTGGGCACATACTTTTTTCTTGTTTTTTTTTTTTTTTTTTTAATTTTTAAAATTTATTTTTGAGAGAGATAGAGACAGTGTGAGTAGGGAGGGGCAGAGAGCACGAGACAGAATCCTAAGCAGGCTCTGCAATGCCAGCATGGGCCAGATGCTGGGCTGGAACCCAGGAAACCATGAGATCATGACCTGAGCCGAAAACAAGAGTCAGACCCTACACAGGTGCCCCGGCACATACTTTTTTCATACTCATATCTCCCCTCAAGCACATGTGTTTTCATGAATGTCTGTTAATCTGCCTGGGAAAGAGTTCTCTACACCATCAGCATCAATAAATCCAGTTGTCTCATTTTTCAGTCTTAGGTATTGTTGGGGTCATTTGCTAATGCTTGTATGAGTAAAGGGTTCAGAAAATGCCTGTTGCAGTGTGATTTCTTTAACTTGTTTGAGACCATACCATGAGACAACAGACCTGGGGAGCTCTGTGCTTACAGGGAGGAAAGAAAGGAATTTTGATTTTTTTTCTTTAGCTAAATGTTATAAAACTTTAAAGCTTAAATTTGAATATTTGTTGCAGATGGGTTAAAGAAAATACATCAACTCAGTATTTTTCCTGTTTCTACTCACTAACGAACAACAGAAGCCTAAAAAAAAAAAAAAAGGAATGTTCTATAAAGTAAGATATAAAATTTGGGTTAGGGCTATAAGTTAATAGTTTCATTATTCCCTGTCCCCAAATTATTTCTGGGCCCTGGACCTCTGAACCTAAGGTAATCTGCTAGGCAATTTTAACATCTTATCACAAGTCAGTGATCTCCTCTCCTCCACGTCCTCCCTATCTTATTGACAAATGTTTCTGTGGTGACCTAGTTCTGCTTCCTGTTTAAACTGTATAAAGGATTCATTGAATTCACTATCTAGCTTTTGATTCTATTTGCAAATATATAGCTGTAAATGATTCCATTCATTAGCTGATGCAGTCTCCCTTTGCTAACCATATTTGGGTCATTTCATTGTTAACATCGGCTGAGGGAGGAGAAGGAACTCTTTGAAACTCCTCCCACTTGTGATTTTATGGGTCTGATATGGAGGTTTATCAGGGCAGAAGCATGGCTTGGCTGACCCAATGCCCATTTCCAGATTTCTCTGCCCTTGCCTACTGCTACAATAGAATGGAGAAGCTAAATATTCACTGTTCTTAACTTCCTCTGAAGCAAGGGGTGGCCTTTTGACAGAGTTCCAGCCAATGCAGCAGAAGTGGAATTCTGGAGTGGAGGGTTCTGGGAAGGATCTTTTATTTCCTGATCAAAGAGGCCAGAAGCTGCTGGTACTACACCTTCCACTTCTTTTGGTCTTGACCATTGTTGTGATGCCTGAATCTACAACAGTCACACAGCAACTTTGAGATAATACACCAATGTACTAAAATGGTAGAGTAGAATTATAGAAGAAACCTTCGTTTTTATCATATCATGGAGCCCCACATTATACAGAACTGCCTCCCTCTAGCATTGTATATGAAAAGCAAATCCCTATGTAGTGGTCTTAGGACATGGCTACAAATTCTTTGACACTTCTCCCATTAAAAGATCCTTCTCCTGAATACAGGCCAGACTTAGTGAGTTGCTTCCAGCAAATAGAATGCAGTGGGAGGGATACTGCATGATTCTCAGGTTAGGTCATAAAAGGTGATACAGTTTCTGCCTTATTATTCCTCTTCTCATGTGCGACTTGGGAGCCATGAGTTGACATATCAGAAGTCAGTCTACACCAAAGCTGCCATGCTGGAGAAACCATGTAAGAGACCACATTGAGATAGTGATGCCTGAGGAGACTCAACTGTTATCAGGCTCCAGCTCTTTCACTCTCCCCATCAAGGATGAACAAACATGTGAGTGAACCAGTCTGCAGATGATTCCAGCCCTCAGTCTTCAAGCTGCCCTAGCTGATGTCAACGAGAAGAGACAAGCTTCCCTCCACCAAGTCCTTCCCAAACTACAGATTCAGGAGGAAAATAAATGTTATTTTTAAGTCACTAAGTTTGGGGATGGTTTATTATGTGGCAACAGAAACTGGACACCTTATTTTTTATACTGCTGTTATTGGGACATTCTCTTACTTGCAGCCAAAAGGAGCCCTACTAAAACACTTAGTAGTAGGAAGATTAAAAGAAATTGCTAAAACGACCCTTCTAAATTACTATACATGTTATCTATTGTATTCTTCTCTTAGCCTAGTTATGCTAATCAAATTAACTATAGTATTGATGTCATGATTTTCCATAAGCTGATGTTAATTTAGTTCTATACAGGTTTTATTTATAATAGCACTGGGCTAGTAGAACTGCAGAAAAGTAGAAATTTCAATTCAGGACACCATATTTCTGTTTTCCTGCTCTTTTAGTGGGAAACAATAAAAACATCAGTAAACAATATCAATAGCTGCTTCACTAGCAGGTAAAGCTCGTCTGAGTCCCCAACTTCATCAAATCCCATCAGTGTTTGAGGTTGTTTTCTTAATGAAATGTTCCTAGCATTTGACAGCTTTGTTCCTTCATTGACATTTGAAGCTTTTTAAATAGATGAATTTTTAATGTCATATTTAATAGGCCAGATTCCTTGAAGCAAAATTCCATTAGTTAGTGTCCACCTTTTAGAGAATGGATGGTCACTAATTACTGTTAGAATTTATTTAAAAGTTTTAATATATGGTCTTAATCATAAACTCATTTATAAATCCAGCATATAGAAACTAGTAAGATTATTCTAGATTAATAGTCATATCCTTACATGGGAGCTGCAGTATAAATTAAAAATCTTTTATCCAAAAGTAACATAATTCTATTTCTGGTGATGGAAATTCTTAGTTGGATTTGTAATATAGTTTGGGCTATTTTCTTATCCCATTGGACTGAAATTTTAAACCTAAAAGAACAAAATGTAACTTCTGAAAGCTGGTTGCACAAAAGCCAATTTCATTTTTGTGTGTTTATTTACACAACGTCCACATTCTTAAACTGTTGGCAAATTCACAGCTGGGTGGAGCTGCACATGTGTCATTGTGCTGATGCTACGGGGCGGGGTGGGTGTGGAGGGTGGGCTGGGGCACATAGGGGTCCTTGCAAAGAGAAGTTACATAAGTGATATCACATGCAGAAGTAGCCTCTGGGGTTTAAAAATAACTGGACAGGGAGTGTCAGCCTTTCTTGGATCTGACTCCCTGACTTACTATCCTTAAGGGTCAGACCTATATTCCTGGGTGGGCTGGAGAGTCTGTTTAAATGCACTCAGTTCCTCATGGAAATCCTACATAATAGCTTAAAGAGCCTGGGAATGTTTTTTTGTCTCAAGGCAGCAAGGTGCTGCCTGCAAAAGCTGAACCAACATCTCAATGAGAAGCCAAAACAGGACAGATGTTTCATGCTGTGCCTCAAATGCAGTTGCTTCCAGCATGGTTTCCTTAAACACAAAAACAGAGAAGACAACCGCTCTTCCATAGTGGCTTCAAAGCAGATTAAAATAAGCACTAATTTCCCATCCTGTCCTTCTCCCTACCCATCTATTTTAGGGGACTGAACTACTGATATATGAGACAATGCCTTGTATTCATGCTACCTGATATTTTTATTTTTGTAATTTGTGAAAAATAAGCTGTTCACAGCTTATGTACCCTGCATATCTACCCTGGTGTCAGAGATTCCTTGAGGGCCAATATCTTAATTTAATTGGCACAGAGTCCCCATCTAGCACCTGAGAAAATATATATACCGTGCAGTCATATGAGACCATAGAAATGGTAGGAGTGGGGGTGAAATCTAACAAAGGTCAGAAAACAACATAAATACATATTAAATCTGCCACCTGCCTATGGTTACCCTGAGCCTATCCAGTATCACTTGAGATGCTCATGTCATTAGGGAGAGGCAGGTATTTCTTTCTTTTTTTTTTTTTTTTCAATATATGAAGTTTATTGTCAAATTGGTTTCCATACAACACCCAGTGCTCATCCCAAAAGGTGCCCTCCTCAATACCCATCACCCACCCTCCCGTCCCTCCCACCCCCCCAATCAACCCTCAGTTTGTTCTCAGTTTTTAGGAGTCTCTTATGCTTTGGCTCTCTCCCACTCTAATCTCCTTTTTTTTTTTTTTCTTCCCCTCCCCCATAGGTTTCTGTTAAGTTTCTCAGGATCCACATAAGAGTGAAAACATATGGTATCTGTCTTTCTCTGTATGGCTTATTTCACTTAGCATAACACTCTCCAGTTGCATCCACGTTGCTACAAAGGGCCATATTTCATTCTTTCTCATTGCCACGTAGTACTCCATTGTGTATATAAACCACAATTTCTTTATCCATTCATCAATTGATGGACATTTAGGCTGTTTCCCTAATTTGGCTATTGTTGAGAGTGCTGCTATAAACATTGGGGTACAAGTGCGCCTATGCATCAGTACTCCTGTATCCCTTGGGTAAATTCCTAGCAGTGCTATTGCTGGGTCATAGGGTAGGTCTATTTTTAATTTTCTGAGGAACCTCCACACTGTTTTCCAGAGTGGCTGCACCAATTTGCATTCCCAGCAACAGTGCAAGAGGGTTCCCTTTTCTCCACATCCTCTCCAGCATCTATAGTCTCCTGATTTGTTCATTTTGGCCACTCTGACTGGAGTGAGGTGATATCTGAGTGTGGTTTTGATTTGTATTTCCCTGATGAGGAGCGACGTTGAGCATCTTTTCATGGAGAGGCAGGTATTTCTATTCTCTGGCTATCAAATGGCCATCGGTGGTATCCTCTGGATTAGAACCCTTAGCTTCAATCCCCAGCCTTTCCTTAAGTTTCCAGATGACTTCGACATTCCCCCACCACTTGCTCATTGGTATTAGCAGATAGAGCCCATCAATTCCTCTCTAATGCCACTGCTTCTTCCTGAAGGCCTACACACCATTGCAAACCAGAAGGCAGCCTCTTACCCATATAAATGATTCCTTTTAGAGGCATGATCTATTCAAGCTGGTTCCTTCCAGAGTTCTTTCATTCACTGAAGCAGTATTTCTCAAAGCATTTGAATCATCTGGGATGCTTGTAAAATACAGATTCCCACTGGATCAGGCACCTTCTGGGTGAGCCTGAGAGTCTGCATATGTAACAAGCTCTTTAAGCAAAAAACTGATTCTGTCTCAAGATAAAGGTGCAAAGAGCTAGTTAATTTCGTCCCTATTCACATCAAGTTTAGGATTTGTTAGGGATACCTTTCACCCTCACAGTCCGGAAACTCCAGGAAAAGTCTGCCAATTTCAACAACTAGGACACCACCTGACCCTTCAACTTGCCACAGTCTCAAAACAACTGTAACTGGGCTCTGTGGGGAATCTTGAGGCTGAGAACACCACCTGACCTCTCATTCTTGGCCTTGGCCACCCTTGCACCTTTGAGGAGCTCCCTCCCCATGTGGCCTGTGTTCTTCTATACTCTGGTCTTTTCACTGTTCTGTGCTTCCTCTTCCTCACCACCTCCCCCCCCCCCCCCCCCCACCCCCATCTCACCATACTATGTGCTCAGCTCACTCCTTCTCCCTCCGGACTTCTGCTCCATGGCAAATCCCCTTCCATCAGTCACCAGAGTACCCTTGCTTCAGCTGAGCTCTGCCTCTGCCTGGGGACACTCTTTCTTCCTTAGTCCTCCCAAGTGTCGCCTGCCTTTCCCCCCATGCCCATTATGAGCTGGTGGCTGCAGGTGGGGGACGGAATCGGAAAGAGATCATCAAACTTTTTCTCTAAAGGACCAGATAGTAAATATCTTTGTGGGCCATACATCTTCCATAACTACTCAAGCCTGCCAGCCACTGTAGTTCAAAAGCAACAACAGGCAGTAAGTAAACAAATGAACGTGTTTCAATTAAACTTTTTTATGGACATTGAAATATGAATTTTCCATAATTTTCACGGGTCATAAATTTACTTCTGAAAAATTTTTCAACTATTTAAAAATGTGAAAACCATTCTTAGCTCATGGTCCATACAAACAAAAAACAAGAAAACAAAACAAAACAGGGACTGGGCTGGGTTTTGCCCATGGCTATTCTTCGTTGACTCCTGATCTAAACTAGTGCTTCTCAAACTTTATTTATTTTTTTTTTTTTAAATTTTTTTTTTTTTTTCAACGTTTATTTATTTTTGGGACAGAGAGAGACAGAGCATGAACGGGGGAGGGGCAGAGAGAGAGGGAGACACAGAATCGGAAACAGGCTCCAGGCTCCGAGCCATCAGCCCAGAGCCCGACGCGGGGCTCGAACTCACGGACCGCGAGATCGTGACCTGGCTGAAGTCGGACGCTTAACCGACTGCGCCACCCAGGCGCCCCTTGCTTCTCAAACTTTAATGTGCATATACATGATGAAGAACCTTGTTGAAATGCAGACTTTGAGTCAGTAGATCCAGGGTTTCTGAGATCCTGCACTTCTAACAAGTTCCCAATATACCACTCGTGTTGGTATATAATACTCGTATTGCTGTGAGTATACCACACGTTGAGTAGCAAGGTAGTATAACCATACGTCGAATTTTAGTCTTTATATAATAAAGACATTAAAATAGCTTAATGATAAAGTATTCATATTGTAATTCGTGTTCTGTAGAAAGGCTGCGTGGAAGGCCTGGTGGCTGAGAGAGGAGGCTTTGAAACCTAACAGACTCCCACTTACCAGTTGTATGAATATGGATATACTTGTTAACTTCCCTCAATTTCCATTTTTTCAGCTGTAAACCTATGCAATAATAACCTCCGCCTCAGATGGCTGTTTAGGATTTTAACATGATTATGCACTTAGCAAGGGCCCAATAAACCTGCGGCATTATTATTTTTAAATTTAAAAAGCAAGACACGAACCTGCACATAACAAAACAGTAAGAACTCTGAGTGCCTTAGGGGATCTCCTTGCTTTCTCTCTTGGAAAATATTTGCAAGGGTCATGCTGTTCATTAATTCAAGAAACATTTGCTGAGCCACTACATCTCCGGCCAGGCAATGTGCACTGTTGGATCTGCTACGATGAGTGAAATGTAAGCTCAAATTGGTGCGGGAGGTGGAAACACACAGCAATTTCAGCATGGAATAAGTGCTGTATGGCGAGTGCCGTATGTAGAGTGCTGGGGCAAGGCCACACTCCCATTCTGCCAGGAGGAGAGACCAGAGGATTCCACACAGGAGGTGACCCTCAGCTAGACTTTGAAGGATGATTATGGGTCTGCCTGATGGAGGGAAGAGGGAGCAGGATATGCACAGGAGGTGGGGGGAATCCAGGACAACTGGCCTCTAGGGACGTGGGGGACAGGCCAGGGACAGGCTCTGACCAATCAGAACAGATGCAGGTCTTGATGTTATAGAGGTGTGGCCTGGCTGGGGATCAGCCCTGGGTAGGTCATTATCCCTTTCGGGAAAACATCCTGACAATACCCATAATGCATGCCAACGGGGACTCTGAAAAAAGGCAGAGCCAGAAAATCCTCAACCACTTTTGCCGGAGTCACAGAAAGCCTGGGGAGCTCTTGTACTGAGCCAAGGAATCCCAGCCTCTGTGGCTTGTGTTCCTAAGGAATAGAATAGACTGGATAAGAATTCTCTATGACGTGGGGCCTACCACATCAAGGCCGAAGGAAAACGGCCTTTATAAGTGAGCCCCTGGAAACCTACTTGGCTCAGTAATTACTTACTACGTGTCTGTTACAGGAGGGGCTTTGTGTGGTGGTGCTGCTGGGGCTACTAGGGTGACGTCTGGCATCTGCCATGGGGAATTTCACCTCTAGTCGAAGAAACTGGCATTCAAACCTCTATGCTGGGGGGTGAGGAGAGCCCAAAGTCTTGGAGAACTTTATAGGAAGAAGAAACTGATTATAAGGAGTTTGGATCTGGGAGGTGGGAGGTCCACGTGTGCTTCATGGAGGAAGTGGCATTTGAGCTGGCCTTTGAGATGCATGTTTCTGTCTTTGGGTGCTCCCTTCAGGATTTCCAGCTTGTTTCGGGGGCAGGGGGATGGGGGTCTCTGTGTATAGATAACTAACTTCAATTAGTGGCCTTGGAAGTGACAGCAGTTTCCTGAACTGACCTTCTAGTGCTGAGTAGGGGCCAAAAACTACCATCTGAAAAAAACCCTGAACCTCTTCAGGGCAAAGGTTGCAATCAAACACAATTTGGATTACAGCCCCAGAACTGAAATTCAGAAATAGTTCCTGGCAATACCAGTCTGTCTTCCCTTCTTCCCTTCCCTGAGGCCTTCTATCCTCCACAGCAGGGCTTCCCATCTAGAGGGTCATGTGTGAGAAGTAGTGGGCCAAACAGCAAGGGGGTAGGAAGGACAGTAGGTTCCTGACTTGTGCTGGGACATCTGCATCCTGATGCACAGTGTCCTCAGTGGCATATACTGACTCTAGACTGTTCTCGTCTCTGTTAATTCCTCCTTTCTCAGTGGTATAGGATGGACTTTCCTGCCTTAATACTCCCCTAAATCATGCTTAATCTGTTTGAACTGACTTTTCTCCAAATCACCTGCATTCAGTTGAGATTTAGCCATGTTTGGGTCCATCTGGTGACCCTAGAGGGCCCCGGCCAAGTTGCCTGGCCTGAAAGGGAGATTTATGTTTGGGGCTTTGAGTTGAGACGAGTGTGTGGAGGAGGCACAAGGCCTAGTCCAGCCTGTGGACTAGGTTTGGGGTCAGTGTAGAGTGGACTGCAAACCAAAAGGGGCTGTTGTTTTACAAGGAACTCTGAGACAAAGGGCCAGAGGCAATGTTATTTCAAGGTCCAAGTGAGAAAATGCTACTCAGGGAACACCCAAACATTGCTAATCACCTCCAGAGCTAGTGCTTGCAGAATCCTGAACAATTAATACGGGCTCGGTTTGGGTCTTTCCCTAGAGTTAGACAAAAGGAGTATGTGGTTTTTTTGTTTTGTTTTGTTTTGTTTTCTGATTGAGAGGAGTTTCCTGCCTCCACAGTTGCAGTTTGGGGATCTCTGTAAATTGCTTCCTGGGCATGGAAGCAGAATTCTTATGAAGGGCAGGGGTGAGATGCTACTCCAAACATCACTGATGAGGCTGGGATGCAAGAACATAAGAAGTCTGCTTATGAACACGCATGAGATGCCCTTGGATGCTCCCAAATATAAGCATGGGAGAACAGATTGCTGAGATCCCTCCTTGTATGATAGGAGGACACGTGAATAAAATCTGAATTGTTATTGTTATTGTAACTTCATTTGTACCCAGTGGCTGGAGAGGCTTGGAGAAATTTTTTATGTTTGTAAATGTACGTGCATGCATATGAGATGGATACTTGAAAACACAGTTCTAGGAAAGAGTGTTCCTCAACCCAGTCAAAAACACTGTAGCAACATAGGTCTGTGTGACAGGTGCCACATTTAGATGAATATGAATCAGCCAACCTGCAATTATTTTTCAAAGTTTCCTAAACAGTTCTAGTCAATAAGTAGCAGTGAGCACGGCACAAGGTGCATTCCCATGAGATACGGTACATGGCTAGATTTTTATTTGTAGATGATCTGTCTTGCCCCCTAGAACAGGTAACTGGAACTTTGTCATTTTGTTCATATCTGTATCCCCAGTGTCTAGAACAGTGACTGACACATAGTAGGTGCTCAATAGTTGTGAATGAATATATAAATAACTTGATGAATGAACACTTGGGTTTTATATATCAGCTGGAAGCCCTCTGTCTCTTTTCTCAGATGCTATTATTTCTGCCAAATATACCTTGAGTCGCTGGCCTATGGTAAACTCCATTTTCTCAGTGTAGAGACTGTGGGTGGTTCCCAGGGTATTATGGCTTGGCACGTGGGTGTGGATTCTTATACAAACACAGAGGCCCTGGGCTTAGCAGATAGTCCCAAAAGCTCAGAAGGACTTCCCAGCAGAATACTATAAAGTTCCTCTTCCTTAACACATCTTACAAAAATTTCCTCATTATGAAAATAACACATGTTCATTAAGTAAAAGTTGGAAACACTAGAAAAACATGAAGGTAAAAAAATTACCCATAATCCCTTTACTCAAACACAAATCCATCCTTCTCTTTCTCCTGGATTACTGAAACAGCTTTTAAACCTGACCACCTTCCCTTCAGCCTAGTCATCCTCCAATCTAGTCGCAGAGCCAGGGAGAGAGATTTCTAAAACACAGATCCTAAAACAATTCAAAGGCTTCCCATTGCCCTCAGTATCCAAACCACTCAACAGGTCTGGCTCTGCTTATGTCTTTTGCTTCCTATTCCCCTGAGTCCCTATCATATTACACTTGTGCCAAATTTCCTTCATTGGAATTTCCTTCAAATCTTTAAATGAGTTGCACTTTCTCCTGCTGTCTCTGGTCTTTTTCACAAGCTGTTGACTTTGCTTAGAACTCTCTCCACCTTTCTTGGTTCTATTCTTTATCTTTTTGTTTCCTTGTCTGTGTTTATCTGTCTTTTCCTCTTTTCTTTGTCTGATTCAGAATTTAGATCCTACTTTCCCCACTAAAACACCATTCTTGATTGTCCTTCCCCATTTCCCTACCAAATCTGAGTTTGGAGGTCCTCCTGTTTGCTTCAAAAAAACCCATAGATTTCTTCCGCCACATAGCTCACCATACAGTATGTTTAGTCCTATCTGTAAGGGTCTCTCTTTATTCTCAGTGCACAGCACTGTGCCTACTTCATGTCACACAGGTCAATAAATATTTGTGGAGGTGAATTTAACCTTAATTGTTTATATTTTAGAAACTTTTCCTCCTAACCTTTGCTTGAATCATATTGTGTTTTCCATTCTACATATATATAATTAATCATGTAAATTATGTTAGAATCCATATCATATAAATATTTTATTCTTATGGTTTTTCTTAACAGTATATGAAGTATTTTCAATTTAAACCAGTCTTCATAAACTTCATTTTTAATGACTGCACACTCTTCCATCAAGTGGAGGTACTCTGGTTATCTTCTATTGCAGGACATTTAAGATTATTTTGCCTGTACAATTTGTTAGTAATTAAAAAACATCTTTGGATATTTTGGGGCATAAAACTTTTCTATATTTTGAATTATTTCCTTACAACACCCAAAATAAAATTTGGAGGTCACCGGGCATTTGAAGTTTTTAATTGTGTTGCCTGATTGCCTTTGTAGCATTATTTATTAGTTTATATTGCCATCATCCATTTCATTCACCCTCACTAAAGTCACTTCATTTCACCCATTAAAAACCTTCAAAGAACACGTACCTCCCAAAGACAGCAGCACCGAGGATATAGGGCCAACATTTGCCCCTCTTGTCACTGTCTTCCAAGGGCAGTGTCTCAGTTCCATTTTCAAAGTGCAAACTTTCCTCTCACCCCACTTGGCTGAGCAATCACTCTGCACATCTTTTTCTTCTTCTTAGGGGAGTGAGGTAGCTTTAAGTTTGTTCTTTTTATTCCATGTCAAATCCTTTGGATGAACCCAAGCCAACCTCTACTCACATTTCCCACCCTTCCATCAACACACACGCACTCACGAATCAGTTAAAGTCCACCAGAGGGTAATATCCACTGAGACCACCTTCCCACTCACCTTATCTTTTTCCTGGTTCTCTGATTCCTTGGCTCTTCCCCATAGTTCCGACTCTTTATCTGTTTTCCTTTCTCCCCCCATTTTTCAATAAATCTATCAAGCACCCACCAGGCCAAGCACAAGTGCTGGCATACACGGAAAATAAGGCAGCAAATTCTCCCTCCTGCCATCATGGAGTTTACATTCTAGTGGGTGTTCACATTTTAGATTAAAAACAAAAACAAATCCATACATTAAAAAGTTACACATTGTGATGGGCATTATGAAGGGAATAGAGGCTAAGAGAGAGAATATTGGAAAAGATCTTTAAACAAAATCATACTTCCCTCCTACCCCCTTTCTTTCCCCTTAACTCCTAAGTATGCTTTATTTTCTCCATAGTACTTACCACACCTGATAGAGTATGTACACTATTTCCTGCTTTGTTTATTGCCTGTGTCCCCACCACCACTTGAATGTGAGCTCCAGGAGGGCAGGGGCTTTGCAGTTCACTGCTGCACCTGGCCCACTGCAGGTTCTCAGTATCTGCTGGATGACTTTGTGAGTGGAAGGACTTCTTGGGAGGTATGTGTGAAACTGGGATCTGAGGATGAGAAAGAGCCATTCGTGAAGAGAGGTGGTATCAGAGTCTAGGTGGAAGAAACAGCAGGTACAGAGGCTCTGAGGCAGGGAAAAGGAATGGAAAGCAGCCCAGAGTGGCTGAGTCAGAGTGACTAAGGTGGGAAGCAACACAGAATGATGAGGTTTGTCAGGCAAGTAGGGCCCCTATCATGCCAGGCCTTGAAGACCCTGTGCGGGGGTTTGGATTTCATTCCAAGAACAATGGGAACCCACTGAAAGTTTTGAGTTGACATGACACGAGGATATGCCTCCCTGCATTGGCAGAGTGTAACTACAGTATTTGTATATTTGGGGGTGGGGGGGAGGCATGGGGTGGGATGGGATAGGGTAATTCACATGGTGAGTTCTTGTGCATGGATTTGTCCTCTGTGACCCACATTCTCCCTATTGGGTGTGGAGTATCAAATTCCTTCCAAGCCTATTGTTTTAGGATCCTATAAGTCAATACACATAACTATACTCCCCTTGTTATCATGTTCCCTTATGTTTTGATATCTAGCCTCTAGTGTTTGACCCAGATGAGAAACCTCACTTCTGAAGCAGAGTCCAGAGCTGCCATTTTTAGGATGATGGTAGATCTGACATCGATTTGGTGACCTGGGGGAACATGTTTTGTTTTTTATAATTTTAATGTGAAAAGTGGAGTCATGGCTTTCCCTTGAACCCTGCCATTTTGTCCAGCCTGGTTCATTTTTCTCAGACCTGTTTGGGATCTAGTTGAGAGTCTTGCTGTGAGGATTCAGGCGTTGTAAGGACAGGAGAAGAAGCCCCCTCAACAAGGGAGAGCTCCAGAAAGCTGAGCTGACGGAAAGTCCCACTGCTTCCCAGCCCTGTCATGGTGGCCTTCTTTTGGGGATACCTTCCTCCTGGCTTCTGACTCCTGTCACTTTGGTGTTTATCCTTCAGGAATCCCTGCAACTGACCACAGCTTCTGGCTCATTCCACTGGCACTTCTTCCTGCAAACAACCTCCTTCTCGCCCGTGTACTTGCTGCTTGGGTCTTGTTTGTCTTGTCCTTCTCACTAAGAAATGCCAGCCATTCTGACCCAGTCTGTCAGCTCCCCTTAGGGAAGCCATGCTGTTAGGTGTCCCTGAGGAGCCTATTTCCCTCTGCCCAAACCTAGGAATCCATGGGATGGACGGAGGTAGGAGGTGTGTAAGTAGCACAGAGTAAAACAGAAAGTGTGACTGAACATTGAACAGCTGGCTCAGGAGACGATAACATGGGGCACATTAGGGATGTCATTTCCCCTCTCCCTGGAGGGGAGATGGAGATGGAAGGGTCCTTTTTGTTTTGTTTTGTTTTTGATTGTGAGCAAATGGCCCTGCATAAATCCAATGATCACAATTGAATTAAATTTACAACAGACTTAGCCTGGCACGTATTTAATAGAACACCTAATTGTTACTGGGTTGCATGGCACTTAGGCACACCCTGTAAGCAATTTACTGATCATTTCTTTTATTCAGCTAAACTGCACTTTGTTTTTCTCATCTCACTTGACTTCTCTAGCGTCTATAATTGGCATAGATGGTATTCCATGCTAGTGCTGTATTAATATCACGAGTGCATAATACTTTATGGCAATTATTATCGCACAGAGGAAATTAGAGTCCACACATTTGATGAACAAGTGGAAGGGGGCCAGCACTATGTTCCGATCCTGGTGTTTTGACTTCAGCGGCCATTCTTTCAACAACATCACTTTGCATGATCCCTTTTACCCAGACCACCTGAAAGCCTTAGGCTCTCATTTGCCAGCAGCAAGGGCAGAGGTTTGGGGAGAGTAGGGCCATTCTTGCAGCAAAGTGAAACAGAGCTTTGGATTCTGGAAACCCATAGTGTTGGGGTGGAAGGGTGGGGTGTGTGGAATAGGTGGGGCTGAGAGCACAACCCCAGTGCTCTAGAGTTCCCTGCCTCCACTTCACCCCTGCAGGACCAGTCTATACTAGGGGCATTCTTATTGTGATATCAGGAAGAAGAAATGCCTTGGCTCACCGATGGCCCCTCTCACTAGTCATTGCTCAGATATGCAGCAATTCATCTTAAAACTAGAGTTAAAAAGGCAAAAATGTGGGAAGAGATTATAAGGGTCTAGCCTCTGGGTGTCTGATTGTGGGAGTGTGGAAGGAGGGTGGGGAGAGGTGGAGCAGTTAATGGGAGGTATGTGTGGGGGAAGGGAATGGGAGGGGAGCTTGAAGAGAAGATGAACCCCATTTGCCACACGCAGGACCACATTACAAACAGTTCCATCTTCTCACTAGTCTTTTCTGTTTTAGAGTGCCATGACTATTCCTTTGGGAACAGTTTTCTCTACTTATTTCCTACCATGGAAATTCTATTAATTGGCTTGCCAAGGACAGGGGTCACACTATCTCTGATGGCAATCAGAATTGCTTAGTGGCTGATGGTGCAAGCTGCTTACTTCAGACAGATGGAACAGCAGTGGGAATTTGTATTCTATTTCATGGCAGTCATGTGAATGCTTTCTTTTTCTTGGTCATTGAACCTGCGTACGACTGTAGAGAAGGTGACAAGAAAGTGTGAAAAGATGCTAAAGCCACTTGAGCAATCTGTTCTTTGCAGGCTTGGGAGCCCCGAATAAAAAGCTACTTCAGAATAGGTCAAATAGAAGACTGTCCAGTCATGGTTGCTATGGTAACCAACAAACATGTTGGCCTTTCAGAGGCCCTGCCCCTGAAGAGGATGATGGCTTTTGTCGTGAAATTTGTGAACTTCACCTATTTCACCACTATTTATTTTCCAAGTTGTTAATAGTAATGAATTGCTCATTATCTAGAAACAGTCCATCTCTGCTCAAATTTGGAGCTAACGCTGGCCCCCACCTCCCTTTCTCCTGCATCAGGGTCTGGTGTGTGGTTCTCACCTTTCTCACAGCCTGCAGAGGTTTATAGGAACCATGGAAAAGCACACAGGAGCGGCAATGAGGTGACCAGAGCTCTGCTGTGTGACTCTCACCCCTGTGGCTCTCATTTCCATTAAAAGGAGGATAAAAATATCTTCCCTACTCACCTTATGGGGTTTTGCAAAGATACCTGAGGTTTTAGATATAAAACTGATTGGAAAATGTTTAGTGCATTATGCTTACTTAAGAGAAAGCATAATAATTTCTCAATCTTCAGACAGAATGCTTGTTACAAATGACTAATACATTTCCTCTTAAGTATTAATCCTAACTGAAGTGTTGAGAAGGATTCTGAGTCTCCATCTAAGCTCAGCTGGCAATAGTAACAATCATTTAATGAAGTCTGCCTTGCACTTGGTGTGGGGGGGTGCGGAGAGGCATCACGAGTGCTGTGTGTCTGCCACTTTAGTTGAGGACGGTCCTCTGTTGCTCCATTGCCACCTTTGGAAGCTGAGCGTTCATTACTGCTCTGTAGCTTGTTCGGTCCTGGTCTGCCAGAACTGATTCATGGGAGATAAACTCCTGACATTCCAGGCTGAGACCTGATATAATTTTGTTTTTTCAAAAAACACACACATTTTGATTTATTGCTAGTAAAGTGAAACATGTTTATTGTTGGAACTTTGACAACAGAGAAACAGACAAAAAACAAGAACAGCTTATAATCTCATCATTCCTGGATCACTTTAACATTTTGGTTATGGATTTCTTGCCTTCTGATCTGATTTACTTATTTCTTAAAAAATGATCACTGGTTGTTGTGTGCAGAATGGATTGTAGGCACATAATGTGGATGCAGAGAGACCAGTTGAGAGGCTGATATAGAAGTCTAGGGGAAAGATGCCAGCGTCCTGGGCTGAGGGGTGAGTGGTGGAGACAATGAAAAGTTGTTGGATTTGGCATACATTTTGAATATAGAAACAACAAATTTGCTGATGGGTTGGATGTAAGGAAGGCAGGCATGAAAAGGATGGTGTCCAATTCCATTTTCAGTGAAATGATCCATTTACAGTGGTGGAGAACAACCAAGAAGCAGGCCTGTGTGTAAGGGAGATGTGGTTGTGGAAATCAGGAACTCAGTTTTGGATATGAGAAGCCTGAGTGAAAATTTCAGTGAAGATTTTGAGTAGGCAGTTGGAGACATGGTGGGAGCTCTGGGACAGGATGGGACTGGGGATTCTGATCTGAGGATCATCTGCATTAAGAGGATGGAAAAGAGATGGGACCTGTCTAGGGAGTTAAGTAAAGATGGACAGGAAGTCTGAGGACTGAGACCTGAGGCCCTCCAATATGTATCCATTGGAAAGAGGAGGGGGAGGACTCACATAGGAAACTGAGGGAGTGGCCAGTGACTAGGAAGAAAATTAGAAAAGAGTGCATAAATAAAGACTAAAAAAAAGGGGGGGGGGCACCTGGGTGGCTCAGTTGGTTAAGCATCCAACTTCTGCTCAGGTCATGATCTCATGTTCAAGGGTTTGAGCCCTGCATCAGGCTCTGTGCTGCCAGCTCTGAGCCCACTTTGGAACCTCTGTACCCCCCTCTCTGCCCCTCCCCTGCATGTACTCTCTCTCTCTCAAATAAATAAACATTTGAAAAAATAAGAGAGAGTGCTGTGCTCAGTAGCCAAGGGTAGAGGGTAGTTCAAGAGAAAGGAGTGCTCCCTCTCTCATGTATATTTTTACATAGGATATGTACATTTTTACATAAATATAGGGGCTTTTTCATTTATCATGAACACCACCTCATGCCCTTAAAAAAACCCTTCTACCTTCTAAAATATTAAAGTATTCCATGCCTATCGATGGAACCTACCAAAGAATACTCTTGCATGTACATCTTGTATTCCTTAGATTCAATTTCTGAAATGGAATTACTGTAGATATGAGCCATCTTTAAGGTTTTTGATACATGTTGTCAAATTACCTTTAAGAAAGGGTGTACCAAGGCTACCACTGTAGCAGCAAATGAAACCAAGTACTTGGCAATCACTGCTACCATTAAAAAAAAAAAATCTCTAGCTCTCTCTCCCTCTTCTGCACTCTCTCCACATATGTATAAAATACTATCTATTCCCCCCCTCCCCGCATGACCTGATTGCATGACCTGATTCATTGAAGTTGAGCATGAGGCTTCTTGTGTGTAGTCTGAGTGATGACTGAGTTGATCCCTGCCCTCAAAACCTCCTTAAGTATGAAAACATGAGTATAAACATCATCCAAGTCAGCCATTCAGGGCAAGAGGGCTGGGGGATGGGGGAGAAGATTAAAGCTGGTTCTGAGCCCTTTTCTCGAGTGAGGGGTGGAGTAGATCTTGTCAGTAGTACTGGAGTTGGTGGGGTTCCCACAACTTGGGATGCCTCCTCCCTCGCTGCCTGACTTCCTGCGGGCGGGGCCTGGGAAAGGGCGTGGTTACTGAGAGGCAGAAGTAACTCTTCCGTAGCGCTGCAGTGGGAACCCAGATGTGCTAGGTAGTGGAGTCTCCGTTGCCCTGTGAACAGCCCAGATTGCTCAACTCAACAACAAACACGAGCCAGAGGGACGCAGGCAAACTGTGGCACACACAGTGTCCCTTGCTGACTGTGTGGAGCCACTGCAGTTCTGACAGGCCCGGTCCCTGCGTGGAGACCTTAAAAATCCTGTCTCGCCTTTCTGGTCATCTGCCCAACTGAGGCAGAAAGACCCTGCGTGTTGCGAAACTGCGAAACTGCGGCAGGGCACGGCCTCTTTCTGTTGGTGTGCAGCATTGCAAAGGACTATTGCACCACGCTGTTATACTACAGATGTGGAAATTGTAGATACTGAGGTGATAGAAATCTTAAGAACATGTGGGGCATAAAGATAGGCAGAAAATGTGGATTGCGGCAATCTTGTATGTAATATTTCTCATTTCACAACTATGCCAATTGGAACAAGTTATCTTTTAAAAAAATGCAACCCAAAGGGGGTAAAAAGGCATCATAATCCTGTGCTTTCTGGATGGCACCAACACTTGTAATATTTTCTATAGTAGTTACAAAAGAATTCCTGAGAGACTTACAATCATGTAAATTATCACAGGCCCTAAATCCAAAGGAAATCATTCTGTGAGAAGCTAAAAATTAAAATGGAAAGTTTCCAATAGAAATAAGACTGATATCCAGTCTTTTCATATCTTTTACTTTTTCAATTATAAAATAATATATTTTTGTTATAAAACATTCGACTAATGGAGAAGGGTAAAAGTAAAGCTAGTCTTCTCTTGCTCCCTCAAACCTCATTCCCACTCTCCAGTGGTTTGGTATGTATTTCTCCAGAACTTTGTTCCTGCAATTACAAACATTCACATAAGAGTATATCACATGGCCTATGTATGGTATATTTATCAAACTGCTCGCATATAGTGTTCTATAATATGTACCCAAATATATCATTTAAACAGTAAAATTATGCTATACAAATTATGCAACTTGCTTTAAATTTTATTTAAATGCAATTTCTCTTTGCTCTTGGCAGGCAGTTTAGTTTGATCTTTATTAAAAAAAAAAAAAACAAACTTTTCTGAGCCAAAGATTACCAAATTCATTCATTCAGCTATTATTTCTTGCCTACCAACTAAGTATCAGGCACTGTTCAAGGTGTGGGGAATAAATGAAGTGATAGGAATCCTTGCCCTTGTGGAACAGACACTTTAGTGGAGGTAGGTAGGCAGTGAACAAGTATAATACATGGTGTGTCAGATATGCTAGCAGGGCGTGTAAGGGCTTTGCAAAGGTAGGACAGGACTCAATGAAAAAGTGACATTTGTGTGGACATCTGGAGGGGAGTGGGGGAACGCCATGCAGATGTCTGGGGGAAGGGTATCCCAGGGAGAGGGAATAGAAAGTACAAGAGCCCTGAGGAAGAAGGGGCTCGGCTTGCTCAGAAACAGTGAAGAGGCAAGTGTGGCTGGGGAATGGTGAGGGCAGGGAGAACAGAGGAGGTGGCTGGAAAGGACTGTATGGGCCTTATAGGCCATTTGGAGGCCTTGGGCTTGTAGTCTGAGGGGGAAAGGATGTCAGTGGGGGTTTTGATCAGAGCACTCATAATTTGATGTAACATGATCCCTCTGGCTGCTGTTGAGGGTGGACTCTGGGGGCAAGGGCTGAAATGGGGAAACCAGTTAGGAGGCTCCTGAGACAATGCAGGGGAGTGAAGGTGAGCTTTGGGCCAGGGTACTGGGAGTAGAGGTGGTGACACTGTGGATTCCGGATCCGTTTCCAATGTAAATGCAACAGGATTTGTTGATGGATCAGATGTGGGGTTAAGACAAAGAACAAAGTCAAGGATGACTTATCAGGACAAAGCAATGCATGGAGTGTCCTAATGACAGATTTTCTAATTAGCACAAGAAATAAAAACAACATAAGAGTATGGATGACAAGGGAGACCAGAACATGGAGACTGGGAGTAGCATTTTGGACCTCCTTTCCTTTGCCTTTGCCTCCACATATCATGTGCTATGCCACGTATGTGTCTTGTCCATACTAGCACTTCTCAGCCTCTACCCTGAGAAACTCCCAATGGCGGAGGACAGTAACCTATTATTACCAGCCGTCTGTGCCAGTGCCCAAAGCTCATAATACTTCCCACTATAAGC
This sequence comes from Lynx canadensis, assembly GCF_007474595.2. Lineage (NCBI taxonomy): Eukaryota > Metazoa > Chordata > Mammalia > Carnivora > Felidae > Lynx > Lynx canadensis. The sequence continues at coordinate 92,808,714 of NC_044309.1, read as the reverse complement.
TAGGCATTACTTTAAAATGCCTCATATTTAAAAAAAATAATGTCAATGTTGGAATCTACTCCAAAATATCTACATGTTTGTGTTAATATACTCATCACTTATAAAGTAAAATTGCTGGTCTTGTATGATGGGTCCCTGACATACATCAAGAATCTCTAAGGAGACTGTAAGGTTTTAAGAGGCTGCAGGTCAATACCATTCCCAGTGTACTCCCAGGGGTACAGCCTCCCCAAAAGAGCTCACTTATTTATAAACTGGCTGATTCCCGACACACCTACATGTGTAGGACCATGTTGTATATGTGTGTTGAAGAGCAGGTGACAGGGGACGGGTACTTAATGCTCTTCTCACCAGCTTGGGCTTTTCCATGTCTACACCACAGTACAGGTCTTTCTTACAAATGGAAATACACTTCCTCCCCCCTTACCTTACAACATTCTACCCATCTTTGGCTTTTTAACCCTTTGAAAGCTTTCCTCAGATTTCACACCCTATTCATGGTAACTAATGTTATCACTTCAAGTGATAACTCATTCTAATTAATTCCTAGAACCCTGACTTTCTATGGGGAAGTATAGTATACGCGGGGAACAGCAAAACTTTGGAGTCAGCAAAGCAGAGCCTTGGAATTACATTTACTGAAGTTTTTTTTTTTTTTTTTTTAATTTTTTTTTTCAACGTTTTTATTTATTTTTGGGACAGAGACAGAGCACGAACGGGGGAGGGGCAGAGAGAGAGGGAGACACAGAATTGGAAACAGGCTCCAGGCTCCGAGCCATCAGCCCAGAGCCTGACGCGGGGCTCAAACTCACAGACCGTGAGATCGTGACCTGAGCCGAAGTCGGACGCTTAACCGACTGCGCCACCCAGGCGCCCCTTTTACTGAAGTTTTAATCCAAGGGCTGCCATTGTCTGTGTGATCTTAGGCAACTTTCTTCATCTCTAAGTCTATAAAATGGCGTTCAAAGCAGGCCTGGCAGTATGATTAAGTGAAAACCATATATGAAGCACCTTGCACAGTGTATAGACATTTGATAAATGTTAGTTCCCATTCCCCCTTCACCTCTTAATTTGTCACCTTTAATATTCTACCCTTTATGGTTTTACGTTTTGAATTGTTACATGTTCTATCTCTGGAACTAGGCAATAAACTCTTATAGGTTAGAAACCACATTTTGTATTTCTTGACATCTCCCCAAAGCATCTATCATGGTGCCTTGAACATGGGAGATGATTAATAAATATTTGCTGATAGACTGATTGATGGATTTCTTGACAAGGTTAAAGCGGAAGGACATTACTGCTCTCTGGAATCAAGCACAGAGCAATGAGCTCCAAAAAGGAAAATGAGCCTCAGCATCCACAGAGGAAGGTCACTGCTTAGTGCCTCTGGGAGACATGCTGCTGATGGATGACGGATGCCGGACGGCTCCGCTGTGTGGGTTGCAGACCCTGCTGCCTAGCTACAGAATGGTTACCCAGCCAGACGGTGAGATCCTGATAACCCTGCCACACCAAATTCATTTAGCAAAGCATTTCAACAGGCCGTCACTGGGGTACGTGGACTGATAGACTGCACAGCTGTTATTGTGTGCTTACAAGGGAAATTAGGAGTAATTAACGAGTTGGGGATCAATAGCAATACTATATTGCTGTGAATGATTTAATTTTCTGGGTTAAGAGGGATGCACAAAGATAGAATAATAGATAAAAACTACTAAATTTCTTGGTTTATATAAAAGTTTAAATTTTGAGTTTCTCTTCACTTTTTGAAAAGATAATGCACATACGTGGTAACTCAGTACAAAATGGTATAAAATGGTTGCTCTCCAGAGGCAATCACTATTGTCTTGGGTGTTCTTCCAGAGATGATGCCCTGTGTGTATGTGTGTGTGTATGTGTTTTATGCGTGTGTGTGAGGGGGCCTTGGCTGGAAGTGTTTTTCTGGGTTTTTGTTCGTTTTTAGCTACAAGTAGTTTTAAGAATCCAAGAACTTCCGGCCAGTCTGGTATGTCTGTTTGGCTCATCCCTAAATTTCTGGTGGCAAGCACAGTGGCCAGCCCATGCAGTCCAAAATTCATGGTCAATAATTATTTGATCAGCTGATTATATCTGTTTTACTAGTTTTTAAAATGATTTACACTAGCCTTGTATGTCTTTATTGTGAATTAACAAAACACATACAATTTGACATGTCTAGGAAATAGAGCATTTTAATTCATTCTAATGTATTGGGATAATAATTTAAAATCACTGATGCAGAGACTGCCTATTTAAATATTCTCCATTGACTGGAGGAGCTCTTTGGAAATATGTACCACCTGAGTTTAAATAAGGATTGGCTAATAAGCAAAAAAGGAGATTAAAAAATATTTCAGAACACACATGCAAATTAGTGTGGTTATTAAAAGTTGTTACTCTGGGAGGCTGTATACTTTTTAAATTGCCTCTTTGTGTTCATAAGCCACATCTCACTGTGGCTGCCACTACTTCTGTTATAGCCATTGCCACTACAGCCAATCCTACTCTTTATTTAATAAACAGCGTGGGGTGCCTGGGTGGCTCAGTCGGTTAAGCATCCGACTTCGGCTCAGGTCATGATCTCATGGTCTGTGAGTTCGAGCCCCGCGTCGGGCTCTGTGCTGACAGCTCAGAGCCTGGAGCCTGTTTCAGATTCTGTGCCTCCCTCTCTCTCTGTCCCTCCCCTGTTCACGCTCTGTCTCTCTCCGTCACAAAAATAAATAAACATTAAAAAAAAAATAAACAGCATGTATCAGCACCGTGGAAGTATTTTACAGGCATTATCTCATTTAATCACATAGTAATATTGTCAGGTAAGTCCTAGTATCATCTACCTTTTATAGATGAAGAAGCTGAGGCACATAATGATTTCATCACTTGCTTATATTCACAAAGCTAATGAAATAGTGGTATGGGAATTGGGGCTCAGCTTAAAACCAGAGCACCTACTTCCAATCAATACTTCATAGTCATCTCATTTCGGACCAGAAATAGAATATTCTTAGTGACTATCCTTTCTTTTTGCCAGATTTAGGTCCAAATGACTTTTGGTTCTATCAACAAGTGAAATCCATCTTCAAAAAGACTGATGTGTTGTCAGTACTGTGGCTTTTCAAAAGATATGTGTCGGTTGCCAAAATCAATTCAAAAAGAGGAACTCCCCAAATGGTGTGTATCATTAAAATGAGTGATCAGCTTCCTAAGGCCTCCACTTTGAAAGGGGTAGTACCCACTCGTGTGAATACACAGGGTGTTTGCTTTAAAAAGGTCTGTCCTTGTATTTATTGTCATGTCTCAGATAGTTAATTTACTTAAATACAGGGAATTGGGGAAGTTTCCTGTTAGAGTTATATAATCAGAAAATAACAAACTGCCTATGTTTCTTCACATTTCGTCACTAGGGCTTTATGATCCAGATAGTCCTAGGCAAATCTGCACATTATGCAAAGTATGTCTTGCCACATCCCTTTCTTTCATCACTTCCCTTTAATTATTTCTCCACTCTCCTCTTTTCACTCAAAAATGCCCAGAGTTCAGTGATCTTCAACAGCAACATATAGAGTCCTCAAGTTCAAGATCCCAACCTGTTCCATCCTTTCTGGGTGCTCTTTTCATGTGCTCCAAAATGATCCCTCTCTTTAGTCATCTGAGCATAATCCTATTTTCACAGAATATCCAATAGCATCGAACTTTTAGAAGAAAAGGCAGCAAGGTGTAAATGACTGATAACTCTAGCTAAATATAGAGGTCCTGGCAGTAGCGCTGATGTTCAGTAAAGAAGCTTATTAGGTCAAAAGGAGTGTATTCATTTTGAATGAAAGACTGACTGAATACCATTCTTATCTTCCCTCAACTCTAATAGACCCACATTAGGACCTTTCTTGTCTTCCTTCATCTAATGCTAACCTGACATCTATGGTTGGACATTATTCAATGATGATTCCAGAGACCTATTTTCACTTTTGGAGTACTGTAGGGGCACTTATTTATTTTGGTTGGCTAAGGATGGTTACAGACCCTGATGGGGGCAAGAATGGGGAGGGGAGTCTTCCGAGGAGACTCTCAGATGTGTCCATGAGAAATACATTGAATTTATTATTCTGGAGAGGAGTGTTGTGACGGTGGTGATTGTTCTTATTTGTTGTTGTTGTTGTTTGTTTTTAACAGGGAGAAACTGAAAACCTTAAATGGTCTTCACCTTGTTGCCTCTAACAACGCTTTGGACTTAGAGGGTGTCTGGTTCAACTTTTTTGCCAGTTTCAAAGTGAAATAGTATTTGGGGCATGCCACCTAGTGGCAACAGCTTTTGGTTTATTGCTCATTTAAGCTAGTAAACCAAAGTCTCCTAGGCTTGACAGCCACATTAGAGGCCATCTGGGTCATCCTTTAGCTTTTATGTAAGCACGCAAGGATATCACCCTTTCTATGGACCCAAGAGAGAAAAGGTAGGCACCAGGGCTCTGAAGCCCACTGACTCCCCATTCCGTGATGGAATTTGAATGTGGTGGCTTGCCTGGCTGGGACACGGCCCTGCATCCCCACAGGCTTTTTGGCGGTCCCAGAAACAAATGCTTGGAAGAAGACAAGGCTCTTTCTGAGTCTTAGCCCTGACTTAACACATGTCCTCTCTCTGACCTCTTTTCCTCCCTCTCCCTTCCCCCCCAGCTCTTGGCAGCTTCTTCCTCTCTCCACATTCCCTGCTGCTTTTACTGCTTTTCTTCCATGGTCATGCTTTATGTACCCAAGAATATAATACTTTTTAAAAGTTGCCATAGTTTCCTTTTTAAATTTTACTTTTACTTTTTCTTCCTAAGAGGAAAGGGGTTCATGCTTAATCCAGAACACTTGGAAAACAGAGAAAACCACGCACACACCACACAACCATCACCGAGAGAGAATCATTGTTACCAATTTGGTAAAAATCCTCACAGCCCCTTTGTGTGTGTGTGTGTGTGGTATGTTGTGTTTAAAAGCAAAAAACCAAAAATTATATAAATACTTCTTTTCACTTAGTAATAGATCATGAGCATTGTTTCATGTCAATAAACATTCTTCCACTACATGATTTTAGCAACTGCATTATAGGATATCCCAGGATTGTTAAATCTGAGGAATGTGAGAATGGTAGGGAATATTTTAAATCCATAGTCACATTCAGTTCATACTTTATCGAGCATCTATTGTGTTATGCTCCCGTACAAGGCAATTTTCATATTCATAATCACATTTAACCTTCACAAGATCCCTATGACCTTCTATGAAATATTGATGACATTTTGCAGAAGAGGAAAATGAAGGTCTGAGAAGTGAAGTCGCTTGCCCAAGATCACACAATTTGTAAGAGGGCACACAGGAGGAAAACTTTGGTCTCTGGATCTGTAGTCCCTCAGCTACTTCCTGAGGTCCTCATAGATACTGAGTGTGAACACAGCTTTTCTGAGCATTATTCTCCCTGTCCTCATGATATTAATAGAGAGAGCCCCCTAAAAGTAAGTGTCAAAAGGCTTGAGAGCCAACGCAGGAAATGTGAAATCGGGTATGAGAAAGTGGAAGGACAGTCACCTAGGGAGAGACCCCTGGATTTTCAAAGCCCCAGGAATAATCATTGTGAAGTGATATATACACATTATTCAATTTTGTTCTCACAACAACTCTGTGAAGTACATGCCATTATCATATTTTAAGGTCAGGGAGGTGGTTGGCCTAAGGTCACCCTGCTGGTGGGCAGCAGAGGCAGAATTAGAACCCAGTTCGTCCACCTCCAAAGTCTTCTCCACTGTTATACAAACTTGCTCTCCATGTTAATTAGTTCTACTAAGAATTTAAAGTGATATGGTCATGGTGTCATGCCTGGCATTAAAAGTGTGTTTGAAGCGGGTTAAGGGAGAAATGAATGAAGGCGAGAGAGAGAGAGACAGAAGACTAAAGTGAAACGAAGCCCAGAAAAAAATATAAAAAGCCTGAAAGAGTGCCAGTTGCAATAAGGGGAAGATAGACTAGCAATCTTTGATGCAAGAAGTTTGGAAAGCAACACTGAGCTGTTGAAATGGTTGAAATTTCTGCTTCTTGTTTTGTAAGCAAAGAAGAAACCTATGAATGGTTGTTAGGAATGGTTTTTCCTCCATGCAACGCTAGTACACTTTCCAAAAATAATTAGCTCAAAATACATTACTTGTCCTGAAACCAATGAAACAGTCTTTCATATCAATTATGCTGTGACTTTACAGTGTCTGGTGAAAGACTAGCAGCGATACTACTTTTCAGGCACAGTGTTCATTTAAACTTCTCCTGTTTTGGTTTCTTAATCTCTCAAATAAAATGCAGAATACTCTCCACATCACAGGTGTTGTGAAAATTAGTGAAAAATACTCAGTGCTTGGGGAGTGATTTAAAAGGGATATGTGAGTATATGCTATTATTAGTTATTGTATCCTCATTCCTATTCTGAGGTCATGATGCTCTGATGGTTGACACTGTTAGTCATTGCCATGGAAACCAATGATATATGCCATCTTTTTCTCTGTGGCTCTCTCCATCTTCCAGGCAGTTGTAGAGACTGCCACACATACACACAAAAGAGAGATTAACTCCCGTACAATCTTGAAGTTCTTCGCTGTTTTGCAAACGCCTTCTCTACTAAACTTTTCCTTGAGTGCATCCCTATATCTCTACCTCCACCTTCCTTCTTATCCCCTCCATTCTCTTTTTTTTTTTTGATGTTTATTTATTTTTGAGAGAGAGAGAGAGAGAGCAGAAGAGGAGCAGAGAGAGAGGGGGACACAGAATCTGAAGCAGGCTCCAGGCTCTGAGCTGTCAGCACAGAGCCTGATGTGGGGCTCAAACTCACGAGCTATGAGACTATGACCTGAGCTGAAGCCAGATGCTCAACCAACTGAGCCACCCAGGTGCCTCTGTCCCCCACTCATTCTTATGGGTGTGAGTCTGGACAGCATTTTTTTCTATTCCTTTGTTCTCTTCTACCTTGCTTTTCCTTTCCACCTTGCAGGTGGGGACAGTCTTTGTTGATTCAACAAGTTGTTCCTTATCCCAATTAATGTCTCTATGGAGAAGCCAAACCAACTTAAAGTTATCAGTTTTGTTACTACTGCCAATTGCTGAAGTTTCCATGTCTGTGTGGTGTTTTGCTCCAATTACGAAGAAGTCACCATAAATAGATAGCTCTAGCTGTAATTCTTCAAGAGGAGCGAAATCAAACAACACTAGTTACCCATCTGTGGGGTATTGGATGGATATTGTACAGGGTTGTCTCTATTAGTTAACATTTTATAAACGAGTTCAATTAGATTTTTAATAATCTGATATTCTTTATTCTTTTGAGAGAGATTTGGCACATGAAGACAAGCCTTCTTATTACAACACTTAGTCTGGAGCAATGAAGCATATGAAATCCCTAGTGAGTATTTTAAATAAGTTTTTCCAGGTTACCAAGTAGCTTTTAGTTATCAAACTAATACAGTGAGAACTGACCCTACAGTAACAGAAAACAGTATCTCCCTTTGAAGAGAACATTCAGAACCAATGCTCTTGCAACTTTCTGCCAGCAGTCACTTTTTTCAGGGTTGAATGGTCCCCCTTTTTCCCTCCCCTCCTTTTGAGTCGCTTAGGATGAAACATAGGAAAAGAAAGTAAGCTGATTTAATAGTTTTCCCATCCTCCGAATAACCCTGTTTACAATATCCTCTCTTCACTTCGGTTTCTCTGTCCCAGCAGGAGGCTAAGCTTCTAAGCAGGCTGACATCTTGCCCCCAGTAGCTGGGAGGACCCACAAGCACTACAAAAGTGGAGGAGTGGCTGGCCGTGCCTCTCTGACAGGGAGGAAGAACTGGAAGCTTGGCTGTGAAGTGGGTCCCCTTGAGGACAAGTATCCCTGTCTTTAAAATCTCTGCCCCTAGTCTGGTTGCAACTCCAGTGCAAGTGGGCCTGGATGTGTCACAGGGTTCTTTCCCAGTGGCCCCCAGTTGAGAGGGGCAGTGGGGGCTGTCGGGCAGTACCCGTGGTGCCACCATCCTGCACCTGGCTTGCCACTCTGGGGCTGGAAGTGAAAGCCCCGAGTTTAGCCTACCTTCCTCTGGTCGTACGCACCTTCTCTCTCCCCCCCTGCTAACAGATCTTCTCACTGCTGGTTCTCATTCCAGATGCCAGGCTGAAGTCAGAACAAGCCGTTGCTTGGCTCTGCCATAACCCAGTATTTGCAAGGGGCAGATAACCAGACGCCAAGTAGGCTGAAGTCTCATTTGGTTCTTGTCCTTTTGCAGGCACAAAGGAACTAGAATGGAATGCATTTAAAGTAAATCAGAGGACAGTAAGCCATTTGCTTCGTGGCCTCTATGGGAATCTGCCTTCTATGGGACAGGGGAGTGGTGGTGGCCCTTGCTTCTTCAGCATTTCTTACATTTACTTTCCATCTTCCTCACTGGAACGAACCTTGCAACAATCTGTAACGGGCACTGTAATTAAGTGCTTTACATACATTTGTTCATTGCATATGGACAATAACACTATTATTGTGTTGTTACTATTACCTTTTTACAGATTATGAAAGGGAACTTCCACAATCGTTTGGTTTCGTAGCTCTGCTGCTGAGCTCAGGGCTTGTTACATTGAGACCTCAATAATGTTTGTTATGAAACTAGAATTTGACCAGGTCTAAGGAGTTAGTCTCATCATGATGAGTACCCTGGGCTGAGATCAGTGCAAGTATTTTCCTCAAAAGTATGGAGAGACTGACTCAGCACTAGTCTCTAGGAATTCTCTGGGGCTACTTTTCCATCTTTGATCCCAAACAGGGCTGTAGAAGAGAAAAACGTTTTCCTTAACTCTCTTAGAGTCCCTGGCTGGGTCTGAAAATTAAGCTGACAAAGATTAACAGGAAAGAAGCACACAGATGTATTGAATACAGGTTTTACGTGATGTAGAGGCCTTCATAAGGAAAGGAAGACCTGAAGATAACAGCTAGACCTGTGTATCTTTATTCTGGGTTTGACGAAGAGTGGGCAGTGGTATAGAAACATGATGGGTTAAAAAATATGAGGTAAGTGAACTAACCTGGGGGAAACTTAGCAAGGCCTGTTTGTTAGGATTCTCCTGGACATCCCTTTGTCTTTGGAGATAAGGATGCTTCTCTCGTCGGGGTATAGGGAGGATAAGGATTTCATGACCTGTTTCAGGGGAAGAGTTGGGAGCAGGGGAGCTCAGAATGACCCTTTCTCAAACTCCTCCAGGTTAAAATATTCAATATGCTAAGATCCCATATTTGGGGATAGCATGTCCTGAACCCCATGAAGCCAGTCTTCCTTCCCTTTGTTGCTGCTTGATCATAAAGGAGCTGCAAAAATCTCCTCTAACTACTGTGTAATGCTCAGATTTGTCAGGTTCTATTTCAGCACACTCCAACATGTTGATATGTGTTAACTTGTAAAGAAGGTTGTATGGTCCAATACGTTGGCTAAATCAGGGAAGATGGTTTCTTTACTGTGGGGCTTCCTCCCACCTTTAATATGCTAATATGCATTGGGAATCTCCTAAAGGGGTCCGTAAATATTTCATCAATTCTAAGCAGTACTTTCCTCCCACATTTTATCATCTCTGAAGGTAGGACACCTCTTGGACAGGGGCATTTTACCATGGCTGTTGGCAGGCAGCAGCTGAGACCTGCTCAGCTGTATATGCCAAAAGGTATGGAGACAGAGCAGTTAGAGAGACAAAGCTTCATTCTTGCAGGATTAACCATTCCATATTTTCTTTTTTTTTTTTTTTTTTTAAATTTTTTTTTAACGTTTATTTATTTTTGAGACAGAGAGAGACAGAGCATGAACGGGGGAGGGGCAGAGAGAGAGGGAGACACAGAAGCGGAAACAGGCTCCAGGTTCTGAGCCGTCAGCCCAGAGCCCGACGCGGGGCTCGAACTCACGGACCGAGAGATCGTGACCTGAGCTGAAGTCGGCCGCTTAACCGACTGAGCCACCCAGGCGCCCCTTAACCATTCCATATTTTCTTGCAAAGAAACAACCAAGTGCTTGATCGAACTTAAAGGAAGATATCCAGGGGTTGGGGGTGTATTTTGTTACTGAGATAGGTATAAAAGGATTATCTACCATGTGCCAAGAAAGCAATAAAACTGAAATCAGAACTGCCAAATCCCCAGGAGAGCCTGTGTCCTGCTTTGTCTTTCTTAGTGGTACCTAACTGATAGGATAGCTTCATAGATTTCATGAAATACGTTAGCGTGAAGTATTTCCAATCTTCTTTGAACACAGACTCTCATTTCCCCAGGAACGTCTCTTGCAACTAATGTTCTGTGGAATATAATCAAGCTAATATGTAGCATTTATGATTAGCTAGTCGCTATTTAAATATTTCACTTATATTAACCAAAGGAATTCTCACTCCCAGCTCATGATGGAGAGACACTCTTATCACCTCCAGGCCATTCTTTTCCCTATAGCAGAGTCACGATTCGAACCCAGGTGGCTGCAGAACATGGGTTCTTGACCACTATGACACCAAGTTTGGGAAATTCCATTCTGGCCACAGACTAGGGGGGTGGACAGAGTGCAGCCAATCTGACCCATGGTTAAAAAATGAATAAGTATCACAATCCCCACTGATTCTTAAAATATTTAGCAGAAATCTACAAGGAAAAAATTTTTTTGCCTGCTCTTTATTTATTTTATGAATGCATCATTACCTTTTGTATATGCCTAAACAATTTGTACTCACTCCAGGTTATGAAGATTTAGGAGAAAAGTAACTTTCAGTGGAAGACTGAATCATTGCAAGTTTAACTTGAATAAAATACCAAGAACAACTGGGATAAATATCGGCCCTGATTGAGGACATATCTGAATGCTCTGAAAGGATCCTGTACTTTACAGGTTGCTGCTCCAGTGAAAGCGAAGCTAGTGCTCCCCCCCCCCACAAAGTTGTGTGTGTTGGAGTGGGGGAGGGACTTACACAAATTAGACCACTTTGTGCTACTTTCTCATCTTTTGACCAGCTACTATTTGTGAGATGAATTTCAGTGAACCAGATGGACTTGCTGATAGATGTAACAATCTCTTACTAGCTCAGCCCCTGGGGAGAAGGCAGGTGACAGAATTATTTAGGCAATAAAATGAACCTGAGAATAAAAGGTGGTGTTCTTGCTTGGAGCTGCAGTGCTGTTCAGGTGCCATCAGCTCAAATTTCCCAGACAGGTGATCGTGAGGACGATTCTGCCTACTCCATCTCCTTAAGAGGATTTCGACTCGGTAATAGGCTTTTTCCACGTGTGGGTTGCTTCCTGAGATTAGTTAGGCCTTCCTGAGATATGTCTGGCCTTACAAAAGCTGCAAGTGAATACAACAACTAGTACCTTATGTTAATTTAAGGAAATTATACTCTTCGGGAGACAAAATGCTGTTCAGTTGCTATTTATCTGTGCCAGTTGGGTAAGAAAGGGAGATGATTCATAGCCCAGTCCAATGGGACCAGTGAAAGGCTTGATTACACCTTGGTTCCAGGCTGTCTTGTGGAGCAAATGCTTTGACATTCGTGGGTTCCAGAGGGATGTAATGTAATTATTACACACAGCTCGAGATTTAACTTGGGTACTGGCTCTTATGAGAGAGAACACACAGGTGTTAGATCAGTTGTAGACAGTTACTGTTCATCATTCTGTTTTTTCTGTTCATCATTCAAGGGGGATAAAAGAAACGGATTCCACTTTATTTTTTTATTTCTTATTTTTTATTTTTATTATATTAAAAAAGACTAATGTGGTGTTCATCATTTTTCTGTTCATCAATTCAAGGGGAATAAAAGAAATGGATTCCACTTTATTTTTTTATTTCTTATTTTTATTATATTAAAAAAATTTTTTTAATGTTTATTTACTATTGAGAGACAGAGCATGAGCACGGGAGGGGCAGAGACAGGAGGAGACGCAGAATCCGAAGCAGGCTCCAGGCTCTGAGCTGTCAGCACAGAGCCCGACGTAGAGCTTGAACTCACGAGCCGTGAGATCATGACCTGAGCTGAAGTCAGACGCTCAACCGACTGAGCCACCCAGGCGCCCCTGGATTCCACTTTAATATGGGAATTGTAGCTCCAAAAAAATCAGATGGAGATGGATATCTTAGGGCAGCTGGCTAAATGGCAGCTATCTAACTACAAACAAAGGAGACATTACAATTCCCAGGGCTAAGAGAAAGTTAACAAAGGGAAAGTTCTAGTGCATTAAAATAAGTCATCCTTGTACACAATAGCTGCTCCACGCATATATTCTGGTACAAACCAATTGGTAATAAAATTTTGACAGCGTTCATTATGCTAAGTTTATAAATCAAGCTTCTGGGCTTAAGCAACAGAGACCCTCTTTGTTCTGAGAGGCTGCAAACTAGAAGGTACTTGATAAGAACGTGCTAGAAAGAGTCCAGCTGTTAGCTATTATCATTTTTCTTTTGAACATACTATTCAAGGCAGGTATAGTTACAAAGAGAGTATATGAGGGGATTAAAAACCATGGTTACATTAACGTACACCTATCTCGGGGGAACTGCACTCACTTTTCTTTCAATGTATGCTTCCTGCAGCTTCTCTGCTTCATCTGGCAGGCTGCCTTTGGAATCTGTCCTGCCTCCAGTCACTTTCAGCAGTGTTGGAGGATAGAAGTCATTAAGGCAGAATAGATGCTACGGGCAAGATAGCTAATAATGCACTTGAATGCCAGTCAAGAATACGTGCGGCAGCTGAAACAGCCTTACACATAAATATTTTGCTGGGGGTAGAATGACATATAGATAACTACTGTCTCCAAGTGATGTTAATTATCTTTAACAAAATTAAATCTGAAGTCTTCCCCCATATGGAAATCATCTGAGCTTAGGAAAACATATTTGAATACCAATGAGGTGGTATAAAATATTATATTACGAGGTTTCTTCTCATTTCATTTTTCTGACCACTACGCAAACAAAGATAACTATTTCAAGAACTTTTGAGCCAGGTTTGCAAGACTCTGTGTGGCATCTAGGGAAGATTCTCTGAAGGGCCAGCCTCTCATTGGGCAGAATTTTCTCAGGTAACAAGCCACACTTTTCCCTCCTTCTCTAACAAAAAGCCAGGAGGTACGGATTCCTACTTCTGCAACAGGAAAAGTGACTGATTTGTTCAACTCTTCAGCTCACCACATTAGTCTTGAGCTGCAGTCAAGCCACAGTCTCTCCTTCACACACGGCAAGTGTTGAGTGTTGGTGGGACAGCCCAGCTTCGGGGGTTTTGCTTCCTGTGTCAGAATGCAGCCAGCGGCTCCAGCCTGGTCACGCTCTCTTCTGAAGGGTGAAGACCTAGGCTTCAGGTAGGTGTTGATGAGCTGCTATTGGAGGGGGAATACTTGACTGATTTCCAAATACTCACAAGTTAGCTCCTATAGCACTTCCCTATTTGTGTATATCCCAAACTGTTCCTTGTGGCAGGCAAAGAGGAGAAGCACGTGACTCTGAGGCACAGCATATAATGTGTGTCTCCTTCTAGGGCAGAGCAGTTGCCAATTTATATCGATGCTTCTTTCATGGACTGATGGCTGTGGTTGGGCAGTCTTATAACATGGGGATGGGGGGAACAGGGGTGGGACCGGATGTTTGGGCCTCTTCTGTGATTCATTTAGAATCAGAGAAATGAAGAAATCACAAATCCCATCTTTTTTTAAAAAAAAAAACTTTAAAAAGTTTTTTTGAAGGAGAGAGACAGAGTGTGAGTGAGGAGGGGCAGAGAATGAGGGAGACACAGAATTTGAAGCAGGCTCCAGGCTCTGAGCTATCAGCACAGAGCTGTGGCAGGGAGGGCTCAAACTCACGAACCATGAGATCATGACATAAGCTGAAGTCAGATGCTTAACAGACTGAGCTACCCAGGTCCCCCACAAATCACATCTTTTAAAAAAAATCTGATCCCTACTTATTCTTTCCCCCACACAACCCAGAAATACAGTTATTTTGTATCACTGATGTGAGAGTGAGTCTTAGGATTTCTTTTCTTTGGGTCTTCCAGGTAGCCTTTACAGTATAGTCTTCCTAAATTGCATCTTACATTCCTTCATGTATTTGCAAGTGTCAGTAATCAATCATGGTCAAGTTACTTAACCTCTCTGTGCCTCAGTTTCCTCAGTTGCAAAATAGAGATAATATTTCTGCTTTATAGAATTATTGTGACGATTAAACAAATTGATATATGTAAAAAGCTCCTTAGATGACTAATTGGTATATAGCACAGTGTATATTATTATTATTATTATTATTATTATTATTTATTTATTTTTGTGTTATAATCATGGCTTCCTGGTCTTTGTCACTGCTTTCCTAGGCATGTGGCAGGGAAGGGGAAGGGGTGAATCAGGGACACTGATGTTTAGGAAACATTACAACCTTTTAGAATCTTAAAATCTAAAACATATAAAAATGACATATATTTGGCACTTCATGGAATAATGTTAAATCTGTGTGTCTGAGAACTAGAGATATCACAGGAAAACTTGAGAACCCATTAGAGAGGGAGAGAAGCAAAGGAAGAATTGGTGTTGTTTAACTGATAGTGATAGTGTGATCTCCAATAATGATATTTACTATGTGTCAGGCACTATGTGTTTTACACATATAAACTCATTTAATCCTCATGGAAACTGTGTGAGATAGGTACTAATCTTATTCCCATTTTATAAAGGATGAGAGGTAAATATAACCCCAAGTTTATATAGCTAAACACAAGTCATCTGATTCCAGTGCTTATGCCAGACCACCACTTTGCTTAGATACTCTTAGAAGTCCCAACTCTGATAGAAAGCAAAGACCTAAATGAACAGTTGGGAGTCATCCACACAGGGGTGTTCATTGCAGTTATGGGAATGATGAGCTTTCTGAGGGAGAAAGAATGCATATAGGAGAGCAGATGGCCAACAATGAATCCTGGGGGAGGCCCCATGAGAAGTCAACCACAGGGAATGGTGCAGAGTCCCAGCCAGGGGACACAGATCAGAGAACAGGCTATGAGCTTGGCCTTGAAAGGACTGGTTTAGAGAGGGATCTGGAGAAGGAAATCACGGTTAAGGAGAGAAAGCTTTATCAGAGACCAGAGGGGGAAGCAACCAAGTTTTTCAGGGAAATGAGGAAGAAAGAATAAGGTAGTCAAATAAAGGGTATTGAGGAGGGCACCTTTTGGGATGAGCACTGGGTGTTGTATGGAAACCAATTTGTCAATAAATTTCATAAAAATAAATAAATAAATAAATAAATAAATAAATATAAAAAAAAAATAAAACCAAAATCAGAGCCCTAGCCCTGATCTTGGAGGAAAAAAAAAAAAAAAAAAAAAAGGGTTTGTATTTCTTTTTGTCTTTTTTTCCAAAATAAGAGGGACCTATTCCTCAAGAAGCTAGAGGAAAGGGGGAGAAGGCAATGTGGAAAATGCAAGCAATATATGTGGGGAAGGAAAGATCCTGTAGGAGTCACAAAAGGGGAATTTCAATGGCTTTTACTTCAGCTGTGAGGAGAGGACTATTGTACTGTCAGGTCTCGGGGTTAGAAATGGACTTTAAAGTCTGGTTACTTGTCTGGCCCTTGAGATAGATGTGTTGTATTCAGGAGGATCTACTTGAATATGCATTTCCCCCTAAATTTATTTATTTAGCAAAGAGATACATGTGGCATCTCCCCTTGTATATCTTGTAGGCATCTCACAATTATTAAGTCTGAAATGACCCCTCATTTCCTTTGCCTCTGGTCCTCACATGCACACCTTGCAACTAAGTTTCCCCTTCTATCCTTCTCATTGTTTAGGCTAAAAACTTTGGTTTCATCCTTCACTTTTCTCTTTCTCTCATATATGGCGTCTAATTAATTCATCAGCAAGTCTTATATACTCTGTCTTTGAGATTTATCAATAATATGATAATTTCTCACTATCTCCACTCATACCACCCTTACTCTAAGCCACTGATAACATTTGCTTGCACCAATGTGGTCCCCCTGCTCCTGTCTCACCTCCTTACAGTCTACTTTCCTCAAGAAGCAAGGGTAGTTCTTTAACAGCAGCGTCCAGAACGCTACAGTGGATTTTCATCTGTCTTGGAATAAAATCCAAAGTCCTTGCCATGACCTACAAGGTCATCACCTACCATTTCCCCACAAGCTTCCACTGCTCCAGCCACACAGGCATTCTTGAACAAGCCAAGGATTTTTTTTTTTTTGTCTCACGGCCTTCACATATGCTTTTCCCCTATGCCTTGATTCATTCATTTAACAAATGTGACTATGATAGTTGGGATACATTAGTAAACAAGGCCAACAAGGAAAACTGCTTTTGCTGGGCTTACGTTTCCAGCATGTCTGTATCTCTCACTCCCTCTGCTCAATTGTCACCTTACCAGAGAGGCCTTCCCTGACTACCTGGCCTAAAATCTCACCATCTCATTATTCCATATTCCTTCATCCAGGTTTATTTTCCTTAATGACACCTATCACCATCTGACACATGTCACTATTTGTCTATGACCTGTCTCTCCTAGTAGGATGCAAGCTCTTGGTAAGGACTTTGTTTTCATCCTTGCTGTAGTTCTAGAATAGGGCCTAGCACATAAAAGGCGTTTTCAGATATTTGCTGAATAATTAATGCATATGATTTTATTTTAGAAATTCATTTCAGTTCTGGGAAGATTTCTTGAAAAAATTTTTAAAAATTTCTCTCTCTACATTTTTTTCCTGTTTTTTTTGTCTTCTACAAACTCCAATTATAATGTCAGCTTTTGGACCTCCTCAATGACTGTTGATTTTTATTGTCTTTTCTTTCTTTTTGATTTAATTTCCAGGAGATGGCTTCAACTTTATTTTATAACTCCCATATGGCATTTTAAGATTCTGCTATAATATTTTTAGTTGCTAAGAGTTCTTTTATGTTGTCCCATTGTTCCTATTATATTGGTATAATCATTTTACTTACAAGCTGGACCTAATAGGGTCATGCCGAAACCAACTTCATTCTTTCCTGTTTGTCCCTGTTAGATCCCATTCTTGCATACAGTCTTGGCATCCAAACTTTTTCAGTTACTCATAGGTAGGGAAAAAAATCCCTTGGTTACTTATAGTCACAAGAACAGCCTCTGGTTGGGGTTTGTAAAGTTCCCTTGTAGTATAAAACTCCAACCCAGTTCTATTTTCCTTTTCTTCTGCCCCTTCTCCCCCCAAATGTGCCCAGCTGGAGAGACACACACACTTGACTTCTCTGCTTGCTTGTTTTACTTTGTCTGTCTCCTCTTCCCTATTTTGCAGGGCCAGGCTCAGAGGAGAGGAGATTAATGAAAAAGACTTTTTGTGGCTTGTGTAGCCTGTAATCTGATGATTTCCTCTGCGGTGGCAGGTGCACAATTGCTGGCTCTTCCCCCTGAGGGATGTTTTGGAGGTGTGCCCACTAAGGGCCTCTGACTGCAGCTCTCCTGATGTGGGCGGGGCTCCACCTCAAGAGCCACCAAGATCCCACCCTCAGCACCTGGACCTCTGACAGTCCACCTGCGGGTCACATTTCCCCTCCAGGCTATACTCATAGGTTGGAGCTCCCTCCCAGCTGTCCAACTTGGCCCACAAGGAAACTTTTTTTTTTTTTTTTTTTTTGCCCTCCTGTGGGCAGAAGTGTAGTTGTTCCTAATGCACTCACCTCTTGTCATTCTGCCAATAAACCAGCAATTCTACCTGGAATCTTTCACCATTGTCCCCAGGCTGGAATTAGATAATAGCCATTCTGTTTCACAAAGTCCAAGAAACATTTGTCGAGCTCTTCAAATGTTCCCTTGAAACACTTCTCACTCAGCTTGGGGTAGTGGAAAACATATTCTTCCCTCTCTCCCAAAAGGAGGGTTCAAGGTATCATTGGTTGGGCACAGTATGTAGAAAAGATGGGAGAATTAAGGAGTGCAGGGATTAATTTTTCTCCAACCAGAGGAAGAAACGAGACTTCTCAATGGTGTAGCTCCTAAGCTGTGGAACACCTGATACCTCGGGCAGCAGAAATGTCCCAGCTTGGCCCCAAAGGAGACTTGAATCCCTGACACATCACTTTAGTTCTGATATCTGTATCTCTTAACCACAGTGTTCTAGAATAGTTGAAACCTCTGCTTCTGGTACTCATGGAGATAGGAAATAATGTTAAATATTATGACAGATAATCAGTATTTATAGATTTTGAAGGACCATTAAACAACAGTTGTTAAAAGTATGATCAAGAGAATCAGACAGACCTGGGTTTGAGTTTTAGCTCTGCCACTTATTAACATGTGACCTCAGGCAAGTTATTGAACATCTCAGCATTTTAACTGCCAAAAAAAATGTTAACAGTAACACTTGTTTCCTAGATATTAGAGTTGTCTGTGTGCTGCACTGCCTGATGGTAACTTGACACCATCAGCATTACTCCTATCTAAGGTTGGGAACAACCTTTCCCAGAATTTCCTTTCCTACGTGGTTCCAGGTTGGAGTTTGTGAAAGAGACTTTGAGTTTGTGACTTACGCAAGACTTGGAGGGCAAAAGTGAAGGGAGACCAATGTTTCTGGAATAATAGTTGCTACGGCTCATCAAGGCCTCACAGCCCTCTCTGTGAGCCCTCACTCCATAGCTATGGCAGGAATTTTGGACATACCCCAGGAGCTGAGTCTCTCCATCCACACTCTAGTGCCCTAGACTCACACATCAGTGACTCTCCACTGCTCTGGCTGCCACCTTCTAGACCTTAAACCCTCCAGGTCTTCTCATATTTATGTAAGCTGTCATTTCTTTAAAAATTTTTAAAAAATGTTTATCTTATTTTTGAAAGAGAGACAGAGTGTGAGTGGTGGAAGGGCCGAGAGAGGAAGACACAGAATCTGAAGGAGGCTCCAGGCTCTGAGCTGTCAGCACAGAGCCCAAAGCAGGGCTTGAACCCATGAACCAGGAGATCATGACCTGAGCCGAAGTCGGATGCTTAACTGACTAAACCACCCAAGCACCCCCCCTGTAAGCTGTCATTTCTATATGAAGCCCCTTATTCCTATACCATTTACAGTGGCTCTGTTTTCCTGATGAAACCATTCTGGCACAACATATATAGGCTTAGGACATGTAACAAGC
This sequence comes from Lynx canadensis, assembly GCF_007474595.2. Classification (NCBI taxonomy): domain Eukaryota; kingdom Metazoa; phylum Chordata; class Mammalia; order Carnivora; family Felidae; genus Lynx; species Lynx canadensis. The sequence continues at coordinate 92,789,547 of NC_044309.1, read as the reverse complement.
ACTCAACAAATATTAGACAATAACAATAGTAATAAGTAATAGTAAAAAATAAGTAACAAGAAAAGGTATTGTTCATAATAAATTAGAGACTAATTAGTAATGTTAGGCTGTGTGAGTTCCACTGTTTAGGAAAAACAAAGATGAAGAGTGGTACAAAATGGTACAAAAGGGGGTGCCTGGGTGGCTCAGTCAGTTAAGCGTCCGACTTCAGCTCAGGTCACGATCTCACTGTCCGTGAGTTTGAGCCCCGCGTCAGGCTCTGTGCTGACTGCTCAGAGCCTGGAGCCTGTTTCAGATTCTGTGTCTCCCTCTCTCTCTGACCCTCCCTCGTTCACGCTCTGTCTCTCTCTGTCTCAAAAATAAATAAACGTTAAAAAAAAAAATAAAAAAAAACAAAAACAAAAAAAAACCCCAAAATGGTACAAAAGGAGATCATTCTTAACACCTAATACCAGGAACTACTAACATTTCTGTAATGTTTCTCAATTCACGAAGCATTTGCACATATTTCACCGCACTGGGCTAAGCTGAAGCATATATTGGAAATGGACACTTGTTTTCTTAACAATAAAAGCCCATGTTCAAGAGAACATCATGATTCAAATAACAAAGCAGCTTATGTTACATTGACTTGAAACATGGATTTGTTCCAGAGTTTTCTCTCATCACAAGAGAATGGAGTTGCCCTCTGGCTCATGTGCCCTCCAGTGTTATGGGATCACCAAGAAGAGGTAACAAACCCTAACAGCTGTCCATATAGTGGAAAGTTTAGCTTTCCAATCAATTTACTGAACACACACTTCATGACATGTACACTTGCTATTGTGCCGTATGGTAATCAGGCATAAATGGTAGCAGCCAGTTTATAAATGACTGTAACTGGAATTAATTTTAGGGAGTCAATATTTTTTTCTCTTCTTGGTTCACTAGTGTTGACAATATTTTTTTTCACATATTACTTTTTAATTTGTTTTAATTTATTTTTTTTTAATTTACATCCAAATTAGTTAGCATATACTGCAACAATGATTTCAGGAGTAGATTCCTTAATGCCCCTTACCCATTTAGCCCATCCCCCCTCCTAAAACCCCTCCAGTAACCTTATGTTTGTTCTCCATATTTAAGAGTCTCTTATGTTTTGTCCCCCTCCCTGTTTTTACATTCTTTTTGCTTCCCTTCCCTTATGTTCATCTATTCTGTGTCCTAAAGTCCTCATATGAGTGAAGTCATATGATATTTGTCTTTCTCTGACTGACTAATTTCACTTAGCATAATACCCTCTATTTCCATCCACGTGGTTGCAAACGGCAAGATTTCATTCTTTTTGATTGCTGAGTAATACTCCATTATATATGTATATATATATATGTATAATTTATAATATATATTTACTTATATATTTTTAATATATAATTAATTGTGTAATAATATATAATAGTGCAATTTCTGGGTCATAGGATAGTTCTATTTTTCATTTTTTGAGAAACCTCCATACTGTTTTCCAGAGAGGCTGTACCAGTTTGCAGTCCCACCAGCAGTGCAAAGGAGATCCTCTTTCTCTGCATCCTCACCAATGTCTGTTGTTGCTTGAGTTGTTAATGTTAGCCATTCTTACAGGTGTAAGGTGGTATCTCATTGTGATTTTGATTTGTAACTCCCTGATGATGAGTCATGTTGAGCATGTTTTCATGTGTCAGTTGGCCATCTGGATGTCTTCTTTGGAGAAGTGTCTATTCATGTCTCTTGCCCATTTCTTCACTGGATTATTTGTTTTTTGGTGTCAAGTTTAATAAGTTCTTTATAGATTTTGGATACTAACCCTTTATCTGATATATCATTTGCAAATATCTTCTCCCATTCTGTCAGTTGCCTTTTAGTTTTGCTGATTGTTTCCTTTGCTGTGCAGAAACTTTTTATTTTGATGAGGTCCCAATAGTTCATTTTTGCTGTTGTTTCCCTTGCCTCTGGAGATGTGTTGAGTAAGAAGTTGCTGCAGCCAAGATCAAAGAGGTTTTTTTGCCTGCTTTCTCCTCGAGGATTTTGATGGCTTCCTGTCTTACATTGAGGCCTTTTATCCATTTTGAGTTTATTTTTGTGTATGGTGTAAGAAAGTGGTCCAGGTTCATTCTTCTGCAGGTCGCTGTCCAGTTTTCCCAGCACCGCTTGCTGAAGAGACTGTCTTTATTCCATTGGATATTCTTTCCTGCTTTGTCAAAGATTAGTTGGCCACACATTGGTGGGCCCATTTCTGGGTTCTCTATTCTGTTCCATTGATCTGAGTGTCTGTTTTTGTGCCAGTACCATACTGTCTTGATCATTACAGCTTTGTAATACAGCTTTGTAATCACAGGGATTGTGATGCCTCCTGCTTTGGTTTTCTTTTTCAAGATTGCTTTGGCTATTTGGGGTCTTTTCTGGTTCCATACAAATTTTAGGATTATTTGTTGTAGCTCTGTGAAGAATGATGGTGTTATTTTGATAGGGATTGCATTGAATATGTAGATTGCTTTGGGTAGTATGGACATTTTAACAATATTTGTTCTTCCTATCCAGGAACATGGAATCTTCTTCCATTTTTGTGTGTCTTCTTCAATTTCTTTCATAAGCTTTCTATAGTTTTCAGCGTATAGATTTTTCACCTCTTTGGTTAGATTTATTCCTAGGTATTTTATGTTTTTTGGTGCAATTGTAAATAGGATCGATCCCTTGATTCCTCTTTCTGTTGCTTCATTGTTGTTGTATAGGAATGCAACTGATTTCTGTGCATTGATTTTATATCCTGCAACTTTGCTGAATTCATGAATCAGTTCTAGCAGTTTTTTGGTGGAATCTTTTGGGTTTTCCATATAGAGTATCATGTCATCTGCAAAGAGTGAAAGTTTGACCTCCTCCTGGCCAATTTGGATGCCTTTTATTTCTTTGTGTTGTCTGATCGCTGAGGCTAAGACTTACAATACTACGTTAAATAACAGTGGTGAGAGTGGACATCCCTGTCTTGTTCCTGACCTTAGGGGGAAGGCTCTCAGTTTTTCCCCATTGAGGATGATATTAGCATTGGGTCTTACATATATGGCTTTTATGATCTCGAGGTATGATCCTTCTATCCCTATTTTCTTGAGGGTTTTTATCAAGAAAGGATGCTGTATTTTGTCAAACGCTTTCTCTGCATGTATTGAGAGGATCATATGGTTCGTGTCCTTTCTTTTATTGACGTGATGAATCACATTTATTGTTTTGAGGATATTGAACCAGCCCTGTATTCCAGGTATAAATCCCACTTGGTTGTGGTGAATATTTTTTTTAATGTATTGTTGGATCCAGTTGGGTAATCTCTTGCTGAGGATTTTTGCATCCATGTTCATCAGGGAAATTGGTCTATAGTTCTTTTTAGTGGGGGTCTCTGTCTGGTTTTGGAATCAAGGTAATACTGGCTTCATAGAAAGAGTTTGGAAGTTTTCCTTCTATTTCTAATTTTTGGAATAGCTTCAAGAGAATAGGTGTTAACTCTTCCTTAAATGTTTGGTAGAATTCCCCTGGAAGGCCAACTGCCCCTGGACTCTTGTTTTTTGGGAGATTTTTGATTCCTAATTCAGTTTCTTTACTGGTTATGGGTGACAATATTTTTGAATGTGGGTTTTATACACCTTGAGGTAAAAAGGCAAGTTCTAGGCCAATTCCTCAGGTCCAGTTCCTTTTCCCCTCGCTCCCCTCTAAGGTCAGGATTCCTGTGCTCCTCTCCAGCTCCAACTCCCACCCTTCCTTTGCCTGGGAAATTCACAAGCAGAATGTCCTGCTGGCCCCTGTATCTGGCTTTCCTAACCATTAGCATGGCACCAACACCACCAGATTCTCTGGAAGCACAAGGCTGTGGATGTCCTAATGCAGGTGCAAAGTGAACCACAACATGGTAAGATAGAGGAGACAGCCTAGGGAAGGGAAAAGGTACAGTGAGATTCAGGCCCAGTGTTTTGTCTCTGGGAGTTCTGAACCAGAACTAAGGGTACCAGTGCTGACAGGGACCCTCCTTCACTCTTGAAGATTTGGGGACTAAAACTCTAACAGCTGCATTGAGACTGGCTCCCAATAGGAACAGAGATATTTTTGCCTATGGCTTCAAATACGTGTTGTTTGTTAGGAACATTGATTGCTTAGTAGGAACATGCTTATGGTGATGCACTTGTCCATGTTCCACTTTAGGGAAGGATAGTTGCCTCCTGTCTGTGCGCTATACTGTGACCTCCACTGGAGGGAGCTGCCTTACCCAAGGTCATGTTCTTTCTAGGGAAGCCCATTATATAGCCCAGCACAGGGCATGTCTCACAGGCTCTTTTAGTTCTGGACTCCCCATGGGGTTAGTTGAGGTTGTCAGGCCTGCTTTAAACCTGACTTCTACCCAGTCCTGCTCCCTTGCCCTCCCTTCCACAGATGTTGATCCCAAGGGCCTTCAGTAATAAACATTCAACACCTTCAACTTCATCTCAGGGTCCATCTCTTTCTCACAGAGCCCAGCCTGTAAGACTCTGTTTCCATGTCACCAATATTTGTCCACATCTCTATTTTGCAGTTGTCTCCTCCGCCATTCTCTTTGACCTCACCAATTTATATCTGGTTTATCCATTTACTGTCATTTTATAGTGTTTTGAGAGGGAATAGAGATAAATGCAAATATATAACCCACCATTGTATTGGTCAGAGTTAAACTGCAGAGAACATAACTAATTCAGATATTTAAAGCAGAGAGGGTATTTTCAGGGTATTCAGTGTTGAGGCAGATTTACTGAAAAAATAGACCTAAATTTTCATTCCTCCTCTATAATGTGACTTTGTGACTCCTCCCATCAAGGGTTGACTCTGTTTCCCTACTCTTTTTTTCTTTTTTTTTAAGTTTATGTATTTTGAGAGAGAAACAGAGCAGGAGCAGAGGAGAGGCAGAGAGAGAAGGAGAGAGAGAATCCCAACCTTGCACTGTCAGTGCGAAGCCCGATGTGGGGCTTGAACTCACAAACCGTGAGATCACGACCTGAGCCAAGACCAAGAGTCAGATGCTTAACCGACTGAGCCACCCCTGTTTCCCTAGTCTTAAATCTGGGTTGGCTGTTTGGCTTGCTTTGGCCAATGGAATGTGGTAGAAGTGATAAGTGATGGTGTGCTGGTTCTAAACCTAATCCTCAAGAGGCCTTGCACACTTTGCTCTCCCTCTTGGTACCCTCCTATCCCATGAGAATAATCCAGGCTGGCCTGCTGGAAGGTGAGGGAGCAATGATGAGTTTTCCTACTTGAGGTCATTGGAGACCAGCCAGCTTCTAGTTTACCCACCAAATAACCACTGAGCAAGCTCAGTGAGGTCAGCCAAGCTCAACCTAGGCTACTAGAACTGGCCAACTGACCCATAGAGTCATGAGCAATACTAAATGGTTATTGTTTTAAGCCACTCCTTTTGGGGGTGTTTGTTATACAGTATTATTGTAGCAATAGATGACTGACACAAAGTGGCTTACAGAATCCTTGGGAATGCAGAGGAGTAAATTCTAGAAGAGACAGATAGACTCACTAATGTCAGGAAGTTGTAGAACCAGGAAATTCAATGCTAAGTTAATAATAAGCCACCTCTCTAAGCCCTGGCTCCAGAAATCGGTCACTGCTGTGGTGACCAGGAAGCTGCTGATAGAGCTACCTTTTCATAACCATGCTATTGCTGCTACCGCCATAACCACAACAGTTGCTTATGCTTTGTCTTTCTTTCTCCCATCTAATTCAATTTATGCAAGTGCTTCTCATCAGCAAAATGTAAGTTACACCTGACCATCAGCTGCAAAGGGGTCTAGTGTCAAAGGGACTTTAGCTTTCCAGCTTCTGCAGTGCATGAGAAGGAGGCTGGAATGGATTTGGAGTGTCAGCCTCAGTATCTGCCACAGCTATGATTAACTCAAATGAAAAGGATTCCTAAAACTTATTCTGTAAGTTGTGCTCCGTGATATTGAAACAATTTCTTTAAATTCATTGTGCAGTATTTCACAATTGGCATATCACTATACTGTCAAACATTATTAATTCAATTACTGGAAGCTGAGAGAATGAACCACATAGTACTAAGATTTTATGAACTCATTGCTCCAGCAAAACCCAAATGAATGTTTTAAGGGAATCAACAATTATTAAGTCACTAAGGAGAGGAAAACTGATTTATGTTCTGAAAAATCCTTAGTCCCTTATTGGTATTTGATATAGCATTACTAATAGAACAGTGATTTCAGTAGGAATAATGGCAGGCGTTTGGTCTTGACCTGAAGTTATTAAGGTGCCTATATACTACATGATAAAAGAATATTTCAAAATTTATTTTGGAGTAGGGTAGAGATTTAGAAGGTTCTCAGGAAGACAGTGGATAGTGTCCTCTGGTCTGACCTTAAGACACGACACCTGGTTTTAAGTGGTCAGAGAATTAATGCTTCCAAATCTACAGAGTTAGTGATTCCAGAACAATCTGTGTCCTTGTGGATACTTTCCTAGCGATGGTGACTTAGGACAATAATCACTGACGAAAAGGGAAGGCAATTTTTTGATAACAAAATCATCAACAGTGAAGGCGTTAAAATGAAAAGAATTATGTGCCTTCAAATTTTGTTCTCTGTGTCTTGTTCAGTGGAGGCACAACATGTTATTATGGTATGTGAGGCTTGCAGTGACTTATGCCTTACTAAGAATTACTTTCTTTATTCAGTCATGGCCTTGTATGGCTAGAAGTCCCTCAGGCTCACCAAAAAAAAAAAAAAAAAAAGGAAAAAAAGTTCATGTTGTCAAGAGAACCTGGAGTCCCTCCAAAAGGTGCCCCGTTGATTCAAAAGCCAGACACTTCTTTGTCAACAAAGGCATCCCACGGCGAAAAGTCTGGAGGATAAATTGCACTTGGCTCATCGGTAAGTCTTAATCACACACCCTGTTTATTTGATTCTTACTGAAACTAATGTGAAGTATCAGCAATTTTGCTTCTGAAACAGAATCCATTGATTTAATTTTGTCATTTTTCTTTGCAGTCGTGTAATCAGAAATTCATTCATGTGAGGAAAAAGCAGTTAAAACTTATGGAAAAATGCCAAAGAAAGCGGCTGTCTGACTGATTGCTTTTTGGCAGAGGCTGAGATCAAGATTTACCAAGGAAAGCCCACGTATATGACCCAAGAGGAAGTTACAGAGCTCAAGAGCATTACTAAGCCTGGAAACTGGAATTTCAGTTACCTTGCAAGGTATTTCAGAAAAAATCACATATATGCAAACATAAGGCTGATGCATCACTGTGTTGATTGTAGGGTGGTTTCTAAAACAGCTTTACTCTGATTTCTAAAGCAGCCAGGGAAAATAAGATAACAGAGAGCAAGTAACTTACCTTTTTGAGACCCAATCTTGAGCAAATGTTAGTTCTGGCCTGGATTCAGCTACCTAGGGCAGAACAAAAGAGAAAGTGAAAGGTTCTCTCGATCAGGTGTTTCCCAGGATGGAACTTAAAAGCAGCTCTGTTATCCTGTCTGCTCTTTAGTCTGCAGTCTTGGATCAAACTTTCTGGCACTAGATTTAAAAGCATCTTCAGAATACCAGAGTGCTCACATTTAGCCCCTTTCTTGAATCCTCCTATCATTTCCTGTGTTCTTTGTGTGTATGTCTGTTCCTTCATTCAACTGTAATCAGATTTGAAACGGGCTGTATCTTACTCTTCTTTGTATCTTCTTTCTTCAACCCTTTGATAGTATTTTGCTTATATGCAGTATATTTTTGTTTGTAAAATAAAAATATGGTTAGAGGCACATATAGATTCAACGCAAATACAAATTTGAATACAAATACAAATTCTCCAATGTTTCAATTGCTGCTTTGAAAATGATAGGAGATTGTTAGGTTTGTGGAGTGATTGACTTCTTGTTTTTAATTTAATGGGTAGTATATTTATATTTCAAGTGCAAATAAAAGTTGTTTTTAAAGGATGTTGATATATTTTTGTCTCTAAAAGAGAAAACAGACCTATTGCAATATATGTAAATCAAAGTAAATCTAGAAAGAGTCAAAGGCGTTATTTCATGCGAAGAGAATAGTTGTAGTAGCTATCAATACCTTAAAGTCTCCATATATTTATAAGCTGTATGAAATGTTCTTCATCTTCATAGCTGCTACTAATGGAGTTGGACTTATGAGTGAGGGAAAAAGGGTCTGTGAATGATAACATCATTTTTCTTCTTTCTTTTGTCTTTCTCTTATACCAACCGATGGTATACTATACCCACCTGTAACTTGCCTTTTTTTTGAACTCCTTCCATGTTAGCTCATTAAAAAAAATGCTTCTTTCTTTTAAAGGGTTGGATAGGTAGAAGTTACTAAGTTACTGTCTTTCACTTTCAATCTTACCGTTTGGGCTGTGCAGATCCTTTGGATCCTGCTGACTAACTCCCTCTAGGTCTAAGAGAGGACACTAGCGACCAGAATGCCCGCTTTCACTCGCTTTTTGCTCTCAGCAGCACCTTAATGATGACTGTTTTCTCCATGGTAGTAGTTGGTTCAGTCTCCAACTTTTTCTTCTTTCTTTCTTTCTTTCTTTCTTTCTTTCTTTCTTTCTTTCACTCTCTCTTCCTTCCTTCCCTCCCTTTCTGTCATTCCCAGGGGCAGCCTCATTTTGTTCCCTAAGAGGCACCAGTACCAGCTGGGCAGAGGTCTCGCCAACTCCCTGAGGCCTCTAGGGCAAACCTCTGTGTTTCAGTAACATCAATATTTCCCTTTGCTTTTCCAACCTCAGGGGTGTGAGCTGCTTTCTGGAATTACTATCCTGTTTCTCCTTTTAGCTTTTCAAAGTTCTCTAGTAACTCATTAACCAATAGTTTATGTTAAGCTTTCTTTTTGGAAATGCCTCTGGTAGTTTCAGTTTTCCCAGCCAGACCCTGATGGATATAACACTTGACACCAGAAGCGGGTCCGACCCACCTGGACCTGCTGGGGTGGAAGCCCTAGGGAGCAGGGCGGCCTGCACTGTCATCTGGGCCTGCTGCATAGCCTGTTCTTGCTCTGGGCCCTGGAGGAAACACAATACATCTAACTAGTCCCCTGCAGACGGACATTTAAGTTGTTTCCAATACAGTAAAAACCTTCAATAGATAATTTTCACATATGGGCAAGTATATTTATAAGATAAAGTTATAAAAGTAGAATTGCTGGGTCAAAGGACTGCAAAACTGTCCTTCATTAGAGGTGGTACCAATTTAATCTCTCACAGATAATTAAGAGAAATCTATTTGCATGAGAAACAGAGACATCAACAAAGGGAAGAGGGAGCCAGGTATGACACTCTCGTCCTAGGAAGAGAGGCTTGGCTGTGGAAGGGAGAAGCTCATCTAGAACAGAATGTCATAGAATGACACAGAATGAAACCTATCACTTGAGGATTACTTTCTGGCCCAGACTCCATGGAATTCCCTTTGGAGAGAGGGAAGGCTGAAATACAAATGGAAAAACCCTCCAGGACACTTTGATACTCACTTAATAGAGGGTAACACAAAAAGGAGAGGGAGGTGCCTTGTCACAGATCACCAGCAGGACTGGGCAGTCGGAGAAGGCTTCATGCTGTGCCCAGTGGAGGCTCAGTACTCAGCACTTGTGGCTGTGGTGGCCAGTAGCAAGAGTGACACATGCAAATGTGTGGCTACTGAAATGAGAGGCAGTGTTGCCCTGCGTACTGTATGTGGTAGCTGTAAGCACATGTGAGACACCTCCCGGGACTCCCCCAAACACTTGGGTGGAACTTTGTAGGTGCTGGGTCTGTTTCTTGCAGTAGTAGAGAGTGTAAAAGCTGGTAAAACACAGGCTATAGGCTCATATACTAAGGTTGTCCCTTTTTGCATGTCTACGTCTTTGCCTCAAAAACTTGAGGAGGCTTTCATTTAAGAATAACAAAGCAAAGTACTCTTCTTCCTTGAGTCCCTTTAGCACCTCTCAGCCAACCCCGGTTGTGACTCCGTTATTTTTCCCATCTGCCGCTCTTGTCCTTTATTCCCTTCTCAGCAGAGCCCTACTGCAGTTACCATGGTCCTTGTTTAGCAGACAGGCTACATTCTACATGCCTGCTTTTATTGACTTCGCCTCAGCCTTCTGTCCTAACAAAGCTGTATATACAACCAGAGCTGTGTTTTTTCCTACTCTGTGCAATCTGGACTGTTTTCCTGAAGAGGACCTCCTTCAGTTTATGTTCCGCTGTGTCTTGTTTGTGCCATTCTCAATTTACACGACAGAGATGCTGTCATCACCAATTAACATTTATCAAGGGCCCCCTGGATGCATGGCCACATAGGGGCTAATTTAATATTCTCTTTGTTTCAGGTATCAGGTGGCTCTTTCAAATGAATTTTTAAGTATCTCAGTGATGATGAAGAAGAACAGAGACATCAATTAGGATTCACAAAGACAAGTCTTTGCAGAAAATGCTTAGAGCATCAAGGATTGTTATTAATATTTGAAAGTTTAAAAGAGGGTATACTTTTCTTTCGTCAACAAATGACAAAAGTAAAGGCACTATTTTCATTGTTCCTGGAAGAAGCTGGGCAGTATTCCATTCAGACATCTGCCCTGTGATCGTCCCGTTTTCCTCTTTATTTCAGTCCTTCTAATCTCCAAGGGTGAGTCCGAATATTTCTTCCTGAGGCTTCTTCTAATCATCTCTGCCCTTAAGGACAACTCCCTCCTCCAACTCCTGTAGCCCTTATCATCATACCTGCCATTTGAAAATTTAGCACAATGATACATTATATATTATTGAATAAATATATGTTCATTCTCTGCAAGTATGTTAGAGAACTGTCTGGACAGTTTATTTCTTTCCCAGCACAGTGTTCTGTCAACGGGAGAATCTCAAAAAATACTTACAGATGATGATGACAAGTCTATTGAAATTAGATGCAATTTTATTTTTTTAAATGAATGAGAGGAGAGACAACGCTGAAGCTTTAGAAGCTGAGACTCACAAGCATCATTAATGTTTTCTAATATTAAGAGCTATATATACTTTTTTTTTTTGCGGGGGCGGGGTAGTGGGAGGCAAAAACATCACTGAAAGTAAGCAGTTTATGTTTCAAGAGTAAATAATTTTTTTTTTTTTTGGCCTGCCTAAGCAATACTTCTTTTTAGCCTATCCCTTTTGATGCGACAGTAAGTGATGTAACATGGCTGTCAGTTGTAGGACCTGATATTCAGGAGAACAGACCTGAACATTCTCATTTCAGAAAAAGAAAACATTTCGGTTTCGTCACAGATTTGGAATTAAGAACACACCTTCATGTTTTCTGACGTCACGAACCCGGCGCAGCGAGGCCGGTGACAAACGAATCCCACCTGCAGGTAGACCCACAGCCGCACGCGACCCTCAATACCAGCAGCAGCTGAGCTCTCCCCAGGACGAAGCTCCCGCGGGGCCCCACCCACCCGGTTCCGGGAGCCTCATTGGCCAGTCTTCCGCCCGCCATTTCTGTTAGTCGCCGGGATTTGTCACGGGAGGCGGGCGTCCCCCATTCGGGCACTGATTGGTCGAATCTTAATGACGGCAAGAAGTTCTCGGGGTCTCTATTGGTTCTTAAACCTCAGAATGGGCGGTGAAAGGCAGAGCGTAGGGGCTCAAGGAGGGAAGCGCGGAGTGCGCCGGCGCGTAGTCGGGGACGCCAGGCTGAGGATTTTGCTAGGGAACCGACTGTTGTCGCCCCGCCCCCTCGGGGCTTTTTGTCCCGTTAACTGTCGGAGTGGCGGGGGCTCTAGCGCCGAGCGACATGCCGGTGCGCTTCAAGGTGAGGCCGTGGTCTCCAGATCCTAAGTCTGCTGCGAGGGGGGGGCGGGGGGAGTCGTGGCGGGGCGGGTGCCGGCGCGGGGGCCGCGCTGGCTTTCTGCGCGGCACTCCTGGGCCCCGCAATGCCTGTCAGCTCCCGAGCCTGCTTGCCAAGATCCTGAGGGATGCTTGCCTCCTCCACCTAGCTCCCTCTCCGCTCACACACATTTCCGAGTTGCAGTATGGAGGCGTTTGGTGGTGTTGAGAGAGATTGATTTTGGAGGGCACAGGGGAGTGGTGATGGAAGGAGGGCGCTTTGTAATGGGATCTAAGGTGGCTTCAGATTGGGACACCTGTAGCCCATCTCACATCTCAGCCTTTTACCCTCCGCCCCCTACCTGCCCTTTAAAACTTTAAAGTGCCTATGTCTTTTAAAGGATCGAGAAATGGGACCCTGGCTAGGTAAAGATAGGGTGTAAGAAATATACAGTTTTCATAGTTGTGCGTAAGTTTCCGGTAGGTGGTAGGTGTCAGGGTCAGGCACCCATCAGCATAACAGTTGACCACAGCCTTCCACAAACCCTGTTTTATTCTTTTATCTTAAGGGCTTGTATCCAGAATGGGATGGGAATTCGTCTTTGGTTGACTTTACAACATTTCGAGAGGTACTAGGCCTAATACCGGATACTGTGTACTCATTGCCGGCGTAATCAGTAAGGATAATTATAGCGATGGGGATTTAGATTGTCACCTGTTATCAGACAAGAGCTCAGGCTTTGGAATCAGACAACCAGCAAAAAGGTAGCTGCTCAGGGAGTCGGATTCCTGCCAGCATCTGCCTCAAGTGGTTGTGAGGATTAAAGGATAGAAGACGTGTGAACTGCTTAGCACAGGGCTGGGTAAATATTAGTTGTTATTAGGGAGCTCTTCTGTGTTTATCAGTCTCCAGGCTTTCAACTCTTTTCATGGTTCCGAAATTATTTTACTGATGTCTTTTTTTTAAAAACAATGTCCATTAATTGCGTTGTACTTAAATTTTATTTTGTATCTCAGGGGCTGAGTGAATACCAGAGAAACTTTCTGTGGAAAAAGTCATATTTGTCAGAGTCCTATAATCCCTCGGTGGGGAGAAGGTACCCATGGGCTGGACTTAGATCGGATCAATTAGGTAAGCTGAACAAACTAATAGTCGTTGTAACTTAAATAAAGCTTGGGGTTAAGTTTGCAAAAATTGATTAAGAATTGTGAAGCATTGTTCCATTGGTCTGGTTGACATATTTGTTTAACAGCTATTTACTGAGGGCTTGCTATAGGCCAGGACTATTCCCAGCTTCTAGGGACATAGCCTTGAATCAGACAAAGACCCTTAATTGTGGGCAAAAAAAGTAAACAGGTAACTCAATAAGTAAACTAGGGGACTTCAAGTTGTTATAGGCTAGCATATAGATAACTTGGGGGAGGGGTGGGTTGGAGGGAAGCCTCAGTGGTCAAGAAAGGCCTTTCTGAGGAGTCATACTTGAGCTGAGATGGGACGGCTGAGAGCAGCCAAGCCTGGGGAGGTGTTCTCCCAAGGTCTTGAGGAAGGGAAACTTAGATTAAGTAGCTTGCCCAAAGTTCATAGCTAGTAAGTGGCAGAACCATGATGTGAAATCAAATCTGTTTTGTTGAAAGCCCATGAGTTCAGAGGCTGTATTTTTGTCATCACACATGTTTCCTCCTGGTATCCCAGGGAAGTCAGCCCTAGGCCAAGGTTTCCCAGAGAACGGTGCAGAGGAAAAGAAACAGAGTGACTTTATCCTACCTGCCTGTTTCACTGGCCCTCACTAGAATAGAAGATCTCGAAGAGCAAGGGCTCTGGTTGTCTTCCTGCCTAGTAGATGACACCTCCTCCAGTGCTTATGCAAACCAGTGTTTGAATGAATGAATGTGAGTTTGGACCTCCATTAGCTTTGATCTTGGGAAAATTTGATCTGTTTTACCAGGTGGGGTTTAGGAAACCCATTGCACAGGATTGCTGGGAGGGATTAAATGAGATATTCCTTGTTAAGGGGCAGGTGCATATATACAGATGAGTGCTTGGGGCCTCACATGTGAGCATGCTTTATGCATGGTATGTATGTCCCTCAAATATTAGATATTTGAAGCCAAGAAAAGACATATGAGAAATAAGCATAATTTTCCCAAGCCTGGGAAATTAGTAAAATGAGGAGAGGGTTTCTGGGATTAGATTTGGAGAAAAAAGGGAAAAGTGGGCTAGAGTCAGTGGCTCTCGGTTCCTCTGAAGCATCAGGATCCTTTGCCCAGAGCCTGACTTCAAACACTGGATGTCTCTGCTTCTTGGGCAAGATGGTGCTCAGTCCTCCAAATGACTCGAAATTCTACAAATTTGAGGCTCTATTAGATTAATACAAAATAAATCTTGAAGTATATATATCCCACTGATGGCCTGTTATGATACTGCGGAATTGGTTAACCAGACTGTTGTGCCCATAACATTGTAGCTTAGATCAGTTACATTTGAGGGTGGGTATGTTGAGACAAGACTGGGAGCAAAGCCACTTTAGAGTATGGTACATTATGAAAGCAGGAATGGTCTAGGGGAGGTATGTGAATGGGAAATAATTAGATTAGGGGGAGGGGCAGAGTGAGAACTTCAGAAAGGCAGGTGGGAGGAATAACAGCCATTTTACCTAGGACTGGCTGGGTGTTCTGTTAACAGTGTATTTTTTCCCCTTAGTGTATTTGGTGCTCAGAGATTATGGCAGACCACTTGAGAATCTTCCCCTTTCATTTTGCTCTTCTACCAGAAGCCTCTCTGTGTTAAAACAGAGAGAAGTCTAGAGCAATGGTCTTCAAATTTTTGCTTTCATATCCCTTAAAAGTATTTAGAAAGTCTTTGCATCCTTTCACATTTTTTTAATGTTTATTTATTTTTGAGAGAGCGAGCGAGAGAGGGCATGAGCAAGTGCATGTGTGCGAGCGGGGAGGGGCAGAGAGAGAGTGGGACAGAGGATCCAAAGTGGGCTCTGTGCTGACAGCAGAGAGCCCTATGTGGGGCTCGAACTTGTGAACCGTGAGTTCATGACCTGAGCCAAAGACAGTGCTTAACCAACTGAGCCATCTAGGTGGCCCTCACATTTTTAAGTTGACATTTAATTTTTTTAATCATAAGTGTAACAAATTCAGTTTGTAACAAAGTGAAATCAAAGGATGTGATTTCTGGCTTATGGAATATCATGCATATGTTTGACTTACGTTCTGTTAAAACTTTGGAGCAGCCAATATAGCTGATTCACTTTACGGTAAATGTTCATCATATAAGTGGTAAAGTTAGTCCTCATTGGCAAACTAATCAGGCAAATTAGAATTATTTGCTGTGAGAACGAAGTCTAACTTTATTTTTCAATCCCTATAAATGTGTTAACATATATTCATTTCGCATGACAACCCTCTTACCCCCGAGTTTTAATTCTAAGATAGTTAGATGGGAAAAGTGTGAAGATGGGTGAAATAAGGCACTGTTCTTTTGTTATTTGTCATCTCTGCCTTCTTTGCTTTGCTGTCAGGTACTCTCTCTTGGTAGTTATACTTTTTTGAATTGTCCCTTTGTCTTTCCCACCTACGAGAATTTTTTATTCCTTGGGGCTGGCTGAGAGGTGTGTCTTCCTTTTGTGAAGTGGGAAGGCGGGGATGGGAACGAAGACTGCAGACAGCAGGTGCAACTCTCAGGCAGACCAACATTGGGATAATAGTGCATACAGAGTTAAGATCTGCAAAATGATTCCCTTACGCGGCCCGTGTCTGCTTATCCCCTAGAATGTCTCCATATGCCTCCAGACACATATGCACCCAGTTTGAAGACCACTAATCTAAGGAAGTCTTGTAAGGGAGGGGACCCTGGGTTCCATGGCCAAATCATCCTTGACAGAGGCTAAAGAACTCCTGCCAGATTTTCAGTCCACCTTTCCTCTCCTTCCCTCTAGTCTTACTCTTTCTTCCCCACCCTGCTAAGTCTTCTTTCTATTTAAAGAATGGCCCCAAACTAGGACAGTGTCTCAGTGGCTGTCATTCCACAGAGCTCCTCTTACTTGGGTAGAAGGTTAAGTTTTTTGGACATTTGCTTGCCAGACAGAAATATAGAGAAATAGTATCTTAGCTCTTGTTAAAAGGGTTCATTCTCTTTAATTCTCAGGAAATCAAGGCAAATGTAGAACCAAGATCCAGCATAATGACATCTCATCCCTTCTCACCTTGGTCTACTGTGCATAAGAGAAGCTTTGTGAAAAGTTCCAAATTTTGACAGTACTAGGGCCCATTGTTCTGTTAAGTAGCACAGGAAAGTAATTAGAAACGGAGGCAACATGTCCTGCTGGCTTTGCCAGGCCCGTCACGTTGCGATTCTAGTGACTTGTGTTGGGGTAACTCGAACATTGTGACCCCAATTTTTAATTTTTTTTATGTAAAAAAAAAGTTAATACTTTTTAAAAGCAAAATTAAAGATTTTATGTTGAAGAACGAACTATACCTATTTTTTTTTTTTTTTATCTTGCAACTTTAAGGACATTGTGTGTATCTCACCTGGGATTTTTCAGTTCCATTTCTCCTCTCTTAAGTGTTATTAAAAGTTGTCTTTGTAACTTTATGCTATGGTAGAGCTTTATGGCAATTTCTGTATACTATATTTTGTAGGAATCACAAAAGAGCCAAGTTTTATTTCAAAAAGAAGAGTCCCTTATCATGATCCACAAATTTCAAAATCTCTTGAGTGGAATGGAGCTATCTCAGAGAATGATATTGTATCACCAAAACCTGAAGCCGCAGAAACAGAATTACAAGAAGCAGAACAAAAAGAAGATGTTAACCAAGAAAGAGTTCTTGCACTAGAAGCCTCCAGGGTTCCCAAAAGAACCAGGTCTCACTCTACAGACTCCAGAGCTGAAGGGGCTTCAGATATTGTGGAAAATAATGAGGATGTAATAGAAGGTCATATACCGGTTAATGAAAATGAGGAACTGGAGCATTCTACCAAGCTGCTTTCAGAAAATGTAGATAATGGGGTAGGTATATTCACAGTATTTCTTTTCAAAAGCATAGAATTCTTTGTAAATGTCATCATTTCACTAATACTACATTTTATGCTTAAAAATTTTCCATTGTTTTATTTTTTTAATCTGATGTCTTATAGAATAGTTAAGAGGCTGTTGACTTTAGTTATTATGAGTTCTATTTTTTTTTAATTTTCTTTTTAATGTTTATTTTTGAGACAGAGAGAGACAGAGCCTGAGCGGAGGAGGGTAGAGAGAGAGAGGGAGACACAGAATCCGAAGCAGGCTCCAGGCTCTGAACTGTCAGCACAGAGCCTGATGCGGGGCTCAAACCCATGAGCTGTGAGATCATGACCTGAGCTGAAGTCGGACGCCCAACCGACTGAGCCACCCAGGTGCCTCTTATGAGTTCTATTCTTAATAGTTGCCAGTTTGTACTGGTTATACTAAGATATCTCTTCATTGGATGGGCAGCCTGCCTCTGGATTTTATTCATCAAATATCAGCACCAGAATCCTAAGGGAGAGATCAAATTGAGACAGAGAAGGGGAGTAGTAAGCCATTACCCCTGGCAGGGGTGGTGAGCTGACTTCTACCTAGGCCCTTTTCAATTTCTTATTGTGGACACAAACAACATCTCAATTGACAGAATGCAAAAGGAAGGGCAGTTCTGGCAGGATCTCAAAGATCTTCGAGTTCTGCTCTCCTATGTCACACCTGGCCTGTGGAACATCCCTGCAAGCACATAAGCATAGGCTTTGGGGACCTGTGCAGACACCTCGCCGCCTCCCACATTTTTCTCCAGTCCACTACCTCTTCCCCATTTCGTGTCCACTGTGGACTGGAACCACGGAGAGGCGTTCAGAAGTGTTGGTGAAGAATCTGTGGCTCGTTGCGAAAACCAGGGGGTACAGTAGAATCAAGGAAGGTGATGTGTAAGTGGTGGGCAAGGGAAGGGGTGTCGCAGAAGCAACGTGTGAATAAGGCAAGGTGCTGCTGTTTCTTAGTCATAGATTTAATTGTGAAAAATTGGTAGGAAGAGACTGAGAGGTGCTGTCTTTTTCTGGGATGCACAGTGATTCATTGACAATATTCAGAAAGAAATTTTAAATAGTTTAAAAGAGAGATCATCAATTAAAAAGAGTTTGCTGTACAGCGGTGTGCATGTAATTAACAATACCGTATACTTAAAAATTTGTTAAGAGGGTAGATTTCATGTTATACGAAATATGTTATAATGTCTTTTTGGTTTTTGTTTTTACCGCAGTAAAAGAAAAAGTTTTAATACAAAAGATAGTATTAAGAAACTTTTAATGACTGTGGGTGGGGTATTTCTTTCCCTAACAGTTGAATAGAGTTCTTCGGAAGAAAGCAGGACTGACTGTTGTTCCTTCACATGATATCTTGAGAAATTCTGAATATCAAAGGCAGTTTGTTTGGAAGACCCCTAAAGAAGCTGCTCCAGTTTTTACAGCCAATCAGGTAGTTGAATGGATGTAATATATTTTTAAGTATCATCCTCTGATCTAGTAATGCAGATTTACACAGAACTAAGGGCTAACAGAAATTAGGTACTTCTTCAGTGAGCCTGGAGGTAGGTTCTAGAAAAGTGAAAATAAGAGTTTTTCTAACATCCTTCTGTTACTTCGATCTATAGTAGTAACATGACACTATCCTAGGCCACTGATGGTCACTGTTGCCAGATCCATCACGTACGCTAAATATGAGACAGGGTAGTGAAGCATGAGGACTGGTAAGTTATTGCATGCTGCGAGATTGTGTTTATTTAATAAAAAAATATTAAATTGCTTTTATTCTAAAATACTGTGTTTTGTTGACTAATATGTTGCATGTTTTCTGTCTGATAAGAAAGGCATAACTACCCTGAATATTTCAAGAAAATACAAAATATGTTAAAAATAATACAAGATACATAATCTTGTTTTTGTATCAAGTGAGCTGTAATAGAAATTGTCATTTTGATGACATTTATAAACTTCAAAAGCTATGATGGTACCTAAATGTGCTCCTAGATTTCTTTGTATCTTGTACCGTTTTTTGGTGCTCGACCACCATTACTAATAAACACTCAATATTTTACTACTGTCATCTGCTAGACAGTTTTGAGGCTCTTAACTCTCATTTATATTCTTAACCATTCTTCTGGGCCTGGGTAAGGAAATACTTGCATTTAGAATATCTTCAGAGGCCCAGGACAGCCTAGACTTTTCTTCTAGATCTTTGCATTTTCTTTATGAACACATACACATCCCTTCATACACCCTTATGGCTCATTTTCTCCTGTATCTCAACATTCGTTTGTAAACTTTATATGCCCCTCAGGACTGAGAGGGTAGATTCGACAAGACAATAATATCAGTCCTCTTACACTAATGTCATAATTCTAGTGATCCTAAAAATTGTGGCAGCTTTGGGCTTACTTGTTATTCAGGTTTCTAAAAAAACTGTGAAATTTGTAGAACATTTTAGAAGCATATAAAACAGCTAAGGCAACATATGTCCCCTTCATGAACCCCGTAGAGGATCAGTACTTCTTTTGTTGGCTCACAAGTGTTCTTGGATAGTAAGTGTGTGTCTCTACAAAATCACTCCCTGAAAATTGTAGCTGTTCAGTTTTTGTAGAACATTTCATCTTTAAGCTAAAGCTAATTCAAATCAAAGCCCCATTGACAGCTTTTATATATTTCAGTGGAGACATTGTATAGAAAAGCCCTTTTTATAGGACCAAAGTATAATATAAAATAAATCATTAGCAAACCTTCACTAGTAGTTTTATTGCTTTCATTAGTGGGAGTTTCAGAGAATTTGGGGGGAAAGTAAATGCTCTTTGTTAATTCAAAGTGTATCATTTTCAGGGTCTGTGGATTAAAGAGTCCTGTGACAAATTTTCAATGCTTGTTGATAGGGAACTTCTGAAGGAGCTATTCAGCTCTATTTTATCAAACACCTGTTTTCTAAAAAGATGTCTTATATTAATATGTAAAGGAGTCTGAATAATTTTTGGCAGAAAAGTCCTTGAGGCTATACTCGGGAAAAGATACTCTGGATTTGATCTGTATGAAGATGTGTTATTCAGCATTGCAAAGCTATAATATACCTTAATTGTGGTCCACATCTTTTCCTTTTGCTTTCTTTGTAATCAGTGATAATATACCATAAAATAGAAACCCTATTATAAAATACTAAGGATAAAGGGAAACATTTAAAAACAGAAACATCATTATTACCTGATTTTTTCCCCTGGCATTGAGCTAAAAATAAGCAAAGGAAGAAAAAAAAAACAGAACAAAAGAACACATCAGGTATTCACAATGTTAAGAATCTTCTGTTTTTTTGGAGGAGGAAAAAAAAATCATGCCAAGGAAGGAAAAAAAAACTGGTAGAGCTAACAACAGAATTGCCTTATAAAGTGAATGTCTGTGTTCACTTAAATATGCCAGTTGTACTTATCCCATTATCAAACTGATGGGAGGGAGGAGTAGGAAACTGGGGAGAAAAGATATGGTTCATTATTTTTTTGGCTTAAACATTATTTTTATTATAGTAACTATTATTCACAACATAGTAGTGAGTGTAGAAAGTTGATCTTTGGGTTTTTTCCCAGCTTTATTGAGGTATAATTGACAAAAATTATATATTTACAGTATGTAAATACTGTTTTGATGTACCTGTACATTGTGAAATGATCAACAAAATCAAGCTAATTAACACATTAACACCTCACGTAGTTAGCCTTTTGTATGTGTGTTGTAAGCTCTTATCCCCTTAGCAAATTTCAGGTATTAACTCTGTTAGTAGTATTAACTCTAGTCACCATGTTGCACCTTACATCTCCAGAGCTTATTAATTCTGCAAACTGGAACTTTGTACCCTTTGGCCAGTATCTCCCTATTTCTCCCACCCCCTAGTTCTGGCAACCATTATTCTACTCTCTGCTTCTATAGTTCCACTTACTTAGATTCCACATATAAGTGAAATCTGCAGTATTTGTCTTTCTGTGCCTGGCTTAGACTTAGCATATGTTCTTCAGGTTCATCCATTTTGTTGCAAGTGACAGAATTTCCTTTTTGAAGGCTAAATGATATTCGTGTGTGTGTGTGTGTGTGTGTGTGTGTATCATTTTCTTTATCCATTCTACCATTCTTTATCCATTCCTATTGGTGAACCCTTAGGTTGATTCCATATCTTGACTAATGGGAATAATGCTGCAATGAACATGGGAGTGCAGATATTTCTTTGAGATACGGATTTCATTTCCTTTGGAAATCCACCCAGAAGTAGAATTGTTAGATCATATGGTAGTTCTATTTTTAATTTCTTTAGGAATCTCCATATTGTTTTCCATAATGACTGTATTAATTTACATTCCTACCAACAGTGTACAAGGGTTCTCTTTTCTCCACATCCTTGCCAATACTATCTTTTGTATTTTGGATAATAGCTATTCTAACAGGTGTGAGGTGATGTCTTGTGGTTTTGATTTATGTTTGGCTGATGATGAGTGATATTGAACACCTTTTCATGTACTTGCTGGCCCATCTGTATGTCTTTGGAAAAATATGCATTCAATTCCTCTGCCCATTTTTTGTTTGTTTGTTTGTTTGTTTTTATTTTTTTAAATATTTATTTATTTTTGAGAAAGAGACAGAGCGTGAGCAGGAGAGGGCAGAGAGAGAGGGAGCTACAGAATCCAAAGCAGGTTCCAGGCTCTGAGCTGTCAGCACAGAGCCCGACGCAGGGCTCAAACTCATGAACCATGAGATCATGACCTAAGCCGAAGCCGGACACTTAACCGACTGAGCCACCCTGGTGCCCTGGACATGGCTTTGTTTTTATAAGAGGACTTAGAACAGCTTCATTCCCCTGAGGAATGTGGAGTAGAAGCAGATTTAGGCAGGAGTATTCAGACCCACCCCCCGGACTGTTGTAGGTAAGTGGGGTCCTCAGTCCCTGAGATGGTTGCTTCTAAAAGCAGGAGGAAGAGACTAGATTTCCTTGGAGGCTGCTTTTTGTTCCCAGGCGGGGAGGACTATTCTCCAAGGAAGACCAGAAAGAGAGGCCGAGAGTGGCTCAGGAGCCCAGGAGGATGTCGAAGGCCCCTCTTGTGCCCAGCAGTGTGGGCAGGGCTTTGGCACAGGAGCAGAAGTTCAGAAGCCCCTCCTGGGTGCCGGCCCCCCGACATTCCCGTCTCAGGGCCTGCCGTGGGCCTGGCCGTAGGGTGTCCTCAGACAGCGGCATCTGTTGACTGGGTCCCACATGAGTTCTTTTTTAAATTTTTTTTTTTTCAACGTTTATTTATTTTTGGGACAGAGAGAGACAGAGCATGAACGGGGGAGGGGCAGAGAGAGAGGGAGACACAGAATCGGAAACAGGCTCCAGGCTCCGAGCCGTCAGCCCAGAGCCTGACGCGGGGCTCGAACTCCCGGACCGCGAGATCGTGACCTGGCTGAAGTCGGACGCTTAACCGACTGCGCCACCCAGGCGCCCCAAGGGTCCCACATGAGTTCTTGTAGGACAGCCATATGCTCGCCAGGCAGAGGAAGGTGGCCACAAAACCGAAGATCGCTCCAGCTACCAGTCCACTCTGGCTGTAACTCTTGGAGGCTACCACAATGGAGGCGATTAGGAGGAGCAGGGTACCGATTAAACAGTGCAGAAGTTCCAGGGTCCCGTTTCATCCTCTTGCAAGTGACTGTCCAGTTTTCAAACACCATTTGTTGAATTGATTATACTTTCCCAAGTGTATGTTCTTGGCTTTTTTTGTTGTAAATAATTGTAGATGCATAGGGTTATTTTGGAGCTTTATATTCTGTTCCATTGATGTATGTGTCCCTTTGCCCATTTTCAAAATCAGATTGTTCTCTTGCTAGCAAGGTGCTTCAGTTCCTTATATATTTTGAATATTAACCCCTATCAGATGTACTATTTGCAGGTATTTTCTCCCATTCCAAGATTGCCTCTTCACCCTATTGATTGTTTTCTTTGCTGTATGGAAACTTTTTAGTTTGTCTATTTTTGCTTTTGTTGTTTTTTGGATGTTAATTAGATATATGAAATAATACGAAATTATAAACAGTCTTATAATTTCACTTTTTTGACATCCTATAATTCAACTTTATGTATGAAATTTTAAAGCAGTTCAGAAACTAAGTTTTGTGTATTTAACCAACAAGAGAACTAAACTACAGTAATTTTTGTTTTAAGGTTTTCCACAATAAAAGCAAATTTGTTCCACAATTCAAAGGTAACTCAATCATCCATGAAACTGAATACAGAAGAAATTTCAAGGGTTTATCTCCAGTGAAAGAACCAAAATTAAGAAATGATTTGAAAGAGAATGGAAATTTTGAAACAGTATCTCCTGAAAAGAAGGTATTCATCAACTCTTTACTTTAAACAAAATAAAAGGCTTATGATTTTAGACTCTACTCATTATCTTTTACTGAATACCACCTGAGAATTTGGGTTTCAGCTAGTTTATTCATTTGTCCATTAAGTGCCACATGTTCACTAAGCACTTAGTGGGGGCCAGGCATTGGGTAAGTACTGAAAATACAATGATGACCACACTAAACCCCACACAGGAGACAGAGTTGTAACTAAATAAATGTAATATGTGACAAGTGCTTAGCAACACAGAAGGTAAGTCTACTATGTCTAATAGCAAATGATTAGCCTTACAGTGATGTGAGCTATAGGAGTAACAGTAGCTATAGAAACACACACTTTAAGTTAAATAATGGGAGTCAAACAGAAACATGCATACTTACATGTATTTTGTTTGTTTTATTTAAAGTTTATTTATTTATTTTGAGAGAGAGAAATAGAAAGAGAGTGAGGAGTGAGCGGGGGAGGAGCAGAGAGAACGGGAGAGAGGATCCCAAGTAAGATCCAGGCTCTGAGCTGTCAGCACAGAGCCTAATGTGGGGCTTGAAGTCATGAACTGTGAGCTCATAACCCGAACTAAAGTCGGACCAGGCACCCCTGGTCCGACCAACTGAGCCACCCAGGCACCCCTAGATACATGTATTTTAAACCAAAGCTTTAGCATGCCAAATTACAGCCAGCCTAAATTGGATACTGTATTACAATTCTGTTTGTGGAAGTAAGTTTTAACTGCTAAAGATAACCTAGAAATCACAAGCAATCAATAAACAAGTTTTGAAACTACTAGATCCGGTTGGGTTTTTCAAGTATAGCTCAGGTTTGGTTCATTTATAACAATATAATTTATATCCTTGGCTACAAAAAATTTTTCTAATTAACAAATAAACATGTAAATGAATAAACTTGACGTTACCACCTATTAAACAATGTTTTTACATTTGCCTTTGATATTCTAAATCCACATTTTATTGCGTTGCAGTAATTAAATATAAGGTTCCAATGAGTAAGTTACCAACCACATTGTTTTACTGAATAACTTAACCCTTTTTTTTTAAATGTTTGTTTATTATTTATTTTGAGAGGGAGAGTGGGCGTGGGAGTAGCAGAGAGAGAGAGAGAGAGAGAGAGAGAGAGAGAGAGAATATCCCAAGCAAGCTCCACACACGTGCAGAGCCCGATGTGGGACTTGAACGCGATAAACTGTGAGATCATAACCTGCGAGCTAAAATCAAGAGTCAGATACTCAAGTGACTGACCCACCCATGCACCCCATAATCAGCACATACAAACACTTGCCTCTATTTGAACTATAGCTATTTAAGTTACAGATTCAGGTTAAAATGATTGTAAATTATAGGTAAATGGGATAGAAGTCCTATTTTTAAATCTTCTGGAATGCTATAACTAATACCTTGTGGGTTCTAAACATAGAAATTCTACGACTAAAAGTAAATTGGTTTATACATATATTTGTTTCCATACACACACATATATACATATTTTTGGATCTACCATAATGGGGAGATTATGGGGTGGGTCAGTCACTTGAGTATCTGACTCTTGATTTTAGCTCGCAGGTTATGATCTCACAGTTTATCGCGTTCAAGCCCCACATCGGGCTCTGCACGTGTGTGGAGCTTGCTTGGGATTCTCTCTCTCTCTCTCTCTCTCTCTCTCTCTCTCTCTGCTACTCCCACGCCCACTCTCCCTCTCAAAATAAATAATAAACAAACATTTAAAAAAAAAGGGTTAAGTTATTCAGTAAAACAATGTGGTTGGTAACTTACTCATTGGAACCTTATATTTAATTACTGTAACGCAATAAAATGTGGATTTAGAATATCAAAGGCAAATGTAAAAACATTGTTTAATAGGTGGTAACGTCAAGTTTATTCATTTACATGTTTATTTGTTAATTAGAAAAATTTTTTGTAGCCAAGGATATAAATTATATTGTTATAAATGAACCAAACCTGAGCTATACTTGAAAAACCCAACCGGATCTAGTAGTTTCAAAACTTGTTTATTGATTGCTTGTGATTTCTAGGTTATCTTTAGCAGTTAAAACTTACTTCCACAAACAGAATTGTAATACAGTATCCAATTATACTTTATAACATTTATGTTTTTGCTCTAATGTATAACATATTTTAAGCATAAAATGTTTAAATTATTTCCATTTTAGTGTAATAAAACAGATGATCCTTTAAAATTAGAAGCAGAGATGGAATCAAAAGAGTCAAACCAGCCTAAAAAGCAGCTTACTCCTTGGAGACATCAAAGGCTTGGGTATGTATTTTATAAGAAAAATGTCATGGTATTTAGAAGATCAACATGGTGAAATATTTACTCTCCTTTCATTTCTGTTAGGAAGGTGAATTCTGAATATAGGGCAAAATTTCTGAGCCCAGCCCAGTATTTATACAAAGCCGGGGCTTGGACCCGTGTGAAGGAAAACATACCAGATCAGGTGAGTATACGTAAGCTCAGTATGCCCATGTTTTCTTTGAGCCTGTATCCCAGTTTAATGCCACAATGAGTTTCATTTAGTAATAGAGACTACAGTTTAAAGATATGTGATATAATAGTAGCATTGGAAGTATCAGGAACTTAAAGTTGTATGTTAGGATATAATTTATCAGTGTGTTTACTGTTTTTTTAATATCAAATAGCTCCTTTTTCAACTGGAGATTTTTATTATTAAAGTCTTTAAAATGTTTTTTTTATAATCCAGTATTTCATTATGTTTGTAGAATTGTAGCGTTGTAGTTTTGAAAATAAGATCCAGACCTCTACTCTCTCAACTGAAGATAAATTTTCAAGATTAGTTTGACCGTGGCGTCCACTGGCAGTTTGTACTATTAGAGTCCATCAGTATCTGGGAGGGGTGGCCTGTGCTGAGAGAGGTTTGCGTTACAGTGTTGGGGTACCCTGACATATGGGAGCAATTCTGAGGACCGAAAGGAAGGTTTGAGGGAAAGGGTAATCCTAGAATTGGGAAGTGCCTGTTCAGCACTAGCTTCTTACAGTCAAAGGATGAACTGTGGAGCTTTTCTGGTTATTGTACAATTACCAGCTTTTAAACCACATCTTGATGGTTTCCTGTTTTTTTCTGTGTGAACAAGCAAAAGTAAAATAGTTTAGACTTCAGTAAACACCCCCTCTCCCATCATTGGGAAGAGAGAGATCATTTGGATGGGGAATGAATCTTTTATTCAGCCCCGTACTTGAAACCATGGCTAATGGTTATATGTAATGAGCCTCTGGAAGAAGGCGTTGGCACTTTGAGCTGCTGGCTCTTTGCGCTGGCACCTCCCAGACCAGCGTCCTGGTGAGACTCCTGTACCCCGCATGTTGTTTCGGGAGACCACTTGGTTCCTTCCACCGTGGCTGCTCCTCGTGCTGTCTCCTTCCCGACTAGAGAGCGGCTCAGCAGCAATCCAGGCAGAGTAAAAGGCAAATCTTGAAGCTGTTCCAGATATTACTGGGGATATTCATATCCTAGTGAAATAAAGTTAAAAATATAAGAATCGAGAGCAGGCATGATGGAGCAAAGAATTGAGTCTGTGAAACCCTTGAACAGTTTATGGTCATGCCAGACCTTGGCCAGGAGCTCTGATGGGGAATGAGGAAAAGCTGGGGGCAAAAGCAGAGCACAGAGTGTGGCCACAGAGGGCTAGTGTGGCCAATTAATAGGTGTAGGCCACTGACCTATTGTATTTAGGGACTTCACTAGGTTGGGCTCATGAGAGGCTCCTTGTTTTAGAAAGATTATCTCTCAGTCTCTGAGACTTCTTTAAATTAAGATGAGTTGGTATTTAGGCCTCAGATCTAAAAATGTAGTGGACCAAGAGGATTGTTTTGTCTGGAGTCGCGATAAGGTGGTAGTCCCTGTCCTGCCCTGATGGAAAACAACATTTTTGTTGACATTAACTTAAGAGCTGTCATTTCAAGGTTTCCTATTATAACATCTTGGGAAGGTGACTTTTGGGCTTTTTAAAAAAGCTTATTGTTAATGGTGGTTGTTAATGTTTAAATCAGTGATACCGTTTTGCCTAACCTGTGTGGGCAAAATAATTCAAAAAGTGAATTGGAGTTAGAAAAGAATATGACATTTAGCTAAATCTTATCACTGATGTTGATAACCATTTCAGTTGATCAGGTCATAGATATTTAATATGGGCCATGTTTTACTTAAATCTTAGATTTTATTTTTAACCTGAAGACATTTACTTATGTGGCTGCTTATGAGCTATCTAAGCATAAGGTACTCCTTCATTTTCCCACTTCTACTAATGTTTCATGGAGGATTATTATTCACACTCTTCAAACGCATTTGGACATCAGTGACTTTATTATCATTAGAATGGTAACTTTTTGAGTCCTGTTACAGTTTTCTAGTTCATATATCGTTTTCATTTCCTCCTGTGTTGTTTGAAATATTAAACTTTTTGAATCTATTTATAGTCTAGTGCCTCGGTATTTTATCTTAAGATCCAAGTACCTATTCATATAACATTAGGGTGTTTGGTTTTATTTGTCCAGTGGTTGTATATTTATTATCTCCATTATATAACCACTGGCACAGTTGCTTTTTGAAATGCTCACTTAAAAGATGGTTTTTAATAATAACCAACAGTTGCAATTGTTAGGTCTCATCCTTACAATAACTACTGAATCCGTGTTACATTTCTTGTTTCTTGTTAGGTGATCTTTTAATCATCCAAGCTTACGTTAGCTGAGATGTTCTTTCTAATGTGCCTTTCACAAATGGGGCTTTATTTCAAGATAAAGTTCCACATTTGAGAGACGTTCTATAATTTGACAAACATTGTAAGGACAGCTAGGCCTAAGATGACTCATTTTGAGGGGGATGATTTTGGGGAAAAATTTTTTATACTCTCAGTTTTTTGAATTTGAATTTTCAGTATATAAATTTTAAACAACTTAGTTGAATTCTTATTTTGGGAAAAGAAATTCAGAAATGAAAACATTCTACTTACAGCATTTATATCCTAGATGCTGATGGTGTTTCTTGACCTGGAAAGGGATATGTGTGTTGTTTTAATTGAGTTTAATTAAGTTCATATCCTTTTTGGTGGCTCTGCTTGTTGGTTGTAGGTATTAAGTTCGTACCATTAGTTTTTTTCTCTTTCTTGTAAAACAACTTGCTTTAGGAAAGATCAGCTTTCTATTTTTTCATCTTAGTTTAGGATCATAGAAGTTTAAAGTTACGTATTTGTAAAACACTATAACATTAGCACAAAGATTATTAATAAAGGTTGCTGACAAAGTAAATTTCAATTACTGAGTTTTGAATGTCAGTGAAAAATAGAACTGAATAAAGTTATACAGAATTTCCATAGTATCTGCTTTTTTTAAAAAAAATCTGGTTGACAAACAAAACTGGGTCACCGTGCACATGGAGGGGCTATTTGTCCATCCTCTCGTTCATCAAGTAGTAGGCCCTCCCGCAGGGATGGAATTCAGCCTTCTCTGCTGCTCCTTCCCAGCCCACCCCGCACTCAGTGCAGGACCGATGGAGCCCCTTTTGTACCACTTCTTCCACTTATATCTCTTTTGTGTATTATAGCATAGACCATACCAATATTATGATGATAACGTATCATACAGGACGAGGAGGTCCGCCTTCTCTATCAAACTGTGAGCACACTGAGTGCTGCAGGGACTTTCTTGTTTATCTTTGGCTACCAGCCATCCAGCTCCAGCCGAGCACTTAGGCCACACTCAGATCAAGTTGTGGAATCAATATTTAAATGCTGCACATTCCCTCACATTGTGGAGTTTATAGATTAATGGGGGAGAATGATAACAGAAATTAACTCCACTAGAATGATAAGAGAAATTAACTCCACTTATTTCTAGAATGAAATAAGTACTAATGGGGATGTGCATGAAGAGCTTTGAAGACAGAGGAGGAAATTGTACTAAAGCTTGAAGATTGTATCATGTAGGTGCTGGAGCAGCTGTGAAACATTTGAAGCATGAGAGGACTTAGTAGAAATAAAATCTGGATTATATCAGGGCACTTTATAACAAGGCCTCTGTGTATTCACAACACCCTGGTGAGGGAGGGCCTGGCTGACTCAGTTGGTAGAGCATGCAACACTTGATCTTGGGGTCTTAAGTTCAAGCCCCACCTTGGGCGTGGAGCCTACTTTAAAAACAAAGAAACAAAACAGCAACACACCCTGGTTAGTAGTTCAACAGACAAAAACTATATGTCTCAGTTCTATATGTTAAATGCAAAAACTAGTAATTTTCTTTAAAGTTTAGGAATTAACAGAAATGATAAATGAACATGGCTCAGTTTTTCTTGGCAGTGAAGAAAATATATTTTCAGTTATCCTTTAGGAATGTTTCAGGTTTGGTTCATTAGAACAGTGAGACTCTGCTGGGATTATATGGTTTCTTATGCCACCGTGACAGGTGCTGTCCTTTGCTTTGGCTGCTTCCCTACAGATGTAACACTTTCATCCCTTTGCATTCAGTAGTGTCTCCCTGAGGAACTGAGGACGTGTTTCTTTGGTTACTTTTTTTTTGCAATGCAAAGTTTCATTATTTGCTTTTTTGCCTATAAGTGAAAGATTATAGCAGACGGTATCTGCATATCCTTTTAATGCTATTATTCCATCTTTATGATAGGAAAAATTATTGAGTTTTTGAAGAGTAAATAAAGATTATTTTAAAGAATTTTAAGCTGCAGCTTAATTTTTTTCATTGTGGAATTGAATTTAGGGAAGCCAGCAGGTGGCAGTATGACGTATAACATGAAAGAGTTTCAAAGAGTATAGAAGGCTCCTTTCCATTTGAACAGATGTTATTTGCATTGTAGGGAATTCACATTACCTTATAGTCCATCAGAACATTTTTTTGTATTGTCACTTTGATGAATATATTATAATTATTATTTTGTGGGATATTCTTTTATGTAATACATTTTTTAAAAGTTGAGGTTTTGCTGATGCCAAGGGAATTTTCAGGAATTTGGAGAGGGAAGCTTCATAATTCTCTCACTGCCGGCTTCTATAGTAGGAGCAGCTGTTGTATAAAGCCAGGAAATAAAGACAGGGTAGGGGTTCCTGGCATGTCACTACCCTTCCAGAGGTGGGGAAGTAGGAATAATAATTAGGTTACCTGTTATTGATAGCATTTCAGCCATGCAAGAATGTGGCTGGTTTTCATGGTAATATTAAGATATCTTACTTAGTGAATTAAATATTACCAAAAATAATAAAAATATTGATTGACAAGTTTGTTATATATTTAGAAGGAAGAATAATAAGGTATTTCATTGATTCCCATTAATATTCAACTATGGCATTAACCTGTCATTAAGTATGTTTCTGTATTCCTCTCCTAGGGTTCTCTAAATGCCATGTGGTATGCGGAGGTTGGTTGCTTTTGAGTTTTTAAAACCTGTAATAATGCATAGAGTACTTGTGTAATTTCAGTTGAAATAAGAATTAGGTGTCAATATTTTTCTTAGCTGCTGCAAATTCTTCCTGCCTGCTGGCCTGAAGTAAAATAACTGCATTGTGCTTTAGCTTGACTGTTTTAATTTCTGCTTAAAATGCACACAGTCTGATGAACGTTTGTGGCTTTTTTTTTTTTTTTTTTTTTTTGCCTTCCTTTCTCCTTGGTCTCTGGCTGTATTTGTGCAGTATCTTTGATAAGCTACATGGTGGTATTTGCAAAGGAGTATTTAAAGTAATACACAGTGTCTCAACTCTCCTGCATAGGTTAAAGAACTCCGAGAGAAGGCTGAATTTTATAGGAAACGAGTTCAAGGAACACATTTTTCTCGGGACCATCTGAATCAGCTTCTGTCTGATAACAACTGCTGTTGGGATGTCTCCTCAACCACAAGCTCAGAAGGAACCATTAGTAGTAACATTAGAGCTCTAGATCTTGCCGGGTAAGATATGTTCTTTGTGGATGGTGAGAAAGTATATTGTAGCTTAGGTAGGTCACGGAATTCTATAGGTAAATGAATGACATGACCCCTCAAAATTTGTCTTCCGGTTAAATGGAGATATGCCAGCCATTTATTACATTTCATTATTACTAGTTTATTCTCTGTGAGAAGTAAAGCTGTGTGTAAATAATACATAATGTAAATCTGGAAGGCTGGATTTTATAATATTTTTTAACAAGAGTAGAATAGGGATGATTATACAGTAGATGGAAAAGAACTTTAGAAAGTAACAGGAAGGAAAGGTACCAACAACAATAAAAACCTAGACAACATAAGCTAGTAGTACATCCTATAATCATTCGTTAATGGATTTCTGTGGTTAATACGACACTTAGGCCCTGATTCTATGGGCAAAGTGTCTGCTCTTTTGGGTTTTAAAGTGAAAATTATTTAACTACTTATAAAAGAAATAGCATATTGATTTTTGGCAAATAAAATAATTTTTAGTTATTATAGTAATATAATTATATATGCCAAAGTGAACTGTAAGTTCTAATTATGTGACATCCTCTTTAAAAATTCATTACAAAATCCATTCTGTAAGAATGTCTTCAAAACACTTATCAATCTGAAGTATAAAATTGGAATCAGTTTGCTTGATCTACAAATGCACTTGAATTTGTGCATAAACTGTAACTGAGTAACCGAACAAGTTAGACCATGTGCAGTCCTTGCTTGTGTGTGTAAATGCCAGTCAAGGGAACACATGTGACTGTTGTTAGCAGCGGGACAGACACGCCTGTGTGAAGGTGGAAGTAAGAGAAGATACGTAGATTTTATTTTGGAGTATTGTACTTTATTTTTAAAATTTGTCTACTTTTTAAATGTTTTTATTTTTATTTTTGAGGGAGAGCGTGTACAAGCAGGGGAGGGGCAGAGTGAGGGAGACAAAGGATCTGAAGCAGGCTCTGCACGGACAGCAGAGAGTCTGATGCAGGGCTCGAACTCATGAACTATGAGATCGTGATGACCTGAGCAGAAGTCGGACACTCAGCCGACTGAGCCACCCAGGTGCCCATGGAGTATTTTAATAGAAAGTCCGAATTGTAGCTTTAGTTTATTATACTGTCAAATGAACTCTTAATTAGGTTTCTTTCTTCAGTATCTGGGCAAGGTAGTACCTGTGGGACGTAAAGTTGTGAACGCTGGAGGGAAATGACAGACTCACTGAAATGAGTATAAACTTAGAAACCTCAAACTCCAGTTTGACACTTTTGTTCTGCAGAGATCCTACAAGCCATAAGACTTTGCAGAAATGTCCTCCTACAACACTGGAAGAGAAAAAGCCTGCCTTGGAAGAGCAGCCGCAGAAAACTACCACTGAGAAATTGGGCGTGTCAGATGCTCCCACCCTGCCCGTTAGAAGACGCCTGGCGTGGGACGCAGAGAACACAGATGAAGGGGTGCAGAAACAGCCGAGAGAGGAGGAGGAGGAAGAAACAGAAAAGGACAGGCAGGTTCATAACGGAGAGCTGGAGAAGGTCGAAGTACCGGAAAAATCTAAGGCAGAAAAGATAAAAGAAGGGTGAGAGTTTTCAATTAATCAGTATATGGAAGCATTATGCACACGGTTAATATTTTTTTGTTTTGTCACCAAGTACAGTGGTTTACACTCTTGGTTTTATGACTAATAAAGAGCAGATGTTACTTTAATGTCACAAAGCAGACATTTCAATTTATAATTTGATTCACTCAGGTATTTGAGTCACCAGTAATTGGTAGTTGAACACTTGAACACTGAGCTACTTGGGGAGGAAGCAGTTAGGGTTGTTTTCATTTATGTCCCACTAATTATGATTTGGCAGATTTGTAAATGTGTCTGAGGGAATGGCTTTCTTTGTGATTTAAGAAAATAGCTGATATTCTTTAATATCAAATGTTTCACCAAAAAAGAAAGATAATGTTTTGTAATGTTAAAATAAGTGATATCTGCAAATAGCTAATTGTTGCTGATTTATGTGTTAATTGCTTTGGGGAGTGGTTCTCTACCACTGATAATGGTGCTTTTTGTCCATCATCCAAATCCCTTATCATTCTGTCCTGAGTTTTGCACCTAATGGGAAACTTAGGAGCTGATTTAATGGAAGAATTCTCTGGTCTATTGCTGCTGACTTGCAGTGACCTTCCGTCTTTTCCGATATTCAGTCCCTCTTAACGGCATGTGTTTTTAGAAACAGATGACCCTATAAATTTTGTTTTATTATTGCATAATAATGGTAAAATATTTTTAATCCTGTTTGCTGGGGGGAAATGCATCATAGTAGATTGTTTGGATTTGTAGGTCAGATTCTTCTTCTGTATCTTCTGGAAAAGGAGGCAGGCTTCCTACTCCAAAGCTGAGAGAACTTGGTGGAATCCAGAGGACTCATCATGATCTCACCACTCCAGCTGTTGGTAATGGGCAAACGCGGTAGTTCTTATCTTACTTGCTTTTTCTGCGTGAGAATTTAGTTTGAGACTTGTCTTCTGCATTTTTCTAGGTGGTGCTGTTCTAGTGTCTCCATCTAAAGTGAGGCCTCCAGTCCTAGAACAAAGGAAAAGAGTGTCCTCTCAGGATGGCTTAGAAACTGCAAAGAATGATTTTAGGAAGGTAAATATTTGTATCTTGGGGGAAAAATATCTTTTTAGGAAGCGATTGTTTTAGTCACATGTAACGAATGAACGATAGGTTCAGATTTTAGAAAATTCTGTGCATTGTATGTGGAGGTGATGCTATTAATGTGCTTTTATTAAGGCAAAGGCCTTGAATTATTTTTTTCTGGTAGTGGCATTCTACTTCTGCTGATGTATTTTTAAATCTTGTCAAATGTGACTCAGCAAGAAGAGAGAGAAGAGAAACAGTATTTTTTATTGAGCATCTACTGGGTGGCAGTTGTATTTCAAGTATGTTCCAGGCACTGTTTTAGCACTGGAGATATAACAGTGAAAGAAGCAGGTGCAAATTCTGACCCTTATTGAACTTCTATTCTAGTGGAGGAGAGAGACAATAAACAGGATAACTAGGTAAAATACAGAGTATTTTAGACAGTGGTAAGTACTAAAGAGAAAAGTAAAGCAGGGGAAATGAATACAAAGTAGCCAGGGAAGTTCTTGCTGAGAGGGTGACATTTGAGCAGATTCTGAAGGTGGTGAGAGATGGACCCATATGCATATGTAGGCAGGCATTCTAGGCAAAAAGAACGCAAGTGCAAAGTCCCTGAGGTGATCAGGTGCCTGATTTCTTGAGGACCGGCCAGAAAGTGAGTGTGGCTGAAGCAGAGAGCCAGACAGGGAGAGTGTGGGCAATAAGTTAGGGGGCATCATGGGGGGACTAAACTATGTAGGGCCTTATAGTTCATAGCAAAGACTTTGAATTTTATTCTGAATGAAATCGGAAGTCTTTGGAGGGGCAGAGAAGTGATATGTTTTGACTTAGGTTTTTCCATGTTACTCTGGCTACTGTTTGGGAACAGACAGTAGGAATGCAAGAGCAGGGGCCTGAGCCTACATAGGAGTCAATTACAATATCCAGGCAAGAGGTGATGGTCGTTTGGTTCATATGGGTAGCGGTGGAGGTCATGTGATGAAGTCTGATTCTGGATGTGCATTGAAGGTATAGTTGACAACATTTGCTGATGGTTAAGATATGGCATGGGAGAAAGACAGAAATCAAGGATTCAAGATTTTTGGCCTGTGCAGTAAGGATGAAGTTGCCGTTTACCTGAGATGGGGAGGACAGTGTAAGGAAAAGGTTTGTCAGGGAAGATGAAGAGTTCTGTTTTGGACATGTTACATTTGAGAAGCTTATTACAGGTACAAGTAGACACGTTGAATTGGGAGTTGACTTTCTGAGTTTGAGGTGTGGAGGACAGGTTGGGCTGCGGATACAGATTTGAGTGTCTATTGTACAGGTGCACAGGTATGTGAGGGCTTGAGACCGGGGGAGGTCATCAGGGGAGGTGGGTATAGAGAGGGAAGAGTATGTGTAGACAGGTGTCAGCCCTGGTTTTTTGATACTGGGAAGTTGAGGAGTAACCAGCAAAGAGAATGATAAGGAATAGCCAGTGAGGTGGTGAAATAGAAGACTGCGGTATCTGGAAGGTGTCAAGGAGGAGGGAGTGTCAGTGCTACTGATGGATCAATAAGATATGAGAACTGATGATTGGATTTAGCAACATGGATGTTATTGGTGACCTTGACAAAGGGCAGTTTCGATGGTGGGGAGGGATAATTGCCTAAATGCAAGTGAGTTCAAGAGAAAGGAGAGGAGATGAATTGGAGGCAGTCATCACAGACAACTCTTTTAAGAGTCTTTTCCGTGAAGGGGAGCAGAGTAACAAATGGCAGCTGGGAGTGAGGTCAAGATGAAGGAGATAACAGCACATTTATGTGTTGACAAGAATGGTTTTAAAGAGAGAGAAAAATGATGCAGGCCCAGCCAGCAACTTTGCCCCTGTGCACTCAGTGCCGAGCACCACTTGAGATGTTCCATGGGATCTGGGGGAGAAGTGGAAGGGTTGATTGTAGGCACTCTGACAGCTCCTTCATTGTTACAGAGGAGGCAGAATATGTGAGCACTGCTAATAAAATAGGGAGATGTGCTGGGAGCTTTGGGAAAGTCTCTTCGGAATTTTTCTTGGTGGCACATGAAGAAAGATCCTCGCCAAGAACGAGGCTGGGGATGAAGAGGTTGGAGGTTTGAGTAAAGAAAAGAAATCATGAAGTAGTCTTTTCAGAGAGTGGGAGAGGGAGTGGGCCAGGGAAATGTGAGATAATGCAGGGCAACATAAAGGGCCCATTTTAGGCTCGTGGTCACGGGTTTGACGTAAGAGCAGTCGTGATGGGTTGTGTGTTTTTCTCCAGCCATGTTTGGCTACAGAGGTGCAGGATAAGTAAGAGAGTTGAATTTAACTGGGGTTCATGTTTTGTCAAGGGAGTAAGACAAAATGAGAAAGGGGGTCAGGGAGTTAAGGTACATGTAGGGGAGTGATTATAATGATTGGCCATGGAAGTTGAGTTGGTTAGAGCAGGAAAAATAGGACTTGGGAAGGTAAGGCACCGTGTAGAGGTGACAGGATCAATGGAAGGTCTTGGCCAACTTAAGGACTTGTTGAAATTGGAGTACCTAGAGGGAGTAGTTTTAAAGTCAGGAGGTGGTAGTCAGAAATTGGAATTGTGGAGAGGTTGCAGTTAGCAGTAATGACAAGGCTTAACATATAATCGTGGGAGTAAGTGGCTGAAGTAGGATAGAGAACATTTAGAGAAGAGGTTGCATTTCTCCAGGGGATTTTGCTGATGGCTGTTCATGAATTTTCAGAGGTGTGGCCCAGGGGAAACTTTTTAGGTGTTGGGGAGAGGTAGGAAAGGGGATCAGAGCCCAGTTGTCCCCAAAGCCCAGTACCGAAGTCACCTCATAGCAGGTACCCGTTAAATAGGTGTTGACTGAGTATTATTAGAATGACAGAATCTAAACCAATGTGTATACGTTGGTTTATGACAAAAGGAATACAGAGGACTGATCAGAATCAGATATTAAGAATCTCTTGCCCCCATGGGCTGTTCTGCACCCCCAGCACTCCCTCTCATCCCAGGATCCAGGTTGCTACCTGGAAGGTGTGAGCTTCTAGGCAGCTTTGCCCACACAGAGTTGACTACCCTCAGCTAAAAAGAGTAGCCTTAATCCATAATGGCAGCTGGATTTATATGTAACATTTTCATTTAGTGTGGAATTAATTATTGAATAGTTAAATTAATGAAATAGAATGATCCTGCCCTTTAATGCCAATTTCCACCTCATCATGCACACAATACAGTTTCCAATAAATCCTTTCCAGTATTCAATTTCCCTCAATGCCATTGTACATCTTTTTAATTATAAGATTCAGAATATGTTTATAATATCCAGAAATTTTTTTAATATTAACTTTTAGTGACATTTAATTGTGGGAAGGTTATAGGGCAGCAGCAATTTGGGTAACTTAAAAACATGGGGATGATCATAATAGCTGGCATTAACTGAGTGGTTAACTATGTTCTAGGCCCTGTGCTAAGTACTGTACATATGTTAACTTAAGTCTTCATAATGACTCCAGGAGGTTGGTATTGTTATTATTCTCATTTAGATGAAACTGGGGAAACACAGCTGCCAATTGGTGGGGCAGAATTTAGTCCCAGGCAGTCTGTCCTCAGAGCCCACATTTTTAACTCCTAAACAACACTGTCTCACAAAATTCAGAGGAGAATTCTCATGGTATTGGTTTAATTGTCAAGGACCATTTTAACGTCTTATAAATGATATTAAAAAGCTAAGTGAGTGTTAGCTCACTTCATTCATGCAGCAGATGTTACTTATCTGTTTACCCACATGCAATAAAGATAGTGAACAAAAATAGACATGGGGCGCTCAATTGGTTAAGCAACCAGCTCTTGATTTTGGCTCAGGTCATGATCTCTCGGTCATGAGATTGAGCCCCGCGTCAGGCTCTGCATTGACAGCATGGAGCCTGCTTTGGATTCTCTCTCTCCTTCTCTCTCTGCCACTCCCCGCCGACCCCTCCAAAATAAATAAAGTTAAAAAAAAAAATAGACATAGTTCATGATCTTACGGAACCTACAGTCTGGTAAAGAGATACACAGTAATCAAAGAATCATACCCCCCAAAAAAGTAAAATTAAAACTAATAAGAGTTTCAAAGCAGTATATAGTGCTATTTTGAAAGGAATTGGCCTAGTCCTGGAAGTCAGGAAGCTTCTTGGAAATCAAGGATGCTTCTTAAAAGAAGTCATAATTGGGTTGAGATACTGAGGAAGAGGAAGAGTTGACCAGGTAAAAAGGGTGGGTAGGAGAAGTATAGCATATGCCAATATCCTGTGGTGAGAAAGAACATAGGGTTCTAAGAAACAAAGGTAAGTATAGTGTGTGGCAGGGAGTAGGTCAAGATGAATCTGGCAAAGATAGCAATATTGAGAATTTTTATCATTATCTTGAGAGCAATGGGAAGTCATTGAAATATTTTAAAGACCTTTCGGCTGCCCATGGAAAGCAAGAGTAGACTAGTTACCCTTAGAAGGTCACTGTGGTAGTCTAGGTAGGACAAGTTGATAGCTTGGACTGAGGAGGGTGGACATTGACAGAAGTGGATGAAACTGAAGAATTGTGAATAAGGGGAGGAAAGTCAAGGCTTTGTGCTGGGTTGGATAATGGTGGATGAGAAACCATGAATGACTTCTAGGTTTCTGCCTTACCTTGTAGGATTGATGGGGGATGCCCTGCACTGAGTAGGAGAACTCTGGACAGAAACCATCTTTGGAGGGAAATATCAGGAATTTCACTTTCACTCACTCAATTTGATATTTAATGTGCTCTTACTATGTGTCACGTACCATTCTGGGATCTGGGGATTCTTTGGTAATCAAGACAAAATCCCTGCCCTCATGGAGCTTACATTTTCATTCTGAGAGATAGATGATTTTTTAAAAAGATAATTTTAGGTAGTATCAATGCTGTGAGTTAAATAAAACCACAAATAACCTCCAAGTCATGGGTGAGGTTGCTTTACTATCAGGACAGGCTATCAGTACAGGCACCTCTGCGGAGGTGACAATTTAACTAAGAACTGACTAATGAGGTATGTGCCCAGGCAGAGATGAGCAGAGATTGTTTTCCTGTTTGAAGAAACAGTAAGTACAAGTGCGTAACAGTGAGAGTTTTGAAGACCAGTGTGACTGGGGCCTAAGAGGGAGGAGGAGAGGTAAGAAATGAGATTGGGAAGGGAGGGTGGGTGAGGAGTGGGGGCATGATTCTGATGGCCCAGGGAAGCCCTGGGAGGGTGTAAAGCCACACAGCAAATATCTGGTTTACATGATAAAATCACTCTGGCTACTCAGTGCAGAATGGGCTGTATGGCGTGGAGGGGGAAGGAGGCCAATGAGAAGACTTTAGCCTCAAAAACAGATTGCAAAGTCCATTAAATTATACCTGGGAACCCCATGTTACAAATATTGTTAAGAGATTTCATTCAGGCCTTTTAAGCAATAATGATACCAATTTGACAGAGATCTCAGATTCTGTGTATATATGTAGAAAAAGAAAAAGTAAATCAGAAGAACATTTTTTCCTAAGTGATACTTATAGTTAAAAAGGGAAGCAAGAGGAAGATTTGTGGTTTTATTTTAGATCTTGATGTGAAAAACATGTATGTTTGTTGGATAAGACCCCAGGCCTCTCCACTTTGAAGCAGTAAGCTCTCTAATTACAGAAAAAGATACCAAAGGTCAGAAAGCATTGTTTTGAATATTGCATCAATAAATCCAAAGTTAGTAAATAAAGGCCACATTTACAAGAAATAATTAGGAAAGTTTGGAACTGTGTTTGATTTTACTGGTTCACATTCTTCTAATAAGGAAAATTCTACAAGGACTTTTAAGATAGTGATACATTATCATTGTGGAAAATAGAAGATACCAGCTAAAAAAGGAAATCAGTGGTGTTCCATCTACTGTTAAGGGCAGCCATATTGAATTTTTGAGTTCTTTAGGTGTATAGTGTATTTGTTTATTATGCTGTAGGTAAGATTAATCTATTTTTTCTCACTTGGCAATGAATTAACATATTTACATATCATTAAATATTATGATCTAATTTTTTTTTTTTTTTTAATTTTTTTTTCCAACGTTTATTTATTTTTGGGACAGAGAGAGACAGAGCATGAACGAGGGAGGGGCAGAGAGAGAGGGAGACACAGAATCGGAAACAGGCTCCAGGCTCTGAGCCATCAGCCCAGAGCCTGACGCGGGGCTCGAACTCACGGACCGCGAGATCGTGACCTGGCTGAAGTCGGACGCTTAACCGACTGCGCCACCCAGGCGCCCCTATGATCTAATTTTTAATAGCAACGGGATATGTAACGTATAGTTATGCAGGCTGTTTATTATTGAAAGCAATTTTTAAAAAATTAGATGCCTATAGTTATTAATTTTTCTGTTTTGAAAAAGTGCTGTAAAGAAATCCATCCAGCTACATTTTTGTTCATTTTATCTCTTTTTGTATAAATACTCTCCAAGTATTATTGTGTGACCAAAGAACACAAAATTTTAAGGCTTTTTCTATGTTTTGCCAGCAACCTGGGAAGATTATACTCCCAGGACTCTAGGAGAGTACCGGTGTTTCCATAGTCTTGTCAGCATCAGTATTATAGTGTGTTTTTGACAAAAAAAAATTTAATCTTTGTAATTTGGTAAGTGAAAAATTAGTGCCTTGGTGCTTTTAGTTTGAAATTATTTGATTACTAGTGAGGTAGGGTATTTTTGCTATTTGTAATTTGTCTATGTGAATTGCTTATGTATATCCCTTTTCTACTTTTTAATTGTCTTTTTCTTACTACTTTTAAAGAAATATCTATGTAGCAATGGTCATTCATTGTCAATATATAGGTTGTATATTTTCCTCAAATTTGTGATTAAAATTTTTTTTAATGTTTATGTATTTTTATATAGCTAAATATATTTACCAATATTGTTTGTTAGGCATATAAAATCTTCCTCACATGGAGGTTACATAGATTTTTTTCATAATTTCTCCTACTGCTTTTGTGGTTATATTTTTTGTGTATTTAAAGATTTTACTTATATATATACAGACACATATATGTATCTTTTTTTTTTTTTTTTTTTATCATCACTTAGAAAGAAAGTCGTGCTATAGCCC
Organism: Lynx canadensis; assembly: GCF_007474595.2. NCBI lineage: Eukaryota > Metazoa > Chordata > Mammalia > Carnivora > Felidae > Lynx > Lynx canadensis. Next base: position 92,748,626 of record NC_044309.1, on the reverse strand, counting down.
TCCTGACTTCTCCAGCTGCTGGTATAAAAACAGTTGATCCCTTGCCTTTGAGGGAAGATTCTGAAATCAGTATCCCCAGACGTGCTGAGGTAGCTCTTCCAGTTTCAAAAATTCCAGAATATCCAGCAAACACACCTGGGCAGTCTCCTTCCCCACCCTGTGCTCCATCCTACTGGCATCCCTCTCGTCGAATTCAGGGCTCTCTCAGAGATCCAGAATTTCAACATAATGGTAATTATTTTGGTTTTTATTTTTTGTCTTTTAAAACAAAAATGTTATCCTGATGGGTACAAAGGCTTAAGTATGTACTGTATGTTAATAACTTGTGTTTATTATCTAGGGTTTTTTAGTTAATGTAACACATTTCTTTAAATAGGAAAAGTCCCGGGGCGCCTGGGTGGCTCAGTCGGTTAAGCGGCCGACTTCGGCTCAGGTCATGATCTCGAGGTCCGTGAGTTCGAGCCCCGCGTCGGGCTCTGTGCTGACAGCTTAGAGCCTGGAGCCTGCTTCGGATTCTGGGTCTCCCTCTCTCTGACCCTCCTTCATTCATGCTGTGTCTCTCTCTGTCTCAAAAATAAATAAACGTTAAAAAAAAAATTTAAATAGGAAAAGTTCCATCTCATCTTTGGAACACTGAGCTGTGCGGCAACCCCAGTACTTTTGTAGCAGCGTGAGGTTTCCTCCAAGTTCTGTCCTTTCCACAATAGGCAGCCTACTAGATGCCAGTAGCACCGCTTCCCCTGGTGTGACAACTGAACGTGTCTTCAGACATTGCCAAACATTGCCTAGATGAGAATTCAAGGTCATAAATTGGTTTCCTTTAGTTTTATTAGGCATTGCTCTGCTCTTTTCTAGCTTCCACTTTTACTGTTGAAAAGTCTTAATGCTCTTATTTTATTTTATTAAAAAATGTTTTTAAATGTTTATTTATTTTTGAAAGAGAGAGAGAGAGAGTTAGTGAGGAAGGGGCAAAGGGAGAGGAAGACACAGAATCCAAAACAGGCTCCAGGCTCTGAGCTGTCAGCACAGAGCCCAACATGGGGCTTGAACCCACAAACCATGAGATCATGACCCGAGCTGAAGTCGGACACTCAACCAACAGTGCCACCCAGGTGCCCCAGTGCTCTTTTTATTTTTGATCATTGTATATGGATTTTTTGCCCCCTGGCATCTTTGGGGATCTTCCTTTTACCCTTAATGCTCTGAAATTTTAAAGCAGGTGTCTTCGTTTTGCTAGTACTCAGTCAACTTTTTCAGTCGGGGAGCCTGGTTCCTCACTTTCTTGAATTATTTCATCAGTAATTTCTTCCCCTCCGTGTTCTGATTCCTGCTTTTCTGACACTCCTCTTATTCCAATGTTGGCCATGTTGAACATGATCTTATTTTCTTATCTTACCTTTCCTATTTTCCATCTCTGTCTTTTTATTTTAATTTGAGAGGGTTACTATTTATTTTTCACCCCTTCTGCGTTTTAAGAAATTTTTGCTATATTTTTTAATTTCTAAGAATTTTTTAACTGTATCTTCCTTTTATGTAGCATTCTGTTCTTATTTTATGGATGTCATGTTTTATCTTTTTGAAAAGATAAATGATATATATAATTGTCCTGTTTTGAATATGGTACCCCCGCCCTCAGTTGAACCTGGTGTTCTTCAGTTAGAGCAGCTCTGATAAACCTTTAGAGAGGAAACCTCCATTCCTCTCTTGTGAGAAAGGTCAGTTACCCAGCTGTGGAAATATAAAGAAGGATTTGGCAGACTAATTGTTTTGTAAGACTTCGACCAGTTTCCTGGTTCAGGCTTATCTTCACTCCAACTTTCAGGGGTACTTAGTACTCCTAAACTTGAGCTAGGTTAGGAGAACAGATTGGTTGCTTCTTGGATTCTTTCTTCTGCTGACTTAGGATTCAGCTTAGGTATGATGGTAACAAACACACTGCTTTTCTAAGCTTTTTTTTTTTTTTTTTTTGAGAGGGAGAGAGAGCATGGAAGCAGGGGAGAGAGGGAGAGAGAGAATCTTAAACAGGCTTCACACAGCCTGAGAGCCTGACTCAGGGCTCAGTCTCACGATTGTAAGACCATGACCTGAGCCAAAATCAAGAGTCATACACTTAACCAACTGAGCCCTGCCGGTGTCTCATATACTCACTGCTTTTCTGTTTGCTTTCCCGTTTCCAAAATTTTGTTGTTTTCTTACCTTCATTTTTCTTGTCCTGTGGGTTTAATGTCATTCTTGTAAATGTGTGTAGTCCCATCTCCCATCTTTAAACAGAAGCCTACTGCATTTCTTTAAAGTTAGAATAGATCAATATTATTATTGAAAAGAATTCTAGAAATTTTCCCATTGCTTGTTTACATATTTGCTAAGCACGTTATAAATTAGTGAATGGCCCATTGATAATAATTTCTATCAAAGATATAAAATTAATGAAAGTTTTGACCATCTTTCACTAAGGTTTTCCTATAAACAAAATATACTGTTACATGGCTCTGAAGGGTGATTTTTCTGCCTTTTTTTTTTAAGTGGGAAAAGCAAGGATGAACAATTTCCAGCTGCCTCAGCATGAAGTCTTTAATGATGAAGGTATTTCAATAGTGAAATAACATCAGATCCAAGTATGAGGTTTTATTATATGGTAGTTTATAGTAGTATCATGATTTTAACATTGGGTTAGCACTTTATAGTTTACAAAGTACTTCTGCAGATATTATATCATTAGATCCATGAAACCCTGTGAGGGGGGGATAAAGTTATCCCCATTTACAAATGAGTAAACTGGGACTTAAGTCTTGAAAAAAAATTTTTAGGGCAAACAGATGATAAGAGAGTGTGCCTTGCATCACACCTGAGGTCAATGCTCTTTCTTTTTTTCCATCCTGGCTGGTTGTGGGCTCAGGAATCCAGTCTAGCATTATATGTATCATTTTTTCCAAATGCTCAATTTTCAATTATCAATTATCAAAAAAAAAATATGATTAGGGCAAATGGACTTTTTTTCTTGTGTTGTATTCATTCTGAAAAATTCATTTGCTTCTAATAGCGGCAGCAGGAATTTTGAATTCCTGATGTGAGCAATCAAAGTTACTATTTTAACTCATTCTAGGATGTATGAAATTATTGAATTTATAAATTTTGGATTTGAAAATAAATTTGAATGAATACTTTATATAAGTTCAAATAGGAACTGACTGAAGATTTTCACATTGAAGATTTTCTCTCCTCTTAACAAACTTGGGACTTTTTTCAGAATTCAGTGAGCCAGAAATCAAGTTATTATGTTTCAAAATATAAATATCCGGACACTTCGAATCCAGTTCTGTTTTCTTCTTAGTGGAAGAATAGCGTTTACAAATAATCTTGTAACATATTTGCTTACTCAGAATGAGGAATTTCTGTCCTAATGAAGGGTAGCATATTAAAGTCAAACATTAAGTGAGATTATTTAGGAAATGTGAACATTAAGTACCGTATTAAGGTATGGCATTTTGTTTTTAAAAAGCTTAAAAAAGCTTTTTGCTCAGAAGAGCTGTGCTTTTTAAAGTAGGGCAAGACAGTATGATGATGAATTGTTTCCAAGTAATACTGAAATCACAGGCCATGTGTTTAGGTAATGTCATTGTGGGATTTCAGGAAGGAAGCAATGCTCATTTGACACGAAAGTGTTTGATTTCTCAATATGGTAAACTTGAGAAATTGTGGTGAACTCTCTTGAAAATGTTAATATCTTTTATTTTAATAATTTTTTCTGACAGAGTCAATATTGACATCACAAAGCTTGATGCTTTTAATTTTCTGTTCACGTTATAAAACATTGTGTTTATATTAGAGATACTTTCTGATTATGCTTTTTTCATTGCAGATGAAGACAGATTATCTGAGATTTCTGCTCGCTCCGCAGCTTCTAGTCTCCAGGCTTTTCAAACTCTGGCACGAGCTCAGAAAAGGAAGGAGAATTTCTGGGGCAAAACATAATTACCATATATCTAGTTGAGTTGCCTAACAATCTAGGGAACCATTAGCATAATTTTTCCTTCTTGCTTTACTATGTTAAGACTTTTAAAGTATTTGGATTTTTTCCCCACATTTCCTACTTAAAAAGAATTGTTTGAGTTTTCAATAGCCAATTCAGTTTCCTTGGAAAATGTTAACACTCGTTCATACAAATTCAACCTAAAGAATTCTTTTGACACCTATCCCAAAGTACAAAGACATAGGTTTCTTCACATGTTCTAACTTTTGTATTAAGGGTAGCTGGTAAAATTGTGAATTTTACCTATCCAGAGGATATTCTAAAAAATAAAGTGAAGTAAAAATTAAGATCTAAATGTGAAGTGTATGTTCCTTGATTATTGGCTCTGTGTATCTTTATAATCTGTAGATGTCATAAGATGAATTTGTTCTTCCCGTAACTTTTGCTGTAGTATTTCTTCTTATTTTAGTACCTTCTGTATGTGGTTGCAGTGTTAAGGCAATTGTACTTTAAATTGAAAATATGAGCTGTATATATTTTTCTTATTTATGTAACAAAGTTTGCTGAGAGAATATGTATATTTTTGATCTTTGTGTGTATTCTTTTTGTATAAGGACTTTGGCTTACATTTGAATAATGTCTCAATTTTGAAAAATTATTTGTATAATGGAGAGTTAAAACTTTGTAGACATTTTGAAATAAAAATTGATCAAGTATTTTAATTCTTTTTGTTTGAAGTGTTTCAAGTGTTTGGCTTCTCCAGAAAGTTATTACACGTAATAAACAATTAGTAATAAACAATTACCTTTTAGAAATGTTTTACTTATAACAAGTTAACTAAATGTTTTACTTTTTTTCCAGCTGTCAGAATGCAACAAAACTGTTCACAATAATTTTGAATGAATATAGGAAAAATACAAGATTTCCAAGGCAGACTCATTTTCAAAAATTTAACACATACTTTTTGACTATTCCTTCATTCATAGGACATGTTCTGTTTTCCTAGTCTTTACTTAATCTTGCAAATCATAATATATCTAACTTCCTAAAAAATATGAATTTCATAAATATGACGTGATGTGTACAAGACTACATACATACAAGGTACCAAAGGTAAAATATATGAAATACTCATGCCCGTTGGTTAGAAAACAAATGAGCAGTTTGTTTTAAAGTACTTAATTTGGTCAAAAGTGCTTTTGCAAATCCTTGATTCACAATAAGTTTATTAAAGATCTTACATTATCAGGTTATAAATAATTGGGCATGCACATATTTGCCTACATCTCACTGACGTTTGTTGATAAAAAAAGTTTTTCAGGCACCGAAGATGGAAATAAAAGTTAGAAATTAATGTGTAATTGGATTTTAGAACACAACCATTTGGATTCTATACACGTACTGAGGCATATTAGCTGTAAAAAAAGTTGGAACATACTGTGTCTCTAGAAGCTTAGGGGTATCATCATCCTCTTCCTCTAAAGTTGGTTAGTTTGGTTGGTTAGGATAGAATTTTCAATGACTGATCACTGATCTATGGTAAAGAAAGGAATGACAGCTAGCTTGCAGGGAATGTGTATCTAACACAGTGCATCTTACCCAAGGTACACATTGTAAAATATGGGTACATCTGTTGGAATAAGTCACACCACGTGAACTTGCTCTGTCAGATGTTAGATGGATTAAGGTATGGTTCTGATGAGGCTGAGTTCATTACCCCACTCTGGGTGACAATTTAGCATTGTAGTATACTGCTGATTGCCTCTTAAAAGCCCTACGCAGTGGCCCTGGGGAGAGAATAGTGTTGAGAGATTAGTCCTGTTTCATCACTTGTACTGAAGACAGCTTAAAGGATAGGCATTTGAGTTGGCGGGTAAGTAGTTTTAGTTACGTGAGAAATATTCCATGAGATGTGCTGCTGACATTTAGGAGTTGGCATTGTTAACTCAATTTTTAAATCAATTTTATTTTGGCATACTTTTATGTACAATAAACAGCGATCATTAAGAATTTACAGCTCAATGAGTTTGGAAAGAACACATACATCTGTGAAACCACCCTACAACCAAGATACGTTATTACGGTTCCATCGTCCTAAAAATTTCATTTCCCTCTGCAGTTCAATCCTTCCTTCCACCTCTGATCCCAAGGTGATCGCTAATCTGCTCTGTCAGGATGGTTTGCAAGAACTGTGTATACATGGAGCCATCTTTTATATTGCTTTCACTCAGAGTGTTTTTAGAAGTCTTGTATGTTTTGATGTTTATGTTCCCTTTTAATCCCTTCACCCCTGGTGGACTTTTGGATTGTTTGCAGTTTGGGACCATAATGAATAAAGTTGCTATTAATAGTTACAAGTCTTTGTGTGGATATATGCTTTCATTTCTCTGGAAAATAGGTAATTCGGTTTTTGTTCATCCTTCATATAACTTCTGCTTTGAGTATACATGCAAATCAATATGTTAAACTGGTGGTTTGGCCTTTTTGTCAAAACTGGTACAAGCTAGACTGGGGAGCAAACATCAGAATCACAATGGAAGGTTTTTCCAAAATGCACACACCTGTGCCTCTGTTCCTTCTCCCAGCTTCACCCCAGATGCTGAGATTCTCATGCGTCCCTGGTTGAGAACCCAGATAAAAATGCACAAATATGCATATATGGTAGGCTTTGGATGTTCATTTCTGGTATCACTTCTGGATCTCTTTGAAAAGAGTCTGAACTCCATATTAAGAACTTTTGAAAGCTGATTTTGAGGGTTAAGGATAAAGAACATGAGAGATATGCTTAGTACATGGTAGGAAATGTTACCATGATATTTAAGCACAAATATCTTCATTTTTCAGATGGGAAAATGCTATGAGGTAAAATGACTGGGCCAAGACCTCATATCTGGTTAATTAAATCTAGGCATTCTTACTTGAAATCTACCCGTACTGCCTACTTTAGAGAGTTTATGTTAAAATTTTGAGTCCTACTGTGATCACTTCTCTCTCTGATTGATTCATTTAGGAGTTACCTTTTCCATCTTAGAAGATCAATGAAGTGTCTACCTTTCTGGTCGGGAAAAAGGTATGAGGGCATTGAATTATTGTACAAATGGATTCAACCAGAATGAAAGTGAGTCAATATGCAAAGCAAGTTTGCCCTTCTATAGAGCAGGGGTGTGGTTGGCTACCCAGGATGCTCAAGGATGGAGTATCTACCTTTAGTTGTAGACACCCCAAAAATATTTATCCTGACTTCTGGAAGCTTATAAAAGGGACAAATCATCTAAAATGGAAAGTGATCCTAGAATCGTTTACATTTGTTCTTGGAATATGTTTTTGCTACTTTTACATGAATTGGTGATAGTCATGTTGGTGTGCTCAGAGCTCAGTCTTTGTCCAACTGACACCATGACTCACTTTCCCAAGATGAGTCAGTTGTGCAAAGTCTGCTCCAGGCAAAAGCACAGTCTCTATCACTGGACTAGAGTTGTGCTCCGCCAGGCCTGGTCATGTGAGAAGCCAGCCTGCTCCTCTAGCTTACCTCATGGATGAAAAGCAGGCTGGGGGTATTATCTTCAGCTCTGTTCCAGTAGACTTCATGCTAATGGTGATCCTGCACTCTGATTTGACTGTACGGGTCTTTCTCCTAGGGTAAGTGGACGCATAGAAAGACTCAGAAAATTAAAAATAGACCTACCCTATGACCCAGCAATAGCACTGCTAGGAATTTACCCAAGGGATACAGGAGTACTGATGCATAGGGGCACTTGTACCCCAATGTTCATAGCAGCACTCTCAACAATAGCCAAATTATGGAAAGAGCCTAAATGTCCATCAACTGATGAATGGATAAAGAAATTGTGGTATATATACACAATGGAATACTATGTGGCAATGAGAAAAAATGAAATATGGCCTTTTGTAGCAACGTGGATGGAACTGGAGAGTGTAATGCTAAGTGAAATAAGCCATACAGAGAAAGACAGATACCATATGGTTTCACTCTTATGTGGATCCTGAGAAACTTAGCAGGAACCCATGGGGGAGGGGAAGGAAAAAAAAAAAAAAAAAAGAGGTTAGAGTGGGAGAGAGCCAAAGCATAAGAGACTGTTGAAAACTGAGAACAAACTGAGGGTTGATGGGGGGTGGGAGGGAGGGGAGGGTGGGTGATGGGTATTGAGGAGGGCACCTTTTGGGATGAGCACTGGGTGTTGTATGGAAACCAATTTGTCAATAAATTTCATATATAAAAAAAAAAAAAAAAAAAAAGAAAGACCCAGCCATTTTTCTTCCTCTCAGGTTGAGAGCCAAGCTTCCTATTACCCTATTTCATGTTTCATTTCCCGCTTGGCTCTGCAAAGCTCACTAAGGATGGCAGCCTCTCTCAAGCAGAGGGCAGCTCCCCCATAGTACTACCCTTGCTTAATAAGGCAGGTAGGAGGGAAAGAGTAGTCATCCTAAAGGTGGTCTCACCTCTCTTTCACTAAATGCTCCATCCACTAGTCCCATCCATGGTTTCATTATGCTCCAAACCCATATCAGAGTGTGTCCTTGGAAACTGAGTGAGAGATGAGAACTGAGGTGCCTTTGGAAGTCAGAGCATGAGGCCAACAGATAGAGTGACGTTCAGGGAGATTACACCAATTTGAATCGCATAATGGACAATCTAGGTAATATCGGAAAATTGTTCAGTTTTCCCCCCATTATTATACACCCACTAGTACGTTGGAGCTGGCTTTGGGGCCAATTGTTAAATATTCAGAAATATTGTGAGCAGGTTGTTCGTTTGAATTGGCTCTGGGGGCAGTATTTATACCATGGAAATTAGCAAATGCTATAAATTAGGACTTCCTCCCCACTTACCCACTAGAGGCAGTTTCAAGCCCACCACTGCAACCACTACACCAGTCTCTGATTTTCTTTCCATATCATTTGCCTGATAGAAAGCAGTCTACTTCAGAAAGGAGAAGAGGCAGCGCAAGAGAAGTGGCTATAAACCATTCACACCTTCCTTAGTTAATAAAGACAAATACCACATGATTTCACTTATATGTAGAATTCAAGAAACAAAACAAATAGAAAAAGAGATAAACAAGAAAACAGTCTTAAATACAGAGAACAAACCGGTGGTTGCTAGAGGGAAGGTAGTGGGGTGGGGGGGGGAGGGCGGGGCGAAAGAGATAAAGCAGATTAAGAATACACTTATCTTGGGGCACCTGAGTGGCTCAGTTAAGCGTCCGACTTTGGCTCAGGTCATGATCTCACGGTTCGTGAGTTTAAGCCCCGCATCGGGCTCTGTGCTGACAGCTCAGAGTCTGGATGGAGCTTGCTTTGGATACTGTGTCTCCCTCTCTCTCTGCTCCTCCCCCGCTCACGCTCTGTCTCTCAAAAATAAATAAACATTAAAAAAATTAAAAAAAAGAATACACTTATCATGATGAGGACTGAGAAATGTGTAGAATTGTTGAGTCATTATACAGCTGAAACTAATATAACACTATGTTCATTACACTCGAATAAAAAATAAAAATTCTTTGGTTTGTTTCCTTTCTTGGCTGAAGTCCACCTAGAAAATAAAAATAAACAACAAATAGCAGATTATAGATTGTAGAGGCGGACTATCCATGTCCCGTCCATGGAACTACCCAGAGAAAGGGCCTGAGAGAATATATAATCTTCCAAATGATTCTGATAGCCGGATAGTTTAGGAGCCACTGGCTATGGCGTTATGGCAACCTATGGTTAAATTCCAACTCTAGCTTGAGCAAGCAAGCCAGTTAAACTTCTTTGACCCTGTGTTCCTCATCTGCAAGATTTAAGATTCCATGGCTTAAGGTCTCTAAAGATGTTTCATATCCCCTATTAAGATGTTCAAAACGTTCTGTTGTGTTGAAGGCAAATTTTCCTTAAAGTAATGGGGGTGGGGGGTGGACAGGTGTGTTTTAGAGAGGTTAAGTTTAAATCTAGAAAGGAGGGGGCAGTGTATCCTGAAATTGTGGCATCTGGCATCAAAGCCCTATCTGTGATGACCTACATTCAGTTCACACAGAGGCAGTTTAGCGCAGAGATGCTGGAATGATTTGTCTATTTCCGTTATGTGGTAAAGCAAGAAAGACTGACTACAGTCTTGTGACTCAGCAATTCTGGAAGGTGGAATCAATTACCTGAGCTATGCAAACTGTATTAGTGTAACCATGAATTGGAGATGTTATCAGGTATGAGTCAAACAATGCAGAGACAAAGGACCCACGATAATTACTGATGAAAGGAAAGATAGGCAAGGTTGGTTCGTAAATGAATACACCCGGCCAATATCAAAGATTTCCTATGTTTGCTACGAGTTATTTTTTTTTATTTAGAGATCGATGATATAAAACTCAGAGTTTTGTAATTTCAAGAAGAAAATATAAACTAACCTAAATGCCACACATTATGGGAAAACGTAGGAGCTTTACACTCATAAATTCAATTACAGTCAGAGCTTGGGCATGTTACTCAGGAAGATTTTGCCCACAATGAGTACCTTAGCATTTGATGGTCTTGTTAAAAAAATTATTCAGGTCAAAACAGTGAACTTTCTGGACAAAGAGAAAAAAGTGGAAAATAGGTTTGCATGACAACACACACTCTTTGGTTCCATAAAGAACAAACAACATCATAAGGTATGACTTGTAATTTTGTGAAGATGAAATATCCAGAGTGCTTTGCAAATTAGCATACTCTGGCATTACAAACACCCTAGCCTGATCATTTAAAATGAATTACTATGAAGGATAGCTGCTAAGACTTTAAAACATCATGGATCAATGACCTAAGAAGTTGTCACTTTCTTTCCTCATTCAGAATCAAAATGTGGGGGCCAGGAAAAGATATTTTACTCAGATTTATTTTTACAATTGAAAGAAATATAAAAATACAGGGTACCAGAGACTAATATTCAACATGTACAGTTCTTTAGTCATTACTTAAATAATAATATAATAAAAATAAAATGTAGAAGCTGAATACGTGTGATTGGAGAAGCTTCCAGGAAAATATCTGATAACTCTTCCTCTTTTACAAATACAAGTGAATATGTTCATTCATTCATTCATTAAAATGCATGCAAAAGCTACACAGATTAAATTACACACATTAATCTTAGTGTCTTTTTAGGTAATAATCCATTTAAACATGTCATGGTTTACAATTTACAAAATAATCTACTAGACATTTAGCTATTTGTTTTTTGTTAATTCCATATAAGGAGAAAGATAATTTTCCACTTATGCTTTATGGATTTTCAAATTTTCAAATTTATTGGGGAACTAATTTCCACTTGCTTTTCTCTTAAGGGCAGCATAGCCATTCAGCGAGTCTTCCCTTTTCCTCTGCCAGATGCCCTTTGTTAAACTCTCATTCCTAGTTGCTAACAGCAAAAAAGTCCATCTCAGTTACTGGAAAATATGGTATGTGTGGTCTGTGTGTGTACACAAGTGTGTGTTTGCATGTGTGTTAATGATAACACCAGCACACTGCCGTGTTATTTTTGTTCATGAAGAGTAAAATAAAAATATAACAAATCTTGTATGGTTTTCTCTCTGCTGAATGAATCTGCTTTAAAGAACATTGGCTCAAGCATAAGAGACTGATAAAAACTGAGAACAAACTGAGGGTTGATGGGGGGTGGGAGGGAGGGGAGGGTGGGTGATGGGTATTGAGGAGGGCACCTTTTGGGATGAGCACTGGGTGTTGTATGGAAACCAATTTGACAATAAATTTCATATATATTAAAAAAAAAAAAGACTTCTTAAAAAAAAAATAAAATAAAGAACATTGGCTCTGGGACGCCTAGGTGGCTCAGTCGGTTGAACGTCTGTCTCTTGATTTTGGCTCGGGTGGTGATCTCATGGTTATGGGATCAAGTCTTGTGTCAGGCTCTGTGCTGAGTGTAGAGCCTGCCTGAGATTCTCTCTCCCTTTCTCTCTCTCTCTCTCTCTCTCTCCCTCTGCCCCTCCCCGTGCACTCTCTCTCTTTCTCTCTCAAAAAAAAAAAAAAAACAAAAACAGAACATTTGTCTTATCTTTGTCTTCTGGTTTTCCATGGGTCCAGAGTACTGATTCTAGAGAATGCATCTTTTCCTTGGCTTCTGCAAGGCATCTCATCCAGAAATGGCAATGACATATGGTCAAATGTGGTAGAGTATGTTACCACATTTTTCTCTGGGCAAAGGAATCAGTCTCCCCAAGCCTTTCTACAATAGATTTTATTTAGCAAGCTGAAGACCAGAGAAGCTGGAAAAAAGAAACACCCATCAATGTTCATTGTAAACAGAGCTTTCACTCTGGGGTCAGATAATAGGATGGCTGAATCTTGGTTCTACCTCTTGTTAGCTGTGTTATCCTGGGCCAGTTACCTAATTTCTCTGAGTTCTAGTTGATAGTATGTTAAATAGGGATCATAAACAGGGGTAGTGAGGGATATTATCCTTAATAATAGGGATAATAATAAGGTGTCTTAAATGTTTCTTGTGCAAATGAAATAATTTCATGCATGTGAAGCAACTTAATGCTGGCACAGAGTTAGAGTTCAATAATTGCAACCATCACTTATTTTCTATCTCATTTTCCAAAACTGCTCTATTTTAAGGCAGATGAAGGACATGGAGAGGAATAAAAATACTTTTAATTTAGTATTTTCAGAAATTTTAACTAGCTAGTGAGACAGGAAGTTGGGCAGTGGCCTGAGGCTGGGAGAGCCAACCCTAATAGATGTACCACGGTGCGTTGATAACTTTGGACCTCAAGCATGCTCTCTGCAGATGGCATTTTACCACCCACCTGAATGGGACTTGAAAGAGAAGTTCGAAAAAAGAGAAAAGAGAGAGGATGCTTTTCATATTGAAAGCTGCAACTACAGCAATGCGTCTACCCTGGAGATTAATCACAGAAGCATCCAGTAAAGGGCTGTATTATTAAACCAGCTACCATGCTGAGTTACTTGAGCTTAACACAGCTGGGAAAACTCTGGGAGCTTGTATCTCAGCACTGAGGCTTGAGGAAACTCCCATCAGTCACTGGGTGAAGGATGCTGGGATGAGGAGGGAAGTGAACAAACGTCAATGGCCTCAGTGCCCTGGCAACACATGTCGTGGAAGTGACAGGCAAGCCGAGGAGAGCAGGTGCTGCCGTTGGAAATCAGCAGAGGTGCGCTAAAGGCTTGGGTGGTGGGTAGAGGATGCTCACTCATAGTGTCTGTTGCAGCACTGAGTTCTCCTGTCCTCCGTCACTCGGAATCCTTGCAGGCAAGTCCTAAAGGTCTGAGTACTGCTCCACAAATACCTGCCTTGTGAAAATGTGCAAGTATTTTTCTAGGGTATCATATTAACTCGCTAGGGCTGCCATAACACAGCACCAGCGACCGGGCGGCTTAAAGAACAGAAATTTATCTTCTCCCAGACTGAGACTAGAAGTCTGAGATTAAGACACTGGCAGGATTGGTTTCTTCCGAGGCCTCTCTCCTTGGCTTGTAGATGGCTTTCTTCTCCGTGTCTTCATAGGATCTTCCCTATGCGTCCTAATCTCTTCTTATAAGCACACAGTAATATTGGATTAGGGCCCACCCAGATGATCTCATATTACCTTAATTACTTCTTTAAAGACCCTGTATCCAGGGGTGCCTGGTTGGTTCAGTCAGTTGAGCATCCAACTCTTGATTTCAGCTCAGGTCATGATACCAAGGTCGGAGCATGGAGCCTCCTTAAGATTTTTGCTCTCTCTTCCTTTGCCCCTCTCCCCCACTCATGATCTCTCTCCCTCTAGAAAGAAAGGAAGAAAGAAAAAAAGAAAGAAAGATACAAAGAAAGAAAGAAAGAAAGAAAGAAGATCCTGTCTCCAAATACAGTCACATTTTGAGGTACTGGAGGGTAAGAACTTCAACATATGAATTTGGGGTGGGAGGCAGACACAATTCAGCCTATAATAGGTATATGTCAAAAATATACAATTGTGGGATTACAGAGTATATATATCTTAAATTTTAATAAATTGGCCAAGGTGTCATCCTAAAAATATTAATTTTCATTATAGGGAAAAATAAATAAAACTGTGTTTCATGCTCTGAAATATATGCCACGCCTTTGCCACCCAGAAAATAATCCTTGGCAGCCAGTGCTGGTAGGGGTTTGGGAGGTGAGAGAGGGAGTGAATTCTTTATAATGTAGTAAGCTATTATGTCTATACAGTCATTATATATCTTTCTTATCCCCATTCCCCAGTCTGGCATTTTCTTTTAAACGGTTTCTCTCTTCCAGTTCAGCACTGGAACACAAGTTGGCATTACCTATAAAAAGGTTGTCACTGAGTAAGTAGTGAAATAGAAAGTCAAGCTTTAGGATTTCGTTTTTGAAAGGTAAAAGTTGGATGACTTGGGAGTCAGGCATTGCCAGTGTTTCTAGCCTGCAGGAGACTCAAAGTGGTCAGACTAGGGGTGGAAATGAGAGGGAGACAGGACTGATGTTGGTGGGCTGCTGAAAAAAGATCCTTCCTTGAGACTCTTCTGGATGGAGACATGGGCTGATTGAATGAGTGAGGATTACAGGCATTTCAGTTCAGGTGAGGCAATGGTGTACTGAACCACAGTACCTGCTTGTGGAAGTCACTAGTGGTATTTCTTTCCCCTTCAGTGTTCTTTCACTAGGAGCTTGAAATTGGCCATGGTGGGAATCTCTACAGCACAGAAATTGGCAAACAGAGACAAATCAAGACTTCCCCCCCTTGGAGAACTGATTGGTAAACATTTACCAGCGCATCACTGGTTTGGGAACTATTGAGGATAAAGGTGAGCTCTGCTTCACTTCCCAGGTTGAGTCTAGAGAGGTGGCAAGGCTTTGGAAATCTATCACATGCCTACCCTACATCTGGAAAAAGGTACAAATGGCTTTTGCTGCATGACTTGTGGCTTATCTTAGCAGAAAGGATGTAAGACAGTATCCCAGAATTTTCCATGGCCACAGATGGGCATGGAAGACCACTCAAATTTGACCCGTACTTTTGCGAGTGGCTCAGAAGTAGAAATGGAGTCATACCTGTGGGTTTGATGATCAACAATCAGGCAGGAAGATGTACATCTCAGCATGGAAGAGGTAGACAAGTGACAGCAGAGGACAAGTTTCCTCCTTGCTCCCATTGGTGGGCAAGAATGTGGAGATGCCCCCAGATATGATAGAGAAATGAGAGGGATTTTTTTTTTTTTTATTCTCAAGTTAGCATACAGTATAGTCTTGACCTTAGGAGTAGAACCCAGTGATTCATCATTTACATATAACATTCAGTGCTCATCCCAACAAGTGCTCTCCTTAATGCCCATCACCCATTTAGCCCACTCCCACCAACCCTCAGTTTTTTCTCTGTATTTAAGAGTCTCTTGTGGTTTTCCTCCCTCTCTGTTTTTATCTTATTTTTCCTTCCCTTCCCTTATGATCATCTGTTGAAGTTTCTCAAATTCCACATATGAGTGAAATCATATGATACCTGTCTTTCTCTTACTGATTTATTTCACTTAGCATAATACCATCTAGTTCCATCCATGGTGTTGCAAATGGCAAGATTTCATTCTTTTTCATTACAGAGTAGTATTACATTGTATATATATATAGATATACCACATCTTCTTAATTCATTCATCAGTTGATGGATATTTGGGCTCTTTCCATAATTTGGCTATTGTTGATAGTGCTGCTATAAACACTGGGGTGCGTGTGCCCCTTCGAATCAGCATTTTTGTATCCTTTGGATAAATTCCTAGTAGCACAATTCCTGGGTCATAGGGTAGTTCTATTTTTAATTTTTTGAGGAACCTTCACACTGTTTTCCAGAGTGGCTGCACCAGTTTGAATTCCTACCAACAGTACAATAGGGTTCCCCTTTCTCCACATTCTCGTCAACATCTGTTGTTTCCTGAGTTGTTAATTTTAGCATTCTGATAGGTGTGAGGTGATAGATAACTCATTGTGGTTTTGATTTATATTTCCCTGATGATGAGCGATGTTGAGCATCTTTTCATGTGTCTGTTAGCCATCTGGATAGCTTTCTTGGAAAAGTGTCTATTCATATCTTTTGCCCATTTCTTCACTGGATTACTTTTTTTGAGTGGGGGGTTGAGTTTTGTAAGTTCTTTACAGATTTTGATATTAACCCTTTATCTGATGTGTCATTTGTAAATATCTTCTCCCATTCCATCAGTTGCCTTTTAGTTTTGCTGATTGTTTCCTTTGCTGTGCAGATTTTGTCTTGATGAGGTCCCAGTAGTTCATTTTTGCTTTTTTTCCCCTTGCCTTCAGAGACATGTCAAGTAAGAAGATGCTGTGGCTAAGGTCAAAGAGGCTGCTGCCTGTTTTCTCCTGTAAGATTTTGATGGCTTTCTGTCTCACATTTAGGCTTTCATACATTTTGAACTTATTTTTGTATATGGTTTAAGGAAGTGGTCCAGATTCATTCTTCTGCATGTTGCTGTCCAGTTCTCCCAGCACCATTTGCTAAAGAGACAATCTTTTTTCCATTGGATACTCTTTCCTGCCTTGTCAAAAATTAGTTGGCCATATATTTGTGGGTCCATTTCTGGGTTCTGTATTCGATTCCATTGATCTATGTGTCTGTTTTTGTGCCAAACCATACTGTCTTAATGATTACAGCTTTGTAATACAGGTTAAAGTCTGGGATTGTGTTGTCTTCAGCTTTGGTTTTCTTTTTCAACACTACTTTGGCTATTCAGGGTCTTTATGGTTCCATACGAATTTTAGGATTGTTTGTACTAGCTCTATGAAGAATACTGGTGCTATTTTGATAAGGATTGCATTGAATGTGTAGATTGCTTTGGGTAGTATTGACATTTTAACAATATTTGTTCTTCCGATCCATGAGCATGGAATGTTTTCCATTTTTGTGTGTCTTCTTCAATTTCTTTCATAAGTTTTCTATAGTTTTCAGCGTACAGATCTTTTACCTCTTTGGTTAGGTGTATTCCTAGGTATTTTATGGTTTTTGATGCAATTGTAAATGGGATTAATTCCCTGATATCTCTTTCTGGTGCTTAATTATTCGTGCATAGAAATGCAACTGATTTCTGTACATTGATTTTGTGTCCTGCGACTTTGCTGAATGTATCAGCTCTAGCAGCTTTTTGGGGGAGTCTTTCAGGTTTTCCACATAGAGTATCATGTCATCTGTGAAGAGTGAAAGTTTGACTTCTTTGCCAATTTGGATGTCTTTTATTTCAATTTTTTGTCTTATTGCTGAGCCTAGAACTTCCAACACTATGTTAGATAGCAGTGGTGAGAGTGGACATCCCTGTCATATTCCTGATCTCAGGAGGAAAGCTCTCAGTTTTTCCCCATTGAGGATAATATTGACTGTGGGCTTTTCATATTGGGCTTTTATGATGTTAAGTTATGTTCCTTCTATCCTGACTTTCTTGAGGGTGTTTATTGAGAAAGACCGCTGTATTTTGTCAGATGCCTTTTCTGCATCTATTGACAGGATCATATGGTTCTTACCCTTTCTTCTAATGTGATATATCATGTTGATTGATTTGCAAATATTGAACCAGTCCTGCAGCCCAGGAATGAATCCCACTTGATCATGGTGAATAGTCCTTTTAATGTACTGTTGAATTTGATTTGCTAGTATCTTGTTGAGAATTTTTGCATCTAGGTTCATCAGGCATAGTGAGAGGGATTCTTGATTACAGTTACCTGGACTTCATTCTACCACACACCCACTTGATAGAAAGTTGAGTCCCATTATAGACAAAAAAAATAAATGAAACTATGTTTTTTTGCACACCTGATCTTGTAGTCTGAACTGTATACTTACCACTTGAACTCTTAAGAAAGTTGTAGTACCATCTGGGGTATGTCTGCATGAACCAGTTGAGAACTCCTTCTCCAAGCTGTTTCAATGTAAAAGTTGTAAACTTTTGATAAGTAAAAACAAATGGTATTCACCAACTTGTGATATATTTTGGAAAAAGCATCTCTTTGAGTGGTGCAGTGGTTAGGCATATAAGCTGTGTAGTTAGACCTTCTGGGTTCAGATCTTTGCTTTGGCACGTTGATGTCATCTCTTGGATAAGTGGCTGAATTTCTCCAAGCCTGTGTTTAGCTCCTCCTACAAGGATAAAATGAGTAGATCCATTAAGGATTCTTAACTAGTGCCCTGCACACAGCAAACGTTCAGTTAACTCTAGCTATTATTAGAAGGGAAGTAACAGTGATCGATGCATTTTATGTGACTTGTCCTTTGACTACATGATTTAATTCATGTTCCTGAACCATCTTATGAGTGTTGTTTCCCTTCTCTCAGTAAGAAAATTGAGGCTAAGATAAGTTGAAATCCAAATACTAATTTTCTAACAATCCTTTTCACTGCCATGGAAAAATGGACAAAGGGCACTTACAGACTTCTTTCAACTCAATTTGATAGCCAAATGGCAGAGTTAAATGGCCTGTGGGAGATTCTGACTCTAAAATCATGAGAGGCTACATACATTCTTTTTGACTTTTGAAATATAAGTCAAAACTAAGAGGTTTTCATTAGAGAAGAAAAACAGTTTATTCTAAATAGGCAAAGATACCAGTTCAACCGCTTTTGTCTAAGAAAGGTGTTACAGTGAACCCACGTATTTATTTTTTAACAAATACCTTAATATCTTACTCTAAATTGCATACCTCTTTGTTTTTGCTAAGTAGTTAGAGCTTGATAATTATACTGGGTATTTAATATAGTTATCTTTTATCCGTGCCCAAGGAAAGCCCAACTGGTTGAGGTTAATTATCACTGTTCATCTGGTGGTGGCTACATAAATGCCAAAATGTTGACCTAAATGGAAACACTGAGTCTAAGGAGGTTGTCTTTAAAAGTACAATCCTCAGAGAAAGACAGATACCATATGTTTTCACTCTTATGTGGATCCTGAGAAACTTGACAGAAGACCATGGAGGAGGGGAAGGAGAAAAAAAAAAAAGTTAGAGAGGGAGGGAGGGAGGCAAACCATAAGAGACTCTTAATTAAAGACTGAGAATAAACTGAGGGTTGAAGGGGGGTGGGAGGGAGCGGAAAGTGGGCGATGGGCATTGAGGAGGGCACCTGTTGGGATGAGCACTGGGTGTTGTATGGAAACGAATTTGGCAATAAATTTCATATTAAAAAAAAAAAAGTACAATCCATAACATCACAGGGGAGATTGAGTTGCAATGGGGAAAGTTCCACTTGCTTCTTTGAATGAGCAAGGTTTAAATTTAAAAAGGCTTTAAATTATTAGGTTGAACCTTAGAAATCACCATATCTGCAGGTCCCAAATCATCAAATATTAACATTTCACATGGTTCAAACTATTGATTAAATTAAATCTTGATTCCTGATGAACATCTCTTCTTTCCCAAAATAGGACTGGACAATAATCATAGCAATAGGAGGAGGCTTTGTTGTCTCAAGCACTTATACTTGTTGAACTCTTACAATGCCCCTAGTTCTAGTCTAAGTGTTTTGTGTATATATGTATATATTCAAAGAAGCTGTTCATCTTGATAAGGTCCCAATGGTTCCATTTTTGCTTTTGTTTCCCTTGCCTTCGGTGACACGTCAAGTAAGAAATTGCTGCGTCCGAGGTACTATGTTAATTCATTTAATACAACAATAACCGTGTGGAATAAGAATTATTATTACTTCCATTGGAAAGATTTATCAAGTTGTATACAGCAGCTTTAAGCATTGTATTAAATGTTCTACATGAATGATCTCATTACCTATAAGTTAAATGCTACTTATTACCTATGAGATAAATGTCCTCATTCCTCAGAGGAGGACCCCAAGGTGCAAGAGGTTCAAACATTTCCTGAGGTTCTCAAAATTAGTAGAGGCAGAGGAGCAGATTGAAATGAGACTGACCCAGTTTGGGGCCTCAGTGCCTAAGTAGGAAGCTAGCTCTCTATTTCATTCTGTTGCCTTTTCTATCCTGCCTGTCCAGATCAAAGAGCATCCCCTCATCTTCTCTGATATTTCAGCCAGTCTCACTAAGGACTTGGTAAACATCTTTGCATGCACATTAATCGCAAATGCTGCTGATTTTTGAAAATGCAGAATCGCCAAACTGCTTGTGAAACTAGGCATCAAGTGCATTGGTTCCAGCAAAGTTCTTACTAACTTTGATTCCTCTTTGTGATACTGCAAAATGCCCATAGAAATAGCACTGGACTTAAATAGGCTAGATTTCCCTAAATGAGATTCCCAGATAAGCACCAGCCTTTTAGAGCTCACAATGTCTCAGAAGATAACAGATAAATGCCCCTGCACTGATGTGGCAGTGAAATGATTTCTCTGGGTAGTAGCTCAGTTCTTAGTCACCAAATACAGTATTTACTGAATCTTCTCATAGGGTATACATATTTCTGTTACCATGAAAATAGTGAACAAGAGCTGAACCCAAACTGCTCATATCTGCCAGAAAGTGATTAGTAAAAGACAAGAGATGACAGGTGATGGGGAGGATGTGGAGAAAAGGCAAACTTTGTGCACTGTTTCTGGGAATGTAAATTGGTGTAGCCACTATGGAAAGCAGTATGGAGTTTCTTCAAAAAATTAAAATAGAACCACCATAAGACCCAGCTATTCCACTTCTGAGGAAATATTCCAAGATGAAAACACTATTTCAAAGAGATTTTTTAAATGTTTATTTCTTTATTTTGAGAGAGAGATAGATAGAGAGAGAGAGAGCAAGCAGGGGAGGGGCAGAGAGAGAGGGAGGCAGAATCCCAAGCAGGCTCTGCACTAATGGCGGGCTCCAACCCATGAAACTTAAGATCATGACTTGAGCCGACATCAAGAGGTGGAAGCTTAACAGACTGAGCCACCCAGGTGCCCTGATGAAAACACTATTCAAAGAGGTACTGCAACTCCATGTTCATTGCAACGTTACTGACAAAAGCCAAGACATGGAAACAAGCCAAGTGTCCATCAATAGATAAATGGATAAAGAAAATGTAGTGTGTGTGTGTGTGTGTGTGTGTGTATAGCATATACTATTATATATAGTAAATATTATTTAGCCATAAAAAGAATGAAATCTGGGCATTTGCAACAACATGAATAGACCCTGAGGGCGTTATGCTAAGTGAAGTAAATCAGTGGAGAAAGACAAATGTTGTGTAATCTCAGTTATGTATGGAATCTAAAAAGGCAGAACTCATGGAAAGTAGAATGGTGGCCGGGACCTGGTGGGGGCGGGGGGAAGCAGATGGGGAGATGTAAGGTCAAAGGGTACAAACTTCCAGCTGTAAGATGAATAAGTTCTGGGAATTTAATGTAAAGCATGATGACTATAGTTGTCAATGCCGTATTATATACCTGAAAGTTGTTAAGGCAGTAGATCTTAACTGTTATCACCACACACACACACACACAATGGTAATTATGTGAGGGGATGAAGGTGTTGACTAACATTATCATGGTAATTATTTCACAATATATATGTATATTAAGTCATCACATTGTACGCCCTAAACTTACGTATGTTATATGTCAACAATATCACAATAAAGTAGGGGGAAAAAAAGGCCAAACTGCTATTTGCACCTGTATTGAAAAGATTTTCTGAAGCCAAATGATTTAACTGCTTTTGAAAGATTTGCTGACTTCAATCAAAGACGTCCAAGTAGAGTTGAGATTTTCTCCCACACATGATTAAATCGCTAGAAGTGGCTTGTTTCCTGCTGTAAGGGGTGGCCCTCTACATCTGGAACATAGGGTGGGTTCATTCGGAAGTCTTGCCACACTCACACTCATATCTTTACACACTTGTCTCCCATAAGAACTGTACAAATGAGGGCCTCTTAATTTAAATGAGCTGAACTGAAACATAAAAGGAGACAGAGGTAGTGAAAATATTTGCTATCCCTCCTTCAAAACTGTAATGACTCTGCATGACATTTTGCCTGCTGAGATACGGAACAACAGGCCTCTTTTACCCTGGCCAAATAATAATATTCATGGTAACCACTTACTAAGCCCTTACTATGTGCCAGGTATTGTGCTAAGTGCTCATATGTGGATAATCTTCCCTGTTATCACCTGCATTTTGCAGATGAGGAAATTGAGGTTTACAGAAATTAAGTAACTTGGCCAAGTTCACATCCAGTATAAATGGTATACTTGGGGCTCAATCCAAACCCAACTGATTTTGGACATCTCAGTCTTTACCACCATGACATATTGACTTTCAGAAAAAGTAACCAATAATGGACTGATTGATTCAGCTGGACTGAATCTACAAGCTGCATCCCTTGACTATAGAGAGTCCTGCTTTGTTCAGCTTTCGTGCACAAGATAGCCTCGGTTCCCTCTTTTGGAGATATATAGTGGCTGTGTAGTCTTCCTCAGGTTCCATAATTTGCTATAATGGTTCACAGAACCCAAGGAAACACTTTGCTTATTATTATGGTTTATTATAAAGAATATAAATGAACATCCAGATAAAGGGTTACATAAGGCACTATCTGGCAGATTGGGACAGAAGACAGAAGCTGTCCCCGTGGAGTTTGGGATATGCCACTCCACCCAGCACACGGACACATTCGCTAACCTGGAAGTTATCCAAACCCCTTTGTTTAGAGTTTTTATGGAGGCTCTATTACATAGGCATGATTGATTAAGTCTTTGGCCATTGGTGAGTTTCACAATGTGTAGTCCCTCTCTCCTCCCTGAAGGTTTGGGAGATGGGGTTGAACATTTCAATCCCCTAATCATCCCTTGGTCTGGTTTCTGTGTCACCAGCATGCAATCCTGAAGCTACCAAGGGACCCACCGGGAGTCAACTCATTAGCATTCAAAAAAGGACTCATCACTGGAGATTCCAAGGGTCTTAGAAGGTCTTCTGTCAGGAATCAGGGACAAAAACCAAATGATATAAGAAGAGATGGTCCTACCACCCTTATCACTCAGGAAATTACAAGGGTGTTATGAGATCTGTGCCAGGGACCAAATATATATTTCTAATTATATTGCAATATTACACATGGTAATCTTTCTATATTAATACGTGGAAAACATTTACTTTCTACTCTTTTTTTTCATTGCATGTGTTTTTATTTTTCACTGAAATATATTCGACATATGTCATTGTGTAAATGTAAGAGGTACAACATGTTGATTTGATTCATCTTGATATTATAATATGGTTGCCATTGTAGTAATAATTAGCATCTCTATCATGTCGCATAATCATCATTTCCTTTTAGTGGTTGAAATAGTTAAGATGTAGTCTCTTAGTAAGTTGATAATTCTAACACAGTATGTTGTCTATAGTCGCTCTATTGT
The DNA here is from genome assembly GCF_007474595.2 of Lynx canadensis. NCBI lineage: Eukaryota > Metazoa > Chordata > Mammalia > Carnivora > Felidae > Lynx > Lynx canadensis. The sequence continues at coordinate 92,725,322 of NC_044309.1, read as the reverse complement.
GCATTAGATCTCTAGGACTTATTGAGTACTCCGTGCAAATTTCACTTTTTACTCTTTACATTGTGTAGTATTCCATTGTGTGGCTGAACTGTGATTTATCTAATTAGTCCCAATTAATGGGCCTTCAGAGCATTAAGATACTCTAAATGAATATTAAAATTTTTGAAATCTTGTAATTACAAGCAACATAGCAGTGAATAGACCTGTATAAATGGCATTTCTTTTTCATGCAGCTGTATCTGCAGGATAACTTCCCAGAAGTGGGATTGGTAGGTTGAAAGGCAAATGCATTTTTGATGGTTATTGTCAAATTGTCCCTTATAGGACTCTCCCACCAGCATTACATAAGCACCTCTTTCTCCACTGCCCGACCTATAGAGTATGTTATCACACTCTTGGATTTTTACCAATCTGATAGGCGAGAAATGGTTTTCTAATGTAGTTCTGATTTACAGTTGTTGTTTTTCTTTTTATGACCAAAGTTGATATCTTTTCATACGTCTAAGGGCACTGTATTTCCTTTCTGTGAAAAAAAAAAAAAATGTAGTGGGGAGATTATGTTGCCTGAGATATGAGTGACAAATATCTAAATCTGTCACTTATCTTTTGATTTTGCCCTTGTCATTATTATTGCTATTCTCTTGCCATTCAGAGGGCTTTTGTTGGTTATAGAGTTGAAGGCATCATTATTCTTTCTCATAACCTCTGGATTTTGAGTCACCGTTAGCAAGGCCTTTCTTACTCTGATGTTCCGCCTGTGTTTTCTTGTCCTATTTCTATAGTTTCTTCTGTTTTCCACCCATGTATAAATTTTTATTTGGTGGTATTCTGATGAGTGTTATGTTAGTTATGGATCTAACCTTGTCTTTTTGAAGGTGAGTACCCGATTGCCCCAGCAATTTTATTAACTAGTCCATTTTTACTTGAGAAGCCACCTTTGTCATGCACCAAATCCTTGTAAGAATTTGGTTCTAATTCTGACTTTCCGTTGTTTTCCATTGGTCCATTTGTTTACTCATCCAGTATTGGGGCTGGGGCCGAGGGAGGTGTTGATCTCCTGCTCTGCTTCGATGTTTGAAACAGTTCCTGAAAAGGAGCCTCCCTGGAGGAGCGCTGAGAAGCCAACTCAGGGAATATTTAATCACTCCCAAGTGCTATCTAAGTTGAAAGTCTTACGCTTGATGCCTGTCTCTCAGAGCTTTAAATTTTTTGCTCACCGACTTTTAAAAAGATCCTCTCACTTTACAGCCTGGAAAAGAAAAGAGAGTGATTCCCTGAACTTTGGCCAAAAAAGCCCCCTAAATCCTCTCTTGTCCACCAGGTCCTCAAAAAGTAGAATTGCCTTTTGGGAGACTTTCCAGCATCATCTTCAGTCAGGATACATCCAACATTTCCCACTTCCAGACAATGCTGTACAACGGTGCTTAATTAAGAGAAAGCGTACGTGTCCAGAAAAGCAATCTGTGCATTTCCCCAAGGTGTATGCATTCCCAGGATCGCCTTTTGATTCAGCCACCATGATAACAGCTGTGCTGATGAGTCTGCTGCTGTGCTTTACTTTTTGCATGCATCACTTCATTGGCTCCTCAAGCAGCCTTGATGAAGTTAGCTCTGCGGGTTTGGTAATTTATAAACGGTGCAGACAGCGGGAGTGTGCCCGAGCTGTTTGTGCGTGCATGTGTGAATGTGAGCGGAGCAAGATGTGGGAGCGGGCAGGAAACCCTCTGTGCTTGATACTGCAAACCTCTGAGTCATTTTCTTTCTCAGTAGGTGCCCATGTTATTAATTCCTAGATTATCTGTGGTTTGTTTTTAGCATACCTCGGCCCCCTTGCCATAGTGGGAATGCCTCCCTATCTCTTTTCCCCCACCTCTCTTTCTCCCCCTTTGCATAGAAATTCTGTCTTCTCCCATTCTCCTTCTAGATCCCTCTGGTGTTTGAAGAAAACTCCAGTGGTGGTTCCAGGCAGGCGTCCTCACAAAACTTGTTCTCTTCGTTGGCCAGCGATCCACTAATCTTCTACGTAGCCAACGTTGTACTGTTCTAACAGCAGCGGATTTTTCTCGTAGGCGTTAAAAGTATTTCTTTCATTTTTCTCTTAACAAAGATAATGTATACCTTGGATAAAACCCAAACACTGCAGAAATACGTACTGCTAGAAGTGACGGTCCCTTGTAATCCCACCCTGCAGAGAAAACCATTTTAACAGTCTAGTACTCCCCATTTTGTCAAAAAGGGTATGCTGGCTAGATTGTTCATATTTTACAAAAGTGGAATCACGCTATACACATTGTTTTGCAGTTGGCTTTCTTCACTGAAGAAAACTTCCCAGCCTCTCCATGTGCTGAAATCCCTGTTGTAATAATGAGGCCAAATACTTTTGCTCCCTCTCATTTCCATTCTCCTATTTTTGGCTCCATAGTATAGCCAAAAAAAGTACACTGAAATAAGGCTAAAGAGTCTCAGATTTCTAGCTATAATTCTGTCACTGGCTAGCCATGGGACTGTAGGCAAATTGTTCAGTCTCTTTGGCCTCAGTTTTCTTCTTTGTAAAGTCAGCAGGTGGGGCACATGATCTCGATGGTCCCTCCCAGCTCTATCGGACCAAGCCTATCGGGAACAGAACTATATTGAGTGCCAGTGTCTCAGGTGCTGTCCTAAATGCTGAGGAAGCGACAATGAACGGCAGATAAGAAAACTCCTACCCTCACAGAACATACATTGCAATGGTGAATATTCTCCAGTCTGATGTGCATGACCAAGTTTCCTAAAACAGTTGCATCTTCCTTGTCTCCATTTCTCCACCCCCTGATTATTTCCCAAGTCATAGCAACCAAATCCTTGTCTCAACTACTCCGGTGAAAGTGCTCTAAGAAATACCAGCCACTTTGTATTCACAGCATCCAGCGGACTCTTGAGACTTCAGTCTTCATTTTACTTGAATGCTATGTGGAATGTGCCACAATTATTTGCTTTCCCCTTTTACTGATAGTCTTCCACAGCACTGATTTCGAGAATGACTATTCCTTCTCCTGAATATACGTACAGCCCATCCTCATTATTTGCAGATTCTATATTTGTGAATTCTCCTACTACTCTAAAATTTTTTGTAACGTCGAACAATAACATGATTATATTGTAAAAGTCTTAGACTTTTAGAAGTCAGTCAATAATAATTTGCCAGAAATTATTTGTCAGTTACTTATAACACGTAATTTCCATATCGTGAGACTAAAGTTTGTCAATTACTTATAACGCGCAATTTCCATATCGTGAGACTAAAGTTTGTCAATTACTTATAACGCGCAATTTCCATATCGTGAGACTAAAGTTTGTCAATTACTTATAACACGTAATTTCCATATCGTGAGACTAAAGTTTGTCAATTACTTATAACGCGCAATTTCCATATCGTGAGACTAAAGTTTGTCAATTACTTATAACACGTAATTTCCATATCGTGAGACTAAAGTTTGTCAATTACTTATAACGTGCAATTTCCATATCGTGAGACTAAAGTTTGTCTATTACTTATAACGCGCAATTTCCATATCATGAGACTAAAGTTTGTCAATTACTTATAACACGTAATTTCCATATCGTGAGACTACTTCAACAGTAGGTGGATCTCTGCGGGTGGGCCCATCTCCAGCAGTGAAGCTGAGGAGAGCTGTGTCATGGCAATTTGGGCCACACTCTGAGTCAGAAAGGACCTGAGAGGAATGGAGTTCAAACACCACAACCGATGCAAGAATCACTCTGTAACATCCAGGACATGACATGACCTGTTTAAAACTCTTTGATAGTTTCCCACGTTTCTAGGGCAAAGTCCAAACTCCTCGACATGGTCTAAGGGGTCTTCCACAGTCTAGCCTCTGCTGATGTCTTCAGTTTTGTTTCATTGATTTATTCCTTTATCAGCCTATTCATCAAATATTTATTGAGCACTTACTGTGTTCCAGGCACTGTTTTGAGATCTCAACGGTAAATAAAACAGAGAAAAGTCCCTTGGAGATTATATGCCAGTGCTATAAGGCAGACGATAAACAAATAAATAAAATGTGTTATGTCAGATGGTAATGAATGCCATGGAGGAAAATATATCATGGAAGATGTAATGATTTTAAATATGTCTACAAATCCTTTGATATTCCTCCCTCCAGGAGATTGAGCTTAATTTCCTTTTCCTCGTGTGTAGGCTGGACTTAGCAGCTCATTTCAAATGGGTAGGGTAAGTCATAAGTGATGGTATGTGACTTTGGAGACTAGGTCGTGAGAGGCACTGTGACTCCCCACCTCTCTGTCTTAGATCTCACATTCTGGGAGATGCTAGAGACCGTATCACGAACAGCCTTCTGGAGAACCTCATATAGTAATGAGACAAGGCCTCCAACAGCAGCCACATGAATGAGCCTTCTTAGAAGTGGATCCTCTGGGCCCCACCAACCTTTCCTATGACTGCAGCACTGGCCATCTGGACTATAACATCACGAGTGACCCAGAGCCAGACGCCTAGAAATTATATTAGATAACAAATGTTTTTGTTTTAAGCTGCTACATTTTGAGGGCAATTTGTTATACGGCAATTGGTGACTAAGACAAAAAGAAAATAGTGAATATATGTATTAGGAAGTATTGGCAGTTGCCATGGTGGCTGGTGGAGGCCTCACCAGGAGGGAGCCTTGTCACAGACACCTGAAGGACACAGCTGTAAGTGATAGGCACACACACCCTCTGAGGCTCATTTGTAACGTGCTCCCCCTTGGAGCATTATGGTAGGATCATAAATGGGCTATGTAAATCACCCAGCAGGGGAAGTTCTACATAAGCAATGCCAAATTCTAGTGATAGATAGGAAGTTTGTTCTCTTATAAGACAGTCCATTCCATCCGTTATTGAGCAGTTCTACTTAGGAGAAAACTCTTATTTTAAAACTGGCAAAATTGGGGATTAATACCTTCTCTGGGTAAGGCCCATTTTAATTTTTCAATCACAATTAGGTGGATATTTTAGGACACAAGAAACAAATACTAGCCAAACTCTTCATTTCTCTTTCTTTCTTTCTTTCTTTCTTTCTTTCTTTCTTTCTTCTTTCTTTCTTCCTTTCTTCTTTCTTTCTTCCTTCTCATTAGGTTTATTGAGGTATAATTTACACATAATAAAACTCATCCTTTTTAGGAGTACAGTTCTTTGAATTTTGACAAATGTAGGTGGTCTTGCTACCAAGGGCTTTTAACTTTCTATTAATTCTGTGTTGATAACAACTCAAAGAAGTATACAATTCTTACACTGCTTCCACTCTCTGCCAATTTCAAATGATTCTGGATTATTCTCTCAGTGTTTAGGACCTGGTCAATCAAGGGAGAGCCTGTGTTTTTGGCTGACTTTCTGCTGGCCTAGAAGGCTGTTACTCCAAAGTAATGTTATATTGTATTCTGAAACCTTGTATTAGTGTTTCTCAGAGCAGAATTGTGAACAGACACTGATAATATTTAGCTTCATTTGGGACCCTGAAAGACAAATTTCTTTATTTTCTAATAGAAACAGAAAAAGGAAGATGGCAGTGTTCTAAACACAGAGGGACCTTAAACAAGAAATCTGTATATGTACCTGTTTCTCACTCTGACCCGAATCTCTATTATACTTAAGGTCAATACCTTTTGTTACTTCAATGCTCCCTAATCGCTTTTTCGTTGCATTTGTCTCACTATTTCAATTATAAAATGATGAACTTTCCCTATGTTTCTTCTCTCCTGCATAATAAAGACTAGCAGAGGGCTGGGCACATAGAATTCACGCAACAAATGCTCTTGTGAGAGACTGACTTGTGGGGAATTTGGTAAATTCATGGAAAGGCACTTTGTGGATTGATTAGGACTTTAGGATAGAACTTCTACCAGAATGCCAGAACTTTTAATTTATTTTGATGAACAAAGCTCTTGCCAGCGTGACTGGAGTTTCACCAATTCATGAAATAAATGACCTAGCAACACAATGTGACAAAGGTAGACATCTAGGAAAGTGGATTACTTCAAAAGATCAAGGTAGAGTTTTGGTTCTATCTGTGGGTACAAAAAACGAAAGAAGGAAGCATTTGTGGCTCTTGAGGTAAAATGATGCTAGCTTCCACTTCTTTCCCTCAATCCTTTTCATTTTGTAAGTCATTGTCGAGAATACTAAACCACCAGGGTGATACAGGGGAATCCCACTGGCAAACATGATATGAGAACATGTCCTCAGAGGGGTCTCTGGGAGAGGTTTTCCGGACATCCCTGGGGAGTTAATTAATGGCTACCTGGTAGTAATTATGTTGTTGGTCCCCGAAGTCAACCTGGTACCAAATAACATATATTCTGGGATTCTATGCAAAAATTATAAAACCACTCTCTACTTTTTCTCAATTACAGTGAGTGTAACCAACCACAAACATTTCCAAAGAGGTCACAGAAGTTTTAATGTTAGGAGAAAGTCACAGGGTCAGGGCTAGGTAAGACCTAGCCCAACATATGTGAAAGAGGCAAAGAGTTACCAAGAGATATTTATCCAATTTTTCCTCTATAAGCCTGTCATTTTCCCCAAATTTCTCATTAGTCATTCCTTTGAGCTAAGATGTGAAAAAAATCCTGCAAAAATGCCTATCTGCATTTAGAATTTCTTAGTTATTTATACCTAGGTATGGATTAGTTGGTTATGATAGTCTCATTTACTTGGTGCCACTTTAGGTAACTTAGGTAGTAGCAACTTAGGCTAGGTAGATTTTATATATATATATATATATATATATATATATATATATATAAGGTTGGGGGCAGGATGGAGGGTCCAGAGCATGGGGTGCTTCTAGTGAGGTTGTGCTTCTATAGAGAAGGATTGGAGAGCCTGAACAGCATGGAGGTCAACATAAGTGTGACCAGGGCTGGCAGAACAAGAGGAGAACAGAGCTAGTAAAGAGGTGTGTGGTTGCCATAGAGGTTTTTCATCTAGAGTGCCCTCAGGGTGGCTCCACCACTGATGTGGAAAGAGCAGATCAGTGGTGACTTTGGGTAGTCATTGTCATTGGGTCACTTCTTCTTCCTTGCCATCCTCTCTTTGTTTCTAAAGTAAGGAGGAGTTTTCCTATTAAAAACCTTCCTGTTGAGTTTGAATAGTCATATAATTTATTGGAAGTTATGTAGAGTACTTATATTCTTATATTCCTCTTTTTTTCATTTTACTCCAGGCTGTATACCCAAGGAAGTACACAAATGAGCAGAGGAAGCCCTGGAAATTATTGCCCAAATTAGGGAAAATGTGAACAAGGCCACAAGTGAAAAGGTTAGCTGATTTTGAGGAATAATGACATGAAGAACATTTTTATTAGACTATAAAATATATATAGAAAATGAATAAATAATAAATACATAGCTCAATACGTTTGCACCAGATAAACGCACCCAAATAATCAGCCAGATAAAGAAACAAATCATTACTAGCACTCCCAGACATGCCCTTTCATCCTAGTTCAGTGTCTAACCACCCCCAGAGGTGGTGACGCTTCTGACTTCTAACTTGATAGGCCAATTTTGTCTGTTTTTGAACTTTATATGAAAGGAATTACATAGTTTATATTTTTCCATATTTGGCTTTTTTTTTGCTCAGTTATTTGTGAGATTCATGCCTGTAGTTATGTGTATATTGTCATTGCTGTGTAGTATTCCAATATATAACTATACTTTACTTTATTCTAAGGATTTTGGCTCAGGCTGTTGTAAAGAATGCTACAATGCATATTTCTGTGAATGTCTCTTGTTAACAAATTCACTTCTGTTGGGTATGTAGCTAGAAACTAAATAATTTGTCATAGACATCTATCTGTCCAGCTTTGGTAGTTACTGCAAAAACAATTTTCTAAAGTGGTTTTACCCACAATGAGATATCACTTCATACATGTCAAAATGGCTAGTATAAAAAAAGTCAATAACAAATGAACAAACGTCGGCGAGGATGCAAAGAAAAAGGAACTCTTGGGCACTGTTGGTGGGGATGCAAACTGGTTTAACCACTGTGGAAAATAGTGTGGAGTTTCCTCAAAAAGTTACAAATGGAAATACCATATAATCCACTAATTCCACCACTGGGTATTTACCCAAAGAAAATGAAAACATTAATTCAAAAAGATATATACTTTTATATATTATATTATATTATATTATATTATATTATATTTATATTACATATAAGGTACAGGCTTCCAGTTATGGAATGAACAAATCATGGCGATAAAAGGTACAGCATAGGGAATATAGTCAATGGTATTGTAACAGCATTGTATGGTGACAGATGGTAGCGTAACATGTAGATTTGTCAAATTGCTGTTGTACATTTGAAGCTAATGTAACATTGCATGTCAACTATACTTCAATAAAAAAATAAAGTGATTGTAGCAACTTATACCCCTTCATGTGGCTTATGAGAGTTCCATTTGCTCTAAATGCTTGCCAACAATTGGTAGTCATTCTGGTGGGTGTGTGGTTTTAATTTTGCCTTTCCCTATGCCTCATGAAGTCTTACCCCTTTTATATGCATATTCTCTTTTGAAAAACATCTGTTCAAGATTTTGTCTTTTTCTTTGTCCCCCCCTCTAGGGTTGTTCTTATTTATTTGCAAGAACTCTTTACATATTCTGGAATTCAGATATGTTACAAATATTTTTTCTGGAATTGTTTTTAACAACTCACACTTGTGGTGGTTCTACTACAAGTGTCAGTAGATGTTTATGAAAAGACCCTAAATTAAGAGATATTTCAAAGAAAAAAAAAAAAAGGACTTAGGACAGCTTGACCATAGTGGGTGAAGGAGAAGGGATACTCATGCTAAAATCTGAATTCAAGAACAATGGTGCATTAATTCATTCAACAGACTTGGCCTGTGCAAGGTAAACATCTAGTGAAGTTACTGAACCTCTGTTTCCCAACTCTTGGCTACCTTATGACTATCTCCATTCCTTTCTCCTGGTTGTTTCATATTTTGGATAATAATAATTATTATCAATAACAAATGTTTTCTGAACAAAGTCCAAGCACTTCATACAGATTGTCAAAACTATATGTAGTAGGTGCTATTATTACTCTCTTTTTACAGAACATTTAGGTAATTTAGCTAAGGCTATCCAGTTAGTAAGAGGTAGAGCCAGATTCAGATCTAAGCAGACCGACTAGAGAGACTATACTCTCAATGGTTGCCTTCCTGCTATACGAAGCTGACCTTATGTCAACCATGGGACTTTTGTTGGTTAATTCATATCAAATGTCAGTCTTATTAAATGTATAGCCCAAAGCCATCTTCAGTAATGAACTTGAGGAAACCAGACTGCAGAGAATGGAAAAAGAAAGAGATAGATAGTAAAAACAGTGGCCATTGAATCAGAAAACCTGACCTCAAGTTCTGGCTTTCCCATGATGACTCTGTGGCTTTGGGTAGGTCGCAAACAAATCTTACTCTCCCAGTTGTAAAGGGGGTAAAACTGCTTGTCTTTCCTACATTAGGGTGTCTAGCAGGTGGCTGCAAAGATGAGAAAACAGAAAAGTACTGAGAGTTATTTTCCCAATAAATGTTCATTTGTCCCCTCAACTAAGAGAACAATTATTAAGTGCCCTGCTGGATGCCAGGCACTATTCTAGAAGCTTAATGCATTGAAAAGTCAAAATATAATTATTGCAACAATAATCAGGTCACCTTTGCTTGTAATTCACTCGATCATCTGATTACAATTTATTGAGGGCTCAGTATGTTCTAAGGGTTGTGCTAGAGGGAGTCTGTGCTCTTATGGAGCTGATCTTATAGTGAAGGAATGAATGACTAAATGAGTGAATAAAGCATATTGCCCCTTTCTCTCTCATCCAGCACCAACCTGGCACCCTGTTAATAGCTCTTTGTTGCAGTTTTATTTCCTGGCAAACATCACCCAGGCATTTCCTCTTATTCTCCTACATTTAAGCCGTGTATTCTAACAAATGATCCCACTTATCTATGGCTTTATCATTTATTGTAACTCCTCCCTTTGTCAGCCGATTATGTGTACCAAGCACTATTTCTATCCAGTTCTTATATTTAATTCCCTCCCTACTCATTCAAGTACCTGTCGATCTTTAATTTTTCTAAAATCAGGTTAATTAACTAACATGAGTACAACTTAAATTGCAGTTCTGTAATCAGTATTTAGGTACATTCAATGTTTTCTCTCAAAAGTAAGCCCACTTCAGATTAATCCTAAGGCTGCTACAACACAATTACTATGTCACCTCTTACTGTATTTCTTTGAAGTATTAAACATGAGTCTAAGAACCTCTGTGTGGTAAAATATTGAAACAACAACAAAATAGATATTTATTAAATAGAATGAAATATTATTAGCCTAGTTGATTTGTTTGTATGAATTTGGAAGTGATAACAAAAGTATAACTCTTTTTTGTTAGGCTTTTTTTTTTTAATGTTTTTTATTTATTTATTTTCGAGAGAGCACAAGCAGAGGAGGGGCAGAGAGAGACAGGGAGACAGAATCCAAAGCAGGCTCCAGGCTCTGAGCTGTCAGCACAGGGCCCGATGCGGGACTTGAACCCACAAACCATGAGATCATGACCTGAGCCAAAGTTGGATGCTTAACCAACTGACCTACCCAGGTGCCCCCAAAATATACCTCTTTAAAAACACATTGTATTTTAGACTTACCATCGATTCAGGGTGACATCTTTTCCAACTAAACTAAATTAGTGATACTTCACTCCATTAATAGCATGTACGAAGCTTTTGAATTAGGATAATGACAAAGAAAAAGGAAAAAGAATATTTTCTCACGATGATGTTTATGAGATTTTAAAACCAAATCCCCTCAGAATTGGAACTGTCTTACTCTCCCCAGCTATGGTTATATGTATTTTAAAACTTTCAACAGGGTGGTGAGAATGTAGGAAATATCTAGTTTATTTGGCCCACAATTTCCTTCAGAGACTAAGAGAGTCTAGTAAATCTGTACCAAGATACAGTACTGACTAAGAATTTTAATTTTTAATTTTTAAGTTTTTTATTATTTCTTTGAGAGAGAGTGAGAGCGTGTGTGGGGAAATGGCAGAGAAAGAGGAAGACAGAGGATCCGAAGGGGACTCTGTCTGACAGCAGTGAGCTCAACACTGGGCTCGAACTCATGAACTGTGAGATCACGAACTGAGCCAAAGTCAGACACTTAACCAAGTGAGTCACCGAGGTGCTCCCTGAATAAAAGTTTTTAAAAGTTGTGTTTAAAATAGTACTCAACCTGTGGAAATGATTGTGAGAAACATTAATAATTCTAAAATTGATTAGAGAATTGGAATAAGAGATTCAGTGATAATAGTTAACTATGAATATCAACATCTGGTGTTACAAGTAAGTGTGAGTTACGATTTTCTAAACTTATTTACTAGTCAAAATAATAAGTGAGCAACTGGGAGAGACATATAGATTTTAAAAATATTTGACAGTAGAGGTGTCTGGGTGGCTAGTCAATTGGGCGTCCGACTCTTGATTTCGGCTCAGGTCGTGATCTCACAGTTCATGGATTCGAGCCCTACGTTGGGCTCTGCAGTGACAGTGTGGAGCCTGCTTGGGATTGTGTCTCCCTCTCTCTCCGTCTCTCCCCCACTTGCTCCCTATCTCTCTCTCAAAATAAATAAAAATAAACTTTAAGAAAATGAATTAAAAAAAAAACATCAATCACAGTAGAGGACAGACATTAGGGAGCTGATGCCAAATTGTTTATATGTGCTGGAGTAGTGAGGCGTTTGAATAAATGTTGCTTCCTTCTATCATTTAAATTGATTTCAGTCCTTGGTCTTACTAGAGAGGAAAATATACTCATTTATATTATGACACATTCCTGGGGGTATAGTCTTCCCCTTTAAGATGAATTCACAAGATTTCGTCCTTAGGAAGAAGAGAAAGGTGGCTACGGTTGAAAAGTGCCCTTGGGCCAGGTGTTCACAGGGTGCGGTAGGCAGGGAAGAAAGCTGGCCTAAGTACTGGCAGGGTCAGCTCTGAGCATAATGGGGAAGTAAAATATCTCTAGCTTTGTTGCTGGCTACCTCTAACTCTCCTCTCTGCTGACCGTGAAAAAAAGCATACGTTCTTCATTTTCCCAGGAGATGAATATCCCAATAATCCAACTTGGTACTCATTCACACCAAGGGGAAAATGATTAATAACACTTTAATGTCTTACTTCACCTATAAAGTGACTAGGAGTTAAAAATAATACACAAGGCCTCAATGAAAAAAATGTTGACACACTGTCAAAGGATATGAAGGAAGATCTTAAGCAGTAGAGAACAGGTAAACGCTCTTGGATGGAATGAGTTCATCTTATAAAGTTGCCAATTCTCCTCAAATTAAGTGATAGCCCAATCAAAGTTTCTTCTGAGTCTCCACCCCTCCGGAACTGGACAAATTTATTATAAGATTTATGTAAAAAATATATGAAAGCCCATGAATAACAATGTCAGTCTTGAAAAAGAGCAAAGAGAGCAGAATTTCCTTTCCAGATACAAAGATATTCCTCAGTAATAAAAATATTATGGAACTGGCTCAAGAATAAATAAATAAATAAGTAAACCAACCAACCAACCAACCAACCAATGGAACAAAACAGGTAGCTCAGAGCTAGCTATTTGTATATGGGAAATACGCACATAATAAAGGACTCGCCATTTAGTGAACTGTGTTGGGATAACTGACTCGCTACATGGAGGAAAGTAAACTGGATTCCCTACTTTCCGTCATCTACAAAAAGCCATTAAAGACTTGATTGTAAAAGGTAAAACCATAAATAGAAGAAAAGACAGAAGAATATCTCTGTGACCTAGAGGTGGAGAGAGACTTTTCAAACAAAGCCTTAAAAAGTGCAAACCGTGTAATAAAAAATAATGTCTTAGATGTCATCCAAATCAAATTTCTATTCAACAAAAACCAAACTAATGAAGTTAGTAGAATGCAAGTTGAGAGGAGAGTTTGTTATGCCTACAAGCAAAGGAGATAATGTATGAAATATACAGGGAACGCCCAGAAATCAACAACAAAACCCCAAAGCCCACTAGAACAATGGGCAACAGATGTAAACAATCAATTCAGAGAGGGGGAAACTCAAGAGGCTCCAAGTGTGTGAAAAAAGAATTACAACAATAATGAGATAGCGTTTTAAACTTCCAAAAGTTGGCAAAATCAAAGCTGGATTCAAAATCGAAGAAAACCAAAGAAAACAAACCTTAGTGCTGTCTTTCTGGAGAGCAGTTTGGCAGTATCTAGAAAAAGGCAATGAACTTATCTTTAAGACCAGGTAGACCTACTCCTGGGTAACTATCCCGAAGATGTTCTCAAAAATATACCATTACGTGACTTGGATGAGGTTGCTTAGTGCTGCAGTGTCTGTAGAGTGCAATTGGAGACGGTTTAGGTGCCCACTGAGGCGGGGAGAAATAAGTAAAGCGTGGATATACACTGCTGAGTGGCATGTTAGAAAAAGGGTCTGCACATAGCAACACGGATAGATTGCAAGACCACAGTACTGAGTGAAAGATTAAGAAAGAGAACCATTTTTATTTTACCTACGCATGCTCAACAACACGTGACGTTTTACAAGGATTCAGAAATGTGTATAAATACATTAGCCCAATGGCCTCTGGCGGGTGTGGAGGTGGTGATGTTATGTGGTGCAGAAGGAAGGAGGATTAGGAGGGTGAGATCTCTCTCTCTCTGTCTCCGTGTCTCTCTTTCTCACACACACACAGTGGGACAGAGAGAGAGAAAGAGAGAGAGAGAAACTTGCAGGGAACAATGATCATGTGTGTTATACTGAGGAGTATGATGAATACACAACTTTTTACCAGACACCTGAAGTTCTATTTCTCCTGGAGAGATGTATACTTTATTTTTTTTTTAACGTTTTTATTTATTTTTGAGACAGAGAGAGAGCATGAACGGGGGAGGGGCAGAGAGAGAGGGAGACACAGAATCCGAAGCAGGCTCCAGCCTCTGAGCCATCAGCCCAGAGCCCACCCAACGCGGGGCTCGAACTCACAGACCGTGAGATCATGACCTGAGCTGAAGTCGGACGTTTAACCCACTGAGCCACCCAGGCGCCCCAGAGAGACGTATACTTTAAAAGAATGCATTGTGTTGGGGTGCCTGGTTGGCTCAGTTGGTCAAGCGTCTGGCTCTTGGTTTTGGCTCAGGTCATGATCTCACAGTTCGTGAGTTCTAGCCCTGCACTGGGTTCTGCATTGACAGTGTGGAGCTTGCTTGCGATTCTCTCTCTCTTCCTCTCTCTCCCCCCCACCTTGCTAGTGCTATGTCTCTCTAAAAATAAATAGATTTAAAAAGAAAAAGAATGCATTGTGGATTTCTGAGCATCAGTCAATGAATTGAGAAATAGTTTCATCATGCAGTGAATATTTATGTGCCAGGCACTATCCCGGGTGCTAGGGAGAGTAGAGCAAGACAGAGAAGGCTACCTTCTGGTTAGGGATTCTGGTTAGCCCTTCCTGGCATTAGAGCAGGAAAACTGTTGCATAAATCAAAGATGAACAATGGGTATGTCTGTCTGGGTCTGGGAAGCCAGGGTTGCTGTTTATCTAGGGTGACTACTGGAAGACACTTGAAAATTCACAAGGGAACAGCTGAAGAGAAGGCCTTTCATGATCTGAAATTATTTAGCACCCATTTGTCTCCAGTTGTTTTTTCACAGGAGCAGTTTTATACTGTATCCACAACCTCTCCTAATAACAAGGGTTTTTGAGACTTTTTGTTCAGCAATCCTAGAGCAGATTTTCACGTTAGCGGGTTTTGGTCAAGTTCACTGAAGCCTAAGATCTTGGCTCCATTAGCACTTTAATATTTATTTATTTATTTATTTATTTGGAGAGCGAAAGTGGGGGAGGGGCAGAGAGAGGGGGACAGAGGATCTGAAGCCGGTTCTGTGGGCTTTGGGCTGACAGCAGGGAACCTGATGTGGGACTTGAACTCACAAACCACGAGATCATGACCTGAGCTGAAGCCGGAAGCTCAACCCACTGAGCCACCCAGGTGCCCCAACGCTATCTTTTTGATGTTTGTCCCTCAGGACTAGATAGTGAATAATACGCATGTTGCTGCTGTTAAAGACTGGTTTGCAATTTTCTGGCACTCTGTTTTTGTTTCACAGCTATTTATTCCCTATTCAGGAATAACAATGAAGCTGGCAAGTAGTACTGCACCAACCCCAACTTTAGAAGTACTGTAAAGGCAGTTCCAAATTACCTCCATGAGTGTTCCCAAAGATATTTAGTGAATTATTTAAATTCACAGATCAACGTCTTTTTTGTTGATTTCTTTTTATGTGTCTGGAGCTGTTTTAAGCATTGGAGATACGAAGATAAAAAAGACTGAGACTCTTCCCTGGGAAGCATATAATTCGATAACGTCAAAATTTATTTTCCCAGAGATCCTGGGTGGCTCAGTCACTTAAATGTCTGACTCTTGGGTTTGGCTCAGGTCATGATCTCATGGTTCGTGGGTTCAAACCCCACCTTGGGCTCTGCGCTGACAGCATGGAGCCTGCTTGGGATTCTCTCTCTTTCTCCCTGTCTCTCTCTCTGCTCATCCCAAGCTCTCTCTCTTTCTCTCAAAGTAAATAAATAAACTTAAAAAAACCTTATTTCCCATGGGAACAAAATTATGTATGCTGGTCAGATTCCCAGGCAAGCTAACAAAAGGCTATTTAATCCATAATATAGAATAAATCAGTGCTAACATAATTATACAGAATTTTGGAAAAAAAAATGGCCATATCTCATACAATAGGAAATTGGATGAAAAAGAGTTTCCTCATCTTGGACTCATAAACAACCTCAAGCAAACATTTGGAATGGGTCTAGTTTCATGCGCTCTCCTGAATCTTCCCTTTTGCATCTTTCTCCTAAGGCACCCTCCCAAATGCTCAGTGTCCTTATGCTGTTTTAGTCCTTCCTGTGGCTCCTCATCCGGGTCTGTGCCATTCTACCAATGCTCAAGATTCAATTACTCGCTTTCCTTCTTCCAGTTCTTCAACATTCCTGGTCTTAACCAGTTGGGAGGAGAAAAATCTGAACAAACTAATTTGCACGTTCTTTCCCCTAGCACATGCTCCCCATTCCCACCCTTTGGGAGGGGTTCCAGTTGAGTTTTTAGGTGTTATTTAGAATTCATTGTATTTTTAGGGGTGCCTGGGTGGCTTAGTTGGTTAAGCTTCCTACTCTTGATTTTGGCTTAGGTGATGATCTCACTGTGAGTTTGAGCCCCAAGTTGGGCTCTGCACTGTAGGTGCGGAGCCTCTTTGGGATTCTGTCTCTCTTCTCTTTGCTCCTCCTCTGCTTGTGCTCTCTCTCTCTCAAAATAATTAAGTACACTTAAAAAACTTAAATAAACTTAAAAAAAGAATTCAGTGTATTTTTAATAATTCAAAGTCAACATATAACCACTATATTGCCAGGTTCTCTTCCTTAGACATCCATACACATAATAAAAACTGTTATAAGATTTTTGGAGGGGCGCCTGGGTGGCTCAATGGGTGAGCATCCTACTTCGGCTCAGGTCACGATCTCATGGTTTGTGGGTTCGAGCCCTGCTTCGGGCTCTGTGCTGGTGGCTCAGAGCCTGAAGCCTGCTTCAGATTCTGTGTCTCCCTCTCTCTCTGCCCTCCCCCTCTAATGCTTTCACTCTCAAAAATAAATACATTAAAAAATAAATATTTTTGGAAATATTATTTTGAGACTTAACTTGTGTGTTGTTTAGAATGAGAACAGGTAAAATTTTAAGATAAACTACTATAGCCACTGTATTCTTAAAATATTTGCATGTTAAGAAAAATGGCAATTAGATTGTTTAGCATTAAGGTCTCCAAATTTAAACTGATACTGATTATAATTCAATAAAAAATTGTTTTAAGTAATCTCTACATCCACCATGGGGCTTGAACTCATGACCTCAAGATCAAGAGTCACACGCTCCACTGACTGAGCCAGCCAGGCGCCCACCCCTCAATAAAAAATTTTACGATATATTTGCAGCCACCATAATTGTTAATATTTAAAAGTCACAGAATGGGAGGAAAACAGTGCTTAGATTAGCCAACACTATTATTTAAAAATTTTAAGTCTTCCTCAGGATTCAGCATATTGAAAAAAAGAGATAAAATTAATTTTAAAAATGGGATTATCTCCAAGCTATCATTATTCTTTATTTTAGAGCAGAGGATATAGGACATGGGTCCTTTATTTCTTATCACCTGTAATGAGATAAGAATCTATGAAGCTGGTAGGAAAATGAGTCCACAACCAAAATGTTTACTCAGCTACTACGGAAGATCAAAAACTAGTATGCTGAATCCGGAATCTGCGAAGACAAAGCAATTGTTTTCTTTGAAAAATAAGTGGGGTTTAGAAAATTTCTGGGATTTATCTGTAAAAACACCTTCTGGGCCCTAATAGTGACGTTTTAGGGAAACACTCACATTTCGGGGTGGGAAAAATAGGAGGTAGCGTTTTGTGGGCTCTTCTGGTGGTTAGGTAGTTCTCAGAAGACAGTACTGGAAATTAGATAATTGCTGATGTCATCTTTTTCACAAAAAAACGTGTTCTGGGGGCTATAAAAGCAGCAGCTTTTCCCTTTCCATCACAAGCAGAATCGTTGAAACAGGTAAGTGTTTCAGCAAGCTTGGTTTGAAATGATAACTTCTTGATGCCTCATTGTTTTCCCTTGTAATCTTGCTTCTTGTTCTCTCCACACCAGGTTCTCCTTTTCTAGTCGCCATTTGTTTAAGTTAGAGGTGTCTGCGATGGCCGCCCTGCAGAAACCTGGGAGCTCTTCCCTTATGGGAACTCTGGCCGTTAGCTGCCTCCTTCTCATTGCCCTGTGGATGCAGGGAGGATTGGCTGTGCCCATCAGTTCACACTGCAGGCTTGACGGGTCCAACTTCCAGCAGCCCTATATCACCAACCGCACCTTCATGTTGGCTAAGGAGGTACTCATCTCAAACTCTCTCTCTCTCTTTCACATCTATCTACTTGGAACCTGAGAGTTCCAAAAATTTTCTCCAGGAAACTACTAAAATATTTAGGAACCCATCATCTATCCTCACTGGTAGACCAGAGATTATTTTCTATGTCTCTTTAGAGAATTTTTGGAGATTGGGCTTTACCAGAAGACCTTCCACTTTGGCCTTGAGGATATGTAGGTTGAGCTTTACTCCAAAAAATCCATTTATTAGCCCACCTGACTTTTGTTTTTCCCTTTACTCCTCTGTGCATTATTTTAAACTCATGCACACACCTGAATTCTTTCTTTAGTCTTCTTGGGGCTGCTCTGGGGAACGTGGATAGAATGCATCTCTACTCACAGGTTTTTCTCCTATCTTCCTGACGTCCAGGCACTTTGTCTTTTCTTCTCTTCCAGGCTAGTTTGGCAGATAACAACACAGATGTTCGTCTCATCGGGGAGAAACTGTTCTACGAAGTCAATGTAAGTCATAGTCAGGATGAGCAAGGCAGTGTGTCATCCATGGTTATTTGGGTGGTGGTGATGATGGTTTGGATCTTCTGGATGCCCCCTACCATGACCCCTGCTGTTCCACTTTTGCCTGCAGTTGGGAGAGCGCTGCTATCTGATGAAGCAGGTGCTGAACTTTACCCTTGAAGAAGTGCTGCTCCCCCAATCTGATAGGTTCCAGCCCTATATGCAGGAGGTGGTGCCCTTCCTGGCCAGGCTCAGCAACAAACTAAGCCAATGTGTGAGTTCTTCTCCTACCCTAACTCCACCCACTCCTAGCCCGCGTTCCCCCCCTTCTTCCCTTTAGAGCCCTTCCACGCCAACCCTCACTGCCCCTACCCAGGCTGGCAGCAAGAGGTGCCTCAGCCACACCATTACAGGAGTGATTTGGAGTCAGAGTGATTTGTTTTTGCTTTAATTGAGTCACATTTTGAATTTATGGTGATGAAGGGTATCTGAAAGACAAGAGCACAGAAGGCTCCTCTGTTCCTGGGAAACAGCAACTTAAGTTATGTGAGAAGAGAAAGGTGTTGGGAGCTGTAGGAAAAAATGCCTAGATGTGGAAATGGTTCCTCTGAGTAGAGATGGAAGGGATGGGAAAGAGAAAGGGTAATGGAAAGATTTAACATTCGGTGCTGGGTGGGCAAACATGGTTGCCCTTTGGATGCTGCAAGAAGTGACCGAGTCAGAGGTGTATGACCTTGATGGCTCTGAATATTTAAAATTTTGAAAAAAGATTGGGGTGGACTGGGTGGAGCGACGGGACTCAGTATTTATTAAGGAGGGCCTACTGTTCATCCAAGACATACTTTATGTCCGTTTCTTGTTCTGAGCGTGCATTTTTCGTGAGGGAGAGTTAGGGTTTTATTCTTCACAGAATTTGCATAAACCACTCCACTCTTTCCACACACTTAAACCTCAGTAGGATTTCCCAAAGGTGAAAAGAGGTTCCATGTAAGGGAAATGACTGGATTTGGGTGTCCAAGAGAATTCAAGAGCTGTGCAAATCTAGGTCACTGGTGAAATCTGGGTCATTGTGGGCAAAATTGCTAAGAACTTTAATTCCAGGTGCATTGTAACGCACCTCGGTTAGGGACACTCAAGTTCATAAAGCTAAAATAAGTGTTTTGGTTTTCATTTTGTAGCATATTGACAGTGATGACCAGCATATCCAGAGAAATGTGCAAAACCTGAAGGACACAGTGAAAAAGGTACTACTAATAACTATTAACGCTAAATTATTAAAGAGGAGAGACACGTGTCACTTTCTTTTTCTTCCCTTTCTTTCTTTTTTCCCCCTATGGACAATTTTTTACTTGATTCGCCTACCATTGGGTTGATCATTTAGGTGCATATACGTAGATGTGTCTGTATATTTATAAATAAGCTTCCCAGTTTTGCAAATCCTAGAATCATAGAACCGGCTGGGAAATTAGGTCTTCTAATCTCATCACCCCATGTTCTGGGCATGGCCAGTAGCAAAGCCAGGGCTACTAGGCAGATCTCCTGAATACTCTATGCAACACTATTTCCAGCAGCAATTTGTGTTGGTTTTAGTTTTATTAATTCTTCAGGAAATTTGAGATTCCTATTAGCGTGTAATCTGAACAGGCACCTGTTCAAAAAACAGAAAAGCACCTGGGGGAAAATTTATTTGAGGTGATTTTTGAAGTCATTGATTTGATGGTTTAAAACTCGGAGAGAGAAGCCCAGAACAATCATAATAAAAGAGCTGGGCTTATGTAGGGGATGAATCTCTGGAATGATTCACGCTTATATTTAATCATCATTGTACAATACCCAACAGCTGTAGATTTTAATTTAAAAGCAAGAGTGAGCCACCCCTAATTTCTTTTATACAGTTTCAAATAGAATGAAATGTTAGTAATGGCTTTCATATAGTGAATGAAAGTCTGAACTGGGAATAATCTTTTCTTCCTCTCTCTTTTCCCCTTCCTTTCTGGTCTCCTCCTTCCCTCAACAAATTCCCAGTGAGCATTTATCTTATGTAGGCTACTGTATATTCGAACAGTGAATGATACTGTCACGTGGCCTATTTGGGGAAAAGAACAATAGTAGAAAGCTGAGACTAGCAGTTGTGACTCATCCAAAAACCAGTGGAATGATTACTAGCAGCGAAAGTGATGCTTTTGCAGACAGGCACAGTTATACCTCAGAAGCACGAAAGCTCTAGCCGATGGAATTTTCACTAACAGGTGTAACCTAAATTTTCTTTTCCTTCCCACCTTGATGTTTCTTAAAAAAAGGATTTCTTCCTGATCATGATTTCACGAATGTGTCTGTTTCTTCCTTGGATAGTGGAAGGCTTTGTAGCCTTTCATTGTGAAGATCAATTCTCTTGTCATATATCGATTACCTCGATGTGGAGGGCTGGATATTAGCATGCCATTGCAAAGAAGTGCTTTGCACTTCTGGTCTGAAAAATTCCTGATGTCAGTTTACTTTGTTGGCTTTAGAAAAATGCAGGGTGGGAGAGAAACATCTGACGGTGATCCATGTGGGGAAACAAATTTTAAAGCATTTTTTTAAATGCATTTTTTAAAACAAATTTTAATCCATTTTGGGAGAATCAACTCTTGCAATGGGGTGCCACCTAGAAGAGCGGTTATGGTATTTTTCTTTTAACCCTGTAGCTCCAGAGAGCATAGGCAAGAGAGGAACATTACCCAGAGGAAGCTCAACGCCAGAGATAACTGTTCAACACTGGCTGAAATGGGAGGGCGGTCTTGGAGGTGTTATGTCCCTGCCACTGCAGGTACAAGCAGAGAGCAGGCTGTGGTAGAATGGATGATAGACAGTAGGGCAAGCTAACTTCAAACATTCTTTCTAGTCTTGGCAGTCTTGGAGGTATAAGAAATATCGCTTGGCATTATGTCAAAGGAAGTATGGAAAGGTGGAATGATGGAAGACAAGAGGAAGAGAAAGGAGAACAAAGCAGAGAGGACAATGATGGCTTACGGGTTTCCTTGAAATACTCTAGAGCACATTTAATAGATTAGATGAATTTCAGAGGAGAATGCTTTGAACTTGAATCTGAGTTCTCTCTCTTATGGAGTTTGAAAGCCTCATTTACAGCCTACCCGGCAGGAGGAGGAGAGAAGTGGTGTTATAGTGTGTATCTGACTTTCTACTAATTAAAGCAACTGGATGGGACTTATTTGGTATTTTCCCTACAAAAGTGAAAACCTGTTGTTGTTTTCCCCCTTTGTTAAGGAGGTGAGAACAGAAGAAGCTCACGTGTATTGGTAAATGTATAGTTTTGGTACAAAAGTGTGTGAGCTGAGCTGTTATAATTAGATGGTCATAGACTGTAGTGAGGCTATGAGGGAGGGCAGAACATAGTGGGGGCATTCAGTCCTGCAGATGTCTGCACAGCTCCCATCCGCTTGCTCTGGTTAGGAAGTGGCTTTAAACAGCTTCATTAGTGTAGATACAACTGAGATTTGATGCCCGTTGGTGCCTTTAGAGTTCAGTTAACCATAATTTTAAGCTCTATGGCAAATCAAGTTATATTCTGCTAAAAGGGTATTGTTATTAGTCTTTTACAAAAGGCAAAAACTTGGTTTTTGTCTCCAGCAACCCAACCATCTTTTTCTAATTTGTTCCTCTTTAAAAAGTATGGTATGAATGCTCAAATACTCATGTGTTCTTATTTTTACAGCTTGGAGAGAATGGAGAGATCAAAGTAATTGGAGAACTGGATTTGCTGTTTATGGCCCTGAGAAATGCCTGTAATTGAACAGAGCAAAGCTGGAAAATGGATGACTAACCCTTCTTGCCCCTTAGAAATAACAAGATCCCTTAAAGGTTTCTTTTACCAAAAGGAAAATGGGAAGCCAAACTTTTTAATCATGGGTGGATTCTAAGTAAACCCTGCTTAGCTTAAAAAAAGAGAACAATGTCACCTGTGTCCACAGGATCAGAAGGTAGACCTTCCATGCTTAATGAGAATTATTGATAAAATTTTATTGTGGTTGGTGTTTTATACCCAGAAACTTATTTTTTTTAAAACAATTGTCTACTCCCATAAAAAATATTACTTCCCATTCCTTTAGGGAAAAAAAATCCCTAAATAACTTCATTTCCAGAATCAATATTTATATTTATGAATTTATTTATTGTTGTAAGTACACATTTTATTTATGCCATTTTAATAATATAGATTTATTTATAGAAATATTACATGATATTGCTACTTAAGTAAAAAGCTAATATTTATGACAATAATTATGGAGCTATGTTTATTTGACCTCAATAAACACTTTGATATCCTAAATCTTGTGGCTTTGTGATTTGTTTCCCTTTAATATCATCATCATCATGTAAACATTCTCATTTGCTAAATGGGCCAAGAACCTTATATACTTTTTCTTGAATCTAAGCCAGTTAGGTAGCTGTTAGTATTATCTCTATTTTAAGGATGAGAAAATTGAATCAGAGACATGTTAAAAAAACATTGGGGAACTTTAAGTAGTTGACCTGTATTGAGCTAGTCTATGGGATTTCTGGGCTTTCTTTTATATTGCCTATGTAGATTTATTATGTTGATTCAGCATGTAATTCTGAAAGGAAAACAGTAAGACACAGAAAAGGATCCACTGGCATCATTACCAGTTTGTGGATAAAAGAATGGGGTGATGTTGCTCGCAGAGAAATACACGTAGCCCCCGGTGCTATGGTGGAACTAGATTGAATCTATTAAGGAAGGCATTCTCCAGTGTTCCTGTAAGTCAGGAAACAAAGTAAAGGGGAAATGGACTGAGTTCGGGGACTCTCCCAAATTTGTGCAATGGTTTAAAAAAGAGAAAAGAGGTAGAGCTAGTTGGATGAGCTCTATCTAGAAGAATGGACAAATGACACCAGCGTTGAGGAATATACAGTTCTTTCCACAGAAGGTGAAAGCCAGTGGTCAGGAGAGGTCAGTGTGTCAGTGGTTGACTGTTTACAGTATTTCCTCCTCTGAAAAGTCAAGAATCCCAGGTTTATTGTATAGGTCACTCACCAATCACTTGCCAAATTCTTGCAGGGTTAGGTCAAACCTGGTGGTGACTGGTGAGCACATATGTAAATTGTAAGTTCATTCACAGGTTAATTGAAGTTAATATTTTTGGGTGTGGGCTGCAAATACTAAGAGGTACCCCAGCTAAGCTTTTTAATACAATTATCGTTATTTCTGGGATAAGCTGGAGTTTTGGACTTTTTCCTCTCTCCTTCCAAATGAATCTCAGGGTAATAATTTGAGCAAAATTTGGGATTTTACGTATTCTTTTTGAGAGAGAGACAGAGAGAGAGAGAGAGAGAGACAGAGAGACAGAGAGAATGAATGGGGGGAAGGGCAGAGAGGGGGGCAAAGGATCTGAAGTAGGCTTTGTGATGACGCAGAGAGCCCGATGTGGAGCTCAAACTCACGAGCCATGAGATCATGACCTGAGCCAAAGTTGGACACTTAACCGACTCAGCCACCCAGGAGCCCGTGATTTTACTTATTTTTGACCAATCTTCTAGGAATTAAACCATAAATGGAAGAATACCCTTAGAATTGGATTCATGAATGCTTCCATCTAGGGCAAGGAGTCTAAAATAAAGAGATTTAAAAAATTCTGAATGCTGATGAACATAAAGCAGAAGGTACCAGGATCTTCTTCAGTTCTCAAGGGCGGTTCTGGCAAACTTTGCAGCTGCATGAGATAGTCCAAATTTCCCACAAGGAGTCTTGACATAATCCTTGGTACTTGCTGTAGCAATTCTTTTGCATTTGGCTGGCACTATGAGTACTGCTCTTACTCTTGGCGTTGGCAGAGGCCATGGGTGTTTCCTCCCCCAGTAGCAGATGGCAACACCTGGGTGTTGGGGAGATTCATCTGTGAGGTTGTATGAGACGCAAGCCCCCAGAGACACTAACCAGCATTCAGGACTGATGAGAAGCCACTAGAGAGTTTCAAGCGTGGGAAAAACTTGATATGACTCATAAAGATCGCTCTGGTATTGGATGGAGACTAAGTTTAACAGGGGTAAGACTAGAAACAATGCCAGCACAATGGCTTAGGGAAGAGGTAATGATTGCACTGGAGTGGGTGAGAGTAGAGCCAGGGAAACTGGTGTGTGACCTTCTCTGTGACACTTAGTTTGGATTGCTTAGGAAATAAGGGCTCTGTGTAGGTCATATACATTAAGAGGAAAGTGATCTGTTAGTTCTTTTTCTGGCTTTTTATTTATACTATATTATTCGCTAGTATGTAGTTCTCCAGATAGGAATGAAAGTAAAGACAGACAGGTGATTTTGTTCTGAAAAAAGGTCAGGATTTTAAGATTTGAGCGAAGACACATATCAGATGAGAAGCAGTGATACCAAGGGTTGAAAGCCGAGGTCCTCTTGTCTCTGAGGCAACCACAGCTACAGTGACTTTATCTTTAAAATGTACTTTCAGTGAATGCTTATTGTTGATTCCAATTTTCCACTTTCTCTCCAGCTGCTTTTGGGGAGGGGTGATTTTCCCATATTCTCTCCTCTCCTCCCACCCCCCCCATCTCTGTCTTTTCTTTGCCTGCAAAAGCACCTCCCTGACCTCCCAGCTTCTCCCTCCCCAAGTTCACCCCTCCGAGCTGCGTATCTGCTGAATTCTGTGGTTCAGGTTGTGCAGATTGTTGTGTTAATCCTCCAATCAGTTTTCTAGGTGTGCAGGATGGTTTAGTGTTGGTCTGGCTGTATTTCATGGATGCAAGACACAAAAAAACTTCCATGCTGTTCCACCACCTTGGCTCCTCCCCAGTGAATGCTTATTGTTGAAATAATAGGTGGAGAAAACTGAGATGATGATAGATCCTTGTCAGCAAGAGAAAATCATACTGCCATTACACCACGACTGCTGGGTAGACTGTAACTGGACCAAAGGTATGGACTAGATTGTCTTGTCAATTCACTCAATAGTCTTGTCAATGGAAAACTACATCAACTGGAAAAGACAGGATCCTCAAGAACTTCATTTCCATAGCAATGAGGTTTTAAGTCACTTTACCAAGTGAAGGACCCCATCCAAAGGAGGTGCAGGCAGAGGGTAAAGGAAAAATGGAATGAGTGGTAGAAGAAGGAATTCACAATTATTAACGTAGGTCCTGTGAACAGCTATAAAAATAAGAACTATAGCAGATAAGTTTTCCATTTGTCCTTTTTTCCCCTTTTCCCTTTCCCCCACCTCTTATATGAAGAATACGGTAGAAGTTATTCTAGTTTGCAAGTGGGAATATAACCACATTGATATTGTCCTGTAACTACACAGTGGTTGATGAGATTCTAAGGGTTTCCTGTGCTGGAGACCTACATTTTTCACCTCAGCAAATCCAATAGTGGATGCTGAAGACAAAAGAGATGGGTTGTGCCAATCTGGCCATCCATATCCATCTTCTGTTCTCTTGCACTCTCTGCTCTGTGCTCACAGAGGCTGACGTATACGACATGCCTCATATATGTGTTTGTTCTCTGGCTTTCGATTGCATGTGGCAAGTGGGAGAAGTTAGCTGGAGATTGAAGAAGGGCGGAATACTTATTCCTCTGGGACTTCCTGCCAGATTTCTACGCAGGTTGGTTGTATACTTCTACCAAATGCCGTAGTTCCTTGCAGATAGCTCTCTTCCATGTTGCTTTCTTTCCTGGTTTTGGAAATTGCTCTCAACCCTGTTTCCCAATAGGCTTCCAGCTATTTTTAGCTTTAGGGCATTGCACTGCTTCTTATGGAGTTCCTTAAACTCTTTCTACACCTTAGAAAAATTAATCCCTTATGAAACTCTTCTCTATTACCCAGTTTGAATGCAACATGTTTTCTGCTGGGATTCTGATCTATATATTCCTTTTCTCTCTTCCATTCTCTCCCGAGTCACATAGCAGCAAGATGAAGTCTGTTAATTTAGGTATCATTCATGGACAATAAAGGAAGCCAGTTTTTGGCATATCTGAGTGGTCTGTAAATTTTGACCCTGCAACAGAGCAAAATCAGAAACAATAGTATTTTGAATTCTAAAATCAAAACACTTTCTTTAATTAAAAAAAAAAAATCCTATTTATCCAACAGATTTCTCCATGGGGGAAGGGAGGCACTTGCGGCAACATGCAGGAACTAAAGAGCTCTCTCCTTCCCTCTGGGCCAGGAGTGCTCTTGTTCCTTTGGAGTCTTTCTCCTCTCCCCTGCTTTCATGCCAGACAAACAGGGGTATCTTTAAATCAGGCTACTACGCCAGCTAGGGGAAGGGAGAATTATTACACTTGAGTAATTTCCATGGCTCTCAACCTTGTGTTTTGGTTGTCTGTCCTGTGTGCGGCCCCTTCTCTCTCCTCTTTTGATCCAAGATATTCAGGGTGACCCTACATGCCTATTTTAGTCACAGTCTCTCCTTATTTCTACGGGGTTTAACTGTCTGGCTCATTCTCTGCATCCCATATCTTACTTTCGCGATGCGTGTGCAGGATAAGCTCAATACCATCAAGAAATCGATCTGTTGTGCCCTTTCTAGCCTGTGCTGTTTCTCTTTGAAACCTGCATGCTGTGAGATGCTCTGCTGAGCTCTTGTTTCATCTATGACATTTTCCACTTGCCATTGCAGCAGATGCTATTTTTAGGCACAGTGACTGCCCAGGAACTTTATGATTCTTACATTGCTGTTTGACTCAATAACACCCTTAGACGTTTCAATTCAATTTAGTTCCGTAGGCAACTGTTGAGATCATAGGGTAGCAAGATCCTGGACTAGGGACTATGAAAATAGAAGGTTAGATATAATTTGGATGCTGTCCTCAGGGTGCTGACAGCCTCGTGAAGAAGACGAACAAATAACTGCTCAGGCACAAGTAAAGGCAAAATAGTAAATATTTTACACTTTGGAGGCTACATATTATCTCTGTTGCATGTTTTTTCTTCACTTCCATCTTCCTCCTCCTCCTCTATTCTTTGAAAGTATAAAACCATTTCTTAGCTCCTGGGGTTTATAAAAAACAGTCTGTGAGTCAGATTTGGGCTGTAATTTGACAACCCTTGGCTTAGATCATTCATAGTTCATTTTCCAGCATTAGGCACAAAAAAATTCTGCCAGCAAGATTAAAAGGGAATGGTTTCATGGGTAACTAATAAGATCTGCTCTGAGTGACAGGATGGCAAATGAATTCAGCATTGAGTATAAACCAGAGTCAACAAAAATTACACTTAAAATTAAATTTCCCTATCAACTACAAGTTGTTATAGCAAAACCATGAACTGTAATCATTACTGTAATCATTTTATCTTGCTACCCATTGAAAAAATAGACTTTATTTTGTTAGGGTTTAGGTTCAGAGCAAAATTGAGAGGAAGGTATAGAGATTTCAAATATAAGCATATATATCCCCCCCCCCCGACATGCATCAACTTCCCCAATATTGACATCCCCAACAGAGTGATACATTTATCACAACGGATGATCTACATTGTTGTTAGCTATTTTTGATAACAATGAATTTTTTTTTTTTTTACAATGGAAAGTAAATCTTTGTAAACACATCTTATGGGTCATCTCAGATTCTCTTGGTCTCTCTTGTTTTCAACTGCTACTGCAATGATCATTTCTGGCTCCTTCTGTCACTTTGAACTCAGAAAAAGTGCTGTAGGGCAGATTATGGTGTCTGCTTCCCCTGAAGTGCTGAAGGGGCCAGAGGCATGAGAAGTTAACTATCTATTAGGCAAATCTTCAAGGGAGGATGCTGGCATATAATTTTCATCTTCTTCTTCCCTTCCTTTGGTCTGATCCCAGGCATAGTGTTTCTATACAGCCTGTTGGAGCCACCCAACAGACTGGCCCTCTTCATAAAACACTGACCAGCTTACTAGTGACCACCATGAAGGTGCTGGCCATCCTTGTTGGCCTCATTTTTCTCCCTTCATTTCACTGCTCCTAATAAAGGATCAGCACTCAAGCTTTGCTTCAGGCTCTATTTTCTGGGAAACCTGGGTTAACAAGATTCTTTACGAGAATCTAGGCATCATGATGTTATGGATTTTGGCTTATTCTGTTCACTGCCTACATGTTACCTGGCACATAACATGTGCTCAATATATATAAGGTACTTCTCTCTCTCTCTCTCTCTCTCATATGTAAGATCTGCTATGAGCAGCAGAATGGCATATACATGTATACATATATGTCATACATGCATATATGTGCCATATATAGTACGTGTGTGTGTGTGTGTGTGTGTATATATATATATATATATATATATAATTCTTTCAAGACATGTTTTGAAAGAATGAATGCATTGATTCAGGGCGGAACCTCTGGAAGACACTAGCACAAAAACAAGTTTGTGGGAAGGATAGAGACCTCTTATTAGCTGATTCCTGCCTTCAGAGAGACCCAGGCCTGCAATACAAAAAGCACAGATGTGTTTAACTGCAGGCAAGTGAATGGCTGGTGTGTAGGGAGCAACAAGAAAAGATACAGAACAACAAGGAGTAGCTGGCATCACTCATCACAGAGCTGCATGAGAGGTTCCTGTCCAGCCCAGACGGGCAGCTGGTCTGATATCTTCTGTAGACTTCTGGTTTGGCTTGAAATGCAGAGGAGAGACAGGAAACAATACAGAAGGCAGGGGAGGGGATACCCACTGTGGGCTCTGCAGAGATCTTCTAGACAGCATTAGAAGATAAAGAGCTGCTTGTGGCTGCCCAACATAGCTCAGAAGTGGGTCAAGAAGAAACATTTAGAAAGGCCCTCCCAAAGCAGAGTTACTGTGCCAGCACCCAAATCTCTTCCTCCCTCTTCCTTCGAACCCTGACTGCCCTTTGGTCTTTTCTCACCTCCCAGGGCACTCAGTGGTGATCACGTTGGGGCGTAGTATTTATTGAACACATACTCTGTGACAGTCACTGTTTAGAACAGGTGTAACAGCAGTGAGCAAGAAAACAAAAATCCCTGCTCTGATAAGAGCATAGATTTTTAGTGAAGGAGGTAGTAAACAAAATGCATAAATAAAATATGTCATATGTTAGAGAATGATAAGGGCTTTGAAAAAAATAAAACAAAAATGAAATAGAGGAGGGGGGTGTGTGGTTAATTACTCTGATTTCCTGGGGCTGTGGTAACAAAGCACCACAGGCTGACTGGCTTAAATTACAGAAATTTAGGGGCGCCTGGTGGCTCGGTCAGTTGAGCGTCCAACTCTTGATTTTGGCTCAGGTCATGATCTCACAGTTCATGAGTTTGAGCCCCACATCGGGTTCTGTGCTTGACAGTGTGGAGCCTGCTTCGGATTCTCTGTCTCCTTTTCTCTCTGCCCTTACCCCACTCATGCTCTCTCTCTCTCTCTCTCTCTCAAAATAAATAAACATTAAAAACAAAACAAAATAAAGCAAACCAAAAAACCCCAGAAATTTATTTTCTCACAGTTCTAGAGACTGGAAGCCTGACATCAAGGTGTCAGAAAGGCTAGTTTTTCTCGAGGCCTCCTCCCTGGCCTGCAAATGGCCACCTTTCCTCTGTGTATGTCTGTGTCCTAATCTCCCTCTTCTTATGGAGACACCAGTCGTATTGGATTAGGGCCTACCCAGAGGACTTCGTTTTAACTAATTACCTCTTTGAAGACCCTATCTCCAAATATGGTCACCCTCTAGGGTAGTGGGGATTAAGATTTCAACGTACGAATTTGGGGGGAACAACATTCAGCCCATAGCAGATATCCTGGGAAAGCCTTGCTGAGAAGGTGGTATTTGAACAAAGTCCTCAAAGATGTGAGGGAGCTGGCCATGCAGGTTTGTAGGCGGAAAGCATTGGCCTCGGAGACGAATGTGTGCTTCGTGAGTTCCAAGAGCATCAGGGAAGTGTTGTGGCTAGAGCAGGAGAGCAAAGGGACAGTGGGAGGAGCTGAAGCCAGAAATGGAAGGGGAACAGGCAAAATCAGGCAGGCCCTCAGGCCATGGAAAGGACTTTGGCTTTTACTCCGAATGTGAGAGCAAGTCCTGAAGGGGGAAATCATGTTGCTGGTGGCCTGTAAGTTCAGGTTCAAATGCATTGCTCAGTCTGAGTAACTTTCTACTAGGTGTTTATGCTGATTGCCATAGGTCCCCAGGGCTGAAGAGAAGGACAGATGATTGATCCATTTTGATGGAAAAGGCACATCTATTGCTGTGACTCTCACAATCATGATTCCTAAACTCTGTCCCCAGTCTTGCTGTTATTACTGCAAACCTTATTTTTAATGCACTTAGAAAATGAGGTACAAAGGCTGTCTTGTGGTCATATGTGCTCTGACAAAACTTTGGAGGATGCTTGGATTCGTGCATCGTGTATCCTTTCTCTCTCTTCTGCTGGTCTGAGCGAAGGGGACAGCTGTGGAGATCAATTTTCTGTTCTCCTTTGTGGTGGGTTAGTATAATCGGCTTCTGATTTTTTTAATTTTTGAAATCGTGGTTAGGGTGTCATATTTTCGGCAGGACTTATGGATGATGTGCCTTTCATTGCCAGAGAACGAATGGCCAATATGTCTGATACCAATGTGTCAAAGCTTACAGAGCTATGAGAAAATGGCTATACAAAAAGAGCTCTTGGGATGTATGATAATTTTTTAATAGTAGGTTTATTTTTACATTTCCCATCAGAAGATCTTGGAGTCATACATAAATCATGTTTACTTATAAACCCAGGCAAAATGGTCCAGCGGAAATGCCATTGGGTTTGTTTTCCAAAGACCCGGGTCAAACCTAGGTTGGCCACTTCCTGGCTCCGTGCCTTCAAGGAAGTCATTTAACCTCTTTCCATCTCTGCTCTCCCACCTGCAAACTGCAAAAAAAAAAAAAAAAAAAAAAAACACAAGTCCTCCTTTCCCTCTTACAGAACGTTGGGGAGACCAAGTAAAGGAATACTTTGTGAAGTATAACGTTAGATACTTTTATAATGTATATGTAAGGGCTGTAAAATACCATAAATAATTGTTTTACTGTTCTCGAAGTGTTTTTCTTCTTTTTCCTTTTTCCTTAGGTCACCGTGCCATCTCTTATTTTCTGTAGTGTCCCTCACAACCTCAGATAGTCCCTATGCCCTGCTCTCCAGTGCGGTGGGAGGCCGCACGGGCGGTGGGAAGCACATGGGCTTTGGGGTCTTGTGAGCACGGATGGAATCCTCCGCCTTGTTGATCTAAGGGTCACCTGGGCATATGATTAAGCTTCCTTGGATTCTGTAAAATGGAGCGGTGCCAGACGCTCTGAAACTACCTAGCCTCCAGCGTAATGAGAAGCTCTCTCTATATTTTCGGGTATGAAAGGGTTCTTCTCCCAACCAGCCCGTGGACTATTAAGTGCTCACATATGACAGTCAAGGCCTGTCTGAATTCCACCGATTCTCGGTGCAGCAGAAAAACAAGTAGCCAGGTCATGATTTCACCTCTTAAAAAAGCATTCAAACAGATCTAAATATGTTTGAAAAGGTGGATGAGGTAGGAGTTTCTTCTTAAAAATGTTTTTCAAGAGCAACTAAAATGTTCACATAGGCAACGTAGTTAAAAAAAACAATTGTCTTGGGGTGCCTGGGTGGCTCAGTCAGTTGAGCGTCCGACTTCGGCTCAGGTCATGATCTCACAGCTTGTGAGTTCAAGCCCCGTGTTGGGCTCTGTGCTGACAGCTCAGAGCCTGGAGCCTGCTTCTGCTTCTGTGTCTCCCTCTCTCTCTGCCCCAACCCACTCGCATTCTGTCTCTGTCTCTCTCAAAAATAAATAAGCATAAAAAAAAACCCAAAAAATAAAAAACAATTGTCTTCTGGATTAAACAAGAAGGGAAGGGCCAGGCCCTCCCATAAAG
Source organism: Lynx canadensis (assembly GCF_007474595.2). NCBI lineage: Eukaryota > Metazoa > Chordata > Mammalia > Carnivora > Felidae > Lynx > Lynx canadensis. The sequence goes on along the minus strand of NC_044309.1, from coordinate 92,692,927 downwards.
CTCAGCAGAGCTATGCCACAGCGGTAGCTTCTTTTCTGCTGCACCAGTGGCCGGGCTCTCCTTACTTCTATCTCTCTCTTTCTCCCTTTTACCCCCTTTCCTTCTTTCTTTCCTCTCCTTCCCTCCCCTTCCTTTCCTTTCTTTTCCTTTCCTTCCTTCCTTCCTTTTTTTTTTACCGAGGTGAGATTCACATAATATAAAATTAACTACTTAAACATGAACAATCCATCGGTATTTAGTACATTCGTAGTGTACTAAATCCCACTTCCATCCAGTTCGGAAACATTTTCATCACTTGCAAAGGGAGGCCTGTACCCATTAAGCAGCTACTCCCCCGTTCCCCCTTCTCAGCCCTGGTGACCATGAAGCTGACCTCTGTCTCTATATTTTCCCATCTGGATGTGTCACAGAAGTGAAATCATAAATATGCGACCTTTTGCACTGAAAACAGCGTACTGTTTTCAAAGTTCTTCCGTGTTGTAGCATATGTGCATCAGCTCTACATTCCTTTTTATCACTAACATTCCACCGTACGGATGTATCACACTTGGTTTATCTGTTCATTTATTTCTGGGCATTTGGTTCCTGTTTCCTTTTTAAAGAACCTAAGTCAGACAATATAGCTCCTTTGTTCAAATATCCCACATGACCAAGGGTGGAAGCTGAGGTCCCACTAATAGCTTTAAAGGCTGTGACTTGGGGATGCCTGGGTGTCTCAGTTGGGTAAGCATGGAGCCTGCTTGGGGTTCTCTCTTTCCTTCTCTCTCTGCCCCTCCCTTGCTTGCATGCTCTCTCTCAAAGTAGATAAATAAACTTAAAAAAGAAATAAAGGCTGTGACTGTGTCCACATTTCCTCTTCTGTCTCACATTTTTCTAACCTCCTCCCTTGCTCTAGGTTTGATCACACAGGCTTCCTAGGTGTATGGAACACACTGAGCATGCACCTTCCCTAAGGACTTTGCATTGACTGTGCCTTTGGACTGAATAGGTACCCCTGTGACTTGCTCATCACGTTATTCTACTGTTGCTTAAATGTTCCATCGAACCTTCTGTGATCATCCTCTTTACAACCTATCCCCATCCAAGCACCAGCACCACTCCCCCCTTATTCTATTCCATTTTCTCCAAAGCTTCATTTTCCAACTGTACATAACTGGCTTGTAGCTTACATAAGTTATATCTATTATATTTACTTATTGTCTGTCCTCCCCATCCTCTACTATCACGAGGATGTTTTATGAAATCAATCATTTTCTGTTCTGTTTATTGGTGCATACTGAGCCCCAGTAAGCCTGGGAGATAACAAATGCTCAAAATACATTTGGTGAATGAATGAATGAATGAATGATGCACGGGGAAGACATACAGAGTATAAGTCACCCAGCATAGAACCGGGAACACGGGCTAAGACGCTCAGAGGGTTTTCATTGGGTGGAATTGTCTGCTAGAGGGGGAACTACCTTTTCTGAAAGGACAAAACCCAGATATCATTGTATTAAGTATATTTATCAATCTATGACTATTTCTTATCTCTACCTTCTGGCTCTATCCTGGAAAAAAAATATTGGGTTTCAGGGTTTTTTTACAAATAGAATGACTAGTTTAAAGTAGATCCACCTACTTCTTATTTATAGCTATGTAGAGTTTAGGATTTCTGATCCTTAGGAATTATGCCAATCACTGAGGTCATTAAACATTATATTTCAACAAATTTAAGATACCATATGATCAAAGCTGCACCATTATTTTATCACTAAGAAAGGAAATAAGTGCTTCTGATTAAGCTATGATGCAGTGCTTGCTTAACATTTAGCACTTGGTTGTTGCCTTGCAAGAAAGTATGTAATTTTGGTCATTCTTCCAAAGACAAATACTTGCTTCTCTAATAGCAGATTTGCATCCCACTGCTGTTCTGTGCCTTTCTGTGAACACATTAACTTTCATTTCATTGCTGAATCATAGTGCAATCTTTCTAAAGATATTTGAACAGCAATTCAACTCAACACACGTACTAACAGCCATGCACACAGTCTGAAGTGGGGACATGACTGGCGACTGCACAGGGAAGGACAACTGTGTATGGGCTGCCTTGGTGATGTAATTATAAGACGATGGATTATAAAACGGGTTGTGATTTCAGAGATATTAAGATGTGGGGGAAAGAAAAAAGCCAAACCGCAAATGTGTCTTAGAGTCAACTAAATCGTTTAGCAATTGAGGAACCCGAATGGATGTTGTTTTTTTCCTCCTACAGAGGAGAGGTCTCAAAGTGAGCTGTGATTCTCTGCATGAAACCCATTTTGCTCAATAGATATGCTTGACCATCAGAGGGCGCTGCTAGCGTTCTTTTGGGTGTGTGAGGGTGGAGCTGAATTTTAAGGAAAATGGCTGCCATACCGGCATTTGGGAATTGGGGTAGCCAGCTTGCTTTGGGGCAGATCAGTTGTTTAAATGTTCTCCTGTATGTTATGTAGGAGTAGCAGCCTTAAAACATCCACTTAATGGCCCCGGTCTGCTTTCTGGATGTGTGTGGGGGTGAATTGAATTCCTCATGCCTGCATACTCTTTGAAATATGGTCAGATCATTGTTCATCCTTTGCTTTCCTCACTTTCTTCAACCATTTCTCAACACTTTTGAAAGTTTGTGAGAGACTTAAACATTATTCAGAGTATTGCACATGCATTTTGCTGTGGTCTGAATGCTTGTGTCTTAGATTCATACGTTGAACTCTAGACCCCAAGTTGGTGGTATTAGGTGGGACCTTTGAGAGGTGGTTAGGTCATGAGGGCAGAGTCCTCATGAATGGGATTTGAGCCTTTATAGAAGAGGCTCCAGAGAGATCCCTTGCCCCTTCCACCATGTGAGGACACAGTGAGAGGCTGGCTGTCTGCAACCCAGAAGAGAGGCTTCACCAGACTGTGACCACGCGGACATGTTGATCTGGGACTTCCCGGCCTTCACGTCGGTGAGAAATTAATTTCTGTTGCTTATAAACTATCTAGTCGTAGTATTTTGGTATAGTACATGGACAGATTAAGATACATTTATTATTTGAAAAATAATAATGTGATAGTTACCACTTGCAGGGTGCATCTGTAGCTGCCCTTGTGCTCAGCATTCTATTGATATTATCATATTTTTTGCTCATGACAGCCGTCTGAAGTAGGTACAATTATTGTCCCATTTTAATGACGACAAAAACTAAGGCTCAGAGAGGATTAGCAACTTCCGCATGGCTATACAACTAGTAGGGTAGTTGCATCTGAGTTTCAAAACCAAATCTCCTTGTGACCAATAGCCATTTTTATGTAGTTCTGTATAAGGAACTTATAAAAGTGACATAATAAAAATACATCCAAAATGAGAGAGACTTGTGTTTCAGCTGGTGCCCCAAGGACATCACGTACTTATTCTAATGGCTCTTTTGTTACTTGGGGGCACTTTTGGAAGCCCCTGTCGGAATTGTCTTTAGGACCCGGGTTTTGAGTCTCCTTTATCACTTGTCATCCTTTGGGGGCCAGATTGGACTGTTTTTTTTTTTTTTGTTTTGTTTTGTTTTTTGTTTTCAATGTTTATTTATTTTTGGGACAGAGAGAGACAGAGCATGAACAGGGGAGGGGCGAGAGAGAGGGAGACACAGAATCGGAAACAGGCTCCAGGCTCTGAGCCATCAGCGGGGCTCGAACTCACAGACCGCGAGATCGTGACCTGGCTGAAGTCGGACGCTTAACCGACTGCGCCACCCAGGCGCCCCCAGATTGGACTGTTTGAAGGACCCTAATGAGGCTGAGGTGCCAACTAAGATGTAGGATGACTATGGTCCACAGGGAGATACAGTTTTCAGACATAAGGAAATGGCCAGTTTTCTGGAGTTGGTTGTGAATCAAAGCAGAGGCATCCCTGGGATGTTATGATCTTCCTTGGGTCCTGATAGTTTGAGGGACATGAGACATTTATGTAAGTGCAACCAGCAGGAGTTAAAAATTCGTCAGAACACATATTCATTTACCAATATTAGCGATTCGCGTTGCACTTACGTTTTGTTGCCACACACCAGGGACCCCCAAATTAGCTGCTCAAGGCAGTGTACAGCTCCTGGAAGTATTTTGTGTGGTCCTTTTAGTGCACCCACACGGTGTGTTTACAGGCTGTATAATAATTAGGCAGATTTTAGGTTTGGTGGCAATGTAAGCAATTTAGTTCCGACTGCCCCGTATGCGTTTACCCAGGGTGTTTATGTTAATCCTACACCTTCTGAAAGCATTTGGGCTTTTGATCCCTGGTAGTTCATACTCTTTTCTATAAAGGAATTTTGAATAGTAGGCATCACTCTTCTCAAAAACAAAACAAAACAAAACAAAACAAAACAAAACAAAACAAACACCACCTTGGGATATTCCATGTCTCAAACACCTTTAAGCTACTCCTAGCGAAAAAAGAATTCTTCCTTTTCCTGAATTTTTGTAAAATTTCAGTGAACCCCCTTTGTGCTCCCAATCAGCTGCCTTCTGCTGTAGCTCTTTGTGAACATTCCCATCTCACCTCAGAGAGTGTGTCTTTCACAGCAGAGCTGGTCCCGTGGGCATAAACTTCCGGTGTTGCAAAATCTACCTACTTTTTGAAGCAGCAGGAAATATTCCCCAGTGTTTGGACCTCTCACTCCGACTTTCTCTTCGCTCCTTTGCCAGCCTGGTGGTCTTTGATTTAGACATTTGTCTTGAATTCTGAAGTCTGTCACTGACTAGTTTTGAGGAATCTCTTGCTCACAACCAGCTTCCAGTTTTGTTTTGCTCAGGTACTACGTTAACTCTGTGCATGCTAGGCTTTGGTGCCTTGTCTTTGCTTCTCCTTATATGATTCTAGGCCACATCCACTTCTTAGCTTGGGGCTACTCCCTCACATGGACCATACCTGTCACCACTATCACAAGAACTGGGGCAGAATTGAGGATGGGATTCCATGGACCATCTGCCTTTATAGTCCCCCTGGTACCTAGCACAGGTCTCTGTATAGGCAGATCCTCGACAGAAATTTGTTGATGGAATAAAAAAACAACACAGTTACAGTAGCATTTTGTGACGTAGAAAGGAAAGCATTTATTCAACGAACATCGGCTGTGCTTCCTTAGATGAGGCGTCATCTGGGTAGGGGCTAAGGATTCAGAGATAGAAAGGTTGGGTCTCTTTCCTTAAGAAATGTACATGCTACTCGAAGTCTAGCGCTAGAAGCTGGGCAGTCAACGTGGACAGAGATGATAGAGAATTTACTAAACCGTGGGCCTTAACCCCAGGTCCCTATGCCAAACAAATCTTGAGTATGTTAGGGGAGTTACAGTTTCTGAGCTGGAAAAATTCTTGAGAAAAATTGGAAAACTCTCTTGGGTCTTAATGCTGGCTGGCTAAAGAAAGGTGGCTCCTGAGAGAAGAGAGGGAGCCTGGTGAAGGACTCTGCAAGAGATATGTGTAAAACTCATAGGAGATCATGAGCAAGTTTCCCAGGGCTCTCCACTCTACCTGTGGTTAATTTTGGGGGGGGCGGGGATATTGGCTAAAAAGGAGATTTTATTTTCATATGGACATTAAAAAAAAAAAAAAAATCACACGGCCTCCCGGAGATGAGTCTCCCTGACTGGCATGTCATGAACCTGTTTAAAACAATGCATCTGTTGTGATAGGCAACTGAGGTTCTGACTTGACTTTTTTTTTTTTTGAAAAGGGGGCCCTAACCTTCCCAGTAAACTTGTGCTTTTTCTTAGTGTCACAGATAGCGCGGTCAAAGCTTTTTCGGTTATGAAGCAAGCTCTAAAAAAAAATAGAACAGCCGGAGTGATCTTCCTCTCTGTAAACTGTAAGTTATCTACCACAGGATCTCATTGAAGAGGTGGCCTTGAGGGCTTAAGTAAGTAGGTTATCCGATCATCGAACCAGCACAAGAAACTGTCTGGCGGGCGACAGGAGCCCAGAGTGGGGTGGAGGGAGATGCAGGCGAATTGCATTTTGAGGTCTGGGTTGCTGTTTGCCACTCTGTCTCTTGTCATCGCCAAGCACAAGCAATCTTCCTCTGCGAAAGGTTGTTACCCAAGGGGCACACTGTCCCAAGCTGTTGACAGACTCTACGTCAAGGCGGCATGGCTCAAAGCAACAATTCCAGTAAGTATCAGGCTCTGCTTAAAATGATGACCTAACGGACATTTGTAATTCTGGATAACACTTATCTCCTTTTGTTTTATTGTAGGAAGACCGCATTAAAAATATACGATTATTAAAAAAGAAAACAAAAAAGCTATTTATGGTGAGCCAGAGGGTTTTTTAAATGTTTTTCATCTTTCTACTTGTTTGATGCTTTCCCTCCTGCATTTTAATTTTTCCAGGTGGTCATTACGTCATAATCAGGTGGGGATTGCAGTGACATTTTACAAAAACTATATCCCACGGTTTACTTTATGCGATTTCTCATATCTTATTTATAGAAAAACTGCAGATTCCAAGAACAGCTTCTGTCCTTCTTCATGGACGATGTTTTTGGTCAACTCCAATTACAAGTCTGCAAGGAAAGACACTTTGTGGAAGAATTTCATAGCCTTAGGCAGCAATTGAGCCGCTGTGTAAGTATGCACAGCAAACACAGTGAGTTTGATCCTAGAAACCTACCTAGAAAACAGCATGTAGGGAGCTGTCTCCACAAGCAAGGGTGAGTAAAAGGGGCTTTTTAATTGGTGGCTTGTGGTCCAAATGGAGAGTTTATCGTCAGTGAACCAGCACTGAATAACCACGAGTAACTCATAATGCCAATACTTATTGTTTCTTTTTTTTAATATTTATTATTCTTAAGGAGTGGCACATACGACATCTTGGAGATCTAAAATACCACGGAATGAGGGGCGCCTGGGTGGCGCAGTCGGTTAAGCGTCCGACTTCAACCAGGTCACGATCTCGCGGTCCGTGAGTTCGAGCCCCGCGTCGGGCTCTGGGCTGATGGCTCAGAGCCTGGAGCCTGTTTCCGATTCTGTGTCTCCCTCTCTCTCTGCCCCTCCCCCGTTCATGCTCTGTCTCTCTCTGTCCCAAAAATAAATAAACGTTGAAAAAAAAAAAAAAAAATTTAAAATACCACGGAATGATCCTCAATATTTGTTTATTTATTTGTTTGTTTACTTATTGTTTGCTCTGTATATGAGTCCCAAGTGATTCATTCACTTATTTAATAAATATTTCTTAAGCACCAACATGTGCCACACACTATTCTAGGCTGTTATTTCCTTCTTTTCTTTCTTTCTTTCTTTCTTTCTTTCTTTCTTTCTTTCTCTTTCTTTCTTTCTTTCTCTCTTTCTCTTTCTCTCTTTCTTTCCTTGCCATATTGATGAGAGCTTTTAGATTGCTTTTTTCTTATTTACCTAATTTTTTTTATAGCTATACCCTTTTTAAGGCACGGTCTCAGTCCAAACTTTATAAAAACAGGGGTATGTTTTCTTTGGCCCTTAAGTTATTTGATGCTGCAGTATGGCCACTGTCACCACAAGCAATGGGGAATTAATTAAGAAGGTTAAAGTGACCACATTTCTCTACAAACATTCACAGTAAGAAAGACCGGTACAGAACAATGAAACAAAATAAAGCAAAACAATTAAGCTGGGGTCAGTGCAATATTAGTCGACTTGCCTCTGTGGGGGATGGTAAATCTTTTCTATGATCCTGTTTGGGTTCCAAGCATGCTTTCTCAGCCTCTTATGATTGTACCTTGCAGGCGGTGTGAAGGGGGGGGGGGGGAGTGATGATTATTGCAGTCCTTGGATTGCTAGATGGAAACGAGTTCTCTACTCTTGGGCATTATGGTCACTGAGACTTCAATTCCGGGCGGTTGCAGGTGGAGTTTTACTTAAGAGTTAAGATGTGTTTTCCTTGGGGTCTGTCAAAGTGTTCAGGATCTCAAATTGCAGACCACAGCGCAGAGGCATTATATGTGGGTGAGGTGGTCGGTAGGTAACAAATTCCACTGAATTTATCTTCTCTTTTTCTTTGGTTAGTTTGTGTTTAAGTTATGTCCTTGTTTGAAGCTTGGGTTGCATGGTGTCTTATAAACTCTCCGATCCCATTCATGTATCTGCAACGATAAAAATTACAACCTGGTGCCTCTTTGTAGAAGAGAGAGAATGCCCTGGGCCAATTCCCTTGCCTAAACTAATGGAAAGATCCTCACTTCTCTTTGGCTTTTTTTATACTTTACCTTTGAGGTCATCTTGTTAAGATAGTGAATAATATAAATAGCCTCTTAAATTTAAGTTGAATTATTATGTAGTTTTATATTTCATTCCCCCTCCCGCCAGCCTATTAGGTTATAAGTAAAAGCGTTTTCGCCGCGAAAAGATTTGAGGAGGAGGAGACTACCTCTTGAAGGACTTGATATAGGGGAAATAATGAGACCTAAGGCAGCCACTGTAGGCTGGGGTGGAGTTCAAACGAACAATCGAGCTGCTTCCATTTCGGTGTCTGGAGACCAGGATCCTCTTCAGCCGGTTTTTTTTTTTTCTTTTTCTTTTAAATGCATCCTGTTTCTCTTCACTTTTTGTTTTAACCCCGATTCCTCTGTGCAGGTGCTATTCATTGCATTAGTCAGTCGATTTCATATCATGTTATTTCAAATGAAGTTGTTAATGGTGGTGAGGCACTAGAATAAATCCTTGCCTGATACTGTAGAGTGTATCTAGACGCCTGGAGCCCCAAAAGGTGTGTCTATTTTCCCATCAGTTGGGTTTCCTCGGCTCAAATAGCTAGAGAACTCAATGATAGTTATAACCAAGACCATGAAAAGTTCTAGATGAAAAATACAATTATCTAGGAACTCTGGTTTGCCTGGATTTATTTCTGGAGAAGTTTTTTTTCCCTAAAGAGACCTGTCAAAAAAGATACTTCTGCCAACAAAGATGTTTCTTTCAGGGACTTGGGTCACACGGCCTGTGGGAGCAGTGGGGTACCTCCCGCGCGCGGGCTGTGACTGCGTACCAAAGTGGCTGGCTCCCCCTTGTGGCCAAATACGAGCACACACGTCCACTCAACCTCCCTGAGCGCCACCTAATTCTGGGCTTTCCTTCTTACTTTCTCCCACCTGAAGTCAAGCGTTGCTAGCCCCAGTTAATTTGTCTCACAGACTTTGGAGTTTATGCTGAGAGGTATACCAACCACCTCTGCGAAACTGAAAAAGAAAATCAGAGGATTAGCCTGAGTTTGGAAAGCCTTCGCAGACATTGTGTCGGGGAAATAGGTGCTTGCGTCTGGCTTAATCTTTTGGCCAATGATAATTCTGTATTTTTGGTAAGAGAAGCTGGTATCTGTTTAATATAAATTTACTGAGCATCTGCTCTAGTCAGTGAATGATTTCTTCTTATGAATATAGAACTTTCCTGCAAATGGTGTTGTAAAGACAAATGAAAACCCAATCAACTGGAACTAAATGGTTAAAAGAAACAAGTCAGTTTTGTAAACTGAATTTTTGCAAATTGGCTTACAGCAGGTGGCCTACTTCTGTATTTTCCAGGTTCTGTCCTGGGTGAGAAAGACCAGTCTGATCAAGTCCCCGGTTTCTGGTGCTTGTACTCTTCTTACCGGCAGAGAGATGTAAACAAAGAAGGCCAGTGAATCATGAAATGTGACATGTGTGATGCTGAGTTTTCTGTGTGACCCGGTCACTGTGGAAGCACAAAGGGGGAGGTAGTTAATTCTGTCCACCTTGAGGTTTGGAGAGCATGTATTATTGAAGGAGGTGATGACTGCATTTGGTTTCCTGGGGAATGAGGGGGCAGGAATGGCGGGGGGAGAAGCTTGAATAAAGCTTGATGGTGTGAAATGACATATCATATTCAGGAAACAGCAAGTAACTGAGTATGAATATAGAATGGCTTGGGGAATGTCTAGAGGAGGCTGGTTGTTTAGATTTTAGCCAGGAGATGCTAATAAAGGGCTGCTTAAGAGAGGCATAACACCGGCTAAGGATGAGGATTGTCCTGAAGAAAAATGTAAAGCCATCGAAGGGCAGGGCAAGATCACATACTCTTATGTTTCAGAGAAAGCTCTTTGGTGAAGGTAGAGGGATGTAGGTGGGGGGGTGAGGCTCTAGGGAGAAAAAAGTATATAAAAAGCATTGCAATAATGTGGCTGGAGTGAACACACTCGGGTCGTAGGGAAGGGCGAGGAGAGTCTGAGGAAGAGAGTCGAGTCTGGGATGAGCCTAAGGTTCTTACTTGGGGGGCTGAGTGGGAGGGGGTGTCATTCATTAAACAGAGAAGGAGAAAGCTTGGAGTAAGGTAAATGAGTTGCTGTCAGACCTGCTAGAAGTTTCAGGAGTCCTACGCATCAGAGTAATCATAAGAGTAGTATGTAAGCTTTCCATATATATTTTGGGTATGTTTAATATTTATGATGTATTTATTAACAGATTTATTGAGATATAATCAACACACGATTAACTGGACATAGTTCAAGTGTGTAATTTGGTAGTTTTGACATGCGTATACCCTTGTGAAGCCATCGCCACAATTAAGATAATGGACATATCCATCACCCCCAAAAGTTTCTTGGTGCCCCTTTGTGATCTGTCTCCGTCCCCAGAGAATCACTGATCTGCCTTTTGTCACTGTAGATTTTTTTGCATTTCCTAGAATTTAATGTAAATGGCCTATATGTTACACTCTTTTATGTCTGACTTTTTCCACCCAGCATAATTATTTTGAGATTCACTCGTGTTACTGAGTGTATCGGTCATTTATTCCTTTTTTATTGCCATGTAGTATTCTATGATAATGATGTAGTACAATTTGTTTGCCTACTGATGGGTTTTTTTTTTCCCCCAGCTTTCAAGCTATCACAAGTAAAGCTGCTATGAATATTTATATGCAAGTCTTTGGACAGGTATTTTCATTTCTCTTGGGTAAACACCTAAGAGTGGAATAGTTGGATCATAAGTTAGGTGTATGTTTCGTAAGAGATGGCCAAACTGTTTTCCAAAGTGACTATCCCATTTTACGTTCTCACCAGTAGTGTGTGAGAGTTCACTACTCAGGATCCTTGCTATCGCTTAGTATGGTCAATGTTTACACATGACAGCCAGTGTAGTTGTGGTATCACATTGTGTTTTCAATTTGCATTTCCCCAGTCATTAATGATGTTGAGTATCTCTTGATTTGCCTATTTATCATCAATATATCCTTGGTGAAGTGTCTGTTTGGATATTTTGCCCATTAAAAAAAGAGGTTGGTCATTTTCTCATTGGGTTTTGCGTATGTTTGTTTTCAAGTATATTCTGCATGCAAATCTTTTATCAGATATATAATTTGCAAATATTTTTCTCTGTGACATCTTTTCATTATCTTAACAGTGTCTTTTGAAGAGAAGACATTTTACATTTTGATGGTGTCTAACTTATCAATTTTTTTCTTCAATGAATCATGCCTTTTGTGCCACATTTAAGAAATCTTTATTTAACACAAGGTCACAAAGAACTTTTACTATGTTTTCATTTACAATTTTTTCTACTTTTAGGTTTCACATCTAGGTCAATGCCTTTTTACCTGTTGAGATGACCATGTGATTTTTATTTTTTAGACGATTGATACCAATTACATTGGTTTTCAAAGTTATGCCAACTTTGCATTTCCGGGATGTACTCTATTTGGTAATAATGCGTTGTCCCTATCATGTATTGTTAGGTTCAACTTGCTAAAATTTTATTAATAAGTTTTGTATCTATGTTTATGAGGGACATTTGTATCCTTTCCTTTAATATCTTTGTCTCATTTTTGGAATTAGTATAATGCTGATCTCATTCAGTAAGTTGGAAAGTATTCTCCCCTCTTTCATTTTCTGGAAGGGCTTGCATAGAATTGATCTTTTGAAGCCATTTTTTGAAGCCAATGGTCCAGTGAAGCCATTTTTGCCTAGAGTTTTGTGCATGGGAAGATTTTAAACTAAGTATTTTAGTTTTTAATAGCTGCAAGGCTATTGATGTTCTTAATTTCTCCTTGAGTGAGCTTTGATAATCTGTGTTTTTCAATTTTATTATTCATTTCATCAAATCTACCAAATTTTAGCCACAAAATTGTTCATGTTATTTCTTTAGTATCCTTAAAATTTTTTTTTTTCAATTTAATGTTTATTTATTTTGAAAGAGAGGGAGACAGACAGAGTGTGAGCAGGGGAGGGGCAGAGAGAGAAGGAGACACAGAATCTGAAGCAGGCTCCAGGCTCTGAGCTGTCAGCACAGAGCCCGAGACGAGGCTCAAACTCAAGAGCCGTGAGATCATGAAGTGAGCAAAAGTCAGACGCTTAATCGACTGAGCCACCCAGGCAACCCACTTTAATATCCTTTTAATGTTTGTAATAGTATGGGATGATGTCATTTCTCTCATTGTGGATATTGGTATTTTTTGTCTTCACCCTTTTTTCCCCTGAAGTTTTATTGAAATTCATCAATTTTATTGACTTCTCAAAGAATCAGTTTTTAGTTTGATTTCCTCTATTGATTTTCAGTTTTGATTTCACTGATTTTCATTCTGAATTTTATTATTCCTTTCTTCTGTTACATTTGAGTTTACTCTTTTTTTTTTTTTCTGGTTTCTTAAGTCGAAAGATTGGGTCACTAATTTGAGATCTTTCAGTGTTTTCTGAAGGTGAAAGCTGAAGTTATTAGTTTGAGGTTTTTTAAATCTTTTCAGTATAGGAATTCAGTGTTTTGAATTTCCCTTTTGGTACAAAGTACTTTAGCTACATCCCACAATCTTTGATATGTTGTGCTATTTTCATTTACCTTGAAATACTTTCTAGTTTCCTTTTTGATTTCTTTTTAGATCCATTTGTTATTTGGAAGGGAATCCTTTAGTTTCTGTATATTTGGGGATTTTTCCAGATGCCTTTTTGATTTTGATCCCTAATTTGATTTCATTTTCGTCAAAGAGCATCCTTTATGTGACTCAAATCCTTTTATATTTGTTGAGCCATGTTTTATGGCCCAGAATTTGGTTAATTTTGATAAACGTTCTATGTGTATTTGAAAAGAATTGATATCTTGCTTTTGGGTGGGGTGTTCTATAAATATCACTTAGATCTAGTTGTTACTATTTTCCAATTTTTCTATATCTTTACTGATTTTTTTTTACTTATTTTATCATTTATGGACATCTCTGGCATTAATTGTGAATTTTTCTATTTCTCTATCAGTATTCATGGTAGAAGCTCATGTATTTTGAAGTTCTGCTATCAGGTGTGTAAATATTTATGACTACAATATCATCTTGATGAATTGACCCCTTTATTTTATAAAAGTACCCTATGGTCCTTCATAATATTCTTTGTTCTGAAATCCACTTTTTCTGATAAAAATAGAACCACTTCAGCTTTCCTTTGATTAGTGTTAGCATGATATATCTTTCTCTGCCCTTTCACTGTTAACTTATTTGTGCCTTTTATTTAAAGTGGATTTCTTTTAGGCAGCATATATTTAGGGTCTGTGTGTTTTTATCCATGCCGACAATCTCTTTATTGGTAGGTTTAGATCATTTACCTTAAATGTGATGAGGGTTTAATATGGTTGGGGTTAAATATACCACCCTGTTGTTTCTCTTCTATTTATCCAGTTATCCTTTGTTCCATTTTCTTCTTTTTCTGACTTCTTTTCGATCAATTTTTTAAATGATTCCATTTTATCCCTTTTATTAACTTATTAATTATAACTCCGTGGTTTGCCGTTTTTGAGACTCTTCATTCTTTTGCGTAGACCCAGGTTCCTATCTGGTAATATCTTCTTTCTCTCTGAAGGATTTCCTTTAACCTATCTTGTAGTACAGTTCTATTAGGGATGAATTCTTTCAGATTTTTTCTTTTCTCCTCTTCTTGTTCTTCTTCCAATTTATTTGTTAAAGATATAGCGTTGTTTGCCTTACAAAGTTTCTCATAGTCTGCAGTTTGAGGATTGAATCTTCATTGTCATTTAATTTGTTTTTCTTTATTTTCCATACATTGGTAATTACACATAGATACTTGATCAGATTCAGCTTGATGTTTTGGCTGAATCACTTCATATGTAGGGTTGTGTACTTTTCATCAGAGACACATAATATATGGCTTTTATGTTTATGATATTAGCAGTCGTTAATTATTGTCTAGATATATTTATTCATAAGGCATTGCAAAATGATACTTTAAATTTTTTTTAATGTTTATTTATTTTTGAGACAGAGAGAGACAGAGCATGAATGGGGGAGGGGCAGAGAGAGAGGGAGACACAGAATCGGAAGCAGGCTCCAGGCTCTGAGCCATCAGCCCAGAGCCCGACGCGGGGCTTGAACTCACGAACCGTGAGATCGTGACCTGGCTGAAGTCGGACGCTCAACCGACTGAGCCACCCAGGCGCCCTGCAAAATGATACTTTAAAAATTCTATTATACCTTCTTTATTTATAAATGGGGGTAATTCCACAAACAGAACCTACACTTACTACTTGGCTCTCCTGAGAAATTTATCATATAAGAAAGGCAGAACAAATACTTAATTCTTTTTCTTTCTTTACTAGTTTTCAATATAAGGAATTGATTTTCTAACATTCTTCCCAGGTGATCAGTGAGTTGTTATTTTCTCCTAGAGTTATTATTAACTCATGGACTTAAATTATTTTTCATTTCTGAGGACTCTTTCTGGCTTCTACAAGCTTCCTGCCTTCCATTTTTTAAGTCCACCAAGACTGGCGTGTTATTAAGCTGCTCCTGAGACAGAACCATGATAATTATCATGATAAGCTATTTGGTCTGGAATTCTGGTACCACTGTATTTGAATGTCATCTCCTTTTTTTTTTGTAACATTCTAGGTATTTTGCAGCACCTAATAAAATATTATATTTTAAAATTAGTCTGATTTGGGCAATTCAGATCGTATAATTATTCAAAGGAAATAAGTTATGGGGAATGTAAACATTTTTGTTTTTATAATCTTTGCTAGCCATAGTATTTGGCTAAATGGTATTTGGAAAGCTGACCTATGCATATGTGAAAAAACACATGAAAGATTTTTTTTTAGAAAAAATTTGTTAATGTTTATTTATTTTTTTGAGAGACAGAGAGAGAGAGAGAGAGAGAGAGAGAGAGAATGAGTGGGGAAGGGGCAGAGAGAGACGGAGACACAGAATCCAAAGCAGGCTCCAGGCTCTGAGCTGTCAGCACAAGAATCCAACGCAGGGCTCGAACTCACGAACTGTGAGATCATGACCTGAGCCAAAGTCAGACACTTAACTGACTGAACCACCCAGGTGCCCCTAAAGATTCTCATGATGCTCAAATACTCTCAGACTTAAAAAGGAACTTACGAGTTGCTTAGTTGAATTCATGAAAAAATTTGCCTAATCGCTAGTGCTCAAAGTTGAAACTGAAACTGAAAAAAAACTCCACTAGTTTTTAAGATTTCATTATCTCCTTTAATTGGCATTCAAATTAAATACATTTATTTGTATTTATTATATGTACTTAATTTTAAAGTCTGGTAAGTCTTGGCTAATATTTGTGTCTCCACATCTTGTAGTGTATTCAACAGGTAATTTGTGTCATTAATTGCAACTAGCTTATCAACTTACAAAACATGCCTGTTACTTATCCTGGCAGTTTCAATTTGTTTTCATTGCAACCGATTGAACTGATAAAACCAGAAGTAGAAAGTGAGACCAGCCCTGTGTTATTCTCTCATTAAGTGCAAAGTCCAGTCCAAAACCTGTCTTCAGCAATACCAATAATCTCATCTTGTGGTTGTTGGAAGAATTAAATGCACATGCTAGTGTCTATTAGCATATAACGGTGCTGTCAAATTCTTAGTGTCTTTCCTTATTGCTTTCCTTACACACAACACTAATTTTCTTCCAATTACATTTTGGCGACAATTTCCAAAGGAATGGGTCACCTAAACAACAAATTCCTTTTCAGTGCCCATGTTAGTGTTAACTTGCATAATGTGTACAATTTATAGTAGTTCTTTAAACATAAAGAGATCATTTTTGAGTAACCGGTTTAAATCTTGGTGTATATATTTTCTAATGATATTACAGAATCTCTTTGTTGCCAAATTCGCTCCTTAGTTAGCGGTATATAAGTTCTCTGTCAGAATTATGGGGCACAGCTCTATCTTTCCATGGGCTACGTTACGTGGAATTATTCTTTTTTTTTTCTTGATATATAATTGGCATACAACATTATATTAGTTTTCAGATGTGCAACATAATGATCCAATATTTGTATCAATTATGAAACGATCACCACAATAAGTCTAGTTAATACGCATGCGTCTAGTTAATACGCATGCATGGACTCATTCTGATAAACAGTTACACTGAGAGCGTTTAAGAGTTTGTAGTGAAGGTATTTGGAAACTCTTTCTAGTTTTTTCTATGGAACATGGAGAAATGTTGTGTGAAAAAAAAAGATGGTGCAATCCAGTCTGAAGTCGTATGATGAGGTAAATATAGGGGCTTATGGACGATTTTACATTCCTCCAGTGGTTGTGAAAATGCTGCATTTGTTGATGATAGGATATAAGCTAATCAAACTCTTCATAGAAAGAATTTGAGGTCGTTCTTTGGAGAATACACTATGTACAGTTAGTTCTCTGCAGGAATACAGCATGTGTAGCTGTCTAGTCCTTGACCCACGTATTTCATTTCCACAGCATTATCAGTGGAGAGGGGTTTTCCATTTGTGTTTTAGCGGTCATACATAATCCAAATTTGTATAATTATTCAAAACGTGAGGAGATTGGGGACACAAAATTACGGATTGTATTTGTTCATCCCGTTGTTTTTAAGAAACCAAAATGCTCACTGATGCCCGGGACATGCTTCATTCTGTGAACCCCAAAGCTGTAAGCTGGTGCTTACGTTGTGTTCATTGATCCCTTCACTCAACAAACATTTAGTGAGCATCTAATACTTGCTGAACACTATTCCGGATGCTGGAACAACCAAAATTGACATATAATATCTCCGTCCTTTTAGAACTCCTTGAAAATGCTGCCAGCCAGTTTCAGCGGGTCTCAGCTCAGGCTGGGTGCTGTGCAGGGAGCTGGCGGCAGGAGGCGCTGCGGCGGGGCTGGAAGCTGGGGGCCAGACAGCAGCTCGTTGAATCTGGGCGTTTTAGCTGAGACCTGAAGGGTGTCCAGATCATCTCTGCGCTCTTCAGTCTGGAGCACTGAGCTTCCTCTGCCCACTTGGCCCTTCTCCCTGCCTCTGCACTCCACCACACTCACCCTTCAAGGTGCAGCTAACTGGAGTTTTTCTTCTGGAAGTCTTATGGAATCCCGCAGCCAGGCTGCCTCTACTTCTTAGAGCAATTGTATTTTTTTTTAATCACAATATTTATCACACAGTGTTGTAATTTTGCGTCACCACTTGTCTGAGCAGACTGTGAGCCATCGCTTGTGCGCCAAGGCCATTTTTCATCTTGCAGGCTACTTTTATTTTATTTTGTTTTATTTTATTTTACTGTATTTTATTTTTAAAAGTGTATTTATTTATTTTGAGAGAAAGAGAGAGAGCGTGCGTGCATGCAAGCAGGGGGAGGGGCAGAGAGAGAGAGGAGAGAGAACGTTCCTTTAAAAAAAAACTTTTTAAATCAAAAAATTGTTTTATTCTCAAGTTAGTTAACATACAGTGTAGTCTTGGCTTCACGAACAGAACCCAGTGATTCATCTCTTACATATGGCACCCAGTGCTTTTCCGGAAAAGTGCCCTCCTTAATGCCCATCACCCATTTAATATCCCCCTGCAACGCCCATGAACTCAGTTTGTTCTCTGTATTTAACAGCGTCTTGTGGTTTGTCTCTCTCTCTGTTTTTATCTTCTTTTTCCTTCCCTTCCCCTATGTTCATCTGTGAGTTTCTCAAATTCCACATATGAGTGAAATCATATGAAATCTGTCTCTCTCTGACTGACTTATTTCAAGAGAGAACATCCTAAGCAGGCTCTGTTGTCAGCACAAAGCCCGAGGAGGGGCTCAGTCTCACAAACCAAACCGTGAGATCATGACCTGGGCTGAAATCAAGAGTTGGACACTTAACCATCTGAGTCACTCAGGTGCCCCTATCTTGCAGGCTACTTTTTTAAAAAACTTTTTTGTTTGTTTATTTATTTATTTTGAGAGACAGCAAGCAGGGGAGGGGCAGAAAGAGAGAGAGAGAGAGAGAGAGAGAGAGAGAGAGAGAGAATTCCAGGCAGGCTCCATGCTGTCAGCACAGAGCCCGAGGTGAGACTCGAACCCACAAACCATGAGATCATGACCTGAGCTGAAACCAAGAGTCAGACACTCAACCTACTGAGCCACCCAGGTGCCCCTGGCAGGCTACTTTTAAAAATTAAATTAATGTGATATGGGTGGAGGCACTATTGTATGCTTAGTGTATAATAACTATGCAATAAAAATGTATTAACTTAATGATGCATGAGTAGGCTGTTGCCTTCTGACATCTCATTCTTTTCTTTGAGCCCTAGTTAGTCTAGCTCTACTAACAAATGGCCTCCAGTCTAGATCACATCTGCTTTGGTTGAGTTTGTCAAATCATGCATCCGTTCCTACAGTAATGTCGCTGACCCTTTGTTGTGCATTGTTTTCAGCAAATGCAACTATACACGGAAATATAAGGTAGAGGAAATCACTGCATTAGAAATTTCTCTAATTGCATATTAGATGGCAAAGCCATCTGACTTGTGACCGTAAAACCTGGCTGCTCTGCTGGGTCTGTAGACATGTTGACAACAGTGAGGAAAACGAGAACCTACTGCATCAGATCTTTACTAGGAGGCCACATATAGTGAATGGATCTCAAGGCACCAGAAAGCATCCCATAAACCAGCACGCTCCCGTGGCAACATTGGCACTATTAAGTGTTTCTTGCTGTTGCTGTTGGTGGTGGAGGTGGTTCTTGTTGTTTGCCAAACCTTATTTTTCTCCTTTTTTACTCTCCTCGCCCTTCTTAGGTGGAGTGAAGGCAGAAGTCCTTCTTGTCCTTCCCACCCTGCTCTGGGATGTGCTGCAGGCTGGAGTTTTCTGGGCAGAGACACAGTCAGAAGGAATGCCTTAATGATATTTAACTTCCGTAAGGTCCAGAATTTGGTTGGTTTTTTTGGTTTCCCACTTTTGGTGTTAAATCTTTACATCCTAGCACAGGCATACTGGATATTGTGCCATGTAACTTGGTTCTGTACTTTGTGGTCGATCCTTGCACCTAAGAACTTTGCTACAGTGCCTTGGATTTAGGCAAATGTTGATTCTCTTATGAAGTTCTCTTTCATCCCACTGCAAGATTTGGACCAACTACTTTTCTATTAGATAATTTCAGGTCAGAAGGAATCAGCATCTAATCAAACTGTCTATTTATACGATAATGGGCCGACCTGTCTGAATTTCTTTCCATAGCTACTCTCTTGGCTGGACCTAGACTTGGTTATTTCTCGAATTTACTCTTGTAGTTCCAGTCTGAAAAACAAAATGAACAAAGAAACACACACGCCCGCACACACACACACCCCACAGTATTTCTTCTTCTGCTTATTATCACATCGCCCATTTTCACGTAGAAATCTTCTCTGTCTCTGTCTCTGCCGATCAGCTTCGTCCTCTAAAGCCATTTCCAGCATTTCCCTTCTATAATGCAGAACAGAGATCTTTGAACTAATCTCTCTTTGGAACTGGATTTTGAAGGTTTTCAACAAGAGTTTGGCTGAATTGGAATATCTTTTCCAAGTTATGCTGATTTTCTTTTTTTTTTTTTTTTTGGTATAATAGAGTGGTTTCAAATACAGACTCTGGAGTCAGAATATTTGGGTTTGGATCTCAGTTCTTCCACTTACTGTGTGAACACAAGCATAATATTGACTTCTGTGCTTCCGCTTATGAATCTGTAAAATGAGGATAACAGTAGCACCTACCTCACAGGGTTATTGTGAGGACCGAATGCGGTACTATAATCAAAGCCTTCGGATTAGTGCCTGATACATAATACTAACATAATACCTGTTGACTGTTATTATTTTTACCTAGCAATCTTCTCAGTGTTTCTGTCTTCAGTTGCAGGGGGATTGAGATAAAGTAGAGAGCTCCTGGAGCTGCTGAATTTTTACCTAATAAAATTGATCTGGTGTTTTTTTGTTTTTTTTTTTTAATTTCCTGTCCGCAGCTCTTTATTTACTCTTTTGGTTCATCATTATGTCTTCAGGGTCCAGCACTGAAGTCTGACACATAGTGAGCACTTCATCATTTGCATAATGAATGAATGGATTCTTTCTGACTGGATTCATCATCATCTCTGAGATGGCCTACCACTGTCCAGGATCTGTCACGCATTGTTTTGGCCTCACTGGATCTGGTCTGGGTTGAAATGTCCTCTTCTTCTAAATATTTATTTATTTAGAGAGAGAGAGAGAGTGAGCAAGCCAGAGAGGGGGAGAGAGGGAGAGGGAGAGGGAGAGAGAAATCCCAAGCAGGCTCTAACTGTCAAGGAGCCTGATGCAGGGCTCGAACTCACAAACCGTGAGATCACGACCTGAGCCGAAACCAAGAATCAGATGTTCAACTGACTGGGCCACCCAGATGCCCCTGAAATGTCCTCTTCTTAATTCAGGGTTCTTATCACAGGAAAATCCAATGTCGTGGTGTGAGTCCTGTAAACAATACCTTAACCCGAACATTCTGTGTCTGCAAGCTCTTCTGTGCCTAATCGGGGAGGCCCCTTGCACAAGAGGGGTCTCTTCCTTCTACACAGTGTATACCTGAAAGTAGAGTCCCCACTTGGGCAGTCATGACACCATCACCACCATTAGGCCCTGTAACAGCATTCAGGATATAACTGTCAAATCATTTCAGCTATTTTTGCTTGGTAAGAAAAGGAGCCTGAATGCTGCCCATTGTCCCCACTTTTCTCTTTGTTCTGGCCTAAAGGGACCTGCTGATTGACATTGGCCATGTCTTATTGGTTTCAAAAGTGCTGTCTTTTAGCCGTTTCCATTCATGAGTTTTCTTTTTTTTAAGTTTTTATTTATTTTTGACAGAGAGAGCGAGCGAGCGCAAGCTGGGGAGGGGCAGAAGGAGAGGAAGACACAGAATCTGAAGGAGGCTCCTGGCTGTCAGCACACAGCCCGATGCGGGGCTCAAACTCACAAACCATGAGATCGTGACCTGAGCCAAAGTCGGATGCTTAACCAACTGAGCCACCCAGGAGCCCCTCCATTTCATGAGTTTTAACTGTTACCTTTACTGATGTGCCCAGCACGATTTTATCACTAGGACAGGACCTTTGGCAAGCAACTTAGCCATTTGGGACTTGGCTTTCTTTTCTGTAAATCGAGAAGAATTGGCCTATACCACCTCCTTGGTCTGTTCTAGCACTGAGTTTCCACAAGTAAAAACTAAAGTCATGGGCAAGCAAAAGACAATGTTAATGACCTCCTACTTGACTACTAAGTGATTTCTGTGCTCAGAAAGGGTTTGAAAATTCACCTCCTCAAAGGAGATTGGCAGTTTCTCCTAGCCTGGTTACAAGCCATCTTCTCAAAACATTGAACGCTCCTTCTCCTGCTTTAGAAACTAATATTTCCTGATGTTTTCTCCTGGCAATTAGTGCCTGAATACTGTACTGTGCGATGTACGTAGTGGACAGGATGATTTTCCAAAAAGGGAATTTGTTCTTGTAAGTTCCCACATCTCCCATGCTTCCTTTGTCTCTCTGACTGGATTACTCTAATCTTGTTGTCTTCCTGCCTCTGGGCCTTTACACACCCTCCCCTGTGCCTGAATTATTCTCTCCTGTGCATCTTCCCCAAATGCCCTTTATCCTTTCTTCATGCTCCCATACTACTGGTTCCTTCTCATTTTTCAGATCTTAATTTAAACGTCATTCTTCAAAAGAGCCTTCCCTGAGCATCTAGTTGAAAGTAGGCCATTACTGTAAATTCTTATCATAGAGTCCCCGGCATTACAAACACAGATTTACTTGTACCTTGTAATTTGTAACTTAATGTTAGTTTCTTTATTTATCATCTGCGTCTCCTATGGAACTGTAAGCTCTGCGATGACAGAGACCAACTATTATTTATTTGCCAGTGCACATCTATGCCCAGAACATTATACCTGCTCAATAAATGTTTATTGAATGGGTAGAAAAGTATTATTACAGCCTCTTCAATAATGTAACCTGTATTTTCTGTTGATTTATTAGATTTCATGTGCTTCATCAGCTAGAGAGATGAAAACGATTACCAGGATGAAAAGAACATTTTATGGGGTAAGGATTTCAAATCATTGTTTTTGAATACTGTACTTTGTTTTTTAAAATGTGAAAATTTCTGCTTTTATATCTCTATTTTATCTGCAGATTGGAAACAAAGGAATCTACAAAGCTGTCAGTGAACTGGATATTCTTCTTTCCTGGATTAAACAATTCCTGGAAAGCATCAAGTAATACAAGAAGCCAAGTGCATGGATTTGATTGTTATTTGGGAATATAATGAGAACCACAGGAAATAAATTTATAAGACTGTATTGCTTTTAAAAAACTTTTGTACATGGTACTGATACCAAGTTAGATGACTAGGTAAATTTACCATGATAAAGTTTTGGAGATCCATAAATTATCTCTAATATGTACATTTTCTATATTTTCAAAGAATACTTTCATCCTGAACATGTTTTATTATCCTCAAGTACACTTAATTTAAAGCTGCATAATCAGAATTAACTCATGTAATATTTGTGGAGGAAAAATGACAGCTTTCTGGAATACAATATAATGTTATCGAGACTTCCATAGATGCTATTGTGATTATTATCTGCTTAAGGGTTTGTATGACTTTTAATTATGTCTGGTGTGAACTTAGCTCCCAACAGATCTTCATGTTAATAAGTAAACTGTGCTTCCTTCTCCTGGATGTCCTTTCTATGACAGCGTGCTGGAATTTTATTGAGTACAGTGGGTAACAACCAGATCAGATCAAATGGGACAGACATGTAAACTAACTGCTTGGAATGGTTTAACGTGAAGCCTTTAACTCAAGCCTCAAAGACCACAAGCTACCAACCTGAGATGCTGTCGGAGATTGATCATGCTCCTTCCAGGTGCTGTACAGTTAGGAAAGTCGATGGAGGTCAAATAAAAGCCTCAATGCAGCTGAAATTCCTCTACAGGAAACTTTTCAGGGCTTAAAAGCCTCACTTGCCCAGCTAGCCCTTCAGTTAAATGAATAATGTGGCTGGGCCTTTGTTTTTGCATTACATGGACTCGGCTTCTCACCTAGAGGCCTGCAAGACCCGGGCCATTTCAGCGAGCAGTTTGTGTGATGGCCGGTTCACTTCTGCAAAGTGTTCCTCGTGCCGCCGAGGCACACAGACAACACTGTGACTTGGTGTTTTATGATATGAATAGGCAGGGCCTCCTCCAGGTCCGTATGGATTTGCTCCTTGGCCCCTCTCCTCTTTATTGCTTTCCCACCATCCAGTTCTTCTTTTCAATCATATGCTGATTATTCTATTCGCTAGGGACTAGCCTCTCTCGATCTAGCTCATTTTCCAAAATCACTTCTTTGTCCCCTGCCACTCCTCCTCTCTGCTTTCCCCATCCACACCCTGTGGTCCCATGTTTTATCTCTATTAAGACCCCCCAGAGAGGGCAAGTTGTGGAGAGAAGAAGGAAATGGAAAGGGGGAGCCTGGAGGACTCTCTTCATCTTGTGCTGTTGACCTAGGGCTTCCCGTTACCTGTCACCACACAACACTATTACAATACCGTTGGCTATAGGCCCTATGCTGTACCTTTCATTCCTCTGACTTATTTGTTCCACACCTGGAAGCCTGTACCTCCCCACTCCCCTTCCTCCTTTTTGCCCCACCCCACAACCTTGGCAACCATCAGTTTGTACTCCGTATTTAGTTATGGGTCTGTTTTGGGCACCCAACTTTCTTTTTTTTTTTTTTTTTTTTTTTAGTTTTTATTTTATTTATTTATTTATTTATTTATTTTTTTTTATGAAATTTATTGACAAATTGGTTTCCATACAACACCCAGTGCTCATCCCAAAAGGTGCCCTCCTCAATACCCATCACCCACCCTCCCCTCCCTCCCACCCCCCATCAACCCTCAGTTTGTTCTCAGTTTTTAACAGTCTCTTATGCTTTGGCTCTCTCCCACTCTAACCTCTTTTTTTTTTTTTTCCTTCCCCTCCCCCATGGGTTCCTGTTAAGTTTCTCAGGATCCACATAAGAGTGAAACCATATGGTATCTGTCTTTCTCTGTATGGCTTATTTCACTTAGCATTACACTCTCCAGTTCCATCCACGTTGCTACAAAGGGCCATATTTCATTTTTTCTCATTGCCACATAGTATTCCATTGTGTATATAAACCACAATTTCTTTATCCATTCATCAGTTGATGGACATTTAGGCTCTTTCCATAATTTGGCTATTGTTGAGAGTGCTGCTATGAACATTGGGGTACAAGTGCCCCTATGCATCAGTACTCCTGTATCCCTTGGATAAATTCCTAGCAGTGCTATTGCTGGGTCATAGGGTAGGTCTATTTTTAATTTTCTGAGGAACCTCCACACTGCTTTCCAGAGCGGCTGCACCAATTTGCATTCCCACCAACAGTGCAAGAGGGTTCCCGTTTCTCCACATCCTCTCCAGCATCTATAGTCTCCTGATTTGTTCATTTTGGCCACTCTGACTGGCGTGAGGTGATACCTGAGTGTGGTTTTGATTTGTATTTCCCTGATAAGGAGCGACGCTGGGGCACCCAACTTTCTTTGAGGAACGTTTGGAAGAGATGGGATCCTGGCGATGAGGAATATGCCCCCTGGCTTTGCCATGGACTTGAGAAGAGGTGGTGTACCCATGGCCTGTCATTACCCCACTTTTAGAAGCTGCCCCTCATGCCTCAGTTTGACCACACTGTCCTTCCACAGAGTCCAGGGTCTCCAGTCTTGGTTGCAAACCGTGCCTAACCTGCTGCATTGCTTATGGACTCCAGACATCAGCGGGGCTATGAAATATTCATTTGCTGGTCAGCAAACCCGAGGTCCTGAAGGAAACAATTTCACTCGTGCTCCCCAATATTTTTGGTGATTGAATTCAATGTGTTTGTTTATTTCCCAAAATCGTTCATTTGCCCAGAATAGTCAAAAGGCTGCTAAACTCAGTCAGAAGCACTATAGGACTCTAAAGGTCATCACCCAGTAAGAAACCAATCAATATCCATGTCTCAAAGCCTATTCACAAGCAAACTTTCTCAAATGCTAAGGAAAAAGCATGGTTTTAGTGTGTTTGAGTAGAGACTGGACTATTGAAAAGGCAAGAAGAGAGAAGCTGGTGTCCCGAGGCACAGTGAGAAAAAGTGTTTGGTGGGGCCACTGGGCTTTGGATGAAGCCTTCCCTTCGGTTTATAGGTCCTACTCTGGACTTTATCAGAACCAGAGATGGTTACGTTTTGGGAAATGGACACATACCCCCAAACACCCACAAA
The DNA here is from genome assembly GCF_007474595.2 of Lynx canadensis. NCBI lineage: Eukaryota > Metazoa > Chordata > Mammalia > Carnivora > Felidae > Lynx > Lynx canadensis. Next base: position 92,667,407 of record NC_044309.1, on the reverse strand, counting down.
GTGCTCTATGAACCCTAAAGCCATTTAGCATTTATAGATGGAGATTCCTTCTGAGAGATCCCTCCTGTATTATACCCAGGAAACTAAATTTCCTATGAAAACATTGTGTAGGTCAGCATATCATTAGGGCTGAAGGAGCTGAGCCTGCTCTTAGCACAGAACAGAAGGAGCCCGAAGACCGGTGAACAGCATGGAGTGGTAGGAAGAGGCCACAGTGGGGTTAAGAGACCTGACTAGTCTTGGGGCACCTGGGTGGCTCAGTCGGTTAAGCGTCCGACTTCGGCTCAGGTCATGATCTCTGTTTGTGAGTTCGAGCCCTGCGTTGGTCTGTATGCTGACAGATCAGAGCCTAGAGCCTGCTTTGGATTCTGTCTCCTTCTCTCTCTGCCCCTCCCCACTTGTGCTCTCTCTGTCCCCCTTCAGGCCTCTGCCCACATCATCAGAGGGTCACTCATACAAAGTATCAACCCCTTCCAGAGCCACCTTTTCACCCCTCATCACCCCACTGACAGACACACTTACATTGACTTGTTTATTGGCTGTCTCCACCATATCAGAGTAGAAGCTGTGTGGGGCAAGGTTTTGTCTGTTTTGTTCCCTGTAGAATCCCCAGCACCCAGTACAGGGCCCGAAGATAGGACGCTACCTAAGCATGTGGTAAATGTATGGACCCAGGAGGGAATAGATTGAGGCTTTGGTCCTGCTGCTCTTAGGATGTGTGGCCAATGTCAGGTCACTTCACTGTTGGGCCTCCATTTCTGGATTGGTCCTGATTGAAATTAACTGCCACAGGTGATCTATACAGACATTTGCATACTGAGGGGCTAGATTGTCCCTTAGTCCAGGTACACTGCTCTGTCTGGGTCTCACACACCCTCCTCTCTTCCCACCGCCTGCCTTCAGTACCACCTGCAAGCACGGGTTGCCTGGTTAACTCCTTCTGATCCTTTAAGATTTCATTCAAACATTATTCTACTGTTAATGGTTTCATATATGCTTTACTTCTTCACAGAACCTATCATAATTATAATTCCTCTGTATATTTCATATCTGTTTCACTCATTAGACTATCTCCGGTTCGCTGTAGTTCTTCCGCCCAAACCCTAATAAACAGTAAGTGCCTAATAAATATTTGTTGAATGAATAAGTGAATAAAGTATTGAATTGAATTAGATAGTTTCCAAGGTTTCTTCTGGCTCTGGCACATCTCCTGCCGTAATTTTTACTGGTTGGTATGAATCTTGAGGAATGTAATGTAACAGTGGTTCTCCTCTAAGAATACCTGTGCTATTATTTGCATAACAATGGATTTAAATCAACATATACATTTACTTGCCCCCAGTAAAAGGTAACTGTTAACACATATATGGCTCTTAAAATAGGTTGCTAAACTTAAACAGATAAATTCTTTTTTTTAAATTTTTTTTTTTAACGTTTATATTTGAGACAGAGAGAGACAGAGCATGAACGGGGGAGGGTCACAGAGAGAGGGAGACACAGAATCTGAAACAGGCTCCAGGCCCTGAGCTGTCAGCACAGAGCCCGACGCGGGGCTCGAACACACGGACCGTGAGATCATGACCTGAGCCGAAGTCGGCCGCTTAACCGACCGAGCCACCCAGGTGCCCCTTAAACAGATAAATTCTTAACTAAAACACGTTCATTTGCGTACCACATAGAATCATCTTGCAAACCCTGGGTGGAATGTGTCTTACACATTGGGAAACACTGCATTATAATGAATTTCCACTACCTCATTCTGGTCCAGCTTAGAAAATAGAACTTGATCATTTTAACCTGCCCACAGATAATGTGCAAAAAAAAGAGTCAAGCCACGATGTTCAGGTTTCAAACTGGTTTCAGAGCTCTTGTCATTGTTTCCAGAGATGAAGGTACGGAAGCACATTCACCCAGTCAGTCATTCCACGGTACTTATGACTGACGCTCTTGACAGAGGATCCTGGGATGGCAGTGTGGCCCTCGTCCTTCCTTCTGCAGCCCTCTGGGAGAGCACTGTCTTCCCAGGTAGGCCATGGTTGATGCAGCTTCCTAGGGACGAAGGCTATGAGAGTCACTGTCCTTCCTGTTAGGGAGTCTTCTGGAACGGTCAGATGTATACACGATGGTAGTAACAAAAAGTGAAAGTTCAGTCAGGCTGAGCAGAAAGTCTCAAAGGTTGATGTGGAACTGTGCCGTGAATTACTACACATGAGAAGGATTCATAAAAATGGAGTCCTTCACCAGGGCTGTGAGTTATTAGCTAAAATGAAAACCAATCAATTCTATGGGATATTGATTGAATGTGTACTATGTGCTTGTCATGCAGTCATGGCTAAGCTAATAATGATAAATAAAACTCACAGTTTCTCTAGCAAGTTAGGACCTAGGAAGGGAGATAGGAAGATAAATATATGGGGAAATGTAAGCAAAATGGAGAAATATACAGAGTGCCTGGGGTGGAGGGCAAGACTCACTGCACCGAGGAGGCAATATTTGGGGAGATTTTCTTCGAGACTCAGCTCAGCTGTGTCACCTCTTCCAGAAAGCCTTCCTTGCTTGATTCCCTCTTCCAAGCCCCCATTCCCAGGCTGTGCCCCTTGCACAGCATATTTTCAGAATAGCATTTAGCACATCAGATTGTAATTTTTTGTTTGCTTGCTTATCTCTTTCTTAAAGGCACAGAGAGTGTCTTGTTCAGCATTGTGTCCTCAGTGCTTAACATGGTGCTTGTCGTGCAACAGATATTCAGAAAGTGTTTTTGGAGTGAAACAATGGGGAAGCAAAATAGTGACAGTGAAGCTGGAAGAGAGGAAATGGATTTGGGAGATATTTAGGAGGTCAAACGGAAAGAACTTGGAGACCAACTGGTTGAGGGGGGATCAGTATTGAGGAAGCAGTCTAGGATGACTCTGGAGTTTTACATTTTCCACTGATGGGTAGTAAATGTGGCCTCAGAAAAATGCACTGTAATGAACTTCCGTCATCTTTTTTTAGCCTAACACAGAAATGCTTTGAAATTTGGACTTCATAGGAACATAGAACCTCCTAACTTGAAAGGACCAATCCAACTGTATTGTCCAATTTTGCATCTTATACCAGAATTTTCTTTATAACACTGCTCTCATACAGCACTTGCACTTACAAGAGACAAAATACTTCCTGGAAAAGCCCTTTCTATCTCTAATTCTGCCTATTAGAAATTTGTTTGGATCGGCCTGAAATCTATCCTCTTGGAATTCATCATCTGTTTTCCTAGTTCCAAAATTTGAGGTTCAGAGTACTTGTGACACATCCTCCATGGGACAGGTGGATTAGTTGGGAGGTATGTTGGGGAAGAAGAGGCTCTGTCCTTTCCCTTTAAAGGTTCAGGCTGGAAGTTAACATGCACCCTGTGTGTGTGCACAGAGCAGGGCTGGAACTTGGTTACAGAGTCACGCCTGGCCCCAAGCAAGGTAGAAAATGCAGTCTGTATTTGGGGAGGCATGCATTCAGTTAAAAATCAAGGGTTCTGTCCTGTGAGAGAGAGGGGGAGAATGGGCATTGGGTGACACATCCACATGCTAAACATTTGCAAACAGCAAGCGTTTCACTCATTTCCGTCTCAGCTCCGTCATTTCTTCCCCTCATTTCTCTTCTGGATGAGATGGTCCCACGTTTCCCCGCTTGTTTTCCAATGGCATGGTTTTGGGCGCTTTCAATGTCAGGGGATTATTCTCTTCCAAATGCATTCCCAACGGTTAGTGAATCCTTGTTGGGCTCTTGGGCCATATTTTCTCACAGTCATTCTTTTGCTTTTCTTTTATAATTTATTACTTCAAAAAAATATATATATGTTGCTGTAGAATCAAAATAATATCAAGACATATAAAGAAAATCATCATCTCTCTCTGTCTCTTTACCTCCACCTTCCATGAGCCAGTGATGATGGTTTGCTAGTTCTTGCCATAATTTTTCTGTTTTTATCAACAACAACAATAAAAGAGATATATACACGTATCTTTCTCTTTTTATTAGAGACACAAACAGCATCACGTTTATTCTACCTTTCAACTTTACAACTCAACACATCAGGGGCATCTTTCCAAATATATGTATGTTCATTTTAATAGCTGCAAAATAGTCCATGGAATGAGGACAGCATAATTTATTCAACTATTTTAGTTTGTTGTTTTGGCTTTATAGTCCCTACAAAACAGGCTGTAATAAGTGTATATGTGTGTGTGTGTGTGTGTGTGTGTGTGTCTCCTCACCTGTATTTTTATTTTTATAAGGATGTTTTCTAGAAGCAGGATTGTAGAGTCACCAGATGTGCTAAATACTGCCGAATTATTTCTTATAATTCTTATATTGCTAATTTCCCCCAAATTCTTGCTAGCATTAGATATTGTCAATATTTTTCCATTTTGCCAGCCTGATGACCAAAAATGGCATCACGTTGTTATAGCTTGCATTTCCCTGGCAACTTGTCAAATTGATCATCTTTTCACATGTATACTCCTTTTACCTTTTCTTGGTCTGAGGGACATACCCTAAAATGTCCTATGGGCCACTTATTTAACAATAAGTTTGAAATCTTAGCCAAGCCTAACTACAAATGGTAGTTGATTTTAATGTTTCACATAATTTTAATAGAGAGAAGCATACCCTGGATAATACATGTGCTTCTTCTCTACCCACACAAAGTCCACTCTGCTCAGCCAGAGATTGCCCAACAATGGCTTCTCCCTATGTCCCCCGAGATTGGAGGGTGCCACACCCCAGCTCTCTGCTGCTTTGGGTGTAGGAGGCAGAGGGAGAACCCCAGCCATAAACTCAGGTGTTTGCATCTGCTGTGGGGAGTAGGGATGGGACTGAAAATTCTCCAGGGGGAAGGAGGCCCCACTTGCCTATTCAGTTCCTATCCAAAGCTTCCTCCAACTCCTTTTACTCCCCACCCTTCAAAACTAGACAAGCCATAATTCCAGGATTTAGGATAAGTCATGCTTGGCCCACCTTCCCAAGAATAAACTCTGATCCACAGCCTTTGAGGACCAGGGATGGTCCACTGATGTCCTCTGGACCCCCACTCGTCCCCTTCCATTAAATGTCTTCCTGCATCACTGATTTTAAGCTTTTAACTAATCAGGAAAAAATTCTCTATACATAAAGATAGTTACGGGGCGCCTGGGTGGCTCAGTCGGTCAAACGTCCAACTTCAGCCTAGGTCATGATCTCACCATTCCCGAGTTCGAGCCCCGCATCAGGCTCTGGGTTGACAGCTCAGAGCCTGGAGCCCGTTTCAGATTCTGTGCCTCCCACTCTCTCTCTGCCCCTTTCCCACTCACACTCTGTCTGTCTCTCTCAAAAATAAACATTAAGAAAAATAATAATAATTTCAAAAAAAAAAGATAGTTGGCACAGAAAAATTACCTAAGAGAAGCGGCCATCCTCTTTAAAATTGCACATCTCCTGTCATGGCACTCCACATCCTTTTTTTTTTTTTTTTTTTTTTTTTTTTTTTGCCCTCTCGATAGTATATATCACCCCTAACATACTGTGTAAATTACTTACATATTATTTTAATTTAGTGTCATCTGTCTCCCTCTATTAGAATTTAAATTTCATGATGGGAGGGGTTTTGTTGGATTCTTTTACTACTCTGTCTCCAGGACCTAACCAGTGCCTTATCCAGTAGGTGCTCAATAAACTGCTGTTGAATGAATAAATGAGTGAGTGAATGTCAAGGGGATAAGGAGAAGAGATAAGGGGAAAGGGTCAAAGGACCTCTGTAGCCAAGAATGCTGCAAATTCTAAGCATGGCCGGTTCCTGACCTTACCCTCTATGACAGGATAGAAACTCCTACAAGAGAGTGGGTGAAATGGCTTCCCAATCATGTGGTTACATTTCTTTTAACCAGAACTGTTTTCAGAGCAGTTGATCTGAAATGAAGCTCTGGTGACTTTGTATTTTCCATTTACTTGTACCATTTAGATGAGGCGTAGAGTAGCTGAGACAGAGAAGGCATATTTGGAGCTTAGATATGGACAGCCATGAGTGCCAGCAGCCTTGGCATGGTAAGTTAATCTTTTGACTCTTGGATACTGGCGAGAAAGCATTCTCTTCATAGAAATCATGTCTCTGTATACTTTCTAGCCATGGTGGTTTTGAAATTCTGGTGATAATGTCACGCAAAGTATAAACTATAGTGGATAGTGCCGTTCCATATGTTGTGGGTGGGATCCTACACTAGGGCTCCCTAGTCACAGTGATTGGTACAGAATTCTGGAATAAGCCCAAGAAGGTCCAGTCAGAGTGAGTTCTAGGATGTTCTCCCTGGGAGGAGAGTCTCTCTCTTCTTTATGAGCCTTAAGCTTGAAAGGATATAAGCTGAACTACTGCAACCCAGCTGCCACCATGAGGACAGAGCCTGGCAGAGAATCAAGCCAACACTTCAGTCTCGTAGGTTCTAGAAATCCAGGTTCCTCTGGGGTTCTTTCTACCTCACCTGGCTACTGCTTCTCAGGCTCTCAAGTGAGTTCCTATCTAAAAATGACAAGCTGGAGGACCCCAGGGCTTGGCTTTGGGCCTCTTCTGAACCTTGTTAGAGATTGCTGTTAGGTATATCCAGTTCAACCCCATGACTCTAAACACTATCTGTCATGTGCTGATGACTCCATCGGTATCTCCAGGCTGACCTAGCCCCTGAATTCCATACTCACACGTCCAGCTGTGTAGTTGACATTGCCCCACGAGGCGTTGCATACAGAATGTCAAAAGCAAAAGTTTTGTTTCGCCTTCTACGATCAGTTCATCCTCTAGTGTGCAGCAACTTGGAAATGCTGGACAGGATGACATCATGGCAAGCACACAGACTCTGGAGCCAGCAGATCCTGGGTTCAAATAGTGGCTGGAATTTAAAAGCTGAGTGAGCTTTTTTGTTGTTGTTGTTAAGTTTATTTATTTACATTGAGAGAGACAGACAGCATGTGAGCAGGGGAGGGGCAGAGAGAAAGGGAGAGAGAGAATCCCAAGCAGGCTTCGCACTGTCAGTGCAGAGCCTGATGCGGGGCTCAAAACTCATGAAACTGTGAGATCATATCGGAGCCCAAACCAAGAGTCAGACGCTTAACTGACTGAGCCACCCAGGCGCCCCAGTAGTTGAGTGAGCTTAATCTTTCCATCCCTCCCTCCCTTTCTCTGTACAATAAGGGTGGTGGAAATGGTACCCATTTTGTGGTGGTGTCAGTGGGGATTAAATGAAGTAACATATGTGATGTAGTTAGAGCCATGACGGGGCCATAATAAAAACTATAAAGTGTGAGTTATTATCATTATGTGATAAATCGTCACCTACTCAATTGCTAAAGCCAACAATCTAAGGTTATCCTTGACTTCTTCTCTTTCCTCATACCCCAAACCAAATTTATCAGCATGCCCCAAATATACCCTAAATCCTGCTTTAGTATTCCCCAGCCTGTGTCACTGGCATCTCTGCGAAAGCCTCCCATCTGACTAGTCTCATTGTCTCCACTCGCCTCCTGCCTCCAAATCCAGCCTTGTCACAGCTTCCAGAGAGAACTTTTTTTTTTGTTTTTTACATTTTATTTATTTTTGATAGACAGAGACAGAGCACAAGTGGGGGTGGGGTGGAGAGAGATGGAGACACAGAATCCGAAGCAGTCTCCAGGCTCCGAGCTGTCAGCACAGAGCCCAACACGGGGCTTGAACCCACGGACTGTGAGATCATGACCTGAGCTGAAGTCGGATGCTTAACTGACTGAGCCCCCCAGGCGTCCCTCCGGTGAGGACTTTAAAAGTGTAAGCGAAAGCATATTCCTTCCTGTGTGATACCTTTCAGTGGTCTCCTTAGCATTGGGATCGAACAGTCTTATGTGGCCTAGAAGTTCCTGCATGAGTTGCCTGGCCTTTCTCAGTGACCTCATCTCTTTGCCGACCTTTCTGTTTCTGAAGCTTTCAAGGTCACTCCCTTCTTCTTGCTTCTTCTTGCCCTTCTCCTTGCTACTTCCTCTCCCTGGAATGTCTTCCTCCTGTTTGCACAGCTGGCTCCTTCCATTCAGGTCTCAGCTCCAGTGTCCCTTCCTTCCAGATTTGTTCCTATCTCTACAAGATCATAAGTCTTGTCCAAGTAGTTTAGAGCTCTACTTATCTATTCATTGGTGGCCCCTCTCTTATTTTAACCCTCAGTGCAGGCCTAGTGAGATTCCTCCTTTGGATTCTTCTTGCTGCCACGATGCCTGAAAAATGCTTACACTGTGCCACTTAACACACTATATTGTGACCTGTGACTCCTTTGTCCAGCTCTCTCGTCCCACCAAGAGCTCAGCAAGAGCAGGGGTTAGAACTGATGACAACAACACAATGAAAACACAAAACAAAACGAAAAGAGTAGGGATTATGCCTCGCTGGTCATTGTACTGCAAACATCTAATGAGAGCCTAGAACATAGTAGGGGCTCAAAAAGTCATAGGAATGAATGAATGAAGGATTATTTATTTAAAAAAATTTTTTTTAATGTTTATTTATTTTTGAGACAGAGAGAGACAGAGCATGAACAGGGAAGGGTCAGAGAGAGAGGGAGACACAGAATCTGAAGCAGGCTCCAGGCTCCGAGCTGTCAGCACAGAGCCTGACGCCGGGCTCGAACTCACGGACCGCGAGATCATGACCTGAGCCGAAGTCGGATGCCTAACCGACTGAGCCACCCAGGCGCCCCAAAGCATTATTTATTACAAAGGGCAAAATGTTTCGAGAAGTATGTCAGGATGGAAAGAGGCACGGTCAGTTCTCTGAGGATAAAAGTAATAATTCTTATAGTAAAACAATGTTTTAAGGAAAATGATTCTTGCTGTTAAACCAGCCCGTTGGTGGAGAAGACTGTGCTGAGGATCACAGACGCAGGACGTAGGTTTTCTCTGTCTATATTTTCCGAGTAGATGGCGGATCTTTTCTTGGACAGCTATCTATTGTCTTCAGTCACTTGTAGTCTGCCACTCAGCGACTTCCAAATGAGGTCACAGAAGAATGTTTTATTAGTTTCAGAGCAGATTATTTTTTCTTTTGGAAGTCTGGGTCCAATTTGGGAAAGACTGTCACTTCTAGCAGTTCCTGTTCGTAAAGTATGAAACAAGTCTGTTTCTTGATGGCCCCTGACCTATTTTATGGCTTTTCTCCTTTCCCCACAACCATGCTTTCTAAATTCCGACACACTGGGTGATCTTCAAAAGTATATTATGTGTGGCCACCTGGTTAGATGCATGGTCTAACATGAAGCTTTCACCAGATCAATCGGCAGCTGGGGAACGATACAGATGTATATCATTGTGGAGCATAGTGGCTTACAGAGCACTCTGAGTGCAGTAGTCTGTTAATCCTGAAACTACCCCATGGCACAGCACGGGCATCTTCCAAATTGCTAGCCTGATATGCAGAGTCCGTCGTCAGGCCCTCTTCGGTCACCAGTCCTGATGCTGAGTCCAGCATAGGGCATGTGCTCAACAGGCATTTGTGGAACAGGTGACTGAATGAGTTTACAAATCCATCTCCCGCTAGCCCTTGACATGTACACTTTCCTTGAGATTGGTTCATTTTTCAAAAAAGCCCCCCACATAAGACAAGCTTTTTCTGCTTTCATGATCTTGTATATGCTGTTTTGTCCATCTGCTGTGCCCTCTTTATTCTTCCATTTTCAGCCAAATTCTATGTTTCTTCCTGATCCTCTCTGGCCTACAAAGTCTTCTGCAGGTACATCAGCTCACGGTGACTGTTCTCTACCAGTTAATTTCCCAACGTAATCAATGATTGGCTATATGTATTGATTTTTCATATGTAGTTGATTTTATTGATATTATTTCCTATTCTGTCAATGTATTCTAATATCACTTTTCAAGTGTTCACATAAATTTGACTTGGCTGCTTTTTTTTTTTTTTAATTCCTACAAGGATTGATTTGTTTTACTTGTTAAATGTCAGGTTCTGTTTTACAAATTAAAGAGGTGAAAATACCATCCTAGTTGGGGGGATCAGAACAACAAACAAATAAAGAAATAAATATAAAGGTAACTTATAGAGTGGGAGAAGATATTTGCCAAGAACATATATGATAAGGGGTTAAAATTGAAAATATATAAAGAATTTACACATCTCAGTAGCAAAAAAAAAAAAAAAACGGTTAACCGATTTAAAAATTGGCAAAGTGGAAGAGATATTTTTCCAAAGAAGACATACAAGTGGTTAATAAGTACATGAAAAGGTGCTCAACATCAGCAATCATCAGGAAAATGCAAACCAAAACCTCAATGAGATCTGACCTCGCACCTGTGAGGATTGTCATTATTTATATATATATATATATATGTGTGTGTGTGTGTGTGTGTGTGTGTGCTGGTGAGGATGTGGGGAAATTGGAACCTTGTACCCTGTTGGGAATGCAAAATGGTGTAACTGCTATAGAAAACAGTATGAGAACTCCTCAGAAAATTATACACAGGACTACCATATGATGTAGCAATCGTCTTTCTGGGTATGTATCCACAAGAACTTAAATAAGGATCTCAAAGAGATAACACTCTTATATTCATTGCTGCATTGTTCACAATAGCCACACATGGAAACAATCTAAATGCCCATCAGCACATGAATGGATAAAAGAAAATGTGGCATATACATACAATGTCACATTATTCAGCCATGAGATAGAAGAAAAACCTGCCATATGCAAAAACGTGGATGAATGTGGAGGACATTATGCTAAGTGAAATAAGCCAGTAACAGAAGGAGAAATATTGCATGATTCCACTTACATGAGATATCTAAAATAGTCAAATTTATAGTAGCAGAAGTATAATGGTGGTTGCCAGGGGCTGAAGGAAGGGAGAAAGTGGGAAGTCGCTATCCTGTGTGTGTTAAGTTTCAATTATACAAGATGAATAAATTCTAGAGATCTGCCATACATTGTGCTTAGAGTTTACAATATTGTGAACTTCAAATTTATTGAGGGTGAATCTCATGTTAAATATTCTTGCTACAAAAAAGCTAAATATAGAGTATGTCAGAGGACAAGTATTAAGAGCAATCAAGGTGGGAAGGGGATCAGGAATGGGGGCAAAGGAGGGAGGTTGGCTCTTTAAGCGTTTGGTCAGGAAAAGGCTCACTGATGAGCTACCATTTTTGCACAGACTTGAAGGATCCTCACCAAGACTGAGAAGTAACAGCAAATGTATTACCGATTTTGCGTTTCTGTGGGTATAGTAATGGAGGCTTAGAGAGACTAAATATTTTCAGTAAGATCACATGTTATCTTGAGGTAGACCAAAACCGTAACCTGCAAGACACCTCTCTGATCTGTCATTTGTGCCTTAGTTTCTCTCAGGTAGGTATGTCTGTTATCTAAGACATGGTAATAAACAGCAGAGGCAATTTCTTAACTATAGAAACCATGTTGTCTTGATCGACCAAACTATTTTTCTATGTACGTAGTGAATGCATTTTCTGAATCAAAAATTGGGAAGCAAATTCTGGAAAGTCCTAAAATTCTTAGAGGGACCATGTGACCAGATTACTGAAGTTGACACCAAATCAAGAATATGTGGCCACCATAATAGTACGGATCCTTTGGACCCAACAGTATTAAACACAAACAAAGGTGTTCTTGCTACCAAGAAAAGAGCAAATATGACAGACACCAGTCTGAGTATTAGCATTTCTTCAACATGTTAATGTATACCTTTTTTTTTTTTTTACCTTACAAAAGTGTTTTCTTACTTAGCAAGTTTGGGGAAATGATGAAAACTATATTTTCCATCTTGGGAATTATACTTTACATGGGAATATTAAAGGCTTGGAGGGGTTCTACACTGAAACACCTTCTTAATTTTGTTTCACTGGTTTCCAGAAGTTTTTTGATCCAAGAATATGTTAGCTTTATCATTCAGTAACACTGTGTCTTTGTTTCATAGAAAATAATTTGAGAAACACTGATCCACACAAATGATAATCTTGAGATGAAGCAGAGCTAGAAAAGATTTAGTACTTCTGATCTAACTCTAGATGTCACTCAAGGAAAACAAGATAAGAGTTAAAACTGATTTGCTTTGTTTCTTAACAGATAGAAGCCAATTTGTTTTTCTAGTTACATTATACTAAGAAAAGAGTATGTCTTTCACACTTCAAACTCTCTCTCTCTCTCTCTGGATCTCTTTTCTCAGCATACAATTATGTAGAGATCTCTCATCTTACAAAAAGAAATCTTGACCCAAGCTCACTGTGAACCTCAAGCCACAGTCCTATCATTCTTTTTTCCACTGATAGCTAATTTTCCTGAAAAACCAGTCTATGGCTGTCCTCTGCTTCTTCCGTAGCCATTCACTACTCACACTACTACAAACATCCATCATCCATCCGCCCACCCATCCACCCATCCATCCAACAAATAGTTATTTGTGCCAGACACAGTTCTAGGCACAAGAAACAAAGCAGAGTCTCTACCATCACGGGGCTTACATTCTTTTAATGGGAAATAGACAACAAATAAACACAAGTATATAATAAGTTGAATGATGACATCTATAGAGTAAAAATAAAGCAAGGTAAGGAGGATGGGGAGTGAGGAAAGATGGAGATAAATGCTGGTTAATGTCTTTGCCGCAGTGAATGGTCTAGTCAACACAGGACCAGTGGAATTAACCAGGCTATGGAGATTCATTCAGAGAGAGTCCTGTCACTTTGAAGCTCAGAGATTGTGATCAGTAATCGAAAGGAAGAATATTATCTCTTCCTGATGTGAATGTTCAAGATGTTTACACTAGTTACTGCTGTAGGCATCTTGTTACCACGAAGAAATTTAGTCCAAGAATGAAACCAGTATGAGGAGGCCAAAGTTTAGAGATTCAGAAAGAAATGGAGCTGGCTTATAAATTAAATAATGCCCCAAACCTGCCCTATGTTTTAGTCAAGTGCTATAATTAATCCCTTCCATTGTTTTAGGCCAATTTGAATAGAATATTTTGTTACTCATAACCAAAATCCTCCTAACTCTACAGTTCAGATTTCAACCCTCACAGACATGGGAACTATGGGTCTGGGTACAATTTTTGGGATTCTAAATTCTTCCTAGAGATTCCTTTGTTGTCCTTACTTCAATATTACTGTCCTCTCTTTTGACAATGATGTTGTCCCATCAATGTCCACGTGCTGGGACTAGTTTCTAAGACACTCTGGCTTCTTAACAACTATTCTAGGCTTAGCTTCTAGGCCCCAGTAGCCATGGATCCTGGGCTACATATGTCCCAGGAGACAGCTTTTGAAGCCTGAATGGGCTGTAAGGGCTTGCTGTGGGGTAGCATGGTAGCATATTTGGGCAAGTTGTTCCTGAGAGCACGTATCACCTTGGTTACACTCTATAATCCTCTGGGGGCAGCGAATGATCTGGATTTCCAACCAGGCACTGCTTCTAATAGGCATCATCTGCTGCCCACACTGGATCTTCCTGGCTGGCTTCTTCCTTGACTGGATAGCCAGGGAGAACTTTTCAAAGAACACGTCCACCTGGCTCACCCTTTAAAAGCCTTTAATGGCTTTTCCTTGCCCTGTCATAAGAAGCAAGCTCTAAAAAATCGTCCCCAGCAAGGCTTGTAACAAGATGAGGCCAGTGGGACACCTGGCATACAAATCTGAAGGAGAAACTCACTTTCAGCATTGTGCAAATGGTACCTGCTCGATCCTGAGTGTGAGTGTCTTCTTACATTTTATCCCCTGTCTCCCTACTTTCCACACCCTCGTTCTGGCTCTAGCTTCCAGGGTATTGTCTGTTCTCATTCAACCTCATCTTGCCACACCTTTCTTCTGTCTTTGCTCTTTGAGCTTTAGTCCCTTAGACTCTCAACTCCCTTTTGTCAGGAATGTTTGCAAGATTCAGAGTTGAAATCCAGAAAATGGGTGTCAGCCAATCAAAATGGAAGGCGGCTTGAAAACAACTGGCAAGCCAGTATTAATGTGCGCAAGCATTAGCCCTGGACATTCTGTCCCCTCTCTGTGGAACACATTTCTTTCTCCTTTATACTTCTATTTTTTTAATTTCAATTAATTAATTATTAATTTATTTGTTTTTGGTAAAAATCATTCTATGGGCCAGGCACTATTTTAAACACTTTACAAGTATCAACCTATATAATCTACATAATAGTATCACTGTATACTTATTTTGCAGATGAAGAAACTGAGGCACAGAGAGCGTAAGTGAAGTATACAAGGTCACAGAGTGGCTGACCAGTAGCACTTACTGGCATCTTGGCATTCTAGCTTCACATACATGCTCTTGATCCCCCCACTAAGTCTTTGCAACGTCTCGCTTTGATCAGATTTGTTTGTTATATTTTCTCAAACGGCTGTTTTCTTCCTAAAATGTTATTATTTTAAGAAAAAGTGGATCATAATATTAACCTTCTAGGTAAGGCCTTTGTCCTTTAAGAAGCGATGTCAGTAGAAAGGCCCAAACAGAAACATGATGAATGAAAAGGGAAATTCATGTAATTTCACAAATAATAATTTTCATTTGTTCTCAGGACTCCTGATTCAAAATTTCTGACACCTAATCTTGTAATCTGTTAATATCTTAGCTGGATAGAATGTGACTCATGGATTACACCTCTGTGTCCTCAAATACAAGACCTAAGAAATACAAATATTCCAAAAGAAGACCTTCTCTGTTCTTTTGGAACAGTAGCAACATGCAAAGACATAACTGCAGAAAACTTTTCAATTTTATGTGAAGGACCTGAGTATGTAAATAAATATATTCCCATCAAAATGGAAGGGGTTAACTGATCTGAGGTTGATGACCAATTTTGTAAATACTAAAGGTAGGCAACTTCATCAAGAATAGATCAAGGGGTCTCATTAAATTAAAATGTTAAAGTTTTACTCAAAAAACTACTTTTAGCAAATTTAAAAGATAAAAAAACATATTGGAAAAAGCTTCTTTTAGAAACGATGGCAAAGATTTAATATCATTAATACATAAAGCGCTCTTCTCGACAAGTAGGTATAAACAGTGGTGTAGAGAGATGACATGACCCTAAAAGGATTTTCTTTTCTAAGAATAGCAGGTTGGAGTGCATATCCATTTTTAATGGTCACAAAACCCTGTGTAATAAACATCCACCATATCTCATCATCATACATAAACACTCATTTGGATCTTAAGTCAACAGGCCATCTGGGGTCCATTGACCAAGGTTTGACTTCTCTAGATGGCATAGATGATGTGGGCTTGACGCTGCTTTCAGTATCTCTCTCTTCCTCTGAGGATTTAAGACTGTGAGCGTAAAAATGTAAGGTCTCTTAAAGTTTAAGCTCTTAAGGTTCAGGCTCAGAACTGCCAAATTGGCATGTCCTCCTCATGTGATTAACCATTGCAAGTTGAATCCAAAGACAAGTGGCAGGAAAATATTTCTGCCCCTTTAGTGGGAAGGATGGTCAAGTCCCATGACAAAGGGTGTTGGTGAAAGGTAGGATGATGAATTAGGGCCAATAGCATTATCTACAATAAGAAGTAACTGGAAGCTACTTCTAAGGAGTAATCTGTGAACTAGGAGTAGGTATCAATGACTTGCCTCCATTTGCAAGGGCTGTAGGAACAGTGTGCTGGACGAGAGTACTGGAGAAGGTAGATGGAATGGATGGCTTGCATTCTGAGTACTAGTCAAATTTGACATGGATACAAAGTGTCAACTCCCTATAAGGTCTTAAAAGAACTTTAATGCAACATATATCAGGAGAACTTGTTCTGAGGCTATCAAAATAAATTCTTGATCAGGTGAACTGGGGATAGGATAGGTTAATTTTTCAGACCCTTCCCTCATGTGAATATAGTAGTAACTCCCAAAGGAAAAAGGACACAGGTGTATCTTGACCGAGTTTTATAATCTGCATTAGTTATACTTTGGATAATTCGGGAATTTTCATTGACTGAGCTCTGGTGCATCACACCATGGGCTGCTGGCATGACTGAAACCTTCCTCAACTGAGCAAATAACAATGACAAGTTCACTGATGAAGAGGACAGAGAGAATCATTTCACTGAGCTTTGAGTCCTCAGGTTCCATGTGAAGATTGTCTTGTGATAATGCTACATAACGGCATCCAAATCTCAATGTCTTAAAACATTGCCTTGCTCATAGGTCTCTGGGCCAGCTACAGGCTGCTGGTCTAGTTTCAGATGTACTCCACACGTTTCATTCTGCAACCAATGAACATGTCTTTCACATGGCAGATGATGGAAATTCAGGAGGCCAAGGCCAAATCATGCAAACATATTTTAAGATTCTGTTTGCATAATATCTGTTAAGGTTCTATTGGCCAAAGTCAGTTATATGGCCAATCCCAACATCACTGGGGCAGGGACATAACTTCCATCTGATCTGGCAGTCATGATATGGCAAAGAGGCATAGATGAATAGTTCTAATGTAATGACAAAGTTAAAAATTGAAGTAATAATCTAACCCACTTTAAGGGATTTACTGAGCTGCTAGGGTTTATATCCACTTACTCTCATATTATCTGATGAGACCAGCCTATGATGCGTGATGCTTTGGCGACTTGGGTGGTATTGTTTTAACTTTGTACCAGCACCATCTGTGAACCTGGCTACAATTGTCCTCCTGTCTGCCATGAATGTGCCAGAGTTGTCCAGCCAGTTGTGATCTTGGGGAAGGCGTTCTTGGAGTAGGAAGACAGAAAATTACTGTCTTATCAAGACTGTGACTATGTCATCACCCTCAAGTCAGGAATCCAGGTCCCAGGTAAGAAGATATACTCAATGTGAGAACAGAGGCCAGTTTTTTGGGGAATGAATCAATAAGAAGCTGTAGTTCATTTTCCCTTAAATGTCCCCCAGTAGTATTTGCAAGGAGAAAATAACAGGAATTATTGCCATGGTAATGTGTTGATACTTTCTCTTGTACCTTCTGATGCTGATGCTCAATTTACATTGAGGACTGCAGGTGTCCGTGAACGGTAATCTCTTAGAGACCTGCAATTTACACACCTCTGAGAGAAGAAGAACTTTGGGAATGGAGAACTAATGTGAGCTTAGCTATGCTCTGGCTCCTGCAGCACCTTTCGAAGTGGCGAAGCGATGGGTTCAGTATGTATGTATTTAGATACCATCTCCTGCTCAGATCTAGCCACATAATGACTCAAGTATTCTGGAAATTCTGGATTTCACTAGACAACAATCATCTCTGAGCCAACCGAGAGGAGTATCTTTGAAGGCTCTGAGGTTGTCTTCCTGCATCATTTCCATGTAGGGAATCTGGGTCATACTCCATGTGTGACTGTCTAGATTTTTAGTTTGAAGAGATACTCAATTGATTAGCTAACTCAAGGTCTCTGGTAGTGGCTCTTTCCCCCAGTTTGTTCATTTTTAATGCACCATTTGTGTATTCAGCATGTATTTATTGAGTGCTCATTGCATGCTAGGTATTGTTCTAATACTGGGGAACAGCCACGCAAAGAGATAATACCCCTTCCTCAGGTGCTTGCAATCTACTGGGGAAGCAGAAAACAAACAAGTAAACAACAACAAAAACGGCACAACAGATTATTTCAGAATGTGATAAATGCTTGGAAAAAAAAATAACAGAGGAATATGATAAACATAACTGGCTGGGGTGGGTGGGTATGCAGAGGGTTATTTCAGAAAGGGTGCTCAGGGCACATTTCTGACATGAAACAATATTTAAGCTGACATTGAAGCTGAGACTTGGAAGATCAAAGTTGAGAGAGCCATGTGAGTTGCAGGCACAGAGACTCCGGGCAGAGGAAACAGCAAGAGCAAGGACCTTGAAGTGGGAAAGACTGGAGTGTTCAGGAAGTGGAAAAGGGACCAGGGCAGCTGGAGCATAATAAGCAGCAAGAATGGGATGAAATGGGGTCAGAGAAGCCTGTGGGAACGAGATCGTGTAGGACTAGCAGGTCAGCCAGAGGAGTTTAAATTTTACTCCGAGAGTAAAAAGACAGCTCCAAATGGTTTTCTATCTACGAATATTTTCACCTCTTTGTCATAAAATCTTGAAACTTAAAAAAAGTAGAGAGACGATTGTAAAAAAAAAAAATATGTGTAAAACCAGACAGGGGCACCTGGGTGGCTCAGTCGGTTGAGCGTCCGACTTAGGCTCAGGTCATGATCTCACAGTTTGTGGGTTCGAACCCCGCATCAGGCTCTGTGCTGACCACTTGCTCAGAGCCTGGAGCCTGCTTCAGATTCTGTGTCTGCTTCTCTCTCTGCCCCTCCCCTGCTCACACTTTGTCTCATTCTGTTTCTCAAAAATAAATACATGTAAAAAAAAAATAAAAAAAAACACAAACTTTAATATGCTTAGCATTCAGCTTAAAAAAGTCTCAACATCTGACAATCTTGGTTCACCTACATATCCCACTCTCCACTCCAGATCATTTTAAAGAAAATTCCAGATAGTGTAGTTTAATCCATAAATGTAGACTGAAGTCTGTCTGAGAAATAAGGACTCAAAAAAAAAAAAAAAACCCACACAGCTAGAATATCACTATCACACAGAAAAAATTGACAACAATTTATTAATATTGTCAAAATTGAAAATCTCACCAATGTCTTCTTGATAGCTGGATTGTTTGACTCAGAATCCAAACCAAATGGATAGATAGATTTCCTAGATCTATAACGGTACTCAGACTCTTGTCTCTTAACATTTATATGTTGAAGAAACCAGATCATTTGTCCTACAGAATTTTCCACCTTTCCACTTTGGGGCTAGTATCCCCCTGTGACATTTAACTGTCAATCTTCCCCAGGATTTCCTGTAAACTGGTAATTAGACGTAGAGGCATAATCAGCTTCGGTTTCAAGTTTTGGGCAAGGATACGTGGTGCTGCGAACTGCCTATTGTATCATTTGGAAAGCACGTAGTACCTGATTGTTTCTCTCTTGATGTTAAGTTAGATCAGTGGTTTCAGGTATAGTCAGCCAGCTAAAATCATTATGATCAGAGGAGTGGAAAGCCATGATTTATGCTGTAGAGATCATACTGGTTATTCTGAGGCAAAGGATTGTGGGCAGGGACGGTAATACAAATATTTAACAAACTGTATGCTGTGGGTTTTGACCAACCACAGTGGCCTGCAGACATGCTCGCTGCCCTCCTTGTAGGAGTGGAATCTTGGGAAGCAATTAAAAGTCCCTGCAGTGGTGCATGTGAAAGATGATGGCAATTGGAACAGAGGAGAAAGTGAAGATGGAGAGAAGAGTGGACTCAGGGAGCTTTGGGAAGATGTAGGCATGCCCAATGCGGGGGCTGTCATTTAGGAACCATGTACTTACGGGACTCCTGATTTGAACCTCATGTCACTTAACTGGTGCTGAGTTCTCCTATCACTGCCCTAGAGCAAAGCCTGTTTCCCAAAATAAAGATGTGCATCCTCATAGTCTTTTTGAGATAGATACCAACTGAGTATGAAAACAGAAGAACTGGTGTGCCGCTGATGGGGAGAAAAAAAATTGGCTTTCTCTTCAAAGAAAAGCAAAACACTTAAGAAAGCAAAACATTAATATGCCGTGTGTTGTTTTGAGGAGATTAGAAGGAGAAAATTTAATAAGATATAGACACCCACTTTTATGGCTGCTATCTGTATTATTAATGCAAAGCGAACGTCATAAGCGTAAAATTCACTTATGACATGTCTCAGGTCACTGCTTCCCGCTTAGCTCATCTCCTAATGAAAAAATGGTATGTGATGCCACAGTGACTTTAACCACAAGTGAAGAACTCAGTTTTATTTCCTAGACCAAAGGCTAAGAGCCAATATCATTCACTTTTTTTTTTCTGTTCATGTGTAACATCTTGGGAATGACCGGTGACACTTTCCTACTGAGAAAGAAAATTTTCACGGCAGTGGTAACCACAGGTTCGGATTACTCACATTACTACATTAGTAACATCTTTTGTTCTACACGCCACACAAGGGGAAAAAGTGCTGAAAGCAAAACCACAAACTCAGCTGTCGGTGGAAATGATAGTTAATGGCACCTTGCCGCTGCATCAGAGGGCCAATTCTTGGTAGAGAAGGTTCTCTTGAATGAGGTTTCCAAATCAATGGATAAGAGTGAGTTGTGGCAAAAGTTAAGTGATCCCATTGCCTACCACACTTTAAGCGTAGATTCATTGGGGAGGGTATGTAGGAGAAATCTGGTTATAAAGAAGCATATACATATAAATTATAGAAATAAACACGTATGACAATTTTTAAAAAACTCAAAAAAGCCCTAGGTATGGAATAAATTGTGCATTCCACAAATTATTTCAAAATCCCCCCACCCCCCTTTTTTTTTTCCGGTGGGGCATTCTCTCTTTATATATTTACGTGCGGTCCAAGCTTTTCCCAGGAAAACAGTGAGTTTGCCATCAGCTCAGGGAAGCATGCTTGTGTTCCTGGCACGTGGTTCTCGGGATGGACATAGAGCCAGTGCTGGGCCTGGTGTGATCTGGCTAAGAACACCTAACTGAGTCACACCTGGGGTAAACAAGTTATGGTGGAAACAATTTGGGGCCTCCAAATATCAGTTTGGAAATCTAAAAGGCTGTATCAGAGAGTTAGGGTTCATCAAAGTAGCCAAATCAAGTCCTAAGAAGTAATAATAACGTTGGGGCACCTTGGTGGCTCAGTGGGTTAAGTGTCTGACTTTGGCTCAGGTCACACGATCTCACAGCTGGTGAGTTTGAGCCCCACATCAGGCTCTGTGCTGGCGGTACAGAGCCTGGAACCTGCTTCGGATTCTGTGTCTCCCTTTCTCTCTGCCCCTCCCCCACTCGTGCTCTGCTTCTCAGTCTCTCAAAAATAAATAAACCTTAAAAATTTTAAAAAAGAAGAAATTATAAAATGTAGTTAAAAGCCTTCAAGAAAATCTAAATTTATCAAATAGTTTGTCAAATTTCACAAACATCACTGAAACAAAATACGTTTAAGAATAGTATACATATTCTGTAACTATTTTTATACTGGTAAAGTACAAATTCTTAAAATTTTAGGATAATATGTTTTGGGATTTTTTTTTTTCTGAAGCATCGCTAAAACAAAGCTTTTAGGCATACAATCCACTTGGATTTTTAATTTCCCGGTAGTTTTTCAAAGAATATTCTCTGAGAATGTTGTCATGGTAAATCCCAAAATTTATTATTTTAAATTTGTCATGTAACAAGACATTTTACTTCAGGGCCCATAATTGGTAACTCTAATACCAAATGTACAAGAAAAATCAATCGCTGCTCTCCTGTAATGAGAATTTATTTGTGGTACCGCTGAAGCAGCTACCAATAATAGTGTTGTCAATAGAAATTTTAAGTGGATTATGAGAAACATTTTTAAACAAGTTTTGCCTATTTGCAATGAACAGATTTCCCCCCGAATAGATCAATGCTCCATTATGTCTTTTTGGATAGTAGTTTTTGAAGAGAGCTTCCTAAGATATATTGCATAGGTCCCTACTTACAGTGGGTTTGCTCTTCTTCTCTGAACTCATTTCCTCCTCACTGAAATGAAAACATTCAATGTAGACACTCCGAAGTTCCCTCATAGCTCCAATACCTCCTACTGGCTCCACGCACTCTGACCTTCCTTCCTGCATATCTGTCCTTAGGTGGTCTCTTTTTCTTCCTCCTACGACTTCATCTGTAGGTATTAATGAGATGTGATATCCTCTTCCCCAGGTGGTCCAGAGGGAGCCTAGAGCTCTTGTGTCTCTGGGAAATAGGACCATTGCTCCCTCAACTTCCATATAACCATTGGCAGGAGTGAAGTGGGGACCCATATCTCTGTGTTCTTGGTAGACTCCTCAATGTTCCCAGCCTCCCCACCACTCTGGGCTATGAGACCACCAGGGATAATCCATGGTGTTCTTTATCCCTATTTAGGAACGATGTCACAAGAAGCTGGGACTCCCTGGTCACCTTTCATCCTCAGACTTTCATCTCCATAATGGCTCTTACTTCCTTTTCTCTGACCTCATCTCCTTTGAAACCCTTCCATTGTGTCCTCTGAACTCACTGTCATTCTTGCCAGCACAATCCCTTGTATTTTTTTTTTTAAATTTTTTTTTCAACATTTATTTATTTTTTTTTTGGGACAGAGAGAGACAGAGCATGAACGGGGGAGGGGCAGAGAGAGAGGGAGACACAGAATCGGAAACAGGCTCCAGGCTCTGAGCCATCAGCCCAGAGCCCGACGCGGGGCTCGAACTCACGGACCGCGAGATCGTGACCTGGCTGAAGTCGGACGCTCAACCGACTGCGCCACCCAGGCGCCCCCCCTTGTATTTTTAATACTATCCCTGAACTTCACCTTCTTGCTATAGCTAACTCGACTCTTCCCTGGTGATCTGGCTTCCTTGCAGCCCTCTCTAGATGTGGCTGTTTTCTCTCCTTTTCCTCTCAAAGGCTGAGGCATGGAGGTGGAGGGAGTTTACGTGCCCTTTTATGTTTCATCCCACCATTCTCCCTCTCTTCATCCTAAAATCATTAGCTTCTTCTTGTTTTAAATATCATATCATCACCCACTAGTCACTCGTGGTCATCATATACTGATCTTTCAGTCACTTCTCCTCATTCCAGAAAGATTTTCCCTACATTTCACTGTCATTGTCTCCAGCACCCCTCTTAACACAAACTTCAATGTCCATGTAGATGGTACTTCAAACATGCTGGTGTCTCAATTCTATGAACAGCCTTCCATGTAGATGTTACCTTTTATCCTACTTTAGCCAACTGTTTCCCATGGGCAGATCCTATAGCTACATTATAATAACAACAGCCCCCACTTCCACATTATCTCAACTTCATGAATCCTACTCTATGACTTCCCAGCTTGTCCCCTCTAGTACCCACTTCAGCCATTACTCAACTTTAATGAGATTGAAAACCCATTAGTACTAACATCTTTTCACTTCATTTTCAACCTTCACCCCCTTTATGTCTTCTCTCAAATTTCTTGGTCTGTCATTTGCCCTTCTCTTCCTTCATCATATTCTCCCAGCAAAACCTCAAGTTCCAGGGGAAGTATTCATCTTCTTGTGAAATTTCATTAGAGACTAAAGTGATCCAGTTGGCAAGTGACACTAATAATGATCATGACCATCATCATCAACAACATCTTTGCTCTCATTCTGTGCCTGGCAGGGCTCTACATACTTTAAAAACATCAACATGTTTGTTCTTCATAATAACTCATATAATGACATAGGTACTATTATCTTCCCTATTTTTAAATTGAAGAAATTAAGGTCCTGAGAGGTTAAGCAACTTACCCAAATTCGCATAATGAATTAGTAGTGAAGTTAAGACCTAAACCACTGTTCACTGGTTGTAATGTGTGGGCTCTTAATTTCTATCCCATACTGCCTCCCATCTTAGGATTCACTCAGTAAAAACATAAATCAAGCCAAAAAAAAAAAAAAAGTAGATGTGTTTATGTAGTAATGTTAACTGCAATCCACATAGGGAGTCAGCACTCCAAGTTCTAGCAAGCTCCCTGAAGGTGGCTTTTTGGAGTTACCTTTATGTGTAAACATCGTGAAATGCTCTACAAACTCACTGTGCAGATCTCAATGATGATTTTTCTAATTCTCTATTTTCCCCCTCATTATTGGGATAGAAAATTTCTTCCCACACTTGTTGGGGGAGCTCCATGAGCATAACACTCTTGCTCTCTCTCTGCCCTCTCACTCTGCCCTGGGGTGGTGGAGTGTCTCATCTGGTTCTCATGTTTGGGAGAACAAAAAGGACAAACATCCCAAATCCTATCTTTTCTCTCTTCTTTTCCTCCTGGGAGTGACCTCCTGTGGGGAGCACAGGTTCTGTTCTGCTCCCACAGGGGCTTGGAGAGGGTGTCCATCCTGTGTAGCTGGGTAAGTCTTTATCTCTGAGGTTCAGTTTTAGGATTCCCACTTGCCTAGTGATTTAAGCCACCTTCACTACGATTGGCTCAATTAGCATAAAGATAATATTTTGTTTTTCATTTGTTTCCTCTTTTGTCTTATTTTTTAACTGGCACAGAACAAGGAAGAAAAGAGGATGCTATTAGTTGGGTGTTTTTGAACTCTAAAATTCATTCACCTTTACAACCAGAAATCTAGCATTTCCTTCTTACGGGTTCTTCAAACTTCCCTTTACAAAAACCCTAGGGGCTTATAAATCCAAAAGTGTAGTTGCACAATGAAGTGGTTCTGAATGACTATTTCCTCTGCTGACATTTGGTGTTATTGATGAAGAGTGACCCTACACTGCATGAAGGGCAAGGCCACTGAAGCAGTCTAAGGCAGGTGATTTCAGTCTCTGTAATGAACTGCCCAAGGTGCTCCAACTTCGGCCCCCAACGTTGCTGCTCTTAAAGCTCAGGTCTTTCAGTCTCCACACCAGGCCACCTCTCAGGTGCCCCCTGGCCCAGGAGTGCTTCCTCAGAATTGGTTCCAGCATCCATGCCTTCATACACTCAGCCACCCTCCTCTGCCCTAAGATCCATTTCAGGGCTCTGGAAGCTTTCCCCCCGTTAAGTTATCAACATACAAAGGGTCTGCTCTTCTCTTAATTTGTTTCTTTCTGTGTAATGGCGATGTTTGCCCTAAGTTGATTCTCTGTGACGGTTTGATCATCTGCAAAATGGGATAAAAATAGTACCTACTTCATAGAACTGTCAGGTGATTAATGATTTAGTACATGCAACTGATGTATAGTAAGCATTCCTTAAATAACGTGACAATATCATTACAATTTCTTGTTAGAGGAGAGGTGATCTTCCTACTATTTTCTAAAGTAATTGGCAGGGTACTGTAAATTGACTACAATTGGCTGTCCTCTTGGGGGACTGAGTAGAGGTGATGCCAGCCCCCTAGAGAGAGAACACAGAAGAGGAGGCTTGGATGGATCAGTTAATTACATCGGAAGCCCTGATTTATGATTCAGAGTAAGTCGAGTCTCTGCCTCTGGCCAGAACCACAGGACAAGTAAAAACCCCAGAGCTATGAGATGGCCATCAATTGTCCTATGAAGGGAGAAGCTGACAAACATGCTATTTTTGGAGAGAAGGAATGAAGCAAATGTGCACAGAAAGGTGGAGAAACTCAGTCTACAGTCAGAGAAAGAGAGAGAACGAGTTAAGAGGTCTCTTCAACTATGGCTGAACTTTCTGCCTTGGATTCTCTGAGCAAAACCTGGGTCCTTAGAATAGATTATCTTTGTTTTTTAATTTAAATTTTAATTTAATATTATCTTGTTGCTTACTATAGTTCAAGATGATTTTCGAATCGTTCTAAATAAAGGACTCTTAAGTAAGATAGCATCCTATCAGCGATGTCCCTATGGAAGTGGGATGGGGTGCGTTAGACATTCAGGAGAGATGTCTCTGCTGGAGGTAGATTGAGGGGTCCTTAGCATTTAGAAGTAACAAAACTGTAAGACTAGGGGAGCTCGGACAATGGCTTCTTTATTCAAAGGTGAATGCCAATGTGGATATTCAAAGTTCTAAATGGATCTTCAAAATATTTTAGTGTTAGTACAAAAAAGATAGCCTGTGTTCGATGAACAAATGAATAAAACTGTAGCATGAGGTGGAATTTGGAATAATATGGATAAGTATATGAATAAACAAATAGGTCTTGCTTGATATGTTACTTGAGAATGAATAAAAAAGTCTAATTTCAAAAATTTTTTTCTAGTACAACTAGTAATAATTTTGAGCTTAGTGTTTTTATTTCTGTATTTTTTTTTGTTCTGGGAAGGCTGTGCATTTTTATGTTCTAGGTTATAAAACTTAAAAGTTACCAATTAAACTTTAACATGTACATGTACAGCATAATGGTACCATCTTGAAAGCAATATTTTATATATTTTTTATTTTAGGAAGAAGATACATTCCTATGTTCAAAAAACAGAAATTCCAAAGCTGTAATAGCCTATGTCATTCACATGCTAATGTCGAAATATGACCCTAAGTTAACACGATGTAAGTATTTAAGTTTAAAATAACCACCTTTTTTTGAGGCAATTTGTAAATTAAACATGTGCGATGGGCACTTATTATCAGTCCAACATCTTTCCTTCATCTGTATAGGTGCTTAGATGGATCAGTGATCTATTGTGGATCACCATATTTTTAGATAATTCCACAGTTGATTTTTCGGGGGTGGGCACCTGACTCAGATTCGACTCAGGCCTCCCACTTGGATTTTTCTGGATGACTGCAGTAGCCTCCTAATGGGTCTCTCAGTTTCTAATCTCACCTGACGGGAGCCTAGTTTCCTGATCATGTCAAAACATATGCTATATCATTTCACTCTCTCACTTAAAACCCAACAGAGACTATCCCATTACCCCTAGAATACAATCCAAAATTCTTTCCGTGGCTGTATGATCTGGCCCTTGGCTATTTCTCTTCAGGTCCAGCCACACCACCCTTCATGCTACAAACTCAACTCTGGCTGAAGACGTTGTCTGAAACCTCTTTGTGGAGGACATTATGTCCTCCAGACACAGAAAGACCAATACTGCATGATCTCACCTGTATGCGGAATAATACATTGTTCGAAAAGCCAAACTCATAATAACAGTAGAAAAGTTTAGCTGAAACTGGAAGGTGGGGGAGGGAACAGTTGAAAAAAAAAAAAAAGGGAAAGCAGAAGGGTGGTTGCCAGGGCTGGTGGGCAGCAGGCCATGGGTTGTTATTGTTTAGCGGATACAGGGTTTTAGTTTTGCCAAGATGAAGAGTCCTGGAAATGGATAGTGGTGACAGTTTCATAACAATATAAATTTACTCAGCGGCCACTGAACTGTGCACTTAAAAGTGGTTAAGAGAGTAAATTTTAGGTTATGTTGATTTTACCACAATAAAAAACTAATTAAGAAAGCACTATCTCCTTCTCCTACTTTAGTTTTTCAGTCATCTCTCCCTGATATTATACTGCACAACTACACGTTTACGTATCATCAGTCTTCTCCACCAGAACCCAAGACCTGTGGGACAGGGGTTTTGTCTCTTTTCGTATCATTGTTGTACCCAGTGCCTAGAATGATTAGACCTCAATGAGTACTTGATGAATTTGTTTCAACGCTTCAAACTGGAATTGAAAAGGAAAGTCTATTTCGGGGGACTGAAATCTGCGAAATACAAAGCTTCGGAGGAATGACTGTCAAGCTTCCCCTCAAGTGGTCCAGGATGCTGCTCTGTGTTGGCAAGATTGAAGTCATCTCATCAGGAGAAATAGAGATGAGAGCCAAAGAGACAAGTCCTGCAAACCAGTAGGGTCCCTGGTTCCAGCTTGGAGTTGCTCCCTCTGTTAGCCGTGATAAACACTCCTCTGGGATAATCGTGTAGCTGGGGTTTCCATTACTTGCCATGCAGACAACCCTGACAAATGCAACGTGGCCGTGTACCGTCACTATTACCCCAAAAATAAAGGACATAATGGAAATGGGGGAAAAAAGCTATTCGGGAATAAATTAAAGGAGTGTTAACAGAATTTATCATTGTAAATGCTGCCAGTGCCTTACCTATGTCTTCTCAGGAGGCTCCCTTCCTGTCCTTACTCACTGCATCGAATTGTAACAACTGCCTACTCCTGAGGGCTTCTTTGGAAGTTCTAGGAGGGCAGTGTCCCTGGGAAAGAGGAAGAGAGTTGTAAAATAAATACCCCAGCTTTCTTGCTCCTTGGCTCGGACATCTTTGAGGTGTATTCTATGCCATTGCCCAGAGGTCTTTTGTGGGTTGAGTCCCAGTTGCCCCCAGTGGCTCCTGTTTGTGAAACCCCTTCCATGACTCCCTCCTGACCCCGAGTCCCCCTGCTGATGCCCACCCTGCTTCCAGGTATCAGGGCTCAAATGATCCTTGGCTCAGCTCTGCGTCTGATATAACCCAACCAAATGTAGTTTTCTGTATATAAAAATTTCCATTGAACACGAATAAATAAATAAATGTATAAATACAACTATTATAAATTAGTTTACAAATGAAAAGAGTTGAACCTCAAATAAAAACAGTGAACACACATAGTTCTTACTATATGCCAGGCGTTCCAAGAATTTCACGCGTATATAACTTTTTGATTCTCACGGCAACCCTGTGAGCTGGATGCCATTACTATCAGCTAAATTCAGAGACTTTTTTTTTAAGGTCTATTTATTTTTGAGACAGAGAGAAACAGAGCATGAATGGGGGAGGGTCAGAGAGAGGGAGACGCAGAATCCGAAACAGGCTCCAGGCTCTGAGCTGTCAGCACAGAGCTCGACGTGGGGCTCGAACTCACGGACCGTGAGATCATGACCTGAGCTGAAGTCGGCCGCTTAACCGACTGAGCCACCCAAGCGCCCCAAATTCAGAGACTTTTAAGGAACTTTCCCACCTTTACAACAGCTGGCAAAAGATGGAGCCAGGACTCACGCACCGTCCGGCTTTTATGTCTGTGCTGGTCGCCATGATACTATATTGAAGAAGTAATTTTTAAAAATTAATGTTCATGAATGCCATGCTAGCATGCGAATATTGTATACACTTAAATTGCTTAAATATAGTATATATAAGTAGCATAGAAAACTAAGGACGTTTGAGATCACTGTGATCTCAAGGAAGAGGGGGTCCTCATATAAATGGGAGCAGTTGTAACATGAACACTTTCCTTAAATCCCATGTTAGTCAATCAGTTGTTTATGAGAGTGATGTGTCATCAGCATGTAACTGTGAATGAGCATTGGCTGCTGGCAACCTCTGTGATCGGGGCAATGCAGCTCTTAGGGAAACAGTGGGTGGGCCTGGTGTGAAGCTAAAATCAGCATGTGTAAGGAGGTATCACCCTGTCACCCGTATGGATTTGGTACTGAACTGCAGCTAAAAGCTCGAGAGGTCTTCAGACTTGCAGCCCTGCCCAAGTGGCCTTGCTGGTTGCGTCCTCCAGGCTTGATGGTCAAGAGCCACTCGTGCAAAGCGCCGAGGGGACGCTCTGAGGTAGACAAGGAGGCTAAGATGCACAGTATACCCTCTAGGACCTTAACCTCTAGTGAGTGAGACAGACCTGTAAGGATAGCTTGGAGGTTTTTCCTTTTTTAGGAGAAAAACCTCAGGTGAGGTCATCCAGAGTTTCCACTTCATCTGGATTTACACACGTTTGCACAGCGTCTCTTCCTTGGCTTCACCTGCTGCGGCCCTGGTCGTGGGTGTAACTACCTCAGAAGAGGGGAGATGCAAAACAAACTGTTGAAGCCCCGGGAGCTCTGCGGGTGTTAACATTCTTCAAATAAGAGGAAGTCAAACAGCCTCTTGACTCGGTGGCAGAAAACTCTGCCCTTGCCACGCTGTCACTAAAAGCCTTTGCCCTCTTGCAGAAGCTGAAGCGTCTGTGAGTGGCCTAGACAACGTGCTGAAGAGAGAGGAAGTCGAGGGGGATAAGAACAATTTCCTTCTTTCTCAGGCGACCCACAGGAAACAGAGGGGAAGTCGGGTCAAACTGGCTTAACACCTCTGTCCTGGGAAATCCTATCAGGTGACTGAAAAGAAAACTTAACTCGCCAAGTCACTGCTTATTGCCAAGAGATGGAAGGCACCTTGGGGGAAACCCCCCGACCACAGGCCTAGAGAACCGAGCGACGCTGGTGTTGCTGAAGAAAGACTAGAAAAGTACTTCTTCAAATTCAACCTGGAGTGACAAATATTTCCGTCTTGAGTCTTTTCACTTTCC
The DNA here is from genome assembly GCF_007474595.2 of Lynx canadensis. Lineage (NCBI taxonomy): Eukaryota > Metazoa > Chordata > Mammalia > Carnivora > Felidae > Lynx > Lynx canadensis. The sequence goes on along the minus strand of NC_044309.1, from coordinate 92,637,665 downwards.
TAATGGAAGCATAGACTGAATGGTTTGTAATATGCCATTTAGATTTCCCCTCTTGTGATCGAATGGTTTTTTTCTTTTTCACTTTAGGAAGAAGATAATCTGAGAGAATGCAGGGCATGCCTGTGTGTATGTGTGTTTAGAAGGTTTCCTAACAAAAGCACAAATGGGACCAGCATGTAAGTCATGATCAGTGACTCTAATTAGCACATGATGTCTCTAATTTTCAAGAAGGGCAAATCATCTATCATTAAGTTTGAGGATGTTGAACCTTAATTAAATACACTGATGTATGCTTAGAGCTGTCTGGAGTAATAAATCTGCTGTGATCAGAAAAGAAGCAAAATTATCTGAAGAAGAAAAAAGATGAGAACTTTAGTTTTCTTATTTGACATTTCTTTTTAAAATGAAAAGTGTGGGCAAAACCTTTAAATGTCAGTCACCTCAAGTCCTTTGTGGAATTAGGGGAATTATAGTTAAAATAAGCAAGCAAACAAAGAAAAGCAAGAAAACAAGAAAAATATAGAAAGTGAAGATACAAAATGAAAAAGTTCAACGAGTAGCAAATAAAATGGCCTTGCAGACTTTTCCAACTGAAAAAGTCTTAAGAAGGTAACCCTCACAGGAAGGTGTATGAACAAACATACTTCAATGATCACGGTAAATATGAAGAGAATGGGTCATAAGAACAAAATAAGTCTGAGTTGGCACTGACAGTATTTGCTTTAAGGCCTTTAAAATGCATTTACAATTTTATCTTAAAGGTATTTTCTTTTTAGTTTATTTATTTATTTTGAAAGAGGGAGAATGTGCACGCACGTGATCTGGGGAGGGGCAGAGAGAGAGAGAGGGAGAGAGAAAGAATCCCAAGCAGTCTCCACGCTGTCAGCGCAGAGCCTGACGTGGGGCTTGAGCCCATGAACTGTGAGATCGTGACCTGAACCAAAACCAAGAGTTGGACACTTAACAGACTGAGCCACTCTGGTGCCCCTAAAGTTTTATTTTAAACTATGAGATACACATATGCCTTTATTTAGGTAAAAGCTGGAGTCAAGGTATGGGGCTTCAGTGGCTATATTAATGAAAGTAATGTGAATGCCTCCACAACGCATTAATGGCCAAAACCTAATAGAAGTTTATTTGTTTGTTGTGCAAAGTCCAAAATGGGTGTATCGGAGCAGCAGGTCTCTTCCCTTTTAGGAGCATCAGGACCCTTTCATTCTGTGGTTCCACCGTCTTCAGTGCTGGGACCATGAGGTTACTGTGCACATTTGCAACAAGCTGGGAAACAGAGAAGGAACAAGGAAGACTGCACATGGATGGTGGCAAACGTCACCTGCACTCACACTCCAGGGGCTAGAACCGTCATATGTCTACACAGAACTGGAAGGAAAGCTGGAAAATGTGAGCTGTGTGCCAGGAAGAAGAAATAGGTTTGGTGCATGTCGAATCAGTCTCTGTCCCCAAAGTCTTCCCAAATGGAAGGTACATAAGCTGATTCAGTACTGAGCAGTTACTACAGTGAGGAGCTTCTTCGCTCTGTTCAAGGATTGTCCTAAAATGTTCAAGGATTGTCCTAGAATGTTAAATAGGAAGACATTTCAAAATTCCACTGACGGTTCTGTCATTCCATGAGGTTCTCTGAAAGTCCCTGTAGAGGTCATTTTTCCTCTTTCGGCATCCAAACATCTTTGCCCTTCCTGCTGGAACTCTTGTTTCCTTTTGGAGAATCTCATCACCTCCAATATGCTAGACTGGTAAATCTGCCTTTCCTACACTCTCATCATGAAATCCAAAGGAGTATCAGTACATCCTTCTATCAGATTTCCGCCCCCCTCGTCACCATAGGATTAACTGTCAAGGGGCAGACAACTGACCCGAAATGAGCCAATGTGACTCACTTCCTTAGGGTTTGATGCAAAGATAGGAACAAAAGCATTGGAGTTTACTGATTCAGTCCTTCACGGTGCCCTGAACAAGGATTGAGTAGATTCCGGGGCTGGGGCCTGGGCTTGCCAGATACAGCTTATTTGTTTTACGCATGGTTTTTCAGCTTTGTTACCCATGTTATGAGCTCCTCCATATACATTCAAACAGTGCTGCCTCTTAACTAACATTAGTCAGATTCGTCTTTTAATATATGTAAACAAAGAACACTAAATGATACAATATTGAATGCGTCAAGCTTTCAGGACCAACCGAGGAAGCAGAAGGCATTCTATGGTTAAATGGCAGCTTGGTTGTTGGAGAGTGGTTAACAGCAAAGCAGAGGATTCAGCCCCACTCAGCTTTGTCACTTACTAGCTCAGTGACCTTGGACAAGTTGCTTCACCTCTCTAAAAGCCTCATTTTTCTCCTCAATAGAATGAAAAGAAATTTATCTTTCTTAGATGGTTGTCATAATTAAATGAGATCAGGCACATAAAGCACTTACCATGGGTAGCTATTATTTACTTGTAGGCACCATTATTTTAACAGGCAGAAGTATCTGGCAGCACAAACTTCTCTGTGAGCTTGATTGCCCTGAGGTTAAATGTAGATTTATTGAGATTTTCTTGCACTTTGCTGTCCTCCCACGGAGGTTAGAAACCTTCAGTTGATAAACTGTGTTGACCTAGAATGGCCTCAGCTGATTTGAGAAATTGTAACATATAGGTGAGGCTTTCCCGAAGTAACCACAACAAAGTAGTGAGGGTCACTACATATATCACTTAAACAATATTTTAAAAATAATTTCTACTTTTATCAAAGGAATAACATGTACAAGCACTGCTGTCGTCACATGTCATATTTCAAAAACCTCATGTTCTGCAAAATCTCTAACAATAACAAGGTTTAGGGGGATAAGTAGGTTTGGGACAGTCTATTTAATACCTCTCAAGCTTTACAATGAGAGCACCAACAAAAACAACCAAAATTCTAATCAAAACACAACGATTGTTAGATCTCTAGAGAAGTTACCGCCTGTCCTCACAGTGAATCAATCCTTTGTAGCCTTAAAATCTGGCTGCAGCTTCCTCTTTTGAGATTGGCCTTAAATTCCTATTAAAAACCCATCTGGGCTGCAGCCACTTAAATTAATCCACTGGTTGTAAGTAGGAGGAAAAATCTTTTCGGTTTCCTCATCTGCACTTGCTGCTTCCCCTTGACTGGAAAGTTAACAATTCTTGAATACATGACCAATCACCACTGGCCCTAACATGAAACACTTCTGTAACTTTTTGACTTCTTCCTTAAGGTCTTCAAATGTTGCAAAGCTTTCTTATCATGGTGAGAAAACTTGTACTTAATTGCCTTTTAAAACTGGGAAAAGTCCAGTATGAACGAAAGTGAATTCCACATTTGATCAATATAATTTTCCTGTTTACCAACTGGGTATAAGGTAATCATATCTATGAATATATATTGTATCACACATTTTATATACGATTATATTATAGTATACATATTACAAACAGATATAGATATAGATATATAATGTTATACCAGAACAAACTGTGTAAAAAGAAAAAAAATCACATAGTATTACCCAGTAATAGATTAACCTCGTCCAAAGAGGGAGGTAGCCTTTGCCCTCAGATGCTGGGAGGTAACCTCTAAAAGCTCTGTTTGATGAGTATCATTGTTTACCTGGGGACCTTGAGCCATCTCAGATAGTCTATGCTAACAATGTGATTTATGGTGGGTGTCTTGGGCCACAAGATATCAGCTAGACCTCTGGAAGGACTGGAGTCGAAGGTCGTCATGTGGTTAGTCAACTATGTCTATATAATCCCCAGTTAAGTATACAAACTAAAGCTTCGGTGTCTTTCCTGGTTGACAAAAATCTATGCATGTTGGCACATATCATTACCAGGAGAAGACTGTACTGGTCATCACTCCACTGGCCGAGGACAGACGGAAGATCTGAGCATGAAACTTTCTAGACCCTGCCCTATGTGACTCTCCCCTCTGCTGATTTTAATCTGTATTAAAATCTTGCTTTTAATAAAGCATAATGTTTTACATAATAAACCATGAATACAATGCCTTCTCTTGTGCTCTGTGAGTTCTTTTAGCAAACTATTAAACCTGAGGGTGGTACGGGGACCCCCAAAATTGCAGTTGGTGTCAGAAATGAGGCTGGTTTGGGGGACTCCAAAACTTTGCAAAAATTACAAAGCTTATAACAAAGCTTATGATACTACAAGCTCTCTGATCCCTGCTTTTCCATTCCTGAAACACACTTCTCTAAGGCAATCAGTTTCAGTTCATTTAGCTTCACTTCTTAGCTCAATTTCTACTTAGCTCTGTATCACTAAAAATTTTGTTCATTGCATTTTCCCCATTTTTAGATAACATCTATATACTTCTTTCTGTAGAAAATTATGATTGACTTATTTTACTGTATATTCATACATATAGCCTCCTCTCTCCTCTATCTTCCCATTGTAGCTATATTACAGTATTATTATTATTATTATTATTATTTTTTGGAGTGAAGTTTGTATTGCTGATGAGGGAGCTGAGAATAAAGCTCAAGCTAACAATGCCTCCTCACCCCAGGTGGGATACTTGTGACATTCCTCAGGCACTCCTGGCTGTCCTAAAGCTAAGAGAAGGAGAAACCCAATGGTTAACTGATAGAGATCACTGTCATGCAGGACATGAGTCGCCATCATTTTATATATGTCTTAGTAAATTACAAGAAAAAGGCAATCTTATCAGTAGCCTAATCTTCAGAAACATGTAGACTCAGTTTCCTGGAGCCCTAACATCACCCAACCCTCCAAAGTGATGTAGGGAACAAAGACAAGAAGGAAATGGCGAGTAAAATTAAATTTCCTTATAACCTGCAGCCCATGGACAATGCTTGAGACCAGTAGAGTAAAACGTTCCTCCAGGAACTCCCTACTGTCTAATGTTAATGCCTTACCAGAGGGGACATCAACCTTAGCTTGACAATAGCCAGGCCTCCAGTATTTTAATTGTCTTCAGCATATGAAAGTCCTTCAGGAGGCCTCCCTTTAGCCTTTCCCTCCCCCAACTCCATAGCTTATAATCAGTACAACCCCAGTGCAGCTCTTTCTGACCCGTGCTTTAATAAAATCATCTTTTTGCATCAAAGATGTCTCAAGAATTCTTTCTTGGCCATCAGCTCCAAACTCCCAACACTCCAAAATCCCATCATTATTATAATTAGGTAAATATTGTTCACAATATTTGTTGTACATTCTTGTATTTATTTCTTGTGCAATATTTGTTTTTCCTGGAGTTAATAATTGATGTTATTTGGTTGGTTTTCTCAGTTTTGCACACACACATCATTAATTCACCATCTCCCAGCCCCATCTCTGACAGGGATGAAGTTTCTCTATAGGCAAACACATATTAATTCTTTTTTTTTTTTTTTTTGCCTTGGTTCTCCTCACCTTCGGGTCCAACAAGTGCTGGTTGCTTTGTAAGCTCACTGAACAACTGTCTTCTTGGTACTAACTTCGTAACTTGTTGGAAAATCTCCAACCTTCTTTCCTGTGTGGGATTCTCTGTTTCCTGGATCCCAGGTCTCCTTCCTTGATTGGTTTTTCATTTTGGTCAACTTCCTCAAAATCCTTCATGAGAAAGGGTACATGGGAAATAAAGCTGTGAGATCTTGCACAAATAAAAAAATGTTCTTTTCCAAAACAGTTGACTGATAGTTTGGCTGAGTATGAAATTCTAGTCTGGACATTATATATTCAGATTTAATCAGATATTTGAAGGTATTATGCCATCAACCTTCAGCTTCCAGAATTGCTATTGAGAACTTAGATGACATTCTATTTTCTTATCCTTCTTATGTGACCTGCTTTTCTTTCTTGAACTTTGAGGATCTTCTTTGTATCCATGATTCTCTGAAATTTAATATGTATCCTAGGGTCGGTCTTTTGTTTGCTCACTTTGCTGGGAATTCATTAGGCTTTTCATTTTGGAAGCTAATGTTTTTTAACTATGGAAAATTAAATAATTTCCTTGCTAACTTTCTTCTGTTAATCATTTCTTTTCTCTTTATGGAGCTCCAATACTTAGGTGTTGAACTTCCTGAATCAACTCTTTTGTTTTCCTAATTATCTTTCTATTTTTCCAGTTTTCAGTCAATCTTTTTGTTCCATCTTAAGGATTTCTTCAACTTTATCTTAGAACCCTTTTATTGCTTTTTAAACTTCTGTTGCTATAGTTTTAAGTTCTGAGAGATCATTATGCTCTAAATGTTCTGGTTTCATGATCTTCTCTTACTTTTTGATTTTTTTCCTCTTCATCGTTTTTTTTTTTTTTTTTTTTTTTTACTCTGCTTTTTCTCTTTTTCCTCTGAATTTGTTATTTTTTTCTGTTTGTTTTTTGGCACTTTGTCTTTACCCGAATGTGTTTTCTGAAGTGTTTTGTGGTCATTTGTGGTTTTTTGCTTAATAAGAAGTTCCTAATTGTTGGAATGGGTACATTACATGCATAGATAGAGCATCCTGACTTACAAGCATCCTATTATGGTGATACTTGAAACTGTCATGTTTCATTAGGGGAAACCCTAACTGTCAGTATATCTTTTCCTTTGGGCTAATCAGTTTTCTTAAAGACAAATTTTCTAGTCACTTGGCTGGTGGTAATAAGTCTGACAGTAAGCATTTTGGAAGCCTAATGGTCTCTCACTGTTCAGTATATTGACTTTCTAGTAAATCTTAATCTCATCAAGACAATTCACTTCCTCCTCAGCAGTACTGGTACCAAGGACCTTTCTGAAAGGTAAATGTCCAGTTTTCAGACAAGGTTTGGCAGGGCTACTGGCTTGACTGAGTGGGCTAGAAGGGATCTAACTACATCTTACGTGTATTTCCACCAGCTGTCCTGTTTTCAATCCTCTCCTGAACTCCCTCTTTCAAAGGTTGTTGACAGACCAATTCTTGAATCTTCTGTGTATCTACATGGTGAACTGATTTTCATCTTGTTGAATTACTCTACTTGGTACTTATCACAGTGGAGAAGTCTAAAGGTGAAGTCAGTTATATGCTCAACCTCTCTTCATCTTTCATAACTATATTGACATTTTTCATCTGCTGATGTCTTGTTCTCTCTGTCTTTGAGGCTTTACAGACTTTTTATTCCTTTATTATTATTATTATTAATTATAGGGGTTCTGAAAGAAAGTAGAAGTAATGTATGTATTTGATCTTCCACATTTCATCTCCTTAAAACATATGATCTCCACCATCACTGCAGCAAGGGAAGAGAGAACTAGAAGTCTTCCTAGGGGATTTACTCAGTCTTTGGCTCAGAAATAACACATTGCTTAGACTTAAAATAGACTGGCCAGAAAAAGTCACAAGATCCCACTTAACTGCAAGAGGCTGTGAAGTGTTCCATGTGCCAGGAAGAAGACTAGATCTGGGTATTAAAAGATACAAGTAAGGTTGACCAACATTTACTGAGCTCTTACTAAATGTCAGGTATTGCACCTTTACACATATTTCCTAATTTATACTCATGAAATGCTTTGAGAAAGCTACAAATTACATCACCTTTTTATATCTGAAGAAACTGAAACACAGAGAAATGAAGTAACTCACTTCAACTTAACAGATAGTGAGGAGCAAAGTTATGACTGAACCCAATGGCTTGACTCCAGAGCATTTGTACTTAACCACTGAGTTATTTTTCCTCATACTTAATTAATCCACAAAAGTTTATTGAGGAATAATTTTGTGCCAGACACTGTGATAGATATACAGAAAAAAATATGAAAGAATCTGTGCCAAAATGATAATGGTGTTTATTTATGGGTAGTAAAATCATAGGTGATTTTTTTCTTTTCTTGTGCTCTTCTGAATTGTCTGTTTTTTTTTTTTAATTTGAAAGATCCCATTTAATTTTATAATCATGAAAACTCTCCATTTAAAAAACTTACAGATGGGAATTTGGCTCAGGTACTTCATACATTGTCTCAAGGATTAAGGACACAGTAATAATGACTTATCAGAAGCTGTTTTAAAATACTTATTATTGGGGTGCCTGGATGGCTCAGTCGGTTAAGCATCTGACTCTTGATTTCAGCTCATGTCATGATCTCACGATTTATGGGATTGAGCCCCATGTTGGGTTCTGCGATAAGAGCACAAAGCCTACCTGGGACTCTCTCTCTCTCTCCCTTTCTCTCTGCCCCTCCCCCACTTATGCTCTCTCTCTCTCTCTCTCTCTCTCTCAAAATAAAGAAATAAACATTGAAAAAATAAAATACTTATTATTTATTGAGTGGTAGTGGATTCAGAATTCCTCCTCCACATAACCTGGGGAAAATCTAAATCTGCTATATGCAACTTTTATTATGAGAGCTAGAAAGGTATGTCTCCCTTGGAAAAATGCATGTTTTCAAAGGATAATGCCATTTTAAGGACTGCCCAGAGGATAACTCACTTTTTTAGGTCATTGGGAAAAGAAGCACACGGCCTTTAGGATTAAGTACAAAGTGTGGGAGGTATTCCTTATCTGATCTTACAAATTCTGTGTGTCTTTCAAGGCTCAGTTCAAATTCAAAGCTGAAATTCACCTTAAATTCAGAACTTGAGCCACTGATGAAATTCCTCAACTTTTCCATCATTTGGACAATTATTTCTCTTTCAATTCATAAGTCTGTTGGAGTTTGTACCTCATGCACCTTAGTTCTTAGTGATGTCTTATGTTCTTCATAAATCACAGTGATAGAAAAATAGAATGTTAGAAATGGAAGAAAATACTGGGGTGCCTGGGTGGCTCAGGCAGTTAAGTGTCCGACTTTGGCTCAGGTCATGATCTCGTGGTTTGAGAGGTCGAGCCCTGCATCAGGCTCTGTGCTGACAGCTCAGAGCCCGGAGCCTGCTTCAGATTCTGTGTCTCCCTCTCTCTGCCCCTCCCCTGCTCACTTTCTGTCTCTCTCTGTCTCTCAATAATAATAAACAAAACGTTAAGAAAAATTAAAAAAAAAAAGAAATGGGAGAAAATACAGTTCTTTCTTTAAAAAAAATTCGTTTATGTTTATTTATTTTGAGAGAGACAGAGACAGCATGAGTGTGGGAGGGACAGAGAGAGAGGGAGACAGAGAATCCCAAGCAGGCTCTGCACTGTCAGTGAGGAGCTCCATGTGGGGCTCAAACTCACAGAACTGTGAGATTGTGACCTGAGCTGAAATCAAGAGTTGGACACTTAAGTACTTGTGCCCCCCAGGCACCCCCAACTCTTCTTGTAAAGATGATGTAGCTGACACATAAGGCATAGGTAAAGGCTTTGCTTAAAATTTCACATCATACCAGCAGCAGATTAGGACCAGAATTTGAGACTTCTCTCTGCTAGACCAAAGGTCTTTCCCCATATAACTTCATGGGCTGCAGTGTTTTTCTTTTTTTAAAAAAATTTTCATTTAAAGTTTATTTATTTTTGAGACAGGGAGAGACAGAGCATGAACGGGGGAGGGTCAGAGAGAGAGGGAGACACAGAATCTGAAACAGGCTCCAGGCTCTGAGCTGTCAGCACAGAGCCCGACGCGGGGCTTGAACTTACAGACCGTGAGATCATGACCTGATCCGAAGTCGGACGCTTAACCGACTGAGCCACCCAGGCACCCCTGTAGTGTTTTTCTCTAATACTGATGTTCTCAGAGGAAGAGATAATGTCTTTTATGTCTTTGTCATTTGAAAGAACTTATCTATTAAATCTAGGTAAGAGGCGTAGTAACAAGTATACCTTAGCCACAAGAAGGAACATAGATAATGAAACATTAATGAATTGGCCATACCTATGTAGACTTCAGTGTTGAAGAGGATGCAGAGGCTACATCTCAACTTTGACATAGGAAAGAATGCCATGACTGACTAGTGATATCTGCCCTAGGTATAGAAGGAGGGAATGTAATGCATGTGTCAGGAATGTTTTTCCCTGCATACAATAATCAGTCCTCTTCTACTGTATGAACCTCCCAGGAAGGATGCACATGGAGAAAAGAAGGAGAGTATGGATACCTACTCAGTATCCAGAATAGAGGAATCGACCCCAGTTACCAATGTGGTGACATATGCTCCTGTTAGATTGTCTCACTCTTAACTTCTTTGTAACCCCTAAAACTATAGGCATATAGTAGGTGCTAAATAAGGACTTACTAGTTGATTGAAATTAGGATATAAACAAACACTTTCACAGCAGAGGTGTCCCATCCTTCTTTGATTTCTCTGTGTCAATCATAGTTCTTGGCACTTAACAGGTGCTTTAAAATTCCTTGTGGAATAGAAATATGACCGTGGAAGCATGGCCTTAATCTGTAGGTTATCAATGCACAATCCCATCTGATTTAAACTTGAGTGTATTGTGAGCCAATGACTGTATTACGTAAGAATAGTGTCTTCTATATTCTTTGAACCACCTCTCAAAGTTGCCAAGATGGCATGAAAGAAAAAGGGGGACTCAGAAAACTCTAACATATGGGATTTTATGAGTCAAATTGTGGGGAAAATCTGACTCCGCATGGACTTCCATTCTGTATGTCATTCTTCCGTAGGCTCAGCTTGCATGATGTCAGGAGTTCCAGGAGTCAAAATAGCGTGGGGGCATAGATCCAATATTGACTCATACTCGGTGGAAGAAATCTACAGCAAAGTCTGGATGAGATAATTTGGTTGTGAGTGCTAGGGATATGACTGCTGATCACAGAGGAAAGAGGGTAACCAAGGTGTAAATTTTGTCTTACGATTACCTACTCAGTTAAGAATGAGGATAGCATGAGACAAGATCGAAAATCTTGCTGACGCTTAATGAATAATCATAGCCAGTTTTCAGAAAGAAAGTCTAGCTGAAAAGAAAAAAGAAAGTTTTCAGCCCCTTTGTTTTAGTAATATGGTCACACTTGGGCTCCTGGTGGGTTTGTAAAACTTTTAAAGGATATCTTGGTGGTGAAATATTCTGCAGTCTCAGTGTTGGCTGAACCAACGAAGTGTGAAACCTCTAGTTTGCATGTATAACACAAGGTGTTTTACAGGCAGAAAAGAGAGAGAAATGTCTTCTTTGGTAAAGTTACAAGACAGGAAAAGATCATAAAAAGGAAATACAATTGTAGTGACAACATTCTGTAGTGACAACCAAAGATTCATATGGTGAGAAATGAAGATCTAATGGAATGTGATATAAGACCAGTTATATAATTTGTAGGAACCAGCACAAAATGAAATGGGGCCCCTTTTAAAAAAATTATTAGGAATTTTAAAAAGGTAACAAAAGAGCATTTAAGCTAAATGTAGGTTCTTTCAAGCGCAGGGTCTTGATAGATTGTATCATGTCCATGAAGTTGGGCCTGCTGGCATGTCTGAGAATTTTAAAAATCTTATTTGCAGTCTGACTCTTTTTTTGAAGAATTTAAAAAGTGACTATTATCTCACAAATTCTGCAGAAAAAAAAAATCCCCAAACCAAAAAGACTGATAGGATGTAATTATTTGGATTCACAAATGTAACACAGTTATAGACATATACAATAATCTTAATAGATATTGATTGATCGGGGGACAGGTAGATTAAAGATCTTATTTCTAGACTTAGCTGTACATTATCCAGTTGAATGAATTTAAGCACACCACTCTGTTTTTCTGGGTCTTGGTTTACAAATCTAAAAAAGTGAGGGAATAAACCATAGATAATCTCCTTGATTCCTTAATTCTGTGCTGTGCTTCATCATGTTATCAAGAGTTATTAGAGCTTGTATTTTAGTAATGTAGTTACTAATCCCAAATATTTGGCCATATGATAAATATATTCCATATATATATATATATATGTATATATATATATATACACACACACATATATATGTGATTTTGAATAAGCATTCTCAATTCACAAACTCCCAGATAATATATAATTCCCAATTATCATCCCCAGTATTTTTTTTTTAAGTAGGTTTCATGCCTAGTGAGGAGCCCAGTGTAGGGCTTGAATTCACAACCCTGAGATCAAGACCTGAGCTGAAATCAAGAGTTGGATGCTTAACTGACTGAGCCACCTAGGCACCCCTGGACCCCACTATTCTTAATTCTTCACCCCAACACCATATTCCAGTGGATAAATCAAGGGATGGCCAGGCCCAATTTTTACTCCTTTTCATAAAGTTGGAAATATTCCTTCCAGTAAGTCACAAAGAATTTGGCCGTTGGTTTCCTAGATGGTGGTGAGTGCCGATGGTGTGTCACAAGGTTTTGATAAGACTTTCTTGTCCGTCTGTCACTTTGTGAGCACATTATCGGGGACATATTTTTCCTTGAGGAGAGCTACAACAGAACTTGTAATTTCCATACTTTTCACTTGTTTAACATGAGGCTTTTGTCCCACAGATAGGTTTTGATCTTGTTTATTCTTTGGGAAGATAGCCCCTCAAAGAGTTTTCTGGCTTTTGCACATAAAACAAAACATGGAATTGTCCTAGTAAGTAGGGATTGGCTAAAGAGGCATAGCATCATGTTTCCAAAATTAACCATAAATTCTATTTAATTAAAACCCAGCTTCCTACAGGTTAGCTATGATAGCATTGTGATTAGAACTTGAGGGAAAATAACTCAGAGCAGATCTTCAATTAAGCATTCAGGTTCCCACTTATTCAGAACTATGGGTAAATCTCTAGGTCAATATGCTTTTAGGGAACAAACGAGGGCTACAAAAGCAATACAACAATTTCTGGTTTTAGGGAACACAGTCTAACATGGGAGATGACACATAAATCTGAGAATGAGGGGTCAGTGCTCTTACAGAAGTATGAACCAAGGGGGTCTGGCTGACTCAGTCAATAGAGTGAGCGACTCCTGATCTTGGGGTCATGAATTTGAGTCTGACGTTGAGCATAGAGTTTACTTAGAAAAAAAAGTATGAACCAGGTTCTAAGCCTGAGTAGAGGATATCAGTTTAACTTTAATAAGGGTATTTTGGGAGAACCTGTGGAGATAATGGTTTTTATGTGGGGCTTGCATGGATGGGCATCACTCTGAGGAGCAGATGACAGGGAAGGGAACCCAAGGGCAAAGGAATAACATAAGCCAAGGTTCATGCTGTGTTCTTTTTACAAACGACTAATCATCTAACCTGCCTAAAGAACAACACATAACTTTTCTCGAGTGCTTACTGCATGCCAGGCAAAATTCTTAGCCGTTCACATGGATCATGTGATTTAACTTTCAACTGAAGCCTGGAAGGAGGTACTAATAGTCGTCCTGTTTTAAAGACGAAGAAACGGAGTCATAGGAGAGTTAAGAAGCTTCCTCCAAATCACATAGCCAGATAGCAGTGGAGCCAGGATTCGAGTCCGTATCCATAAACATAATAGTCCAGGGTTTAGAGCATGCAGGTTGAAATGCAAGGTGGGCTGGAGGGTGGAGGGCTTTCTGTACAATCCTGAAGTGTTTTACTTCAAAAGTAACTTACTGAGGGAGGAGAAAGAATCCTATTTTTTTATTTTTATTTTTTGTATTCGGAAGGCAAAGAAAAAAAAAGATTCTCCATTATTGTTTATTTGGTTATTAATCGACCATCTAGAGCTATACTGTTCAAAACCATAGCCTCTAGCCACATGTGGCTACTGAGCATTTGAAATCTGACTTGTCCAAATTGAGACATGCTGTAGGTGTAAAATGAAGGCTGGATTTCTAGGATTTAGTATGAGAAAAAAAAAGTAAAATATCTGAATAATAATTTTGTGTGTTGGTACATATTAAAATGATATTTTGGATAGATTGGTTTAAATACAATATATCTTAAACATTATTTTTCCCTGTTTCTTTTTACTTTTCTTAAGAAAGCTGCTAGAAAACTTTAATTTATCTGTTTACCTTAGATTATATTTCTATTGGGCCCTTTTGGTCCAGGGCAATGCAAAGCTGTGGTAGATATGTCACTAACCAACTTTGATGAAGGACTTCCTCACCACCTTGGTCTTTGAACCACATTCTTTCCTTGCTTTCTGGTCATTTGCAAGAAAAACTTTAAAAGGCACCCCCTTTGTAAAGGTTGGAGCACCCCTACAATTTCCTTTTTTACTTCCTCCCGACCACAAACAAACGATCCATGTGCTTTGTGGATGAAAACTCCACATTTTACAAGGGGAAAGGAGGGAGGTGCAAAAAAATTTCCAATCCCTGAATGGTGTGAAGTAAAAGTGCTTTCAAAGGATCCCACAAGAATGGTACAGGTGGGCATAATGGGTCTGTCTCATCGTCAAAAGACCCAGGGAGTTGAAAGGAAACTCTAACTACAACACCAAAATGCCACAAAACCATAGTTATTAATACAAGCTAGCATCTCTGCCTATCTGTCACCATCTCATCTGAAAAAAAAAAAAAAAAAAAAAAAAACTTGTGAAAATACGTAATCCTGAGGACTTCAGCTAGGTATAAATACCAGCAGCAAAAGGAGATGTAGTACATTTTTCTGATTGTCTGCTGGTCGGCTATTAGAAAAGAAAGATCGGCTAAATCCTTCGGACCTGATCAACTTCATCCCGGAGCTACTGATATCAACTACTTCGGCCTAACTCTCCAAAACGATGAATTACACAAGTTTTATTTTCGCTTTTCAGCTTTGTATAATTTTGTGTTCTTCTGGTTATTACTGTCAGGCCATGTTTTTTACAGAAATAGAAGAGCTAAAGGGATATTTTGTAAGTATGACTTTTTAGTAACACTCGCTGTGGTTGAGATGAATGCATGTTGACTTGGAGTTGTGTCTATGATAGGCTGCCATCTCTAGGCCATAGTCATCTTGAGGAGACTTGGTGTAATGTTGCCTGTTTACCAGAGGCGTTGTTTAACTACATGATCTAGATGTTGTTTTTACCCTCTGCTCAACTTGCTATAGAGATTTAGGGGGCATTCATCAATCTTCCAGAAGATGGGAATAATATGGGTATAAAGGACAGTGATGTCGATAATTTTGTGGTGAGAATCTATTAGATTGTGATGTTGGGTAGTGTGCCTATTGAAACAATGACTAGCCATCTAGATGATCAGAGTACGCTGAAAAATCAGGAATGATGGTAGCAATGGAAGGTCAGGGTTAGCATGAAGAATGGTAATCTGACATAATTAATGAAAGAATGTGAGGTCCTTAAGTTCGGGCTTAAAAAAAGATTACAAGTGTTTTGCTCCAAAAAATGGTTTCAAAGTTCTACTGCCGCATCTAGATGATCTAGGAATTATTCTTGAACTCAGTCACTCGCTGAGATTTTGTAGGAGTTATAATCTGGCTCCTATTAAAAAGGTTTTCATTTTGTTTTATGAGCTTTTTAAAATTTTATTTATGGTTAATTAAAATAGTTTTTGCATTTCAAAAATTTTGCTATTGGTCCAAAATGTAGCTATTATAACTGTAGCTGGTATACTTAATATTCAAGCATTCACAGGCTATTTATTCTCACATCGTCAAATCAAATCTCTCTCTCACACACACATTTGGAACTATCTTTTAAAGCTGACATAATGCCACATACGAGGGCACAGGTAGATGTTATGAAGACCAGTACCATAGGGGGGCAGTATTTTATAGTGATATGATTTGGCTGAAATTTTTTTTTTTTTTTTTAACTAGGCTTGAAAATACTTTCTTTTCCTTACTATAATTATTTGGGATAATTGAAGTATCACTGGTCTTCTTGAGTTCATTTGTAATATTGCAGTTTAAGAGTATACTAGAAAATAAGAAAGCTAAAATAGCATGATGGTGTTTGGCTATATCCAACACAACAGCTTTAATAGTGTTGAAAAGAAAATCAGCGAATATTGTCAGCACTAAAACTTGAAGTGCAGTTTTAGGGAAATTAATGGACTAATTGTAAACCATGTTTCTTTCTTTTTTTAGAATGCAAGTAATCCAGATGTAGCAGATGGTGGGTCGCTTTTCGTAGACATTTTGAAGAACTGGAAAGAGGTAAGCTGGGTATTTCCATTTGGCTGATTTTCTTGTTGCTTATTTTCTGATGCATAAATTCACATCGACCTCTCTTTGTGATCTTTTCTTCCAAGGAGAGTGATAAAACAATAATTCAAAGCCAAATTGTCTCCTTCTACCTGAAAATGTTTGAAAACCTGAAAGATGATGACCAGCGCATTCAAAGGAGCATGGACACCATCAAGGAAGACATGCTTGATAAGTTGTTAAATACCAGCTCCAGTAAACGGGATGACTTCCTCAAGCTGATTCAAATCCCTGTGAGTTGATCTTAATTCTTTCTTTGGTTTCATTACAGAGGATCTTGCAAAATACCTAATTTCCAGAAAGCTGATCAGCTACTGGGTACAGTTGGTAAAACTGTGAAATGAACCCATGGCCCAAACTCCTCCTTAGTAATTCCATTTGTGCTTTGGGGTAATTTTGCTAAGCCTGTACGGAAATCATTTAATTTTGTGATTTGGGGAAATGCTGGCATTGTCTCTGCAGTGCAAAGGCAGGTGAACGGACAAATCCAGTGAGGAGGAAACAGTGAAGGAGTCGAGGGGAGTATCGAGAAGCACTTCTCTCATCGCCCCTTTTTTTGTGTGAGGGAAATTCTCTTGCTTTGGCTGGGAGGCTGCAGGTCTTAATGGAGAGTGCAGTGGGGAGTAGGGGGTGGGAATGGAGAAGATTTGTGCCCTCCTCCCAGCTTGGCCACCAAGGAACCACGTGACTTCAGATGACTCACAGTCCTGACTGGTGCTCACTTTCCTCATCCTAGAGAGAGCCTTTTGGGCTCACTCTAATTTCTATGGTCTCCTTTGCTCTAAAACTGTATAATCACATGGATATAAAAAAGGGAATGAGATAGCAAAAACTATGGCCTTTGAAAAGGCACTAGGTGCATTCCCCTGCCAGGCTCTGGTCAACCCCTCATACTGTGCAGCCCAAGTAGCGGTAAGAAAGTGTTTTTGTTTTCAGAGAAGAAAACAGAATTTATATTTATGAAAAAATTGTTCTGTCAACTTTTGGATGCTAAACCGTCTCAGCTGGAGACCTCCGTCAGTTCCCAA
The DNA here is from genome assembly GCF_007474595.2 of Lynx canadensis. NCBI lineage: Eukaryota > Metazoa > Chordata > Mammalia > Carnivora > Felidae > Lynx > Lynx canadensis. Next base: position 92,620,663 of record NC_044309.1, on the reverse strand, counting down.
GCCTTACCTGACGAAATTGTCTTGAGTCTTAAAGTTATGGCTTCTAGAAGCTGAAAGATAACTTTGAAGCATAAAGATGAATCACATTTTCCAAAATTTTATCTAGGAGACAAAGGCCTCCTGATTCCTCTGGGTGTGGCTTTGATGTAATAGATGTGAATGAGAAAGGGAGGGGTCCGGTGATGACTTACCCTCTCAAGATTTGGCAGCTGTCACTCTTCCTGGGCCTGCCTCTCACTTCTCTCAGATAAGCCCTCTCAGATCAGTGCTTGTTCTTCAGGATCTCTCTAGTCTCAAGGTGGTACAAAAGTGGTTTGGAACATTATCAGACCATTACTCTTGTCCACTGACAGTGTTTTCCAATGTTCAGTGGATCTCCTCCGGCCACATGCTAGAGCCTGAAAAAGTCCTCATTCCTGACCCAGTGCTGCCCCTGGCTTACTGTTCAGTCCTGGGTGAATCTCTTAGTTTCCTGGTGATACTTTGAACACCGGAAAGTAAAATTTATCACTTGCAAATGCAGCTCACAGAAACTTTTTTCTACTCTGCTGTAACTGGGCCTTGAAACAAAATCTGTGGGTCCCGTCCTTCCCGGAAGCTCCAAGCCTCCTGCTTCATGATGGGCGATTTTGAGTGAGCTGTCAACAATTGCGTCCTCTTGCTCCATTGCTAACATATTTAAGAATGCTATGTTTTTTAATAATTAGTTCTGAAGCCTAGATCCCCCTAGTTATTCTCAGAAATGTAGCAAGGTGGCCATAGTGTTTCCAGTATTAGAAAGAAAAATCGTGGCAGAGCCAAGATGAACGTAAATGCTCCCTATTTTATTAAACATGAATTCACCTAAATGGTCCTGTAGGTTAGAGTAAGGAAATAGTTCAGTTTGCCGGGATAGAAAGATGCAGGGAAATTTGCTGCAATTCCTAATTTTAAACGTTCATACCAGTCATTGATGACTGCCATGTAAATATGATTAGTGTCTATTTTTAATCCCATTGTGGAAGTGATGAGACTGAGCTAATTTGGGGGAGATGAAACATTACAGTATTCATCTGTCCTAGACTTGGTGTTTGCAAAGTACTGAACCTGTATTCATGGTTCTCAAACTTTGGTGAGTAACAGAGGGACCACACAACTTCCTGGGTCTTCTCTGACTTCATGTATCTGGGTCTCTGAGTTCTTCATTAGGTCTCCAGGTTGTTCTACTACATGCCAAAGGTGAGGACCATTGACCTATAGTAACTTATTTGATTAATCAAAGACTAATTAAAGTCCAAGGTGGGTAGAATCGGTAGAGAGCCTAGAGGTGATTGAAATAATCTCCTCATTGTTTCGATGAGAAAACAGAGGTTCAGAGAGGTTAAGTGACTGGTTCAAAGTCACAGTTATTGCACACACAGGATCCAAACCCACATTTTTTATCACTCCACCTCAAGGCTCTTTTCGCTATATAATTTCGGGAATTCTCTAGCAGTAAATTTAAGGATGTGTCATGTACCCCATCATATTACAGCACAACTGGCAATTTAATTACAGTTTTAGTCTTAAGTGAAGAAACCATCATTGTATATTAAGGTAATAAATTGACAATGAAAATCATTTTTTTTGAAGGAGTAATTCCATTTTCCTGATAGTAATAGCAGAATATCCTGATGGCTTGTATGCTTGATATTAATTTTGCTGCTTTCTTTTCCAACAGGTGAATGATCTGCAGGTCCAGCGCAAAGCAATAAATGAACTCTTCAAAGTGATGAATGATCTCTCACCAAGATCTAACCTGAGGAAGCGGAAAAGGAGTCAGAATCTGTTTCGAGGCCGTAGAGCATCGAAATAATGGTCATCCTGCCTAAGATATTTGAATTTTTAAATCTAAATCTATTTATTAATATTTAATATTTTACATTATTTATATGAAGAATATATTTTTAGCTCATCAATCAAAGTATTTATAATAGCAACTTTTATGTAATTAAAGTGACTATTAATATATATATTATTTATAATTCCTGTATCCTGTGACTGTTTCACTCAGCCCTCTCCCCTTCTTTTTCCTGACTAACTAGGCAAGATTATGTGATTTCAAGGCTAAATCTCAGGGACCAACTAGGCAGCCAATTTAAATAAGACTCTGTGGGTTGTGCATTTATTTCACTTGATGATACAATGAATGAAATGATGCCATCCAGTTGCTGCCTATTTGGGAACATGTCTGTGTTATGAGCCACTGCTCTAACGGCATGTCAGACAGCACTTGAATGTGTCAGGCGATATGACTTGTCTCCTGATTAAGAAAATAGCATTTCTTTTCATGCCTGGTGGTTCAGAATATCACTGACAACTATGACTGTACCCAAATGGAAAGTAATTAATTTGTTTAGTTTATGAATATTTAATATATATGAATAAAGTATAATTTCATAACTCTTCATGCTGTGTCAGACTTTGTCTAAGTGAGGACTGGGGTAAATGAACTATACTCTAAGGAGTTAGTAGGAAGAAAGTCATTTTTTAGTTGTGGAAACCTTAGAGTTGCGTTTAGCCCCAAATGTGGTGTTTCTCTCCACTGGCAATTTGTTGGTTTCCACTGTTCCATGTGGCAGCTGTTTGAGTTATCTTTCTAAAATAGAATTTAATTACATTACCATTTACTTTGGAGCTTCTGCCATGGAAAGTAATCCAAATTGTTTAGCTTGGCACGCAAAGATTTATTACTACACCTTCGTCAACTCCCGACGGCATCCTTTATCTAGGCCTCCCCCATCTCCGCTGTCCACCTTGGGCAAACACCACCGGCTATGGAATAGTGAGTGTGAGCTCTAAGGCGAGGGGTCTGGATTGGAATCTTGGTTCTGCCATTACAAGTCGTGTGACTTTTAATGAATTATAAGCGCCAGTTTCCTTATGTGGGAAAGAATAATTGGGCCTTCCTCATAATCCTGTGGTGAAAGTTCATTCTTTCACTCAAGAAATATTTATTGGAGCAACTACTATGGGTCTGGTAATGTTCTAGAGACTTAAGTTACCATCATGAACAAAACAGACAAAAATTCCTGCCCTTGAAGAATTTCAAATTTAGCAAGGGGGAGACAGATCATAAACCAAATACATAATATGTTAGTAAATTGCATACTATATTAGAAGGTGTTAGGTGCTGTGCAAAAAGGGTACGGCAGGATGGGGGAAGTGGGAAAACTTTACAGCTGAGTGGGTGGGCTAACGGGTTAAATGGAGTGGTTAGAGTTGGCTTCATTGAAGAGATGACTTTGAGGAAGCACTTGTAAGAAGCAAGGGAGGTAGCCATTCAGATTCCAGGCAAGGGGAATATCCTTACAAAGGCTCTAACGTGGAGATTTGTCTTGCATGATAAGAGAAAAGGCTAGATCTGTCTGGAGTTGAGAGAGAAGTCTGGACAGTTGATATACATTTGGGAGCTGAGGCATATAGAACGTATTTAAAGACCTAATACCAGGTGAACTTGTGAAGTTCATGAGTTTACAGAGTGAAGAGAAGGAGCTCAAGGATTGGGTCTCCAGGCATGCCATCATTAAGAGGCTAAGGAGAAGGGTGCCTGGTGGCTCAGTTTGTTAAGTGTCCAATTTCAGCTCAGGTCATGATTTCGCGGTTCATGAGTTTGAGCCCTGCATCGGCTCTGTGCTGACAGCTCAGAGCCTGGAGTCTGCTTCGGATTGTGTGTGTGTGTCTCTCTCTGCCCCTCCCCTGCTCATGCCCGTCTCTCTCTCTCAAAAATAAATAAACATTAGAAAAAGAGAGAGAGAGAGAGAGACTAAGGAAAGCCCAGCAAGGGAGACTGAAAAGAAATGGCCAGTGAAGTAAGAGAACAACCTAAAAAGTGAGAGAGACACCCTGAAAGCCAAGTGAAGAAAGGGTTTCAGGAATAAACTGTGTCAAGTGTAGATAGGTCTATTTAGATGAAGCTGAGAAGTGACCCCTGGATTTAGCAACACGGAGATATTGGACAAGAGCAATTCTGATGTAGGGTAAGATTGAAAGCCTGATTGCAATAGGATTAAGAGAGACACTAGAGACAACAAATCTGGATAAATCTTCTTAGAAGTTTTGCTGGAAGAAGAGCAAAGAAAAAGGTAGTTGTCAAGATATGGGAGATGAAAAGAAGTTGTACATTTTTTGGTTGTTGCTTTTGATGGGAGAAGAAACAGCATGTTTATGTATTAATGGAAATAATTTAACTACAGAAAAAATAATAGATGATGTAGGAGAGATGGGGAGAATGGCAGAGTGGCTTCATGAGTATATAAGAGAGGTCAACTGCGGACACAGGAGGTATTGGCTTTAAGCGGGTGCATAGAAAGTTTATCATTATTAATAGGTTAGAAGGTAGATTATGTGGTTGCTAATGTTAGCAAGTGGTTAAATGTGATGGTGAGAAGTTGGAGAAGTTTTAACTACTTGTTTAAAGTTTTTTCAGTGAAATAGGAGACCAAAGTTCACAGAGGAAGTGTTGGAGGCTTGGGACGAGCAGAAGAATGAAAAGATCACGGGAATGCAATGTGGATTGCCAGGCAGCTTTAAGGGCTCACTTGAGGTCCACAATCGTGAAGTTAAGGGACACCAGTTAGTGTAACTGAGTGGTTTTCTCCATCTATATAGAGTTATTGGTGAAGATACAGAGTAGTCAGAGAGTTACATTTAGCAGACTTTAATTTGGCCAAGGAAGTAGGACAGAGGAAGACAGGACAAGGAGGTTATGGGGATAAATTGGCAATAAACTCTGAGCTGATTAAAGACGGGAAGGAATATATCCAAGGTGAAGGAGGGTGAAGAAATAGAAGAAAGGATATCTGCCCCACCTCCAGCCCCAAAAGATGAGAGAAAACCAGCCACCATTTGAAGGGGACAAAGGTGAAGGCGTGCCCTTAGGAGAGAATCAGTTTATGTTTTCAGTATGAGGAAGTTGAGGTGTAATGGATTTAGTTAGTTCTGGACTGTGAATTTCAGAAGACCCAGTGAGTAGGGGTAGGATAGGAGGTCATAAAAGAGAATGTACATAAGGATGTGTTCTGAGTCTTGGACTTCTTATGATCACTGACATAAACAAACATAATGGGTATAATGAGATCAGTTCTGCTGGCTTTGGGGCATATAGTGGTGGCAAGATTGTGAGTGTCAAGGACAGAAAGGGATAGGTGCCCAGAGCTTCCTTCTCAACTATTTAGCTTAACCCTTTCATAAAAGTAGGAAATAGGGGTGGCTGGGTGGCTCAGTCGGTTAAGCATCTGACTTCGGCTCAGGTCATGATCTCACGGTTCGTGAGTTCCAGCCCCGCATCGGGCTCTGTGCTGACGGCTCAGAGCCTGGAGCCCACTTTGGATTCTGTGTCTCCTTCTCTCTCTGCCCCTCCCCTGCTCCTGTTCTGTCTCTCTCTGTCTCAAAAATAAATAAAACATTAAAAAAAATAAAAAAACAAAAAATAAATAAAAGTAGGAAATAGTGAATAGTTAAGTGAAAGTTCATGTACATGGATCAGTTTGGTCATTGAGTAATCAGTGGTCATCATTTTGATTACTGGGTAGCTACGTAACAGTGGGTAAGAGTTGATTCCAAAATTTTGAATCTTGATGAGGCAAGATCGAAAAGAAATTGGGCTGATCTTGGCACAGCTGCAATTGATATGAGCTGCTGTTGGCGTCTCCGCTCATTAGTACTAAGACTGATCGATGCATCATTTATGATATCAACAGATAGAGGACTGCTGTGAGATTATCTTGTATGGACCATAGAAGCAGACCATACCTCTGTGGAAGGGATTGGAAATTCCAACTGTCAATTGTCTTGAGAAGTGATTAACCATGAAATGGGAAACGAAGCCCCAAGAGGTGGGCCTTGGTTTAGCACTGCATAAACCACCCCCCTCTCTGTGGTTGGTGTTAGTTTGGGGCAGGCTTTAAGACATGGAGTGATATAGACTTTATTAGGTGATGTGATGGAGGCTGGGAATGAGACAGAGAGAAGACTCTTTAAGTGAACTTGAGTTGAACTTGCAGTAGTTCTAAACTATACACTGTATGTTCCTTCCATTATATGCATACCTATTCTAAGAAGTATTATAGGGCTAAGAGAAGGGGTAGCCTGTGCTTTAGGCTAAGGGACCTAGGAGACAGCACTGGTCAGGAAAATACAAATCAAAGCCACAATGAGATACCACCTCACACCTCTCAGAAGGGCTAAAATTAATAACTCAGGGAACAATGCTGGTAGGGGCAGTCATCTCCTTTGGCTCATGAGCATCAGGGATAACAGCCAAAGCCCAGAACAGGAGGATCCTCTTGGATAAAGTCCCACCCTTAGCGACTCCCAGATATAGCTGGTGTATCCTTGCTGGCAGAGTGATTTTGACAACTAGGCAATTGGTACATAAGCATTAAGGGTCCTTGAACTTTCCTCTTCTTTTTCTTGTCTTCTCTTCACTCTCCCTGCCTCTTCCAATCTTGAACAATATAACCCTAAAGCAATTATGTGCATTAGAGTAAAGTAGGCATCAATAGTTGTATACTATGGGAAGTCAAATTCCAAGCAAGGTGAGAAGGGTGTACAGGCAGGGGGAAAATCTGGTGTGGAAGGTGTTAGAGCCTGAGCAGAATATGGAGAATGTTCAAGAAGGAATGAGAAGTATATTAGATTTCTGTTGCTGCCATGATAAATATCATAAACTTAGTTGAATAAAATAATACACATTTATTATCTTATAGCTTTGAAGGTTAAAAATCCAAAGTAAGGCTCAATGGGCCAAAATCAAAGCATCAGCAAGGCTTCATTCCCTCTGGAGACTTCGAGAAAAATCTGTTTCCTTGCCTTTACTAGCCTCTGGAGGAAACCTCCATTCTTCAGCTAGTGGCTTCCCTCTTTCTTCTCCAAAGCTAGTAAACTACCATTTTCCAATCTCTCTCTTTCTCTCTCTCTCTCTTATTCTGACACTCCCACCTTTCTCTTATAAGGGTCCTTGTGATGACATTTGGACCACTTCGAGAATTCAGGATAATGTCTCCATGTCGAGATTTTTACTTAATCATTTCTGAAAACTTCCTTTTGCCATATAAAGTAACATTCAAGAATTCCAGGAATTAGGATATAGACAACTTTGAGGTGGGGGGATAATTATTTAGCCTACAAAGGGAGGCGGAATGAAATGCAGCACAGTGAACATCATTAGTAAAGAAATAAAGGAAAGTTGTTGTTACCAGATAGGAATGCAATGAAATGAATACAGCATACCTTCTATGGTATCTCTGTGTGAGATGTGTAACCTACGCTCATCATGAGAAAACATTATATAAGCACAAACTGAGGCATGTTCTATAAAATAACTGGTCTGCAGTCTTCAATGTATTAAAGTTATGTATGTTAAGGATATGCTGAGGACTGGGAAATAGTTTATACTGAAATGGATTATAGAGACATGGCAGCTAAAGGCAATGTACAGTCTTGACTAGATCCTTTATCTATAAAAGGCATTTTTAGAACAACTGGTGAAGCTTGAATGGGGTCTGAGGATGAGATGGCAGTTATATGTCATTGTAAGCTTTCTGATTTGGACGGTTGTATCATAATTACGTAGGGAGTGTCTTTGTGTTGGAGATGCACACTAAAGTATTTAGGGGTGAAAGGGCATCAGGTCAGGAACTTACTTTGACACTATTTAGGGGCTATAAGCTTTTTCAAGTCTTCTGTTAGTTGGTGATTGTTTCAAAATAGAAAAAAATATGAAAAAGCCACTGTGAGATTATTTCAGAGTCACAAGCTGGTAAAGTCTAAACTTCTGGAGCTACTTTGTTCCTATCACACCAGAAAACTTAGAATTCCCACGTATACATGTAACAAGTTGAATTTTCCAAAGATGATCACATTTATATATTTAATCCATCCCCATGCTTTTCTTATAAGGGGACTGACATTTTGTTCCACTGAGAGGTGGAGTGTACGTCCCTCCTCTAAATGCTGGGCATGGGCTTGTGACTTCCCCCACCAGTGGAGTATATGGAAGGGAGGCTCTGTTCCTTCCAAGTCTAGGATGCAGCTTTTGCCTGGCTTTTTCCCACACCACCACCCCTCCCCACCTCAAGACATTCACCCTTGGAACCCATCATCATGTTAAGATATTCAGGCTGCAACTAATCTTTGACAAAGCAAGAAAGAATACCCGATGGATAGAGACAGTCTCTTCAGCAAATGGTATCAGGAAAACTGGGCAACAACATGCAGAAGAATGAAACTAGACCATTTTCTTATACCACATGCAAAAATAAACTCAAAATGGATGAAAGACATAAACGTAAGACAGGGAGCCATCAAAATCTTAGAGGAGAAAACAGGCAGAAACCTCAGCTGCAGCAACTTCTTACTTGACATGTCTTCAGAGGTAAGAGAAAGAAAAGAAAAAATGAGTGTTGGGATCTCATCAAGATAAAAAGCTTCTGCACAGTGAGGGAAATAATCAGGAAAACTAAAAGGCAACTGACGTAATGGGAGAAGATATTTGCAAATGCCAAATCAGATAAAGGGTTAGTATCCAAAATCTATAAAGAACTTATCAAACTCAACACCCAAAAAACAAATAATCCAGTGAAGAAATGGGCAGAAGACATGAATAGACACTTTTCCAAAGAAGACATCCAGATGGCCAACAGACGCATGAAAAGATGCTCAACATCACTCGTCATCAGGGAAATACAAATCAAAACCACAATAAGATACCACCTCACACCTGTCAGAATGGCTAAAATTAATGACTCAGGAAACAACAGATGTTGGCGAGCATGTGGAGAAAGGGGAACACTTTTGCACTGTTGATGGGAATGCAAACTGGTGCGGCCACTCTGGAAAACTGTATGGAGTTTCCTCAAAAAATTAAAAACAGAACTACCCTATGACCCAGCAATTGCACTACTAGGTATTTATCTAAAGGATACAAAAATGCTGATTCAAAGGGGCACATGCACCCCAGTGTTTACAGCAGCACTATTGACAATAGCCTAAGTATGGAAAGAGCCCAAATGTCCATTGGTTGATGAATGGATAAAGAAGATGTGGTGTGTGTATATATATATATATATACACACACACACACACATATACACAATGGAATATTACTTGGTGATCAAAAAGAATGAAATCTTGCCATTTGTAACAACATGGATGGAACTAGAGGGTATTATGCTAAGCAAAATAAGTCAGAGAAAGACAGGTATCATATGATTTCAGTCCTATGTGGAATTTAAGAAACACAACAGATGAACAAAGGGGAAAGGAAGCAAAAATAAGATTAAAAACAGAGAGGGAAACAAACCATAAGAGACTCTTAAATACAGAAAACAAACTGAGGGTTGCTGGAGGGCTTGTGGGAGGGGGGATGGGAGGGCACTTGTTGGGATGAGTACTGGGTGTTATATGTGAGTGATGAATCACTAATTATTCTTGAAACCATTATTACATGATATGTTAATTAACTTGGATTTAAATAAAAAATAAATGAAAGAAAAAAGAAATTCAGGCTGCACGGGGAAGTCATGTGAAGACGTTCTAGCCATCAGTCCCAGTGAGGCTTCCAGCCAACGCCAGCATCAACCACCAGACATGTGTGTGAACAAGCCTTCAGATGATTCTAGCTCTAAACATTTGAATATTCTAGCTGAGGCCTCAGACACCAAGCTGCTGCTTGTGATTAAAAAAAAAAAAAAAATCATGGCAGACTTTCAGTTTCAGTTCTGACGTATAAAGAGCCTGGACATTGTCACTTCAGTCCTTAAAATAAGAAAAAAGCTGGACAAATTGAAAATCGATGACTTTTCTTGGTCTTATCAGAGAACTGAGTTTGCAGGACGAACTGCCACCACAAAATCTGGAGGGACTAGAAAATCCGGAGAGTCACAACCAATATCTGCTTATAGGAAGCAGAAAAGACTGGAACCATCAACTGGTAAGAAGACTTAAATAATCATTTTGACGAATTGCTGGAGGCTGAGTGCAGACTAACTGAGGGAGTAACTCCTGAGGACTTAAGTGTTAGGGCTTCCCCCAACACTTTCATGGGATTTATTTATAGGAATCTCCTTAGATTCTCATGGTGAAGATATGAGAAAATTTCCTATGGCCTTGGCAGGGAGGAGGGGAAGAGAAATCTTTGTCAAATGTGTCTAGAAACAATGGTCTTGTCTCCAGGGGAAAAGACCTTACCAGAATCTTATAAAGAGCCAGGGAGGATTCTCCTCCAATTCCAGCCTCCTCTGGTCTTCCTGTGTCACCTAAAGCTATATAAAACGAAACATGTGTGACGATCACAGCCCTAAGACACGGGCCACAAAAACATTGAGATTTTTTTACATAAAAAAATTTTTTTAATGTTCATTCATTTTTGAGACACAGATCGCGGGCAGGGGAGGGACAGAAAGAGAGAGAGATACAGAATCTGAAGCAGGCCCCAGGCTCTGAGCTGTCAGCACAAAGCCCAGCCCAATGTGGGTCTTGAACCCACAAACTGTGAGATCATGACCTGGGTCAAGTTGGATACTCAATCGACTGAGCCACTAAGGCACTCCCCTGAAACATTGAGATTTAATGGGAAGATTATAGAACACTCACCTACTTCCCCATATCTCACTGCATACTATTAGGACCCCGGTATAATAATAACTGATTACAGTTAAAGAGAAATTACACAGACTCACTCTGAGGAATGGTACTTAGGGAAACACAGACATAAAGAAAGGAGACACCAGCAAGGATACTAGAGGCATTTGAAATCTTTGGCATGCCAAGAGGTAAGAAAAAACACAGGCTGAAGAGATAAAGCAAGCATCAGAACCAGACTCAGGTATGAGATATGATACAGATGTTGAAATTATCAGGTAGGAAATTTAAAACAACTACAATTAATATGTTAAGAGCTCTAGTGGATGAAATAGACAATATGCAAGAACAGATTGGTAATGTCAGCAGAGAGATGAAAATTCTAAGAAAGAATCAAAAGGAAATGCTATAAATAAAAAGCACAGGAACAGAAATGAAGAAAGCCTTTGATGGGCTCATTAGTGGATTCAACACAGCCAAAGAAAGAATCAGTGAGCTCAGAGATGAGTAAATAGAAACTTCCCAACCCAAAATGCAAAGAGAAAAAAAAGTGAGGGGAAAAAAAAACAACACCACCAAAACCAATCCAGAATGAAGCATCCAAGAACGGGAGGGCAATTTCAAAAGAGATTACAAAATTACAGATCCATGGCGTGCCTGGGTGGCTCAGTCGGTAAAGCATCTGACTTCGGCTCAGGTCATGATCTCATGATCCATGAGTTCGAGCCCCGCGTCGGGCTCTGTGCTGACAGCTCAGAGCCTGGAGGCTGCTTCAGATTCTGTGTCTCCCTCTCTCTGACCCTCCCCCATTCATGCTCTGTCTCTCTCTGTCTCAAAAATAAATAAACATTAAAAAAAAATTACAGATCCTCAAGAACACCAAGCAAATTCACATAAAGGTATATTTAGGAATATTGTATTTAAACGCAGAAAAATAAAGGCAAACAAAAAATCTTGAAAGAGGCAAAGGAAAAGGAAAATGCCTTACCTGGGGAGGAACAAAAATAAGAATTACAACAGATTTCTTGTCAGAAACCATGTGTGTTAGTTTTCTATTTCTGCTGTAACAAATAACCACAAATTAACTGGTTTAAACCAACACAAATTTATTATTTTACAGTTCCAGAGGCCAGATGTCCAAAATCAGCCTCAGAAAGCTAATCCCAAGGTGTCAGCAGGGCTGTATTTGATCTGGAGGCTCTAGGAGAGAATCTATTTCTTTGCTTTTTTTGGACATCCTAGAGGCTGCTTGCATTTGCTTGACTCATGGCTCCTTTCCTTCACCTTCACAGTCAGAAACATAAGGCCGAGGCCATCTCTCCAGTTCTCTGTCTTCTGTATCCCTTTTCTACTTATAAGAACCCTAGTGATTACAAGGGGCCATCCAAATAATCCAGGATAATTTCTCCATCTCAAGGTCAGGGGATTACTAACCTTAGTTCCATCTATAACCTTAATTCTTATATTCCATTGAATCTAACAAATTCACAGAAGTAAATAAATGGTATACGGATGAGAAAAAAGAAATAAGACTTCACAGATGACACCATTGCTATGCCAATAATCCCAAGGAATTGACAAAAAAAAAAAAAAAAAAAAACAACCTCTTGGAACTAATTAGTGAGTATAACAAGTTTGCAGAATACAAGGTTAATATGCTTAAGTCAATTACTTTCCTAAATACCAACAATGAACATTTCCAATTTGAAGAGCACAGAAATAGACCCTTACAGATATAGTTGCCTGATCTTTGACAATGTTGTAAAAACATCTCAGTGGAGAAAGGATAGTCTTTTCAACAATCGGTGCTGGAAAATTGAATGTCCACATGCAAAAACAAAAATTATCCTAGATAAGAACCATAGCATTGATACCCATAAAAGTGAAAAAACAATAAAAGAAATTTTGGATCCAGCATCAAAGACTTGTTATTTTTTCTACATCTTGCATTGCTGTTGTCTATTAATTATGAGATTCTGGGACACTGGAAGACTTTTATTTGTGTATTCTTTGGTGTTCCTTTGGAGGAAGATTGGTGCTTGACTGATACTAGTGAGATGGATTATCTGGACTGATGCTGATGCGGCAGCCAATTCCTGAGAGACAAGACTATAATTTCTACATTGTTTGAAATGACAATAAGTAACACAGTACATTAAAACTAGCGAAAGGAAAAATGGATTACACACTCTTGTTTATGAGAAAGGAGAAATAAACAGTTAAATTGGAAACAACATGGAATCATGAGCTTTTTTTTAAAGGGTCATTCCCTGAGGTCACTCTCTTCTACCCTGAGTGTTCATTTAAAAGATTTCATTAGGCACCTCCAGTACCTAGATTTTGGTCTTCTTCACCAAAAAATAAGGGCTCCTTGAAGAGGTATCGATACTATATTTGGAATGGAAAAATTCAAGTTGAGCTCAGGACATTTTGTAGCCTGTTGCTTGTTGCCTAACATTTTGTTGGTATTACTGTCAGTCCTGTAACAGCTATGCAAGTTGACTTTATTCTGCTTTATTTATTGAGTGCTTGGTATATGCCAGGCTCTGTGCTATACCCTTTATTGTTACTACGAACTCTTGACTCCTCTAAAAAAAAGCACCTGTTGATTAACCAAAGCTCTCTCTGCGTAATGGAAAGAAAGTTTGACAAAGCCGTACTAATGTCGTAAAGAGGGGAAGTCAATGATGGATATTAATAGGGCTTAGGGAGTATGGGTTCAAGTGGCTTGAGAAGAATCTTTCAAAGAAAGGGGATTGAGTTGGGGGAATTTTGTGTTATAGTAATATAATAGTTTATATATTTATATAATAGTTTAGGTCTAGTGGAAATTGTGAGGCAAGTTTCTGTTAAATAATAAAAATTCACTTGAGTACATTTTAAAGATCTAATTGGCTTTATTAATCAGTTCATGAATTGGGCAACATCCAATCTAGCAAGTAGAGAAGAGCTCAAAAGGGTTATAGACAGGGAAAGTTTTTAAAGTCAGGATAAAGAAGTCATAAACAGAGAAAAAAGATTATTTCAGGTGAGATCACCTCTGTTTGGAGAGAAAAGGGTCTTAATAGGTAGATATTCTATCTTCCTTTGGGGGATGAAGAGGACCCATGTGACAGATTACCTTACTGGTGCTGACCAGACAGTTCCTGACTGACCAGTTAAAACTACATTTTTAGGGGGTAGAAACTATAGTTAGGTGAGGTATTAAGTCTCAGCTTACTGACTTGAGGCCTTAACCTCAGTGACACCATTTTGGTCCTATGGTTTTTCTTGAAGGAAGAAATAGTTCCTTGAAGGAAGGAATAGTTCTTGAAGGAAGTTCCAATATGTAAGCAGTTATTTGATTATCAGGTAAGCGGTCTATTGCCTTAAGGAGATTGTTTGTCCTAAATGAATTTTCAATATCCTAAAGCAAACAGTAAAGTTATAACTGCTTGACAGCTTAATTTTCCTGGGGAAGAATTCCTTAGAGCAAATAGTTCAATCACCTTGACCCACGTGGTTTCAGGTCTCCTTCCTGTTAGTCAAGCTGTGTGAATGCTGGCAGCCTTAGTCCTCACTAATGACGTAGATGTCACGGGTGTCCTATGACCTCTGGCTCCTGTAATGATGTTTGGAGTTTATTTTTGACATATTCTAGCCCTTATATAGGGCTTAGCTCCTCAAAATAACACACTCACACAAAGGCATTAATACTCATTAATTCAGAATGTGTTCTAAAAGTTTCATTAAGGCATTGAAGGCAAGAACAATGATCACATATTCAGAAGGTTTTTGTGTTCAGTTTTTACTTAAATGTACTATAATAGGGGATAGGGATTTTTCTCTTTTCTCCACACAGTACCCAATTTCTTTTCCTATCAGGATTTTGTTCCAGGAACTTTTAGTTTCTCACTCTTTTATTATAGAGAGTCATTTTCCCCTCTTTCTTTCAAGTTTGACTGGCATGGAATCCATTCCCTGGGGCTTTCAGCTTCCAGTGCAAGATTTATTAATCATTTCCAACAAAGTCAGGCTTCCCTATAAAAAAGTCCAAATTTTTTATAGTACCAACTACTGAAAAGAATATAGTTTTCCTTTTTAGTTTTACTATCTTCTTTGTTTTTAATGATAATTTTATGTGCTAGCCATCATTAAATGGTTACTCTGAATGGATAGGTGATTGAAAGAATTGAAGAACATTGAAGTAATTTTGGCTTATCTGGAATGTAATTAGCATCTGAGTGCTTATAAGAAAGGAAAAATATCTTTCTTCTTTACTCTTATAAATGCTTGACTCCTTGTTCTTCTTGTAACAAATGACAGATTAATAAGAGGAAAGCATATTGTTCCAGTTCAAGATGGTGACATAGGAAGACCCTGAACTCACCCCATCCATGGAACACACCAAATTACACCTATCAATAGAACAATTCCTCCTGATGAAGAACTGAGGGCTGAATGAACAGTTACTGAACAACCAAAGATAGAACAGCAGGAATACAGCAAAGGAGACAAAGACACTGTAAGGAAGAGAACACCCAGCAGTGGGGAGGGATAGTCCTGAGGGACAGGGAACAGATTTCTCCGTCCTTGGACACAGAAAAAAAAGCTGTGGTTTAAAAGAGCAACTAGTACAGAAAAAAAAAAAAAAAGACAACACCAAAACTCTGGGGTGAGGAGCTGTGGGAAAACTCTCCAGATCAGAATGACTAGAGAATGAAATGGTTTCTGTTCTTATCTCACCTTAAAAGCCTATACCAGAGAAGATTGTGACAGGCAGACTCCGTTGTCTCAGTGAGCTTGCAACTTTGGCCCGCGGAGGGTTCTCAAGCCCACACCAGCCCTATCGTGCTAACATTTTCTTCCCCTCCACCTTAAAAACCCATACCAGAGCAGGGTCAGGATGCCATGAGGGATGGGTTTGGATGCCACAACAAAAGGGTCTCAACACCATAACTGGTGGATGTGGTCAAACAGGGGGAACTTTCAACCTCAGCAAACCCAGGGTCTACAAGCCCAAACCAGCCACCCTGTGGTATTGGGGCACAGAAAATAAGCTGCAGTTTTATGTGTGTGTGGGGGGAGGGGCGGGGGTTGTTTTTGTTTTACTTTTTATATTTGTGGGGGGTTTTGGGTAGTTTTTTCTTTTTGTTTTTTTTTTCTTTTCCTTGTTCTCTTTTCCCCCTTTTTTCCTTTTTTATATTTTAATTATTTTTTTTCTTTTCTTCTTTCTTTTTTTCTTTCTTTCTTTCTTTTTTTTTTTTTTTTTTTTTTAATAAAAGGCCATGTTTTAAAAGAGTAACTAGCATATACAATCACAGCTCCAGTCAGCCAGTAAAAGACATCAAGCATACAGTCTGCACAGGGGGACACCATAAATACGATCATTCTTTCAAGTTTAGGAAAAATAGCCATTTCATCTAAGCCATAGAAATAAACCCAGAAAGTCAAGCAAAACAGGAACACAGAGGAATATGCTCCAAAAGAAAGAACAAGGGAAAAACTCAGAAAAAGAACTAAATGAAACAGAGATGAGCAATATGCCTGATAAAGAATTTAAAGTAATGACAGTAAAGATACTCACTGGGCTGGAGAAGAGAGTGGAAGAACTCAGTGAGATCTTCAATAAAGAGATAGAAAATAGTAAAAAGAACCAATCCGAGTTGATTAACTGAAATAAAAAACACACTAGATTAGTGGATGCAGAAGGATGAATCAGTGATCTGGAAAATAGAGTAATGAAAAACACAAGAATACTTTGTCCTGCAAGGTTATTATTCAGATTTGAAGGAGAGATAAAATTTCCCAGACAAACAAAAGATAAAGGAATTTCTTACCACTAAACCAGCCTTATAAGAAATGTTAAAGGGATTTCTTTAAGTGGAAAATAAATAGCCATAATTACACATAAGAAAAATATGAATGAAAAAGATGTAAAATAGATAACATATACATAAAATACGGAGAGGGGAGTAAGAAGGGAAGCGAATGACAAAAAGAAAAAGAAAGACTAAGAATGTGTTTGAACTTAAATGACAATCAAACTAATATGGACCACTATTAAGATATTTTATGTGAACCTTATGGTGACCAGGAACCCAAAACTTATGATCAATATACAAAAAATAAAGAGAAAGAAAGCCAAGCAAACCACTATAGATATCCATTCATCACAAAGACAGAGCGCATGAGAAAAAGAAAGGAATAAAGGACTACAAAGCAACCAGAAAACAAAATTTTAAAATGGTAATAAGTACAAACCCATCAATAATTACTCAAAATATAAATGGCCTAAATGTTCCAATCAAAGACATAGAATGGCACAGTGGATAAAAAAATAAGACCCACCTATATGTTGTCTACAAGAGACTCACCTCAGACCCAAAGATATGTACAGACTGAAAGTGAAGTAATGGAAAGACATTCACCATGCAAATAGCAATACTTGTATCAGACAAAATAGACTTTAAAACAAAGAGTGTAACAGGAGACAAAGAAGGGCATTACATAATGATAAAGGGATCAATCCAACAAGAGAATATAACAATTACAAATATCTATGTACCCAGCATTGGAGCACCTAAATACATTAGGCAGATATTAACAGATATAAAGAGAGAAACTGATGGTAATACAGTAATAGTAGGGGACTTTAACACTCCACTTACATCAATGGATAGATCACCCAGACAGAAAACCAATAAGGAAATGATGTCTTTGAATGACACGTTGGGCCAGATGGACATAACACATATATACAAAACATTCCATTCCCAAACAACACTTTCCTATCAAGTGCACATGGAACATTCTCCAGAATAGATCACATATTAGGCCATAAAACAACCTTCAATAAATTTAAGAATCTTGAAATCATACCATGCATCTTTTCCAACTACAATTGGATGAAACGTGAAATAAATCATGAGAAAAAAAAACTGGAAAAAAAACACAAACATGTGGAGGCTAAAGAACATGATACTAAGCAACCAATATGTCAGTGAAGCAATCGAGAAGAAATAAAAAAATACAAAGAGACAAATGAAAACAAAAGCACATAGTCCAAAATCTTTGAGACACAGCATAAGCAGTTTTGGGAGAGATGTATATAGAAATACAGGTCTACCTTAAGAAACAAGAAAAAACTCAAATAAACAATCTAACTTTATACCTAAAGGAACTGGAAATAGTAGAACAAACAAGACCCAAGGTGAGTAGACGGAAAGAAATAATAAATGATGAGAGAGCAGAAATAAATGATGTAGAGACTTAAAAAAAAAAATGAATGAAACCAAGAGCTACTTCCTTGAGAAGATATACAAAATTGACAAACCATTAACCAGACTCATCAAGAAAAAAAGAGAAAGGACCCAAATAAATCAGATCAGAAATAAGAGAGGAGACATAACAACTGACACCACAGAAATACAAAGGATTATAGGAGCAAACTATGAAAAATTATATGCCAACAAACGAGACAACCTAGAAGAAATGAATAAATTCCTAGAAACATATAATCTTCCAAAACTGAACCAGGAAGAAGTAGAAAATCTGAACAAACTGATAAAAGTAATGAAATAGAATTGGTAATCAAAAAAATACCCCAAAATAAAAGTCCAGGATCAGATGGGTTCACAGATGAATTCTACTAGACATTTTTTTAACGTTTTATTTGTTTTTGAGAGACAGAGGGAGACAGAGCATGAGGGGCGGAGGGGCAGAGAGAGAGGGAGACAGAGAATCTGAAGCAGGCTCCAGGCTCTGAGCTGTCAGTACAGAGTCCAACATGGGGCTCGAACACATGAACTGTGAGATCATGACCTGAGCTGGAATCTGATGCTTAACTGACTAGCCCTGAATTCTACCAGCCATTTAAAGAAGAGTTAATACCTATTCTACTCAAACTATTCCAAAAAATAGAAGAGGAAGGAAAGCTTCCAAATACATTTTGGAGAACGGCATTACCCAGATATCAAAATCAGACAAAAACACCACAAAAAAGAAAAAATAGGTCAATATTCCTAAAGAACATAGATGCAAAAATCCTCAACAAAATATTAGCAAACCACACACAGCAATGAATTAAAAAAATGATTCACAACAATCAGGTGGGATTTATTCCTGGGATGCAAAGATGTCTCAATATTTGCAAATCAATCAATATCAGGTGCCACATCAACAAAATGAAGGAAAAAAAATCATATAATCATCTCAATAAATGCATAAGAAGCATTTGACAATATTCAACATCCATTCATGATAAAAACTCTCTACAAAAGAGGGTTAGAGGGAACATACTTCAGCAAACGAAAGGCCACATATGAAATACCCACAGCTAACATTATTCTCAATGGTGAAAAACTAAGAATTTTCCCTCTAAGGTTAGGAATAAGATAAGGATGTCCACTCTCAACATAGAATTGGAAATCCTAGTGACAGCAGACAAGTAAAAGAAATAAAAGTCATCATATTGGTGAAGAAGAAGTTAAATTGTCACTGTTTGCTGATGACATGATACTGTACATATAAAATTGTGAAGATTTCACCCAACACTACTAAAATTAGTAAACGAATTTAGTAAAATTATAGGATACATAACTAATACCCCAAATTGATAGCATTTCTATACACTAACAGTGAACCTGCAGAAAGAGAAAACTTGTAAAAACGCCATTTACAATTGCACCAAAAAGAATAAAATACCTAGGGATAAACCTAACCAAGGAGGTGAAAGATCTGTACTCTGAAAACTATAAAACACTGATGAAAGAAATTGAAGATGATACAAACAAATGGAAAGATAGTACATGCTCATGGATTAGAAGAGTTAATACTGTCAAAATGTCCAGACTCAAAGCAATCCCTATCAAAATACCAACAGCATTTTTCACAAATGTAGAACTAATAACACTAAAATTTGTGTGGAACCGCAGAAGACCCTGAATGACCAAAGCAATCCTGAGAAAGAAGAACAAAGCTGGAGGCTTCACAATTCCAGATTTCAACTTCAACGACTACCCCAGTTACCATCAAGAGTTGAATGGATAAGGAAAGCATATTATATATACACGACGGAATATTACACAGCCACAAAAAGGGTGAGATCGTGCCACTTGAGACAACATAGATGGAACTTGAAAGTACTATGCTAAGTGAAAAAAAATATAAACAAAAGCAGAGTCAGAAGTACAAATACAGAGAACAAACTGATGGCTGTCAGAAGTGGGGGAATGGGGAACATGGGTGAAGGAGAGAGGAAGATACAGGCCTCCAGTTATGGAATGAGTAAGTCGGGCCAAGAAAAAGAAGTGCACAAGGAATACAGTCAGTGATATTGTAATAACGAGGTAATGGGATGGATGGCAGCTATTCTTGTGGTGGACAATCTTGTCATATCACTAAGTTGTACACGTGAAACGAATGTAACATTGTGTGTCAACCGTACTCAAACAAAAAAAAAATTAGAAATTAGAAAAGCATAGAAATTTCTCAAATTCCTTCAGCTTGAAATATTCAATACATTAAGGTGCCATATTTTGGGATAGCGTGTCCTGAACCCTGTCATGATCATAAAAGAAAACACAACAGCACAAGAGTTTCATACCCTGCTCTCTTTACCTAGAATAAGAAGCTGGTAGCCTCACGGCAAGGCTTCTCTGGGGAGTGTGGTGATGAGGGATCAAAGGTGAAAATGACATCACCATCTGAGTGGCAGATGTAAAACCATATCAAAGAACCATAGGCATCCTGGCTATGGCCACACCCCCACCCCGGCGTGTGTAATAGTCCAGTGTAAAATAATACTAGTGAGCAACTAGTGAATATGTTCTGTAGTTAAGAGCCCTTGTTCAGGATTCAGTTAGACCTAGATTTCATTAGGTGCAAAACTTTAAGAATGTTACTTACTTGAGTATTCAAGGCTCATTTCTTTCATCTTTAAAATGGAGATCATAAAGTCATTGTGAGGATGACATTTTAAAAACTGCATGTAAAATGCCTGGATGAGAAACAACGCTGTTTAAAGAGTAACTATTATTTTTATTGCTACTTTTGTGGACTATCGGTGAATCATTGTTATTAGTTTTCCCATGATGACAAGTCTTCTTTAGTTTTCTTGATCTGAAGAAATTTTTACTTCTAAAAGAAGAAAAGAGAGAGAAAGCAAGTAGTTAAGGAAAGCATTCACAAGCGGTTGATTTTGTCTTAATTGTATTTTCACTAGCATAATGTATTATTGCTTAGGCTCATATGTAAGTTTTGTGAGGCCTCATGTCTTGGTGTCATCGGGGGGAAGTAGGACTGGACTGTATAAGACTTGTGAAACTTACCTGGCTTCAGAAATTTGGGTCAAAAAGGAGCAGAGCATTCTGGAAGTCAGTGAGAGGCTGTGATATGGCAGTTTGAGGACAGAGAGAGGGCATCTAGACTGTAATTCAAACTGAGGACAGATGTGGTATGATTTTTAGAGATCTATCCATAAAAGGTGGACCCCCAACTGTTGAGCTGGGTCTCCAGGGCAGCATCTAGTCCTGAGCAGGGAGCTTGCAGCAGGGTGAGTGGGGGGGGTGAGATGCTGACCTGGATGTCTGGTCAAGGGCACTGCAACAACTCAGAAAGACGAAAGGGCAGGGAGTCTTGGGGCTTGAGGAATCAAAAGAGCGTCAGAACTTCTCTGATGCCTCAAATCCCTGTTAAGCTCCTGTGGAAATAAGAATGACAAGACAATTATGTCCTGCCCATGTCAGTATTGGCTCAGGCTGCGGGGTATGGGCAGGCTGAGACTGAACCCACAGCAAGCTGGGAAAGGCCAGCATAGGGGGCTGACAGCACTTTCCTATTTTTTTGCTTGTTTGTTTGTTTAACGTTTATTTTGAGAGAATGTGCATGCATGCGAGCGGGGAGGGGCAGAAAGGGAGAGAGAGAATCCCAAGCAGGCTCTGCACTGACTGATCTCACTGACAAACCATGAGATAATGACCTGAGCCAAAATTAAGAGTCAGATGCTAAACTGACTGAGTCACCCAGGTGGCCTCGATAGCACTCTTTAGATGGGAAAAGAAACATGAATTGTAAACAGCTTTGTAAGAAGTCCAAATGAATCAGTGGCCACATTGGGATAAAAACTCTATTTGACTGAGGTTATGACTCTCCTTGGAGCACTCACTTTTCAGAACTACCAAGTATTTTTGAAGATCTGGTACCATAAGGCATCAGCTGTGAGACCTTGACTAACTCAAAAGATATTGGGAGGATTAAATGATGTAATGTTTGTGACTGAGTACAAAGTTCTGTGTAAATGTGAGGTAGTGGGATGCTAACACAATTCCTGGGAGGACCCTATGATCCTTTGGGGCCAAGACTCATGAACTGTATGAGATGAGGAAATACAGCAGGTTTTTTGATTCTTTGAGGCTTCAAAAACCAATGAAAAACTAAATCTTTAAAACTTATCAGCTCTTACTTATAAAACTTGCCTTAAGAAAGGTTTTGAGGCTCATATTAAGAATTTGTTTTGCAATTGTTTTGAATCTTTAACTCATTTGTTTTCCCTGTATTTGACCTTGAACCTTCCCTCCCATTGAAAAAGACCATTCAGCGCTTGTCTCAGCGAAGTTATATACCCATGGGAAGTAGAAAAAACCCACCTCCACTTAAGTTGGAAAAGCCTACGATGTTAAAATAATAATAATAAAAAGATTTATGATATAGACAAATGATTCCAGAGAGAAAACATCGCAAGCCAGAAGATCAAGGCTTACCCCGACCCTGAGACCAGCCAACGACTCTCCTGGCTGGAAGGTACAGAGGAAACTAGAAATACAGTGGTGGGGGGAAAGTGGTGAGCTCTGGGATAACAAAGAGCCTGAGAGAATCATTGGACCAGAATAGAGTTTGTAACTATAAGTCAGCCAGCTTCTGCTTGAGCAAAGTAACCACACATCACCTAGACTCAAACAAATAGCATTTTTTAAGGGACATTTTCCTTGATTTTCACAAGGCATTCTGGGAAGCCTGGTCTATTTCAGTCTGAAAAATCTGTTTATGTCTCACCAAACCCTAGTATATGATTTTGTGTCATACTTAAACAAATACGGTTGACGTTCTTCCTACTCCTGGTCACTGCAGCAGTTAAAGAATAGTACGATGGGGGCGCCTGGGTGGCGCAGTCGGTTAAGCGTCCGACTTCAGCCAGGTCACGATCTCGCGGTCTGTGAGTTCGAGCCCCGCGTCGGGCTCTGGGCTGATGGCTCAGAGCCTGGAGCCTGTTTCCGATTCTGTGTCTCCCTCTCTCTCTGCCCCTCCCCCGTTCATGCTCTGTCTCTCTCTGTCCCAAAAATAAATAAACGCTGAAAAAAAAAAAAAAAAAAAAAAGAATAGTACGATGGATACAAGCATGCAAGAATAGGAATAATAAATGCCCTGACCCTGAGAAAAATATTAATGATTAATGAAAACAAATTTCTCTATGTTCATGTAATTTACACATACTGCTTTGGGTGTATCAAGGCATTTATTAGTATAGATAGAAAAACAAAAGGATGGCAAACAACAGCAAAATTATGGATAGACATATGATCATTCTTATGCTTGGAGAGGCTTTTGTGGGCTAGAGTGTGTTTTTGCTGGAATCCAACAGCCATGTTTGTAAGTCTCTCTCTTGTCATCCATCCTGCTTGGGGACCTCCACGAACAGAGGCTTAGGCTTACCATTATTATTTGCACATCATTAACACTAAGAAGGTGAGTTTTCTGCATTCTAGGAAGCACTAGTTATTAGCATATTCACTGGGGCCTGGACTGCCTCAGCAAACTTATTACTTCTGAGGCTTTACAAATCTCTGAATCCTCTGCTGCTCAGATACTCTGAGGACTTTTGCCCAGACTACTGGACATCTTTCTAAAAATTAAATTGAAATCGAAATTATTAAATTATTGGCGAGCTAGTAGAGACCTAGCACACAATGATCTATAATTTAGGCCTTCAGGTGACATGAAAACAAGCCAATATTGTATATTATGGAAAAAAAAATTAATGGTAACAAAATACAAAGGAGCAGGTAGTGTTGCATTGGTTGTGTGGGTGGTCCTACTTTACCTCAGATTGGTGAGGTAAGAGTTGTCTTTCGCCTTGAAGAGCACATGACATAAAATAAACAAAGAGGTCTCAGCAGAATAGACTTCAAACATGGGAAAGTGAAGTAAGCTGACTCAAGGGAAAAGCAAACTCCTTTGTAAGGTGAGGGTGTGCAATCAAGCTCACACCTCATGAGAAGGGTGAGTAGAAGATCAGTCAATTCAATGGGAGTCTTTCACTAATTGCTGATTTAGCTATTGCTCAGTGCAATTTAGTTACAATGTTTAGTCATTAAGCTTATGGGGGAAAGCAGATTCCATTTTTCTCTTTTTAAAGCTTATGAAGTTTTACATCCCTTCTACTTGACCATAGGGGTTAATTAAGCACCTTGACACTGTGCTGCTTCTGAAAACCAAGGAAAGGAGACAATTCTTCCATTGGGATCCATTCAAAGACCACACTATTTCCTGTTTAAACTAAATACAGCTCAGTATTTGTCCTAATACATATCCTCTTAGAAAAACAATTTACTTTCAGCCTATTACTTATTTGAAGTTTAATCCTGCTATTTGCCAAGAACAGAAAGCCTACTAAGGCATAGCCAATTGATCCCCTATACCTGCAGTAGAGAAAATAGCAATGTTTTAATTTGCTGGAGGAAAAATAAGTGAATCTTTTGTATCGCATTTTACCTTGTGATTTACAAAGGAGTGGGAAGTGGAAACAACGTTCCTGGAGCAAACACCTGAGAGGTGTACTCAGTGTATCCCAATAGAATAATGGCTCAAAACTATCAACACAATTGTAACCTTTGCATGAACTTTCAAGGGATGGTCTCAGATTTTACCAAGAATGTTTCTGTCTATTTGAAAATAACATGAGTAATTAACATTTGAGCCTTTCTAGGAGCCTTTTGGTGTCCCAAATGATTGCTCACTACCTTAGATGGTGAATTACCTTTGATGTTGTAGCAAAGGTCTGTAGAGGAGGTCTGTAGAGGGGATGTGAACAAGCCAAAGAAACTGAAAGAGGAATACTGTCTAGATATATTGAAACAGAATAAGTAACTCTGGAGAGAGAGAGTTGCAAGCAGTTAGGAAGGATGAAGCTTCTTCATTAACCTCCAGTGTAGTTTGTCAGATAGTGATGAAAGTATTATCTATAGGATCGAGTATGTTAAAGGAGATAACGCACACACATTAAGTTGGATGGGAAATGGCGCAATTCTTCATTGCATAGAACTGTTTCGTGCATCGCAAGGCTTCCAACATCCCTGGCTTCTTCACCTGTGAAATGCCAGTAGGACCTCTGGAATCAATGTGACAATCAAAGTTGCCCATGTACATTTCTAAAATTCCTTTGTCAGGGGTAGGTGGGTACCCCTCATGTAACCCTAGAAACATTGAACTAATTTAGTTTTAAAGAGCCTTCTCGATGTGTCTATATATGAAACCAGAACTTTGTATGCAGCCTTGCCTTTCTCTTGTTTCTTTTAATCCACGGTGTATGATTAATCTTCCAATGGGTTTGACAAGATAATTTCAAATACTTTCCATTCATTTTCTTCATTCATTGACAGTACTATGCACTGAGTAATATACATCGAGGATACAAGACACTGAAAACATCAGGGGAATAGGAATGACAACTGCAAGTAACTGACATTGGGTGAGTTGAGGGACACTAGAAATTTTGGGTAACTGAGGCTTAGTTATTTTTGTTTTTGTCATTAAGTTGAGGAGCTATGACCGGAGTAGAGAATGCTGCATAAATGGAAAATGACATGCTGGAAACTCTGGTTCAGGAGTTAGGAAATCCCCACTGTCAGTTTCTTTAGGCCACCACACTGGGTTGAACTGGGCATAGCTGAAGGGGCCAGACCCCACAGCCCTATCAGCTGCAAGTGTGCCCATGTTTATACGACAACAGGACAATATGACATTCATCAGTTCATGGAATAACACCGATGAAGACAGTCTGTCTTCATTATGTAGTTAAAATCAACGATTTTTTTTCTTTGAGTTTATTTTCTACTTTATTTTAATTCCTGACTCAAAATGACTGCAGGTGAATCAGAAAAGCAGAGAAGACACACTCAGAGAAAGAAGCAACGAAAAGGAATCGCCCCGCGAACACCCAAAAGGTCCACGTGACTTTCAAACAGGGGTCTCCACACCTAGGACTTTGCGTTTTTCCAAGGACATCAGGCTATTAGGTTTTTAACCGGGGTGCTCGTCAGAGAGAAATGAACAGTCTCCTGTAATTCTGGTTTGATTTCTGAATTAAAAAAAAAAAATCAGTTTTTCCAACCAAGTCTGTGGCTGCTACCGAGGAGATCATCCTCATTTCCTAAGACCTTATATTGCAGGACAGCTCGTCATTGACCAATTACCACCATTTCCATGATGGGGCAGCGACCTGGAGGCCCTCTGGAAGTAGGAGAGGAGACAAGAGGGGTGACGACCAGACTCCAGGGCACAGTCAGGGAAAATGTGACTTCACAGGTCTCCATTTCTGAAGTGAGAAGACCCCGAGTTGGGAAACAAGGCTCTATTCTTACAAGATTTTTTTTCCCTGCCAACTATCTTAAAGGTCACATAGCTATTAGTATAAGAATGTTTTTAACCACACAAGTTTCAGTAAAATCAAAATCAAGTGCTATGAACGAAACCAAGTTTTTTTTTTTTCCTTTTCTTTTTTTTTTTTAACAGCAAGTTAACAAATAAGAGAAATGGCAGCCTAGAGGGCTGAATGGTTTGAGGTTCTGACTGGCATGACCGTGCCAGGGAAACCGCAGACTGGGTTTTCTACCCTAAAATGTGGAAACATGTTTATTTTCATCTTTTTCCTATCTCAGAGACTTACACCAGGATATTGATGTCAAAAGCCAATTTTCATACCGCTCACCAAACCGGTAACTCCCCCAAACGGCAAAAGGTGAGGGGACCGGCTCCTGGCAACGCAGGGACTTCAGGTGTGGCTGGAGGAGCAGTTTCCTGGGTCTGCTGACAAGGAAGGACTACTTGTTTGCTTTCTGCTCCTCATTAGAAACAGGCAGGGGGAAAGAGGTAGTCTTTGAAGAGATGACAGGAAATGGCTTCTCAGAAGTGAAATGAGAGCTTGTATCTAGATTTATTAGATGGGAGTGGTAGGGGCGACAGGAAGGCAGCCTGGTAGAAGCTGTGAGAGTAAGTGAAGGAGGGCTATATCGGTGCCTCATCGGATGGCGGTAAGGCAGGGACAGGACAACACGGTTGGATGAGACAGATGGCTCCCGGGGCTGAAAGACGGCAGCTCAGGGGGAGCAGGTGGGACTTTGTATACAGTCTGTAAAACGGAGCTGCTAAGCGTACATCGCACTCCCCCCCCACCCCACCCCCTTGGTGGTTTGGGAGAGCAAAGAAGATAACACAAGCCACTCAGCTAGGAAGTGGCAGAGCCAGGGCTCAAACCCTGGGAGCCTGGATCCAGAAATCACACTCTCCACTGGGACACACTGAAGGAGAGAAAGGGAAGCCAGTCGAGAGCTGAAGGATTCTGGCACCTGCTGAGGCCTTGGGTCTGGGCAGCGAATCCCAGAAATACACTCAACAAAGATGAAGTGGTCTCCCTCGCATAGCAGAGAATCTCTTAGTCCAGACAGCAGCTGTGACCAGAGAGGGTCTATGGGGCCGGGGCCAGAGAGGTTGGGCCCGTAGCCGTGTATTCTGCTGTGATGTGCCCTCTGCATAGCCCACCCCACCTTGCCCACACTGCTGGGGACTGCAGCAACCCAGCACAGCCTCCGGAGGGACGAGAGGAAGAAGCGTGGACGGCTACTATCGATGGCATCCATGGAGAAGAAATGACCGCAGGGTCTCAGGCAGGGCTTCATAGGCCTGGACACAGAGGAAACATATAGCTAGGTGGGAAGGAAAGCACGCTGGGGAACTTACAAAGTAGGAAACGTGTATCCGGTGCCCAATCGCTTCCTCTTTGTAACTCTTCTTCCTGACCCCTTGGCTGGTTCTAAACCTCAAAGCCCTTTGTGTATCTAGGATTCCTTAGTGCCACTGTTCACTTGAGCCTGCCGTCCTCCATCTACAAGGTCTCATGCCTGGCGTGCAGCCTCCTTGTTTCTCCTTTCACACCTTTTACTTGCTCTGTAATGCTCCCACCTGCTGACCCAGTGGAAAGAAGTCCGAGAGGCATTCTTTTCCTAAGGAGCTGGATTAAATGCAGGCCTTTGAGTGTCTGATCCTAAGGATGTTAGGATGTTAATGTTTTCAAAGAATATTCCTATCAATGGCATTCTAAAATAATCAAATTCTAAGGGAGGAGCTTCAGGCCCTCTAACAGGGGGTGGGGGCATTTTTGCACATCCCACAGATTACAGGGCACCAGTGACAGAATCAGTCTGCTCATATGCAAAACTGCAAGCTCCTTGTAGGAAGTATTTTAAATGAAATGCAAGGCCTTCAATACATTGGATTTTACGCTGTGTTATTTTGTATTTTATCTCTCAAACAAATTGTCAGGTTTGGGGGGGACAAGAACAATTTCTGATACATTTCTGGTACTGTGGAAGGAAGATAGGAAGATACTCAACAAACAAATGTCCCTCTCTGTGTATCAAGTGGGAATATAGTGAACACTGTAGGAGGATCCATTCTAGGAAAAAGACAATCTTTTTTTTTTTTTTTTAATGTTTCTTTGTTTATTTTGAGAGAGAGAGAGAGAGAACGGCGGAGGAGAAGAGAGAGAATCCCAAGGAGGCTCCGCATTATCAGTGCAGAGCCCAACTCAGGGCTCAATCCCACAAACCACAAGATCATGCATGACCTGAGCTGAAATCAAGAGTCAAATGCTCAACCGACTGAGTCACCAGATGCCCTGGAAAAGACAATTTTAAGAGGGCTATAACTCAGGGCAGTACCACAAAGATGTAATCCTTTGTAAACCCCCATACACTGAATTCCATCAAATCACCAAATACTGCCACCATCACCCACAACTAGATTTTAGACCTCTAAAGAAATGAACAAAGTTTTCACCTATTCTACAAAGTTTACTGGGCACCTCCATAACCACGCACAGTTACATGCATTGGGGATATTGATACCTGTGAGAGGTCATTCCCACCACGAAGGAACTCCCAATTTAATGGAAAAGCTGACAAGCAAACGTGTAATGTAAGGCTCCTACAAAGTCACAGACAGTTCAAGTGTTACAAGTAACGTTGTCCTGGGAGAACTGCATTTTAATAGCAGCCTCTTTAATTCACAAATCCTGACATCCCATCTTCTCTATGAGCTTTTATTCTCCTAAGGAATCTTTTCCCTCCCCACACTAGAAGACAGGGTGGTGCTGATAAGACCTTGTATTGGTGAGGATGTGGAGAAAGGGGGAGTATTTTGCACTGTTGGGAAAGCAACTGGTGCAGCCACTCTGAAAAACAGTATGGGGGTTCCTCGAAAAATTAAAAATAGAGCCATCATATGACCCAGCAATTGCACTGCTAGGTATTTATCCAAGGGATACAAAAATGCTGATTCAGAGGGGCCGCACGCACCCCAATGTTTACAGCAGTATTATCAATAATAACCAAATTGTGGAGAGAGCCCAAATGTCCATCGACTGAGGAATGGACAAAGAAGATGTGGTATGTGTATATATATGCAATGGAATAAAACCCAATGATGCAAAAAAGAATGGATTCTTGCCATTTGTAACAACGTGGATGGAACTAGAATATATGTGAAATTTAAGAAAACAGATGAACGTAGGGGAAGGGCAGCAAAAATAAGATAAAAACAGAGGGAGACAAACCATAACAGACTCTTAAATACAGAGAACAAACTGAGGGTTGCTGGAAGGGTGTTGGGTGGGGGGATGGGCTAAATGGGGGATGGGCATTAGGGAGGGCACTTGTGGGATGAGCACTGGGTGTTGTATGTAAGTGATGAGTCACTGAATTCTACTCCTGAAACCAATATTACATGGTATGTTCACTAACTTGAATTTAAATAAAATTTTTAAAAAAGACCCTGTATGACTCCCAGTTTCTGGTAAAAGACTTGACAGAACGCAGAGATGCCATAAAGTAGTATGATAAAAACAGTTTTCTTTCATGAAATAAAGGACCCCATATTTCTTCCCTAACCAATTCTTCCTTGTAAGTAGTATTTACCACTAACCTCATCTTCCTAATATAGTTCTTGGGAAAAAAAAAAAAAAAAAGGTTTCATGTCAGTCTTTTTTTTTCAGCACATACCTCAAGACCACTTACAAGGACTTCACTCTTAAATTCAATTTCTGCCACTATAATCCTGCAACTAGATTTCGACTTCTCCAGAAATGAGCTAGGTTTTTATGTGTCCAGCAAAAATTTCTTGAGCACCTACGTAACCAAGCATGGTGATATGGGTATGCACTGGTGATATGGATACTTCTAAAAGACCACCTGGGCCCTGAAAGAATCCCTCATCTAATGGGAAGGCAGGCAAGCAAACATAATTGCAAGATCACAGTAAGGTCTGTTGGAGATGCCAGTGAAAGATGTGCCCCCGGAAGAGTTAATGAGGTGAGACAGAAGAGGAGGGAGCTTCCAGGTACAGGACAATATATTTGGCTTTCCTCTCTTCCTGAAATCTGGCATATCCCAAATTCAGGGTAATGAAAGAGTATTTTTATGGCAATTCAAGGTGAGGATAGAGACAGAGACTCTTGTAGTATAACTTTCAAGATGGTGTTTGGACGCAGGGCCATTGGGAGGCAATTAGGTTATAAGTGGAGAGCCCTCAAGTCTGTATTAGAGCCTTTATAAAAAAGACCTGAGCAGTCCCTCACATCTTCTGCCCTGTGAAGTCATAGCAAAAGGGCAGCTGTCTATGAACCAGAAAGCAGACACTGAATCTCCTGCTGGTGCTTGATCTTGGTCTTCCAGTCTCCAGAACTGTGAGAAAGAAATTCTTACTGTTCATATACCACTCAGTCTATGGATTTTGCTATGACCCAAATAGATTAAGAAAGAAACCTATTTTGGCAGCATTAGAAGTCTGATTGTAATACTGAATCTTCTTTGATGATTCTCTCCATTCTTCATTTGGAAAGGAAAACGGGAGAAATGAATAGTAGGGAGGACTCAGAGGGAAGAGAAGACAGTGTTCAAACAGAGTAGGATAGACTGCAGGAGGGGCAGCCATGTAAGGTGGCTTTAAAAGCTGAGATTGAAGGGGCGTCTGGGTGGCTCAATCAGGTAAGCATAGGACTCTTGATTTCAACTCAGGTCAATATCTTACAGTTTGTGGGATCAAACCCTGGGCCAGGCTCTTAGCTGGCAGTGTGGAGTATGTTTGAGATTCTCTCTCTCTCTCTCTCTCTCTCTCTCTCTCTCTCTCTCTCTTCCCCTCTCCTGCTCTCTCTGTGTCTCAAAAACAAATAATAAAAAACCTTAAAGAAATAAAAACTGAGATTGAAGAATCCTGTCTTGTTAAATTATGGAGGACTCTATGTAAATTCGAAGCTAATGACTCAATAGGAAGTTTTACTTATTTTTTTTTTTACCGTCCATATGGGTGTTTAATAACAAAGTATTAAAGCTCCATTCTGCTGCTACTGGGGGTGATGCAACCAAATAGAGCAACATATCCAAAGGTAAAAAGAAAAGAGAAAAATGATGTGTTTCTGGCTTCTCAGTACATCCCTTAACCCTCAAGCTCTAATCTCCATAAGGCTCTTTCTTACCCATCCTTCCCCACCTCCTGAAAGTCTTTCTCTGTGCCCTATGGAGCCTGAGGTGAACCATCAAAATATCACCTGTATCTTTACTTTGTTCTGAGTGCTTCTTGCTTTCTTCCTGAAACCTGTCAAGGAGAACCTGGGGCAGACTGTGACATCAGTAAGAAGGGAGAGAGTTACCTTAAGACAGACTTAGGGGACCTACAAAAAATGTGAAGGGAGGAAAACCAGTTTTTCAAAGTCTTTATCATAAAAACAAAACAAAACAAAATAAGCAAACAAAAACCCAACCACTTTCTGAAGGTGAAGATATGTCACAGGAAACTTTACCTATGAAATTTACTCAGATCAGTTTTCAAACACAAAGACACTCATTTGGTTGAGGAGCAGAACATAACTTATGCTGAGGAATAAATAAACAGTTTTATATCTGAGTAAAGTATTAAGGGAGACACTAAGATTACTGAGGAAAATTCTATGCTATAAGGATTACATTACGATCTTTCCAAAAAAAGGTAAAGTAAGCCTCTACTACCAACAAAATACCACTTGATGATTACAATTCATTTTCTCTGGCATAAGGAGACAATCAACCTTAAAACAACTGATCATACAAACTACAATATGCACGACTAAAAACAGGTAGCCAAAAAAATCTATCATAATTCAACTGCAACAGTCTGTCTCAATACACACAGGATCCTCCAGTCCAAGCCACCATCATCTTTTCCCTGGACTATGACTCCAGTTGTCCCTTCCTCCATACCTACTCCCTTCTCACCCCATCCTCCTACCACAAGCCTTTTTTTTTTTTTTTTTTTTTTAAATATAGCAGCTCAAGAGAACTTTGTAGATTAGATCAGATCATGTCATTCCCCTGGTCTAACACTTAGATTTCCATTGCACTTAAAATAAAGTCCAAATTCATTACCGTATCTTACAGGAGTCTTCAAGCCTCTGACCTTCTTCCTGCCTTAATAACATCATCTACTATTGCCCGTTCTTTTGTTCC
This sequence comes from Lynx canadensis, assembly GCF_007474595.2. Taxonomy (NCBI): domain Eukaryota; kingdom Metazoa; phylum Chordata; class Mammalia; order Carnivora; family Felidae; genus Lynx; species Lynx canadensis. The sequence goes on along the minus strand of NC_044309.1, from coordinate 92,588,273 downwards.
TTGTGCCCCAGAAACTCACCTCCTTTCATTTACTCCTGCACATCACCCCTTGCTATCACATGAAATCTGTGTTTGATTTTGGTATTTCTCTGTCTGGAAATTGTTTCCTTCTCACTGTTCCAAAGATGGCTTCTTGTTACCTTTCAGGACTTTGTATATTAGCCTTTCTGACTTGCCCTCCTAGATCATGCTCTCTAAAAACAAGCCACCCAAAGTACTCTCTTTTACTTCCATTTGTTTATTTCCTTCACAGCATGTCTCATTTCTCTGGTTGATTATTAAACCACATTGCTATGTTGTGAGTTAAAAAAAAATCTTTTTTGATGTTTATTTATTTTGAGAAAGAGAGGGAGACAGAGTGAAAGTGGGGGAGGGCAGACTGAGAGGGAGACACAGAATCCAAAGCAGGATCCAGGCTCTGAGCTGTCAGCAGACTCACGAACCATGAGATCATGACCTTAGCCTAAGTCAGATGCTTCTGAGACTGAGCCACCTAGGTGCCCCATGACTTTTTCTTCCACACTAACTGCAGCCTCAGGATCTCATGGGGCCTGTTGTCTGCCTGTTATATTTGCTTAATCTAATAGGTTACTTAACAGGACTCTTGGGACAATCTGCTCCAGATCCTGTTTTAAAGACACCAAAGTCTAGAGCTCTGCTTCTCCATTTCAGTATTGCTACAGATGCTATACCAATCCTTCAGTTTATCTATTATATTCTGAAAGATGTTGATGGAGTTGTTAGCTTTGGTAATCTTGCATTTTGAACTCTTGCCAGCTAAATCTATGTTGTTCCCTTCTTCCTGCAGTTAAGAAGTAGATTAGGCTATTGACAATGGGACGGGTTCTGTTTTACACATGTGTGCTCTTCTACTGAAAATTTAGTATGTGATATTGGACTTTTGCAAGTTATCTGGCACCATTATCCTAATTTGGTCTTAGTGGTGCACTTGGAAGAGAGTGGAAAAGGTATTTGGGCTTTTGGTTCTAACCAACGTCCACTTTTGCCATCGTGCCCTTTCAGAACAAGAGTGAATACATTCCTGACGACATTTGATAAAATGTTGAAAAGACATGATGGAAGACACCAGAAGATGTGACGATTTTGACAAATTACTCCTGAGACGTAAATAGAATCATAACGAAATAAAAAAGAGCTAGACAGACACAGCCCAGAACACAGGACAGGCTATAGGATAGGAGGTAGAAGTTCACCCCCAGTGCATACAAAGAACAGGAATGGGAAGTAGATCAGAAATGAAAAAATATAATTGGAGGCTGTGAAGAGAATATAACACATGAGCCTTCATCCAGCATGGATGCAGTGAGAAGGTTTATTCCTTTGCTGAATATGGGGAATGTTCTTTCAAACGGTCTGTGAAGATGGTGTATACTAGTATGAGAAATGACATGTGGGTTGGTGGAACATTCAAGCTGGCTCTCAGTCTATGCACCTAAATTATGCGCCTAAATTAAAGTCTATGCACCTAAATTAAAAGCAGTTGTAGGACACTCCTGCCCTCATACCAAGCACTTGGAACTGGAAAATTCGAGGGGGAAAAACAGCTGAGTAGATAATGTGTTGGCATCTATAGAGGAACGCATGCCAGTTACTTACAGTAATCAACCTGGTCCCTCAACTGTAAATTCGAAAATACACAAAGAATTGGCAGTTATTTCAGGAAATCAGGAGTATAAATAAAGATCAAGGTGATTAAACAGAAGAATCTACTCCAGAGATCAGAAAAGAACTTTATACATTTTACTGAGTGCTCTCAGAACAATTTGAGAAGGTATTATATATTTATTAAATTTTCAAAGATTATAAAATTGTATTTATAAAATCTAATAAATTTAAATGCTAAAATTAAAAATAAAAACCAAAGAAGAGCCAGAAGAAAACTTGAAGGAAATATAATATAGAACAAAATGAAAAAGAAGACAGAAAAGATGAAATAAAGTTTAAAAAACTAGAAGGGTAATTTAGGAAGTCCAACAGAAATTTAACAAGACTTCCAGAAGTGTGAAGAGAGAAATTAGAGAGAAAGCAATCACCAGAGAGACAATATAAGAAAGTTGCCTATAGCTGATCAATAATATGGCTTTGGATAACCCACTGCATTGCCAGCATTTTGAATTTTAGGAATTCTACATCTAAACACACGTGGAGTTCCAGAAAACATAAGATAAAAGGTTGTATAATCTGGGGCACATGGGTAGCTCAGTTGGTTAAGCATCAGACTGTTGGTTTTAACTCAGGTCATGAACCCAGGGTGGTAGGATTGAGCTCTGACTGGGGCTCTGCACTGTCCACAGAGCCTGCTTGGGATTCTTTCTCCCTCTCCTTTTGCCCCTCCCCTGCTCACAGTCTCTCTGTCTCTCCCCGCTCCCCACCTCAAAAAAAAAAAAAAAAAAAAAAAAAAAGTTTTCCAGAGATAAAAAAAAAGTCAATACAGAGGAATGAGAATCAGAATCAGATTGGTGTAAGACTTCTCATTAACCAGCAGACATGAAGTTCTGAAAAATAATTTTTAAATATGGAATTGTATGCCTAGTCAAATGATGAATGCAACATGGAGACAGAGTTAATAGTATTCTCAACTCTTCTAGATTTCAGAAAATTTACTTTCTACATATCTTTTCTGAAGAACATTATTTGAAATGAACTCTGGCAAAGCAAAACAGAAATGCAGGAAGAAGGCAGGCATGGGATCCAATAAACTGGGGATTTAATCAAGAGTGCCATGACAAAAATAAAATTTCAGAATCACAGTTGTAAGACAGAGATAAATTAGTCCATAAATGAACAGAAGGTCATAGTCTATGGGAGAACAACTTTGGGAAGAAAGTGAATTTTCTGTAATATAAAATTAAGAAACTAGAGCAAAAAGAAGGTCATTGGAAATCCCAACACAAATCAAAATGTGCTAGGAAAAAAATTATTGCTTAACATGAAGAAAATCAAAACTGAGTAATTATAGAGCTATAAGAAATGAGAACAGATTTGCGTTTGATTCATCAAGCGGTTCATTTTTAGTGACCTAGGGTTGCATCTCTTTTTCTTTGGGTTCAATCCCATTATTTGTTAACTAATAGTTGACTATAATATAATAACTATAATATATTGAACATGAATAGGAATCAATCTATGGAGAAACCTCTGAAAAACTCACTATTGGTGTAGAATAGATAGTAAATATTAATAAGCCTTGATAATGTGAAAGTAGAGTTCTAGATAACAGGTTGGATAGTGAAGCAAGCAATTATCTTATTTTACAAATGGGAGTCAAAAATGGATCAAGAAGTACCTATATTGTTAAAAATAGAAATATGGCCATTAAAGAAGTAAAAATAAGTATTACTAAGAAAAATTGGGAGGAGGAGGAAACAGGTAATCTTCATCTCTCATATAAAGGAGCTTCATAACTCCTGTTTAAATCAATGAGATAAATCAAAGTAAAGAGCATTTATTTAGAATTATAAAAAACATCAGAACAATTAAAAAACAAATAATTAGGGGCGCCTGGGTGGCGCAGTCGGTTAAGCGTCCGACTTCAGCCAGGTCACGATCTCGCGGTCTGTGAGTTCGAGCCCCTCGTCAGGCTCTGGGCTGATGGCTCAGAGCCTGGAGCCTGCTTCCGATTCTGTGTCTCCCTCTCTCTCTGCGCCTCCCCCATTCATGCTCTGTCTCTCTCTGTCCCAAAAATAAATAAACGTTGAAAAAAATTAAAAAAAAAACCCAAAAAAACAAATAATTAAAAACGGTTCTCTTTGGGGAGTGAAACTAGGTAGAAACCAGGGGGACAAGGAAAGAGAGACTTCAGCTTTATAGTTTAGGTCTTCTGGTATCAGAACTTCTGCTTCCACATGCACGTATTACTTTAAAACACATTAAAAATTGAACTAGAGGGGCGCCTGGGTGCCTCAGTGGGTTGAGCGGCCGACTTCGGCTCAGGTCATGATCTCACCATCTGTGAGTTCGAGCCCCGCGTCGGGCTCTGTGCTGACAGCCTGTTTCAGATTCTGTGTCTCCCTCTCTCTGACCCTCCCCCATTCATGCTCTGTCTCTCTCTGTCTCAAAAATAAATAAACGTTAAAAAAAATTTTTTTTAAATAAAAATAAAAATTGAACTAGAAAATCTCTTCTGAGGAAAAAAAAAGTGAGTTTAATATACTAAATGCACTAACTTAGACATTTTATACCATTCCTTTAAGTCAACACAGCGTGTTCTAGCATGACAGATAATTTTCTAATGCCGGTGCTCGTATGTGGGGGAACAATGTCAGTGTTTCGTGTATGTCGTACCGGGTTGTGCACTGTCTCATTCGGTACTTGTGTGTTTTCCTCACCGGACGAGAGCCGCGGAGGGTGAAGCCTGCGCACCGCCGGCCACGGCGAGCGTCGCCCCCTGGCCCTCCGGCGGCTCAGCCCCGGCGCCATCTTGGGAGCGCCTGGGCGGTAGTTCTGGTCTCGCGTCCCTCGCCGCCCGGCCGCTCGGCTTCGCAGGTCTTACCAACAAATTTGGTTTTGTTGTTTTTAAAGATAAGGCCCTGTGTTTCTCTCGGTATTTCTTTACTACAGGTTTTACACTGGGAAAAAAAAAAAAGGTACTGCTGTTTTTATTAGGATTATTATCATTTGTCTTAGCGCTCTGGTTTTGAGGGGGCATGGTTCCAAGTGGTCTCTCTACCCCTATCTTTCTCCACAAATACTGTTGTTTTTGGAGTGTAATTTTTCTTTCATGTCACTCATATTGGATTATAATAGAAAAAGAATCTGTATTTCTTTGTAAACGCTTTTTATTATAAAAACTTATACACATGTACAGAAGTAGCCACAATAGTATATTGAACACTTATGAACTAGTTATGCTATTTCAACAGTAATCAACCCATAGCCAGTCTTGTTTTATCTATGCACTCTCTTATCTCCTCTTTCATAATATTTTGTCATAAATCCCAGGAACGTTATCATTTTATTTGTAAATATGTATCTCTGAAATGTAAGTCTTTCTGTCACATAACCGTAATTCTATCATGATACCTAAAAAGATTGAAGTCATTTCTTCAAACAGCCAGTCAATATCTGCACTTGTAATCTGTGCAAATGCATATATACACATATGTATATATTTGACATAAAATTTTTGTTGTCCTTGTATTAGAAAGCAAAATGTGTTTGAATTGAAATTTTAAGCTGTGACCCCTCTTTCACTTCCAGACTGAGCTATTATTTCTATTAAGTCGAACTCAGAAGGGCATCTTCTTATTTTGAAGATAGTGAGCAAGAAACATTCTATCGAGACTGCAACTGATGCAAATGGTGGCTCAGAGACTGGTATAGTCAGTAATAACTGTGGCTCCAATGGCCAGACTTCCCAGAGACCTCGGGACGGTGGAGGTGAGCCTCCAATGCCAGTTTGCTTCTCAGCCGCTTCGCCACTCAAGACCTCTGTGATATTTCCAATCTTCCAAAAGGGATGACCGCCTCCAAGAACACTTGGATTTCCTGCCAGGTAAAAAGCATCCTTGCTGCTCTCGTTTTCGTAAGAAACTAGGTTCTCAGTTTTTCATGTCTTCTCCCTCATCGTTTTCTCAATCAAAGAAAAAAGAGACAAAACATCAGCCAGATGTGGCGTCCCAGTATTTCCTTGTTCTCCTCCTTGGCACTCTGACACCCTGATGTTTTCCTTGGGTTGATTTTACTTTGACTCTAGTTCAAAACCAACAAATGCGCATAGATATATCTTAGCTCTCTCATATTTGTATAGTATCTAATATCAATCTATCGTCTTTTTATCTATCAACACAGTTCTGCTTTTAAATTATAGACACATCACTTACCAACCATGTAAGTTTGGAAAAGTTATCTAATCTCTTTCTCACTTGTCAAATGGGGTAGGGCTGCTGGGAAGATTCCATGAGTGAACACATGTAAAGTGCTTACTACAGTGACTAGAATAAAGTATGTGCTCAAGTTCCTAATATTATTAATGACACTTTACTTGCCCAATAAATGATACTGTACCTTAATAGCTACTTAAAAAAAAACTTTGAAAGTTGTCACTATTGATTTTTCTTCATGCTGAAACTACCGATAGTGTAGTACTTTTCTGATTTACTTATTTTAGCTTCTATCAGTGGACGTTGCCTATGGTAATTATTACTGTGCTGTTCTAATGATGTGTTTTTAAAAGACGGATTCTTTTTTTTTAAGTGTATTTATTTTGAGAGAGACAGAGTGAGAGCCTGTGCGTGCATGCGCACAAGCGGGGGAGGGGGAAAGGGAGGGGAGAGAATCTCAAGCAGGCTCCAAGTTGTCAGTGCAGAACCTATGTGGGGCTCCATCTCGCAAACTGTGAGATCATGACCTGAGCCCAAATCCAGACGCTCAACCAACTGAGCTACCCAGGTGCCCCTGTAATGATGCTTTCTTAATTTCCCTTGTTCCTTCTGTGTTTATTAATTAAAATTCTTCTCTGTGGAAGAGTTGTCCCTTTTCCCCCATTCATTTACTAATTTAGTTCTATATTAATATGAGTATAGATTCATAGATTCTTGTTTAATTATTCGGGTTATAATCCAATGGTATCATCGTTTATTTTGTTATTGTTGTTCTAACTTTGGCCATTAGGAGCTACTTCAAGGTTGTCTCCTGCTGTGCCCTTTCATTATGTTTTGTTGTTGGTTTTGTTTGTTTCTTTTTGTTTTATTTTGTTTTGTTTTACCACTTCCTTACTTTCTGGCAACGCAAGATGCTCTAGTATCATTTACATTTTCTGTACCCCAGTGCTGGAGTCAGCGCTTCTCTTCTCTTGGAGAATGATACTTAGAAACCAAGATCTGCATGCTAGGTATGCTAAGTATTGCTGTTTCTAGTTCCTCTCAATGAAGGGAAGTAGGAAATATAAGTAGGTTCACTTATGCATGCACATACATGTATATTTCTGTATCTATCTGCATACATATCAAAAAATCATTGAGTCATATTCTAGCTTTGATATTCATTTCTAACTTTTTCTCCCAACAGTGAGAAATCTTCCTTCCATTATCTGCAATATGTTTGTGTTTTTGTTCAAACCTAGTATATAAATACAGTAGCTTTAGGTTTGCAAATCCATACCCTTGGGCGAAACCAATTTATCAATGAGAGTACAGTGTTTAACTTCTTTTTGTTTTGAGTCTTATAGTATCTAGCAAAACACTGTTTTCCAAAGTTACTTAGATCAGTTCCTTTTTACTCCATCCTCCTTCAGTGTGGTTATGTTGTTCGTTTGTAATACTCACAGCCTGCATTACATCTTTCCCACATCCTCATTGATTGGTTTTAGTTTATGGAAGGCAAAATTTACTCAGTGATGTACAGTTCTGTAGGTTTTGCCAAATGCATGGAGTTGTGTATCTTTCACCACATTTCCATTCTGTTCCATTAGCCCCCCAATTCCTTGTGCTGTTCCTGTGGAGTCAGCCCCTCCTCTTACCCCTCAATGCCTGGTGGCCACCTACCTGTTTCCCATCCCTGTAGTTCCAGATCATTATACAAATGGAATTATTTGTAGCCTTTTTACCCTGGCTTCTTTCACTTAGCAGAATGCATTTAAGATTTGTTCAGGTTTTTATGTGAATAGATTCATTGTTTTTTTTATTGTTAAATGGCATTCTATTGAATGCATGTGCCACAGTTTATCCATTCACCAGTACAGAATCTCTGGGTTATTTCCAATTTTGGTTGATTATGGATAAAGCTGGTATAAATACACACATGCAGATTTTGTGGGAACATAAGTTTTCGTTTTTCCTGAGTAGATACCTAAAAGTAGTTTTTTGGATGGTGAGGTTGGTGTGTGTTTAAATTTATAAGGAACTGGTCAAACTATTCACTGAACTTTGCACTCTCTCAAACAATGTATGAGAGTTCCACAATGTACAATGTTGTCTTTCTGTGAATACCCTTGGTCTTCATGGAGAAAGAGCCTTCAAGAGGGTGCATGATTCTTCAGCTTCTGGGACCCCCAGGGGCTTCACGCTGTTCCACTACCCCTCACTTGACCTTCACCAATTTGTCAGTTATTCTACTTCAGCTCTTCTTCCATTTGAGAAAAAGTATTTTAACAAAATGGATAAAAGAATGAAAAAGCACATGGAATAACAGACATCAAATTGAAAGTAGTGATAATCTTTGCTGGGAAGGAAGAAATACAAGTGGAGATGAAAATTTAAAAAGCTTTATTGTATTGATAATGTTCCATTTTTTGAGCTGAGTGATGACATAGTTATTGTATTATCCTTAATACCCTTGGGCATGTTTAAAATCACATGAAATTAAATAATAAACAAATATGACAAAATAAAACTAAATTGTGAACCCTAAGTAGAAGCCAAATGTATTTAAAAAATAGATTCATGGGATATTTTTTCTCCCTTATGTATGTCTGTATTATTTTAATTTAAATATTCACATATTATGTTTTTACTCAGGGAACACAAATATGTTTTGTAAAAAGTAAGAACACTAGGCTTATTTTTGTAACCACTGGACTTCCCAAGTTTCACACATTTCAATGACTTTGTTGAATATGAGAGGTGTCATAAAAGCCTCCCTTGTTTATAAAAAGATGAGGGGAAACCAATTTGCTATTGAAATTGGGGCAGAGTTTGGGGCTAGACTCATGTGGAAAATTTCCAGAATGTCACAAACCTTGGGTTTACTTGAATCATCCCCTATGTGAAAGCAACATGTTTTGGAGTCAGAGATACCGCAAAGAAAAATCTTCCTTTCTCGCTGCACAAAGTTAAATTTTTCTTAACTTCCATTTCCTTAGCTTTTAAGTGGTAATAATAAAAACTCCCCTGTACAATTATTTTGAAGTTAATGGATATCTGACCTACGTGACCCAGTTGTACCCCTTGCTCACAGAACTCCAACCATAGCTTCCTTCTCTTTATTACTCCAACTGGCCCAGCTTATTTCTGCCTTAGGACCTTTACGCAAACAGTTTTCTTGGCGTGGAGTGCTCTTTCTCCTGATCTTCCCATGGCTGCCTCCTTTTTTGCCATTCAGGTCTCAGTTTACATGGCTTTCCCTTGGAGAGACCGTACCCGATTGTCCAAGCTACAGTAGCTTCCAAGTCGCACTCTGTTATACTCCGCATAGCATTTACTACTGTAATAGTTCTCATTTACTGAGTTCTTTGTCGTCCGTTACCTACCCCAGCTCAACCGTCTTGCATTCAGAAGGGCACCTAGCTCAAAATAAAGAATCTGTGAATATTTGTGGAGAGAAAGAATGAGTAAATAACGGTCATTCTTTTGTTATTGAAAAGTTCTTAATATTGGTTGGTTCCTACGAGATGCCTTAAGATCAAGGAATAGAAGATACTCCATATCTGCATTGGTACTACGTTCTTTGAAAAAATAGTTTTGATCACCATTTTTTTTTGTAAAGTACTATGTAGAAAGTTGAGGCTTTTTAGGAGAAGAGACTTTGAATGATGTAGTTTGAGGCAGACAGCATAACAGATGATCTTTTTAGACCCCACGGGGTAAGAATCAGAGATGACTCCTGCTTGCATATAAATCATAGAGCCAAGGCAGGGGGGCAGGTAGGAAGAGGTAGATAGAAAATAAGCTAAGGAGAAGAATTTTTGTCACTTACCTAATATATTAGGTAAGGGATGGGGAGAATCTGAAGCGATTTGAGGTTTCTGATTTGGACCACCAGGTGGCTGGTGGTGCTATTTAGTAAGATAAGAGTATAGAAAAAGGAAGCAAAGGAGAATCAAGGGCTAGAGAAGTAGGAAGAACCAAGTGTGGCTCTCCAGGTTACAGCTGGATATATCAGATTTGGTGCTCAGGGTCTGGACTAGACTGATAGATCTGGGGTTTCTTATCCTCCCCATGATAGCTGAAGTCGTGGGAGTAGCTGAGATCACCAGGTAGTGTGTGTAGAGAACAGGGATGAGGACTGAACCTTCAGTTACAGGTAACATTGTGGGGCAGAAAGACAAGAGGGGGCGGAAAAGAAGTGGCTGGGGTGTCAGGAGACACAGAGCAGCATCAGAGAAGCTAAAGAAAGAAAATAAGGCGTGGTCAACACACCGAAGACCAAAAGGGGGCGGGTTCTGAGACTGGAAACAAGTCCACTGATTTGCCGATTTGTGGTCACTGGTGACCTTTGGCAGTCAGAATTTGAGAGGTGTTGGGGTGGGGGTGGTGCAGAACTTAGAGAGCCGTGGGCTAAACAGGGAAGTGAGAAAGAAGAGACAGATCTGGTTTGTCTGGTTCTTTCAACTGCGGTAGTGCTGGCAAAGTGCCACTTTTTGGCAAGCACGTTACTTATATTGGCGGCTCATCTTAAGGCTAATCAACCATGATCTCTCTTTCTGTTTAAGCCTCGGTAAGCTGGTGTCTTTCTGTCCTGAATGTATCATCATTTTTAAAAAGCCTAAATCCAAAAAGCACCTTGTTAGTTTAAGTCAAACTTCCTAAACTCATTCTGAAACCTGATTTCATCACTAGTGGCTTTATAGTCTTGGTTTAACCCTGCTTTTTGAGCCTCCCAGCCCTCTCCCTAAGGAACTGGAAAGGAAGGTGTTCCTGTTCCTATAACCTTTGCCCATGGAAAACAAGAATGACCTCAGTTTTACTCCAGGAAAACAAATCAAATTTGAACAAGTGTTATGTTTAGTGACTCAAGGAGAAAAATAGACCCAGGAGTAGATAGAAACATTCTTACATATAGCTCAGCTAATTGTGTGAAGTTGGCGGTCGTGAATGTTGGTGGGACCTGAGTGCTGGTTACAGCGAGGCGGAAGGTGGGCAGAAGATGCTTCCTCCGGGTAGCTCTGGCGCACTGTGCACTACGCCTGCCTTCCTGCAGACACAGGCTCAGTGATTGTACCTGAAGAACCCTGAACCCCGAGCTGGGGGGGGGTGTGGACCTGTGTACCCACGCCCCCTGGCCTCTGTGGCAGGCTGCCAGTGCATGTTAGTGGGAGTTTGTTTGGGAACCTGAAGCCTGTGTACATCAGATGAGTGGCCAAGATGCTTGGGTGTATGCTGACTCATTTAAGAACAACTGATTTAGAGAGCTGCTTGGGTGTGGGTGTTAGCGTACTGTGGTTGATTTTCCAGCATGCTACCAAAAAAGCAGTAGATGGAAGTGGCGAGTGATGAAGTCAAAGCACGGTTATGGTACTGTTCAGAACCTTACCCAGTAGTTCTTTCCTTTCTGTCTTTTGGGATGCCCTGGGAGTTAGCACCTGAATTTGGCAATAGTTTAGAAATACTGAAATACGAATAGTAAAATGGTTGAGCACTTAGCAGATGCCAGGCATGTTTCTTAATGTTTTATGTGCGTTGAATAGTTCACTCCTTACAGCCACCCTCTGAGGCATTATACAATTGTCATGTCCATTTTGCAGTCAGAGCAGCTGAGGTTTGGGGGTAAGAAGCACCTATTCTGAGGATACTAGGGCATTCATAGTGGAGCATGGCATTGAAACCCAGGTCTGATTCAAGTCTGTGCTCTTAACTCTGAAATGCTAATGAGAGCTTGGTTTCGTTTAGACAGAAACCAATGGGCTGTGCTTAATATTCTGCAGGTGTGCTTACTATATCTCTTCCTGATTTTTTAGACATACATATACACAGATTGGAGGCTGAGTGTCCATTTACTCTGAAAATGTGCACTAAAATGGGATTAAATTAGGTGCATGAAGAAGGGATCACAGTCTTTTTATATGTGATGAATAGATGAGTCCCTTTCATTCCTTCAGGTGGTTAATTGCTGCTCAGGGATGTTCCAGAGATCACCTCTTGCTCTGGGGGGAGAAGCAGGTGGGCTGCTGTGGGCTGGGCCGGGCCCTGCTTCTGGTGAGGCCCAGGGGCTCCTTAAGACAAGAGTCTATCAGAGAATCCTGGCGCTAAAGAGAGGATAATTAGGAAGGAGAGACGGCTGAGGGTGAGTGAATTCCTCCAATGGCATAAGTTAGTCTTTCAGGAATGACATTTATCTTCTGTAAAATCTTTTGTGGACTCTGTCTCAGAGTTTTTGGAATCTTTTTTTCCATGGGCCTGTTGCCCTCGTGCAATCTAAAGTGGAGGGGCAGTTAGGGGCAGAGGGCTTTTCCCCACATGCCTGAGGCTTCGTCAGTCTGATTTCAAAATAGAGTCATCTTTTTAATTAAAAAATTTTAACTGCTTGAATTATTAAAGTGCAAACTGCTGCCTTCTTTTTGGACCAAATTCTAGAATTTAGTGTCCCCTGCCTATACTGTTTTCCCACTACACTGAAAGCTCTCCTCTAGGTCCCGGGACTGAGCTGCCTTGGTCACTCTGTCATCACTTGGGGACCATCTTCACACTCTCCCCTTGACCCCTGCTCTTCCATTTGCCAGCCTCTCCGAACTATGGGGCAGGCCCTTCCATAATTCCCTGTAACACAATTGAGACCAAACACATGAGTAGTAAAATTTAAATAACCACTCTTCTAACTGTGGCTTTTCTTAGAGCCTTCAAGATTGCTCAGCTTCCAATTGGCCATCACCTAGCAGAGAACAGTTCCTCTGCATCACCCCACACATAGGAAGGTCCCAAGCAAGGGAAACCCTGCAAAATTCCCCTCGGCCCCAGAGACAGGAAGCCAAGTTTCCCACATTCTGTGTAAAGCCACCATGTTGATTACACTGACTGTACTGGAATTAATGTCTGTCCACAGTGAGTATCCTACTGGGAGTATATATTTCCTTAAATGAAAATCCTACCCCTACTTGGTATAGGTTTAACCTTCAGCTCCCCCAAATCGTCAGAACACCCAACTCACACCTTAGTGCTTTCCAGCTTCTGGGTTTTTCTAAAATAAGGTCTTCAGTGGGACTCTGCACACTACCCTGGCTTACGTGGTTCCAAACCCCACCATGGTCTTTCCTTCAGCAGGACAGAAAAGAGATTCACACCCACACTTCCTCATGTAGGTATCTTCCTCCCAACATCCCAGCTCCTGCAAAGATCTCAAAGATCAACACATCCCACTCTGTAAGGAGGCCCAAATAGGATACAGGTTTGATAGGGCAGACAGCATGCTTACCAGGAAGAAAACATTTCTCTCTCTGAAATGTAATTTGTAGGAATAAAGATTTGTCAAAAGACGCTCCCAGGTGACATATGGTACGCAGTGTCTCATTTTGAACTGTGACCGGCACACAGAGGTACCCAACAAATATGGAGTGTATAAAGGTAGCATTGACATTAGGGATGTGTCACCGCACTTGGGTCTTCCCCAAGCAGGGTGGGTGGACTTGTGCTTCCTATCTGAATAACGGCAGAACCTCTCTCAAGTATTTTTTTTTCCTTTTGCTTTTCCCAGAACAAAGGGACTGTCTGACACAAAAAATAAATTCAAATTTCTAGTCTAGAAGACAGAGCAGCTTGCTAATTTTAAAATGGTTATTTCCCTCATTTATTTCAGAATCAATGCTTATTAGAATTTTTGTTATTTTAATGTAGTTGGAGTGGAAAGAATACCATATGTGGAATTGTTTGACCTGGATATGAATCCTGGTTCTGTGCTTCATTAGCTTTGTGATGCGGGACAAATTATAACCTCCCTGAAGTTCAGCCTCTTCATCTTAAAATGGGAATACTTATGTCATGAGAACTAAGTAATAATAAGTATATGATATTATTTGGGAAGAATGAAGTGTTTTAAATATGTAAATTAGAGTTCTGTTGTTATTATAATTACTCAAGCTTTCACTCATTTCAGGCCTTCCAACTTGATCATATTTGAGACAGGAAGAAGGTAATGGAAGGCTTAACAATTCTATTTCCTCTTTTTAGCTTCTGGGTCTTGTGATTCTCTATTCCAAAGACTTTAGCGAAGGTAGTTGATACTCCTTTTCCTCATCTGAACAACTGTTTATTGAGTAGTTACTATAGACTAGATGCTAATCTAGGTGTTGGGGGAAATGTGAAGATAATATAAATTGTTCCTGACCTTGTCGGGTTATAATCTAGTTGGGAAAACAGATTTTGAACGTGTAATTCCATAATTAACGAAGTGCAATTGGAACTGTTCTGACAGGGAAGCACTGAGACCAGTGTTCTCAGGTGGCTAGTCTGACCAAGCATATGCTGTGGTGGCTCTGCCTAAATTCTGGGCCTTGCCAGTGCCTGCTATAGCAGTCCTTGGGAGGTGCCATCAGTCCTTTGTCACTTACAATTAGCCTCTTACATCAGAGGCTCTCAGAAATTTCTCCCAGAGCCAGTCAGCCTCCATTGAGTCTCAGTGTCTGTCTCCATTTAAAATGGCTTCTGGGTTCTCTGGAACTTGGACAACTACGTGTTTCCTATGCTGCTCAAGGTGAACTTGTTTCTCGGCCTTCCAGCAGCAGTTATGGCGTCTGCAAAATGTTTTAAGGAACTCGCTCAAAGCCCTCTTCAGTTGCTCGGCAGATATCTGCCAGTGCAACCTTCTGTAGCGTCTTGGGATACAGATCAGATTCTTGACCTCTTTCTCTGCTCAGCGCTAGCCATCAGACTCCCAGAAGTCAGGAGTATAGAGTCTAGGGCTCACCACTCGAATTCTGATATGACCCAGGGTTATGACATGTTCTGTTGGGCTGACATGTAGAAATGCCTTCATGCCAGTTAGGGATGATGTGGGTTTATTGGAAAGATCACTGAACTAGTAATCAGCAGACTGGTCTTATTACAAATCAGCTCTGTGACCTAGAGCAAGACATCAGTTCTGTGGTTCTCAAGTGTGACACCTGTAAAATGAATATAGAGTATTCATCACTTAATCAGTGTTTATTAAATTGTTTAGAGGAACTGGACTATACATTTATATATACACAGATTTTTGGTAATCTAAATTATTTGGACCTTGGATTTTTATCCTTAGAATATATATTATTCAGTGACTGGAAGAACAGGATGACATATGTGCCTCGTGGTGCATGCGTGATTGAATATTAATGCCCCCCAACTCAAATTCATATGTTGAAGCTCTTATCCCCAATGTGATAGTGTTTGAAAATGAGATCTTTGGGAGATAATTAAGGCGGGATGAGGTTGTGAGGATAGGATCCCTGGTCTGATGGGATTAATGCTCTTATAAAAATAGGCACCAGGGATCTAGCTCTCCATGTCTCTGTGTACCCACAAAGAAGAGGTCATGTGAGCACATGGCAAGCTGGCTGCCATTTACAAACCAACAGAAGAGGCCTCAGAATGAAACCAACTTGGATCTTGGACTCCTCAGCCTTCAGAACTGGAGAACTAAATTTCTGTTGTTTAAGCCTCTCAGTCTGTGGCATTTTGTTATAGCAGCCCGAATGGACTAATACAATGCATAACAACATCTTAACAAAGGG
Organism: Lynx canadensis; assembly: GCF_007474595.2. NCBI lineage: Eukaryota > Metazoa > Chordata > Mammalia > Carnivora > Felidae > Lynx > Lynx canadensis. The sequence goes on along the minus strand of NC_044309.1, from coordinate 92,572,897 downwards.
AAATTAACAAAGGGAAATTTTTCTCGGTTTTATTATGAGATTTTCATTGCCTGGGTCTTCTGTTTATCAGGGAAGAAAATGAGAACATTAAGACCTTATTTCTGAGAAGAGTTAATTTTTAGATCTGTAAGTTAGTTGACTGGCCGGTGGTGGAAGCCAGCTTATTTCAGATAATCACAGATTCTGAAACTATGTACTTGATATTTTTATAGACATGGCTATTTACCCTCTAATAATTGAATATTAAACTGCCAACATAATTCTAACCTTATATCAGATGATCAAGTATAGAGAAAGAACTGCTCCAGAGCTTGCTTTCTGAGTCAATCAAACAGTGGGAGCAGAAACCCTCCCACTTGTTCTAATTTATCACAGTCCTTACTGCTGTGTTATAATAAGGCCTTATCACCCACTCCTTATTTGTATTTTCATGTATATACAAATGTAAAGTCATAGACTTGGGAGTGGTTTTCGTTGTGAAACATCTTAATACCTTTTCCTTCCAAGAGCTCTGGACAGATCATCCCATTTATAATGTAACATCAGTTATGTTTAACAAAGGAAATATTCTCTCATTTTTATTGTGAGAATTTTATAAATGTTTTTGCCCGTATCAGCATCTAACTCCTTTTTTATTATGATCTAATTTCTTTCTCTCATTTTATTCTTTCTTTTTTTTTTTTGACCTCCCTCTACTTACTATCTTTACATGACATATCTCATAAAATACAAGAGCACTGAGCTGATTTGCCAGAACAGAGAAGTTGCATTTCATTCAGAGCCACATTTATCAATGGAAGATCAACTCAAGTTTTGACTTTCTGATTGTCATGTAGCTGCTGAAAAGATTTCAAATCCTTACAATTCCAATATTTCCCCCTTTGACTCCATTTAGTTGACTTGATTTCCCCTCTACTATTCTCCACCTTCTTTTTCGTCAACTTTCTCCTCTCCTTTAGTTGCCTCTTTGCATCAGAAGCAGTCTATCAGTTGAGAAATGCCTACTCCTTTCCCTGAGATAGGACCCTGAAATGAAGGCTGGGTTAGCTCCTGAAGTCAGCTGAAATCTACTTATGCTCATTTTGATCTGAGCGGAAGTTTTGGATTCTCATTGGAGCTGGTATTCAGACATTAATAAATATTTATATGCCAGGTATATAATAAGTACTGTATGCCAGGTATACAGTAGGAACCAAACATACAAATTCTCGTGTCGTCATGGGCCTGTGTCCTGATGAGGAAACCAGATAATAAACAAGTGTATCAGTGTGTGCTGTAATGGGAAGTAGCAATGAGAGCCGGGAGGAACAGTCAGGTGGCAATGGTTACTGGAGAGGAGGGAGTCTACCTGAGGAGATGACCTTTGAGGCTGAATGCACTGGGCAAGAATCACTGAAATATCTGGGGGAGTAGTGTTCCAAATGAGAACAGCAAATGCAAGGTCTCTGAGTAGGGGTGAGCCAAGAGTGTCTGAGAACCAGCTCTGAGGCCAGTGTGTCTATAGGGCGGGGTGGGGGGTGGGAGGGGGGAACACTGTAGCTGAGAAAACAAGCAGACTTAGGAAAATAGAAACAAGAAACATTATGTATCACCACATTAAGAAGTCATTTGGGACAACATAAAATAAACAAGAATGCCACTGGATAACCAAAAAGGGAAGTATCCTGTGGCCTGGGCATCAGTGAGGAAGGCTTCCCGGGCAAAGGATGGTTTTGAACTGTTCTCCTTCATTCATTCATTTACTCAGCTTGTATTTGTTGAGTGCCGCATAGGTGCCAGGCTCTGTGGCAGGTGCTAGAGATATCATGATGAGCAACACACACCAAACCCTGTGTCCACCAACTTACAACCTAGTTGGGGAGAGGGAAGTAAAGCAAAGAATTACATAAGCAAATACACAATTATGGACTGTGAAGAACGCTGCCCAAGTACAGTGTAGCATATGTATGGGAAGAGTGTAAGACCCACTGCAGCCTGGGAGCCTGGTAGGTCACAGAGAAGGTGATGCTCACAAAGTGACAAGATGACTGGGAGTTGGCCGGGCAGTGGGTGTGCAAGAACCATCTGGGTAGAGGCAGCAGACAGTGGGGAGGCCCAGGTGGAATGACTCAGACCTGTTTAGGAAACTAAAATGCAGCAGTGTGGTTGAGCACAGCAAGGGCAGGTGGGGTCAGACTTCCTGGAATGGGGCTGCACCAAATCATGTGGAGCTTTGGATTTTAAATTTTATCCTAAAAACAGTGGGCGGCAATATGATAAGACTGATGATTTCAGATGCTCATGTTCCAAGGTGTATAGGGAAAGATATGAGAAGATGTCAAAAAAGGAAGTAGGGAACTGAGAGGTGATTGCAAGAGTCCAGGTTAGGAGGATTCTGGCTTAGTGTCGAGTGGTGACAGTGGAGATCAAGAGGAAGAGGAGGTATTTTTTTGGAATATTTTCGTAAGGCAGGTCTTAGGTGATATGCAGAGTTTTCATTTATGTGGTAAAAACATTAGAAACACAGAGAAAACAAAAGCCCCAAGTTTATACATTCTAATATTCTAACAATGAAACATGCTTCAGCCAGAAATGCGGGCATTGTCACTGCAGACCTTGTATGCCAGCAATAATTGTTTTATTTTTGCAAAGTCTTTGGGAGTTTGATTTGCTGCTTTCATGCAAATTGCAAGATAGCAATGCACTTATTTGTTCAACAGATAGAACACCTACCATGTGCTAAGAACAGTTACAAGTGCTGAGAACACAGTGGTGAATGGATAGGTCAGATCTCTTTTTTTGAAGAGCTTGTATTCTGGTAAAACTTCCATTTCTGTGTATTGTTTTAAGAAATATATGTTTTTAGGGTGCCTGGGAGGCTCAGTCAGTTAAGTGTCCGACTTCAGCTCAGGTCACCATCTCAGGGGTTCGAGGCTTGGAGCCCTGTATCAGGCTCTGTGCCGACAGCTCAGAGCCTGGAGCCTGCTTCAGATTCTGTGTGTGTCTCTCTTTCTCAAAAATAAACAAACATTACAAAAATTTAAGAGAAAAATAAAAAGAAATAATATATTTTGACCGAAAGAAAATAAGAGTGGCATGTTTCTTAAATACCTCAGTTTGATATAAGAAGGTATAAAGTAATAGCTGAATTCTATTTTTTTTAAATTTCTGAATTCTTATGAGAAGGACTCCAAACTTCTGTTAAAAAAATTTAAAAAGGGGGACACCTGGGTGGCTCAGTCAGTTGAGCATCTGACTCTTGATTTTGGCTCAGGTCATGACTCCAGGGCCATGGGATTGAGTTGGGCTCTGCACTGAGTGTGGAGCCTGCTGAAGATTCTCTCTCTCTCTCTCTCTGTCTCTCTCTCTCTCCCCCTCTGCCCCTTTCCCCTACTTGTATGCTCTCTCTCTCTCTCTAAAATAAAAAAAAATTTAATTTAAAAAGTAAATAAATTAATATCCAAATAACTTACTGGGAAAGCATTTTCCACCAAACTAACCAAGAAATAATGTTACCATAAAAAGATTTTGCCTAAATCATTAAATGAAGCAGAATCTCCCAACAGAAAAGCTAACTAAAGACATAAAAAAATACAGTTAAAATAAATGATAAACTAGTTTCCAAATAGAAAAAATTGACCTTAGTAGTAATAAAAGAAATGCAAGTTAAAATACCATATGGTATTTTCTCCTTTAACACTAGCAAAGATTTCTCCTTTTTAAATCATCATGATGCTAAGTGGTGGGCAGGAGTGGCTGAACCAGTGTGATTTGGTGTAACTTTTCTGAAAGTAATTTGGCAGTATGCATGATGGGCTTAAAATGTTAAATCCTTTTTCTTAATTATACTTTTGGGTATATAACCTAAAATAATCAACAATATAGACAGAGATTTCTATCAATATAAGTGAGTAGAGGGTTCAAGATAGAGCACAGATAATGAGCTTGAGAGGTCAGAAAATTGACTTTGTGACCTGAGTTGTAAAAAGATTCTTCAGAACTTCTGGAGATTTCATTTCGATCAACTGTGAATGGATTGAGCAGCCTCAGGAGAGAGCTACCTCATCCAAGGTACCTCCATTTCCTGGTTGGGTGAAGATGCTGTACTGATTTAGTCTCAAAACAGGGTTACAGACCGTAGGGTTTCCTTACTCTCTCGCCTTCAAAGAACTGCACCAAGCTTCTCTTAGTCAGCGATTGGGGCAGAGCTTAAACAGACCTACTAGTAGCTCTCTGCTGCCATCTCCAGTCCTCTCCTCTCAGTCCTACCTTCCACCTCCATTCCAGGTTTTAGAACCCCTACACACACACACACACACACACACACACACACACACACGAGAGGGAGTGGTGGTAGAAATATATTAGTGGATTCGGGATCAATAATAATTGGTAATGCTTATATAGTGTACATGTCAGGCTCTGTGTTTACTATGTGTATTATATATGCATAACACATATTTATGCATTTGTCTATATTAATTAATCCAATCCTAACAATGACAACAAAATAATAGTATCATGGGGTAGATGCTATCATGATCCCCCATTTTACAGATGAGGAAACTGAGGCACGGTGACTTAACCAAGGTCGTACAGCTAGTGTGTGGTAGAGCTGGGATTCTTAGGTAGCAATCTGGGTCCAGAATTCTGCTTTCCAAACCACCATATCATTCTGCCTCTTTAACCAAACGATCAGAGCTCCTGTCCTGACTCTCTCACTTAACCAATTAGCAGTTAGGAAAGACACTAAACATCTCAGAGCCTGGTTACCTAGTGTGAAAAGGTTATATATTAATACCAGCTGCACTGAAGGGTTGCGATGATGGAATGAGATGAGGTATGTGAAGGTCCTGACATATAATAAGTATTCAAGTACTGACAACCTTATTATTCGTAAGTCCTTTATAATTTTATGTAATTTAGTATATTGACTTTGCCATAACATTTAATGCCCATTTAAGTATTAATTGCGAAGACAAAGTTGTACCCTCCTGAAACTTTTTTGGGCCCATTTCTTGTGTTGCAGCATCTGGTGGTTATGGAACTCACCAAAGAGTTCTGATCCCTGCCTCTTCATCAGGTTGTCGAGACCACCTGTGAGACTTGGACACCCACGACTCTAGACAAGGTCTCTGCCAGCTCTGTGGAGTCCACTGCGATGAGTTTGACAAAAAGTCTCAGCAGTTTCCTGCGGCTGTAGTGAAGTGGCCGTTAAGGTTGGTTACAAAGGAACTCACTGGTATGTTCCACACTGTGGGTGTCCAGATGCACAGTTTAGAAATGGGCTTGCCTGTCTGTCTGATCCCATGAGGTAGCTTCTAAGGAACGGCTGTGGTAGAGTTTTATGTTAATCACAAGAGTGCAGTGATAAGCACATCTTATTTTACTTTCTCACTTATGTGGTCACTGTTTGTTCATTTTGATCCTGCAGAGTAAGGGTTCTAAGAAAAAGAGAAAAATAGTTTCCTTCTATACCACCAGAGTGGAAGTGGAGATGGAAACGTTTCTCTTGGGTAAGTCTCTCTGTACAGTGTTTAACAAGTTTCTATGTTTCTTCAGGCAAAATGTACATCTGCTTGTTTTCTTCGATTTCCTTCTTTTTTTAAAGGTATGGATTAACTATATTTAACCCCTTCCCCAATCTCTCATTTCTTTTTTCTTTAGTTTATTTACTTATTTCAAGATATATATATCGAGAGAGAGTGAGAGTGGGGGAGAGGTAGATAGAGAGGGAGAATCTCAAGCAGGCTCTGTGCCGTCACCACAGAGCTTGATGTAGGGCTCGAACCTACGAACTGTGATATCATGACCTGAACTGAAGTCAAGAGTCGGACGCTTACTTAACTGACTGAGCCACCCAGGCGTGTCCCCCCACCACCGACCTCCCACTTCTTGTGTTTTAGAGTTGTGTAGATCTGAGTACATTTGGAATCGGCTATATATCTGGCTCTACTGTTGGCTGAGATTTGAACTAGTTACTTATTCCTGTGAGCCTAGAATGTCTTAGCTATATATTGAAAATAATAATGCATAGGTCATGGGGTTGGTACAATGATTAATGGGATATGTGTAATGCATTTTGCAAAATGACTATAGTAGATAATTTACACGGCTAGGGAGCATAGCAGCATGTAAAAGAAAAAACATATATAGGCATGAAAAACAAGAGACTAGAACAAAGAAAAGAAGGAGTTGGTTTGGAAATAACCAAATAATAAATAGATAAAAGAGAAACAGTTTTTCTTGGGGAAGAAAAAGATAACAAGTTCACAGTTCAAAATAAGATTCTGTCATTTGCCACTCACTGCGTAATCAAAAGTAGAAACTAGATTACTACCACACCTGAGATCAAAATCACAGGTTTTCTTTTTACGTATCTCAGATATCTCAGACATTTCCTCCTTTCAGGAATCTCGTCTTGATGTCATCATGGGAGGAAAGCCTTTAAGAAAGTAGGAGAGTAGAGACCTTTGATACTTATCAGGGGAGGAGAAGGTAGACATGTTGTTAGTCAATTTTAAAAGGCCATTTTAATGGAATATTGAAAGGGGTCATTGTGTTTGTCCAATAAGGATTTATCTTTGTTGGCGACTTGTTTTCTTTCTTTAATTATTGTCATGCAGTGTTATATTATTTTGAAGGGGTATAACTCTTCATCATAGTGAAATGGATGGGTAGGTACTGCTTTAAAGAAGTACTGAGGAAAAACAAGGAGACAATATCCACTCTCTACCTAGCATGTACTCATTGGGTACCTGTTCAGGTACTATGGGTACACTGGTGAATGAAATATGATCTTGACATGGGAAACTGTTTAAGTTAAGTTAATAATGGTTTTAACTACCAATTCCCAAACTTGATGGCTTAAAGCAATAGCAACTATTTATCATTTTTCGAATTCTATAGGTGACCTGGTGGTTCTTCTCCTGGTCTTTGTTGATGTCTCTTATGTGATTATAGTGAAATGGGGGCTGTGACTAGAGTCATCTGGAGGCTTACTTGGGATGCTGGGATGAATGGGCTTTTCTCCTTTTCCATATAATCTCAAGCCTTCTTCCTCTTCACAAGGAACTGTTCAGTGTCTAGCAGGTAACTGATCTTTCTATAAGGTGGCAAAAATCAGCATTCAAGGGGAGAACATAGAAGCTGCTGGTCTTAGAAGCTAAGTCCAGCATTGACACACAATCTTTTCCACTGCATTCTGTTTGTTACTGTGAATCAAAAGCAGAGGTATATTAGGAAATTGACTCTCTAAACAAACAAAAAAAACTTCCACTAATTTGTAACATTTGCTAATTATCCTGGTGTAAATAATTTCCTTGAAATCAGCCAAGGTAACATCAGTGAACACAGAACTGGGAAGAGATGAGTTCAATTAACTCTTGAAAGTTCATGCAAGCTGGCTACAGCATATCACTGACATATGCCAATCAAGGCTTGCAGTGTGGGAAAACTACACAAAGACAGGAACATCAAAATTTGAGGTTCATGAGGGCCATGTTGGGATACTATCATAGAAGCAAGTGGTCTAATGGGAAGGTGATTCATAAATAGATCATTACATTATTAGCATTCAGAAGGATATGGTAAAATCTCATATTAAATGCACAATTAGGAGCACAGAGAAAATGAATGACTGTACCAGGGGATGTTAATGAAGATCCATTCACAGCAGAAATGATGATCAAGCTGAGTCTTGAACAATAAGTAGGAAGGAGTTAACCAGGCAAAAAGGACAAAACATCCAGTTAAAAGGGACAACATGTAGAAGTCCAAGAATTGTTACAATAAAATTACTGAGAGAATCAAAAAATATTTTCTTTTTCCTCATGTGATTGTAGTGAGTGCATCTTGGCTATTGAAGTATTCTGTCTCATTGTTCATATCCACCGAACCTTAACATTTTGATGTCTAAATTATATCTCTTCCCAAATTTTCACACATAGAAGTTGCACATAATTCTTTGTCAGACCATATAGCTCACCTTTTGAAAGGAAATTTGGTTCCTGTCAGTAGAGGTTTCCTAGAGGGCAGAAACAGAAAGAAAGAAATGTCTCTGTGGTTAGATTATGAGGGTTCTTGAATGCAGTTTAATAAGTCTGGAATGTATCCTGGAGGAAATGAGAATCCATTGATTTCCAAAAAAAAAAAAATGGTTGCATGAATGTATTAATTTCTTATGGCTGCTGTAAAAATTTTTGATATTCTTCTTTTTTTAAAGATTTTATTTTTAAGTAATCTCTACACCCAATGTGGGGCTCAAAACTTACACCCAAAACCAAGAGTTGCACATCCTACTGACTGAGCCAGTGAGGCACTCCTAAAAACTCTGATATTCTTAATGGCTTAAGACAAAACAAATTTTTTAACCTAACAGTTATGGAGGTCAGAAGTCCAAAATCAGTCTCACTAGGCTAAAATTAAGGTGTCCATAGTGCTGTATTTCTTCTGGAGGTTCTAGGGAAGAATCTGTTTTCTTGCCCTTTTCAGCTTCTAAAATCCACCTGCATTCCTTGGTTCATGAACACTTATTCATTCACATCACTCTAACCTCTTGCTTCTATTACATCTCCTTGGACCCTTTTTATCTCCTTCTTACTGGGACCTTTGTGATTATATTGTGTGCTTGAAGATAATACAGGATAATCTCCCCATCTCAAGATCTTTAATGCAATCACATCTGCAAAGTCCCTTTCCTTATAAAGTAATATTTACAGGCATTAGGGACTAGAATGTGGACAACTTTGGGGACACCATTATTCAACCTACTACACATGATAAGATTTATATGTTAGAAGTATCACTCCAGATCACATGCAGAGTTGACTTAAGAAGTATGACACAAAAGTTCAGGAAAATAAATTATGGGCTATTGCAGTTGTCCAGATCAAGTCTTGAAGCAAGATGTATCTATGAGGAGAGAAGGCGGACATACAAATTTCAAAGATGGCTAGGAGTTGGGACTAACAAAGATTTCATGACTAGTAACGACTAAGGAGTAAAGGAAAGGTAGAACATCAATGTTGACTCAAATTTTTTACTTTAGTTAGGTGCTTGTGATAGAATTAAACCACATAGAATGCATGAGAAATTGGTCTAGGGGACAATTAACTCAGTTTGGATCATGTTGTTTGAGTAGCTCTTGGAACATTATGGTGGTGAGGCCAGAGACCATTGGAAATTCAGACCTGGAAATGCCATAAAAAAGAGATCATCCATGGAGAATACATTGATTAGGAAGAGAAGTTCAAGAATAAAACCCTAAAATAAAAATCAAAACCACAATGGAATACCACCTCACGCCTGTCAGAATGGCTAAAATTAACAACACAGGAAACAACAGGTGTTGGCAAGGATGAGAAGAAAGAGGAACCCTCTTGCACTGTTGGTGGGAATGCATATTGCTGCAGCTATTCTGGAGAACAGTATGGATGTTCCTTAAGAAACTAAAAATAGAACTACCTTATGATGCAGCAATTGCACTATTAGATATTTACCCATAGGATACAAAAATACAGATTTGGGGGGTACGTGCACCCCAATGTTTACAGCAGCATTATCAACAATAGCCAAACTCTAGAGAGACCCCAAATGTCCATCAACTGATGAATGGGTAAAGAAGATGTGGTATATGTATACAATGGAATATTACCTACCCATAATAAAGAATGAAATCTTACCATTTGCAACGACGCGGATGGAACTAGAATGTATTAGGCTAAGTGAAATAAGTCAATCAGGGAAAGACAAATACCATATGATTCCACTTATGTGTGGAGTTTAAGAAACAAAACAGATGAACATGTAGAAAGGGTGGGAAAAAGAGAAGAGAGGAAAACAAACCACAAGAGACTTTTAATGATAGAGAACAAACTATGGGTTGATGGAGAGAGGATAGCCTCAGATGCATACTGAGTTTCTACCGGTACTAGATCCTGTTGAGTCTAGGCATTAAATATGGTTTGATTCCTCTCTAGAAATAATTTTATTCCACAGGTCACCTTGAAAAAGGACACATTTATATGACCTATTATAATGTGTGTGTTTGTGTAAGAGAATAACAGAGAAGAAGAGAAAGACAGAGACAGAGAAGCAGGTAAGAGAGGTGGAGACAGAACCAAAAAGAAATAAGGAAGATGGAAGTGGGGGGTAAGAAGAAGGGTTCATGAGTTAATTGTTTCCTCTCATTCTGTTAAAAATATCTATACTTGAGAAACACAATAGATGATCATAGGGAAAGAGAAGATAAATAAGATAAAAACACAGAGGGAGGCAAACCGTAAGAGACTCTTAAATATAGAGAACAAATCGAGGGTTGCTGGAGGGGAGGTGGGGCGGATGGGTTCAATGGGCGATGGGCATTAAGGAGAGCACTTTTCGGGATGAACACTGGGTGTCATATGTAAGGGATGAATCACTGAATTCTCCTCCTGAAGCCAAGACTACACTCTATGTTAACTAACTTGAATTAAAAAAAAAAATACTATACTCTTTCTTTTCTCAATCCAGAAAAATAAAGTTCCGAGCTAACATAGCAGCTCTTAACATTTTAATCATCAATTGTATGTGGATAGTAGATGAGGAAAAGTTGCCAAAACTATAATTGTCATGGAAGGGAGAAAGGAGTTTAGGTGGAGAGTATGTTAGGGACATAATAGCCAGAGGTTGCACAGACCATGGCAGTGGAGCCAGGTTTTGACCCCAGTCAGTCTCTGAATCCTGAGCAGTGGTCTTAGTCACTCCACCACAGGGCCTTCCATCCAAAAGTTTTGTTAATAATATTAGCCCAAGAATAGACACAATGACGATGCAGCTACTTCTTCTGTCATCGAATTGGACCACAGTCGAGTGATCAGTTTGATCCCACCATCAGTGTGCACTCATGATGAGTATGTGGAGTTGTGGAGTAGAACCATTCTTTCCTAGATCCACAGATGTTTAGAACTTTAGGGTTATTATTATAATAAAGATAATCACTTTTTGTGATATATTACTCTTTTAATATGCTGCTGGATATTTTCCAGTATTCACTACTTTGGATTTTTTCTCTGCATAACAACCATAAGTGATATTGCCTCCAGTAATTTTTTTTTTTGTCTGCAGCATTTTTGTTAGATTTGGTTTCACTTTGCTGATTTTACAGAAATAATTTAGAAGGTTTTCTTCCTTTTCTATGCTCTGGAACAGTTGAAATAATATTCTAGTCATGTTTTCCTTAAAACTAGGATAGAATTTACCTATAAAGCCATATGTTCCCAATTTTTAGCCATTATTTCTTTGAATAAGTTTTCTGCTTCTCTCTGTTTCTTCTCCTTCTGGGATGTGTAATGGGACATGGGCTTGGAGAACTACATAGGGGTCAGACCATCTTGAATCTCTGAGGAATCACTGGAAGATTTTGAGTAAATTCCAGACAGGATCCAGTGGGTGAATGCATACCCTCACAGCCTTGTGGAAGCTGATCATGTGACTTGAAATAGGTCAACAAGTTAGAACTCCATCATAAAATCTCAGTCAGAAGTAATGAGGGCTTGCATTAAGCCTATGACAACATAGTTGGAGAGAGAAGGATATGTAACATGTACAAATGATTGTAGGCTGATACGCATAGAGTTTGGGTGGAGAAAGGGACTATGTATAGTAACTCCTGGTTCATGACCAGGACACTTAACTGGACCGAGCTGGACGCTGGACTGTGGTGCTATTGATTGGAATATAGGACCTAAGGGGAAGAGCAAGTTTGAAGGAAAATATGATGAATTCCGTTGTGAACATGATGAACGCTACGAGCGTCTGTGAGATGCCCAGTCATGGCTAACAGGCAGGTGAAAATCAAAGCTGGAATCTAAAGCTGGGAATCTTTTGTGTATGGGTAGTGGCCGAAGTCACGGAGTGGTATGGAGCCACCGAGGGAAAGTATACAACTATGTTGTCCGATACAGGAGGCACAGCCACGTGTGATATTTAAATTTAACCTTGAATTAATTCAAATTAAGTAAAATACAGATTTCAGCTTCTCAGTTGTACTGGCCACACTTCAAGTTTTCAAAGACTACATGTGGCTTGTGGCTACTATATTAGATGAGCACAGATTATAGAACATTTTCATCATCAGAGAAAGTCCCGTTGGACACCACTGGTATACAGAGTGAAAAGAGCAGAGTTTGAAGTATATCAGATTCCTGATATTACTGATATCTGGGTGGTCACTGAAAGAGCTTCAACCAAAACAAGCCAAGGAGGTGCCTCCACCCACCGATGGGCTGGGCACGACCTGCTTTCGTATGCTACCTCTGATCTCCAAACTGCCCTGTAATGGTGGTAATACTAATGATTTCTGTTGAGGCTTGTTAAGGTTAATTTTCCAAAGACCCAAAGCTGGTAAGTGGCAGAGCTGGAATTGTAACCCAATTGTCTTTGACATTCCAAGTCCAGTGATTTTTCAGTTGCTCCAGGCTGCCTCTCCTAGGAAAACACAGAGACAGTGGTGCCAGGAAAAAAGTCAAAGAAGGGAATCTTGCAAATGAGTGAATGACAGATGCCACCATGAGTTCAGGTAAGGTCAAGACAGAAAATTATGAGTAAAGTCAGGTTATTCATTGAATCGGGCAACAAGAAGGTCATCACAAATTTTGTTGAGAACAAGTTCAGTATAGTGTAGGGGCTGAGCCCTATCAGAGCATACCGAGTATAGCGGTACCCATGTAGAACAGAAGCCAGTTTAACGTGTCCTTTTAAGAAGTTAGATTTGGAGATTCTTCTTGATAAGACATTTCAAGTTTTCATAAATTACGTATTAAATTCCCTAAGACTGCATCTCTCATCTTTGGAAGAGTCAGAAGAGACTGAATCTTATAATGTACTCCTTAATCCTTAGTTTCCAACTGAAACCTTGGTCTGGTCTCTAAACTCTCCAAAATTTTCTCCCCCACCCCCACACCAGTGAATGCATTTGGAAATAGGTACCTTGCTTACCTAACCGGGATGTTTGGGCATCAAATGATATAATATATTTGATAGTGAACTGTGAAGTGATACATAATATAATATGCTGTTCCCAACCTATCAGGCAAAAATAATATTTAAACTCCACAGATTTACCCGGAGAGTTTTATGCATCTAGTGCACATTTTCATTTAAAGTTACTAGCTCTATATCTCTGGAGAAGAATAGAAAAATGTATGAGCCTGTGTTGACTTTCCCCAACTCAGCCTTCCAGCTTGACACTTGATTTCTTGAAATTGAGGTCCATGCGTTCCTGTAGCCAGTTCTGATTTAATCTTTATGCCCTGACTTAAAACTCCACCAAAACTGAAGAAACTCCTTAAGATGCTTAAAAGAAAAGAAAAATGATTCAAACTTCCTATCTAAGAAAACGCAAGAGTTTACAAGATAGGCATTTCTAATTATTTTGTTAACTAGATAAATACTTCTATCTAGAAGCTGAAAAGTTTGTGAAAAACCTAACCTTAGTTCCTGAATACGCAAATCCCATTGATTACCTTAACTGGAGAACGCCTCAAAGTCTGTTTTCTTTCGAGCTGCGCTGGCCACTGGAGGTCAGAGTGTTTGTAGGGACTGTTGCGGTTTGGCTAAAGTGTGTACAAGCAGGGGAGGATGTATATTTGTCACCAGACCATGGAAGACCTGGAAGGACTTCATGTGCTTCTCTGGACCTGGACTCAGGAGCTGAAAATATTTTCTGCCCCCCAAAATAGTGCTAGGCTCCTTAACTCCCAGGCTTTGAACACACAAAAACATCTCACTACATCTATCCCAGCTATGTCTGAAGCATCTACAAGGAGAATCCTTAATATTTTTGGTCAGAATAAATCAGAGAAGGAGTGTAAATTATTTGTCAACAAAGTATTTCTTGGTATCCTCTGGAGCTTTTCTAATTAGCCTCAAGGCATACTGAGCTCACAAGAAGTTTACTGGAAATGTCAGTTATTAAATAGACATTTTACCGTAATTGAATGTTAGTGTCACACAGTTCAGACCACAGGCCCTGGCAGCCCAGAGAAAGGCTTGCTCGTAGCAAACTGTGCACTGACAGGAAGCGAATTTCTCAGTGGGTCCCACCACAGTGCTTTGGCCTTAACTTGTAGGAGAGAAAAATTATCAACCACCACCCAGCTATTGCCACTGAGTTGCTGTCATTGAAATAATACTATGAGGGTCAGGTAAACTATGAAGAAAAAAAAAAAAAACCCGGTGGGATTTTTAAAAACTCATTAAATTTTTTCTTTTTCTTTCTTTTTTTTTTTTTTTTTTTTTTTTTTTTTTTTGCTTGAGGTTTATCATGTTACAGATAAATGGCCAAAGTAAGGTACAGAGGAAAATCCCTAACCCCAGTTGTTGGGGTTAAGCCATTGACTTGGACTCTGTTTACTGATATTTTAGCAAAAATGGCATGAAACTCCTCTGTTTTTCAAATGTGTGGTTTTTTTTTAATTGAGATAAAATTGGTATATAACATTATGTAAATTTCGGGTGTATATCATTATAATTTGACATCTGTGTGAGCTACAAAGTGATCACTACCAAAAGTCTAGTTATCATCCATTGCCATATCATTGACCCCCTTCACCCATTTTGCCCACCTCCCAACCCCCTTCCCCTCTGGTGACCATCAATCTGTTCTCTGTGTCTATGAGTTTGTTTTCGTATTGTGTTGTTTGTTTAGATTCCACATATAAGTGAAATCATACAATGTTTCTTTTTCTCCATTGACTTATTTCACTTAGCATTTGTTTGTCACAAATGGCAAAATTTCATTATTTTTAAAGAATGAATAGTATTCCATTGCATATATCTACCACATCCTCTTTATCCATTCATCTATTGATGGTCATGTAGGTTGCTTCAGTATCTTGGCTATTGTAAACAATGCTGCAATAAACATAGGGCTGTGTATACCTTTCGGAATTAGTGTTTTTGTATTGTTGGGATAAATACCCAGAAGTGGAATAGTTGGGTCATATGGTAGATTTTTTTGAGGCATCTGAATACTGTTTTCCATAGAGGCTGTGCCAATTTACATTCCCAACAACAGTGCACAAGCATTCTCTTCTTCTCTACAATCTCTTCAAAGTTATTTCTTGCCTTTTTCACAATAGCTGTTCTAACAGGTGTGGGGTGATATCTCATTATGGTTTAGATTTGCATTTTCCTGGCTAATTAGTGAAGATGAACATGTTTTCATTTGCCTGTTGTCCATCTTTATGTCTTCTTTGGGAAAATCTCTATTCAGGTCTTTGGCCCATTTTTTAATTGGGTGGTTTATTTTTTTTAATTTTTGAGTTGCATAAGTTCTTTATATATTTTGGATATTAACCCCTTATCAGATATATGATTTGCAGATATCTTCTCCCATTTAGTAGGCTGCCTTTCTGTTTTGATGGTGGTTTCCTTTGCTATGCAGAAGCTTTTTAGTTTGATGTAGTCCTGTTTATTTTTGCTTTTGTTTCACTTGCCTTTGGAGTCAGATCCACAAACACATCACTAAGACCAATGTCAAGGAGATTGCTGTCCATGTTTTCTTTTAGGAAATTTATGGTTTCAGGTCTTACATCAAATCTTGAGTTTGTGTATGGTATAAGATAGTGGTTTTGTTCCATTCTTTTGTATCTTTTGCCGTGTCCAGTTGCTCCAACACCATTCATTTGTGGTTTTAAGTTACCATCGAAGGACCAAGAGTCTATATCAGGTTGAGTTTGCTGACTCCCAGACAAATTGTCATCTCTGCCCAAGATATTATGCCACCATTGTGTGACACTGCTGCAATTGTTGGTCAACTGCTATACTTCCCGAGTCCTTGTGGTGAGATTGATTTATGAAGCGATGCTGAATTAGCCCTTGTGACCATGAGGCTTCTCCCCTTCTGTTTAGGGTCCATTCTCTTCTCTGTGCCCTTGGCCCTATCTCTGGTTTCCTCAGGATCCTCTACAGATCATTCCTTTGACCCTCCATATGTGCTCGGTCTCCTCCATCTTTAAAAATACAGAGAGGGGCGCCTGGGTGGCGCAGTCGGTTAAGCGTCCGACTTCAGCCAGGTCACGATCTCGCGGTCCGGGAGTTCGAGCCCCGCGTCGGGCTCTGGGCTGATGGCTCAGAGCCTGGAGCCTGTTTCCGATTCTGTGTCTCCCTCTCTCTCTGCCCCTCCCCCGTTCATGCTCTGTCTCTCTCTGTCCCAAAAATAAATAAACGTTGAAAAAAAAAATTAAAAAAAAAATACAGAGAAAAAGCAAATGAACAAATGATTCTTCTACAGGTTTTCACTCATTTCCATTAATAGTATCTATCTTAAATGTCAAACCCAGTGACACCATTATCTAAGGAGAAGAATGTTTCTTCTTCACTAACCAGACCCTATATCCACTGTACTAATGTATTCCTATATCAGAGATGATATCAGAGATGAACTCTGCATGTTTTAATAGCCTTTGAGTAAAAGTTTACTTGACCTCATGTTAAGTGAGCCCAGAGGGCAGACTGAAGCTTTTCCTTGATCCTACTCTGCCTTGCCTTCTTACCTCGTGGCTCAAAGTCCCTTCTATGACTGGTGATCCACCATAAAGCCCATATGGACCAGAACTCCAAAGCCTTGATTAGTTCTTACAAGTCCTCTTTCCCTAAGATTCAGGTTTTGCCTCTGGTGGGAATTCCTGTTACAAATGGACAGACTTCCTGGGGCACACTACTGTCAGACTGACTATCACGTGTCACACATAGTGTAAGTTCATATGATATGTCACATCATATATGTCATATCAAAATAGAGAGTGAAATTCACTACTATGTGCCTAAAGGTATTATTAAAAAGAAAATAGTGTTGGGACTTCATTAATAATTTTTTTTTCTAGTCAAATGGCCAGCAAGGGAATAACAAGCTTTAGCATTCATAGAAGCTGCAATCTTTTATCTACCCTTGGTGGGATTGTTAGATATGAATAACTGAGCTTTTGCCAATTTAAAGAAAAACTTTTACCTTGGTTTCCTTTTTGGGAGCCCTATTCTGAACCCTACTTTGAAGTTCTTTTTGGAAGGGAGCTTGGCCAACCTGCCTGGCCATTACCAGTCTTCAACACTGGATAAAGCACTCTTTTAAGTCAGACTGACCCTAGAACCACAATGTAACCACTTACCTGGCTCTTAGCATTATGATTGCCAGGTGACTCCTGTGGTCTGATGACCAGTGAGTTACTCTTGGCTTCCCTTGCATGTTGAAGTCAGCTTGGACTGCATCTGCATTTATCATGCATGCCTCTTTGTAATTATGATTTGGGGATGCTGGCTGCCTGTATATCAGGGCTTATTCATAAGCTAACTTGGTCTCCAAAACCTAGGCCTGTATCTTTCCAGTTTCGTCTCTTCACCACCAGCCCAGTATGGGGGAAACACCATCTAGATATGATCATTTCCTCTTCCAGATTCTGCTCTAAATTTAAAAATGTGCAGAAAGAAAAAAATGTGCATAGAGACACTTTAATAAGCAAAAGAGAATTCAGTGTAGGCATGAGATGAGATGGTTATTCACTTAGAGAAGACATGCTATTATCTGTCAATTTTTAAGGAGTCACTAATAACATTAATACAATAATAGCAATGAATCTAGTAAGTTACAAGTGCCATATAACTAACATGCATTATCTCATTTATTTTTACCACATCCTATGCCGTATCCATATTTTCCTTGTTTTATAGAAGAAAAACACAAAGAACTAAGTCACTCTGTCCAAGCCATAGTCAGTAAGTAATGGAACCAAGGCTTGTTTCTAATTCTGTTTAGATTCTGTTATGTAAATGAGTTCTTCACTTCTATACTTCAATTCTATACTGTAATTCCATCTTAAGTAAACAAATGAAGTAGAGTCCTAGCAAGACATGATGATGGCGGGGTAAACAGAGCCAGTTAAATCTCAGCCTGTGAAGTTTGCATTTGATCCCATAGGTAATAGGTGGTTACCACAGATTTTTGAGCCTGGGATTAATGTGGTAAAATTCACTTTATAGTAGCTGGCTATTGATGGACAGGAAAGACACACAGATGAGTCAGAGGTATGAAGACCATCTGAAAGTCTATTACAAAAAGATGCATAAAGCCTCCATGAGAAAATAGTAAACCTTCATATTGAAAAAAAATACTAAAAAGATCTAAATAAATGGAGGTATATCCTGTGCTTTTAAACATTTATAGACAAGAAGACACACCATTTTAAATATATCAACCTTTCATAAGTTAATCTATCGAATCAATAAAATTTTAACTGGTATCTCACAGATTTTTTTCTAATGGATCTTGATGAATGGATTCTAAAATGAATATGGCAAGTTAGGGCCAAGAAAAACCAAAACACTGATAAAGAACAACCACCAGATGGGTTATAAGATATCATGACTTATAAATATATAATAATTAAGACAGTGTAGTATTTGTGTGTGGTAAAACAAAAGACCACTGGCATGAAGAGAGCCAGCCACAAACTAAATGATATATGGGAACTTGGTATTACAGAGTTGGCATTTCAGATCACTGGGGAGAGGTGTGGTTGCTCAAGAAATGGTGCCGGGACAATTGCTTACAAAGGAAATGGGATTCTTGTCTCATACTATACATGAAATTTTGTCTCATGTGATTTAATGGCTTAAATATGAAAAATAATGATTTAAAACGTTAGGAGAAAATATAGGAGAAACTTTTATCACTGTGTGGTAGGGAAGAATTTCTTAAATCTTAAATTTCTAAAATAAAAACATGAAGTATTTTAGAAGAGAATGATATATGTGACTACATAAAACTTAAGAACTTCTGTTCATCAAAGAAGGTGACGGGATAGACTGTAACTGGGAAGGAGTTGCTAGCTGTAGTATTACCAACAAGGTATTAGTGTCTCAAATATATAAAGCACTAAAATTGGTAAGGAAATAACTACTCACTTAGTAGATGAGCACAATAGAAAAGTAGGTATTTGGCAGAAGTGTTGAATAAGCATATATATATATGTTATAAATATATATATTTATATTAACATATTAATTAATTTTATTATTTATTAACATTATATCATTTATTATTTATTAATATATATTAATATATATTATATATAGAAGTGTTGAATAAACATATGTATGTTATATATGTGATATATATCATATATACATAACATATATATATATATATGAAGGGTGCTTAACCTCATCACTAATATGAAAAGGCAAGTTAGAAGTGTAATCAGATATCATTTTACTTCTAATTTGACAAAAATTAAGAGGTCTGATGGTACTAAGTATTAGAATGTTTATTAACACTGTATTGGAGGAAGCAGCATAATCACTTTGAAAAGCAATTCTGCATTGTTTTGCAGAGGTATGTATATTCTTTGACCCATGAGTTATACTCATAGGCATACATCTTAGAGAAGTGCTTCTCAGGTTTTAATGTTCATACAGATCATCTGGTGATCTTGATAAAATGCATATTTGCATTCAGAACTCAGAAAAAGATTATGTTTTAAAAATCCATAATTGGACATTTTAGAGAAACTGCAAAATACTATTAATTCATTCATTGAACAAATACTTATTGAGTTGAACACTTGCTATGTGCCAGATAATTTTACAGCATTAAGGACACAACAATCAAAAGAAAAAAGGAAAAACAAAACCCTCCGTGTGGATCTTATATTCTAGTGTGTGTGTGGTCGGGGAGGGAGTGTTAGACACAAAATAAATAAATAATTAAAATATACAGTATGTCTGAAGGTGATAAATTCTATGTAAAATATTTAACAGAGAAAAGAGGTAGGGAATGCTGGAGGGGTAGTCGTTGTAATTTTAAATACAGTTATCAAGTAAAGTGTCCATGAGAGCCTGAAAATTGAGCAAAGGCACAGAAGAGGTGAATAAATGAGTCATGTTATTATCTGAGAGATGAATGGATAGATACAGGCCCTGAGGGATAAATATGCTTTGTGTGTTGGATGGATAGCAAGACAGTTAGTGTGGCTAGATCCAAATGATTAAGGGGAAGAGAAATAAGAGATAAAATCAGAGAAGTGCAGGGTGCCAGATCATCTAAGAGTTGTGTAGACCATTGAAATGACTTTGGCTTTTACTCAGAGACAAAAGGAAAGCCACTGGGGGCTTTTAAGTAGATAAGTGATATTATCTGACTCAGAGATAACAGGATAACAGCATCATTATTTTTAAAAAATTTTTAATGTTTATTTAATTTTGAGAGAGAGAGAGCTCAAGTGGGAGAGGGACAGAGAGAGGGAGACACAGAATCTGAAGCAGGCTCCAGGCTCCGAGCTATCAGCACAGAGCTCAATGCGGGGCTCCAAACCACAGACTGCGAGATCATGACCTGAGCTTGAAGTCAGACACTTAACTAACTGAGCCACCCAGGTGCCCCCAACATCATTCTTGTTACTATGTTGAGAATAAATGCATTGGAGGGAGGTCAAGTATAGAAGCAGGGAGAACAACTAGGGAGCTATTGTAATAAGCCAAACAAAACATGATGGTAGCTTGGAGCAGTGTGGGTGGCAAGAAGTGATTGAATTTTGTATAAGTTTTGAATGCTGAGCTGATGGAATTTCTGGAGAACTGAATGTGGGGTCTAAAGAAAATTATTACTTTCTGTTCTAAGATCATGGAAAAGTAGTGTTGCTGTTTAGTGAAATGGGGAAGACTGCTGAAGAAACATGTTGGGGAAAGGGGTGAAAATAATGTACTCAGATTTGGGCATTTCGTATTTGAGATATTTTAAGAGAAGCCGTTCAGTAGACAATTGGGTATGCCAGTCTAGAGCTAGAGAGGTCTGTATTTGAGGTATACTTTTGGGGTCATCATCATGTAAGTGCTATTTGTGGACATGAGACTGGCTGAGATCTCCACCACAGGGGGTGACAGGAGAAGGGGTCTGAGCCCTGAGCATTCCAGTTTAAAGTAAATATCTTAAAGACAAATATAAAGAAAAGACAATTTATCTACAAATGATCAACAGTTGGACTTACAGACAGCTTTTCAAGAGCAACAATGGAAGCCAGAAGAAATGGAGTAAAATCTTTAACGTGATACAAGAAAGAAAGGAAAATTATATTTTTAGAATAAAGATGAAATAAAGATATTTTCAAGAAAAGCTGAGAGAGCTTACCACCATTAGACCACTCTTAAGTAAATGTCTAAAGGATGCATTTCAGGAAGTAGGGAAGTGTTTCTCAGAAAGAACATCTGAAATGAAAGAACAATAGAATGAGTGGGGAATAAAGGAAGCCCCCAGTGTGGCTGGCAGCTGTCTCAACAATGATACTTTAGACACCAACCCATTTGGATGAAATTGGAAATTGCTTACATGGTGTATTAGAACTGGTCATTTTTAGAGACTAAGCTGCTGAGAATGTAGATTTCTAATTGATCTTAACATCAATCCCCTCTTACTGTCTATCTTTAGCATGATAAGCAAAATGTTTATGCGGCCTTTAGATGTTATTACTCATTAGCATTACTTAAATAAGCAAATATAATTTATAGGTGTTTTTCTTAATAAATGGATGGGAAATTTAAAAATAGAATTTTTAACTTAAAATTTTAACTAACTTAAGCTCCCTTCAAATCACTTGCCTGCTAGGAAAGAATTTTTTTTTAAGCTTATTTATTTTGAGTGAGAGAGACAGCGCATGAGAGAGGGGCAGAGAGAGAGAGAGAGAGAGAGAGAGAGAGAGAGAATCCCAAGCAGGCACCTTCTGCCAGTGCAGGGCCTGATTCAGGGCTTGAACTCATGAACCATGAGATCATGACCTGAGCCAAAATCAAGAGGGGGACGCTTAACCAACTAAGCCACCCAGGTGCCCTGGGAAAGCATTCATATAATAAACTGTGCGCCTATTCCAAGGGGGAATTTGGAAAATTCCTGTAAGGCAATAAATAAGAAAAGGCAAGTAATGATCCATACATAATTATCTACATGGATTAGATAATGATTTACTATTTCAGGAATGCGATGTTTTGGGTAACCATTTAAATAGACCAGTAATGCCAGGTTAAGATCTTGAAAAAAATTGCTGATAGATTAATAAATTGTATTAGTGTTTTTGTCAAAAGAAAAAAATTACTAGTGAAATTCCTTACATTGACTAGATGAGAGGAGGAAAACCATTTAATCAATATTAAACTTTGTGAAACTTCACCACTGATCCAACTTTTCTATGTAAAAACTTCTTAGCTAACTGAAAACAAAAGAAAATTCTTAGAGAGTACACTAAAACCTTAAAATTAGTATAAGCTTAAGGATACCACATTCAACTCATTTCTATTATAGTTAGAAAAAATGTCAAGATGCCTTGTATCGTAGTTCTGGTTAATTCTGTACTGGAGAGCCTATGCAATGTAATACCAAAGTAAAAATTTAATGTAAGACACATAATTGTTATCAAGAAAGACACAAGGCATTATTATTTATATAATATGTATGATAGTCTATATAGAAACTTCTAGGGAACCAATAAAAACATTATTAGAATAAACTGGAGAGATTAAGAAGGGGTGTTGAGTCAACATATAAAAATCACCAGCTTTTAAAGATTCCAGCAGGGAACCCTGGTTGGCTCAGTCGGTTGAGCATCTGTCTAACTCTTGATTTTGGCTCAGGTCATGATCCCAGGACCATGGAATCAAGCCCTGAATCGGGGCTGAATCTAGGAATAAACCCGATAAAGAATATGCAAGATATTTAAGAAAAAAACTAATAAAATTTATTGAAGAAGACCTTATATAGTTAAAGTAAAAAACATATACAACGTCTGAGAGTGGTAAAAGATGTCATTTCTATCCCCGTTACATTGCGAATTTGAGAACATCCCAATCAAAATCCTAAAAGAAATTCATCAGCTAATTCTAAAATCAATATGGAAAAATAAATGCACGAGAATAGCCAAGGAAATTTAAAAACAAGCAAAATGAACAAAAAAGTCATACCCCACCAGGAATCAAAATGTATAGCAAATCTCTGGTAGTAAAAATAGTATGGTATTCAAGTAGGAAAAAACCCGAGATCAATAAAACAGGATTGAGAGTCCACTAATGAGCCTGTTGTATATATGAGACAACTATTCATTTAAAAAAATACAATAAAATTATATCAACACCTAATACTATTTATTAAAAAGTCCAGGTGAATTAAATAATGCTGAAAACTATAAAATATTAGAAGAAAATAGAGGAGGATATGTTTATGACTTTGTGGTAGAGTGAACTTATTAAAGTAAATGTGTAAGTGCATTAAGAATAAAATATAAATTATTTTTCAGTGCATCACCAAACTTTTGAAGAATACAAAAGACCACACCAAAAAAATCCCATAAAAGACAATGACAAGGAGGAAAAAGTATATTCAGCATACCATAGACAAATGAACAATATTCGGAATTTATAAAGAGCTAATGATAATATATAAGGAAAAGACAAATAATCCCACTGAAAGAATATGAAAATAATTCACAGAGGAGGAGTTACAAATGGACCATAAACATACAAGATGACTCTGGTAATCAAGGAAGTGTAACCAAGAATGACATTCATTTACTGCATTGGAACATGTTTTAAGTTATGGATAAGTTAACCCTTTTTTCCCCACAAAATAATATAATGCAGTTAAAAAAACAATGGAGAGGTGCCTGGGTGGCTTAGTTGGGTAAGTGTCCACCCTTGACTTCGACTCAGGTCATAATCTGACGGTTCATGGGTTTGAGCCCTGAGTCTGGCTCTGCACTGACAGTGTGGAGCCTGCTTGGGATTCTCTCTCTCCCTCTCTCTCTCTGCCCCTCCCCCCAAATAAATAAATAAACACTTAATAAAATGGAATAAATCTATGCATATCAATACAACATCTTTTCAAGAAAAGTATTACTTAAAAAACTATCTGATGATAGGCACATTATGTTAACATTTTGTAAAACTTCCTCTCATATGCATGTATGGATATGTAGAAATACACTGTATTAGTTGTGGAAGCAGAGCGTGAGATGGTGATTTTTCTTCAAGCAATTCAGGGAGAAGAGGAGTGAGAGGAGCATGGTAGGACGGGGAGAACGTGACTGTGGTCCTGAGTGGAGACCAGTTGCTGATTCTGCAGGGGTGCTCAGAGCACAGAGTGTACCAAGGTGGGTCGTACCTAGAGGCCATTTGCATACCTGTGTCTGTCCATTATTGACCAAACGTGGCTTCCCCTGATCCCTCAGTCTTCTGGGGAGTACTCACAGCATCTGTTTGGCCAAGGGCAGTTGTCCAGAGGAAAGGGAAGCTGAGTTATTATCAGCCAGCTCCAGCAGCAGAAGGAAAGGGGATCTAGGCTGGGCAGCAGTTGCATTTATCACACATGTGCACACATATACACACAAGCACACACATGTACACACACACACACACACACACACACACGCAAGCAAGAGACTCAAGGAATTCACACAAAACTGGCCAAATGGTGACTTCTGGTGACAGGCCCCAGGATTGAAGGGTGTTGTCAAGGTGGCTTTATGTTGTTGTTGTTGGTGGTGGTGGTGGTGTGTGTGTGTGTATGTGTGTGTGTGTGAGAGAGAGCGAGAGAGCGAGCAAGCATGCGCATGAGAGGGGCAGAGGCAGAGTATATTTGTGTTTTTTTAAATAATCACAATATGTTATTGTACCCATGCAGTTAGAAAATAAGCTTTTTAAAAAGAAGCATTTTACTTTCTCACGTAGAAAAGGACTCCATTGTCCCACTCCTTCAAGCCTTCCTTGACTTTTTTATACGTACTACAAATAGAATTTATTCGAGGGAACCACATTAAGATGCCAGTGAGCTTTTTTGATTCTTGAATTTCGTAAGTCAAGACAATTACATAACAGTCTTTCTTAGGCAGATGTCATCTCAATTTTCTATTTAATAATAATGTGATCATTGACAGACTAATTTGTGAACTGTGAGAAACATATGCATGTATTTAATGAAACAGAAATCCAGTGAATATACAGTTCCATTCTTCTAGTTCTCAGTGACTTCAATCAGAGTTTCTTTTTTTTTTTTAAGTTTATTTATTTTGAGGGAGAGCTTGTGCATGTGAGGAGGGTGGGGCAGAGAGAGAGGGAGAGAGAGAATCCCAAGCAGGCTCCACACTGTTAATGCAGAGCCTGACGTGGGGCTCAATCTCACGAACTGAACCGTGAGATCACGACCTGAGCTGAAACCAAGTTAGATGCTTGAGCAAGCCACCCAGGTGCCCCTCATTCAGAGTTAAGCCTTACAAGAGTAGAGACTTTGTACAGTCTATATGCTCAGCCTGTGTGCAGAATGGATTCTGACAGGCTCCCAACACACGTTAGTTGAATAAATGGATGAATAAATGCATACAAGCATGGCCACGTCTATAAAAGAATTGTGGGAGACACACAATAACTGTAACAGTGGTCTCTGTCCCTTATGGAGCTTCCAGTCTGCTTGGGAGCCCAAACAGAAGAGGCCTGCATGGGAAAGCAGTAAGCTGTGTGGTATTGACCATAACTGAGACAGGGGTTCAGAGAAGAGTGTGGGAAACACAAGAGACCTCAGCTGGGGGCCTCTGTTCCAGTATTTGCTTACTGCTCCAGTATGCAAATCATTTAACTGAATGCACAGAATTTCCATTCCCATCAGTGCTGTTGCAGCAGGAGTTGAATGGTGCTGACACTGTCCGGTGATCATTGGTACCTCAACAGCCTCTCCGGATAACTTTTACTGTGCTGTTTCATTAGAGTACACTTTTGACAGAAATATTTTGAGTAGGTTTTAAGCCTTATCCAAACTGGGTAAATAATTGAGCAAACTTCTGCCCTTGCCAAACAAACTTTGCAGGCTTAGGAAGACCTTAAAGACTTTTTATAGTAATTCTCAGACAGTAAGGAAGCACAGTTAAAATCTCATGGCGTTAGCGTGCCAAAGAACATTTGGCTATTCCTCTTTTTTTTTTTCTTTCACTTAATTGGCTTTTTGGGGCCTTAACTGATTACACTACTCTGGCTTTTTGAAGCACAGCCTAATTCTTTTTAGAGTCTGTTATTACTCATTTATTTAACAGACTATTAGAGCTAAAGCCTCAGTGGTTTGGCTAGCCAATTAATTCTCCTGCCATTGGTCCACGTGGAACTTGCACTCAGGTCCCAGGGAGTTCTTCCTGTTTTATACTGTAGAGATAACCATGAACACAATTAAATGCGTACTCCTAAAGGCGAAAGTCATTGCCTTAATTTTATAGGTTCCTGTTGCAAAGTAAGGAAACAAGGTTTAAACAATCTGCCTAGGAGAAACAAGTGAGCACGTAAGACACTGGAAGGGGAAGCTCAGTGTTTCTGTATCTTCTCTTTTCTCCTGGAGTGATCCTAACATAGTGAGGGCTTCAAGAATTTACTGCTTTTGCTTTTCAAATAAATGACGGGTGTGAAAAGCACATCCGCTCTGTGGTTGAGCTTTTTTTTTTTTTTTTTTTTTCTTTCTGTGAGTGGCTTAGCTCTGAAATTCTCTGTAGTGGTGGGCTGGTGGCACTCCCCTGGCCTCTCTTGGAGATTCCTCTCTCATTTTGTTACTTTCAGTTTACTGACAGACCCCAGGATGGCTGGAGGATGATCTGCTGGTCTCATTTTCTAACTTCCGACTGCAGCGATCACATCCTCAAAAATAGAATTCTGTACTTAGGAAAGCATGTTTTAGTCTATGAGGAAGCAAGATCCCAGGTTATTGCACTTATAACTTGTTACAATGAAATCTCCAATAATAGAACCCACCAAACCCAAATCTTGCATTAACCAGTATACCCTCCACCGTAACTCTACTTTCAGGGAAAAAAGCAGATAGAAACTGTTTCAGGAATATATTTATTTATTTTTAAAGTATTCTATGATATGTACCCATATTATAATACATGTAGTCATGTGTAATAGTTAAAAAATATAACTGCAAACAGTTCCTTTTATTTGTAAGAAAGTATTATTAGCCATTTCCTTCCATCCACCCGGGTTCTAACTAAATAGGGTAACATACACCCAAGGATCATACTTGGGTAAAAGGTCAAAGTATTACTTTATTAATATTAGCAAAAGCCCTGTAATGCCTACAATGGAAGAGCTTCTCATAAATAAGCAAGGTCCTCAAACACTGGTGTTTAATATATATTTTCTTTCCTACAAATTGATGAAAATAGGCCTGCAAGTTTGAACTCCCTGACTTACCCATCTGGGTATAAGAAGTGAAAGATGGTGGCTGCTTCCCATTTCTACTCCTAATCCAGGAAGGCCCTGACCAGGTGTGCAGAGACTTGAGGAGGACTTACTGCTCCTGGGTAGAAAGAGGGCCTCCATGAAATGGACAGTGACCTTCTCCAGTAAAATATGCAGTAATAAGTATTAGGCTCCAGCTGATTGCAGCAGGGTAGGCAGGATTCCTAGGGGTGGAGGTGAGAGGTCTCACACAAAAACTTCACCAGGTGCAGAAGGAGGAGTCGGGTCGCCAAACATAATGGCACAAGTCGTGCACCCCATCACTGTAAGGTGCAGAGGGTTCTGTTCACACCGAATATGATGTCACTGTATCCCTGAGGGTTGTGCGGCAATAGACCTATACAAGAAACTAGTTGTTTTTACCTTGGCCAAGTCATTTAATTCCAATTATCCTTGACTTCCTTAACTAGAGATTACTGTTTTCCTACCCAATTGTCATTCTCCCTTACTTCCTTGGCAGTAGACCTTTATGTTGATGGGGATAGATTTGTGTCCAGATTAAGAAAAAAAAATTCCAAGTACATTTCCTAGCTTTCCTTGCAGATGGGAGTGGGCAATGGAAAATCTCTAAATGAAAACTCAGCTGGGAGATATGCCCTTTCTCCTTCCTTCTACCCGGAGCAAGATTATGATAACTGGAACCCCAGAGACCTAAGGTTGCCGTGAGGTCACCTTGAGGATGGAAACCACCCACTGAAAATGATGAAACAGAAAGAGAAGGAGTCTGGGTCCCCGATATCAATAGAACCACCATATCAGCTTTGCCTTCACAGGCTTCTTGTTTACACGAGATAAAAATACATTCCTATTTTGGTTAACCTAATGTTGATTGCGTTTTCTCTTACATGTATCTGACGTAACCACAATTGATAGGTACTTTACCTGTAATAATACTTGTGTGGGTATAGAGGAATAAGAGAAAATATCGGGAAACATCTTGTGAACAATCAAATGCCATATTAATGTAACAACCTTGTGAGTATCTGGGCTCAAGCACTGTCACTTTGGGGCACCGATGACAAAGATTAACACTGAGCTGTGTCATGTGTCATTCTCTTCCTTCCCCCCATTTGGCCCCAGAATGTGGTACAGCTTCCTGAGGGCTTGGGATGGTCATTCCCTGAAAACAGACTGAACAGATGGTCATTCCCTGAAAACTGGACCCGGTGGTGTTTTCTGCACCTGCAGCAGAGTCTGCTGGGAGGCCCTCAGCAGGAGCCCAGAGAAAACAAAGTATAGGAGTCGGCAGGTCCTGAGAGCTGGGGATTCCTTCCTCGAGGGTTCCTTGTAGTAAGAGTCAGAGCTAGGGTAGCTGAGGGAAGGGTCCTGTCAAAATAATCTCAAGTGCGCAAAGGAGAAAGACATCTCTTCCTGGAGATGCCAGGGAAGCCTCA
The DNA here is from genome assembly GCF_007474595.2 of Lynx canadensis. Taxonomy (NCBI): domain Eukaryota; kingdom Metazoa; phylum Chordata; class Mammalia; order Carnivora; family Felidae; genus Lynx; species Lynx canadensis. The sequence goes on along the minus strand of NC_044309.1, from coordinate 92,544,233 downwards.
CTCATCCTTGGTCCTAGATGGTAGTCAGTTAGTCCATTTGCCCTTGTAACAAAAGAAAGAGGGTATTCTGGTGTGGTAGAAGGTTGGTCCCCAAAATATTGCCGAGGACAGGCCATCAGGGTGCCCTGGAGACAGTTAACAGGAATCTCTTCTGCAGTATTCTCAACAAGCTGCCGTCTAACCTGTTTGCATACCAACAGAAGCTAAGAGGTTCAGGTAGTGGAATTTACTACCCCTTTAAAGAGAAAATGTGCTTTTGAATTTCTTTGCTTTTGGTAAAATGTTTCTCCTTATGGTAAGCCCCAAAGAGCTTCTCTGCAGCTTCTGCTCATGGGATTGAGTTTTGTTTTTGAAAGCAACAAAGAAAGTCTAGTCCCACCCATCTGTGAGCTTACCCTTGAAACATCTGCAAACCACTCTCACATCTTCTGCAAGTCTTCCCTTAAGGAAACATCAAGCAAAGAAGAAAAATACAAAAATGCAAAACCTGGCTTCTAAAATCAGTTTGGAGCTAAAATACGAGTTTTTCTTCCTAATGGCTATGTGACTTAATTAGTTTATCTAACTTTTCTGAGCCTATTCTGTCTTCTGAAAATGGAAATAATGATTTCCAACTCCTAGAATTATAAGAATGATGATGTTGAAAATAGTAGCTAACCCTCAATGGCTATAGACTGTATGTGAGGCATATGTATTGTTTCACTTACTCCTGACAAGAGCCCCATGAAGTGGGGACCACTGTTAACCCCATTTTTCAGATGAAGAAGTTGAGGCAGAGAAGTTTAGCAAGTTTCTGATGGTCATACAACTGCACTTAACCACTAATCCATAGAGCCTTCCTGTGAGATTGAGTTCCCATCAAGGATCAGGCAGGACTAATCCTGCTAAGCTTCAGAGATCAGATAAAATGAGGCATTCTAGGGAGGTAAGGCCATAGAAAATCAATGAGTTAATGACTATTGGTGCCTACTACAGAGCTGGGCACATTAATACACATGACTTCATCTTGCCTTTCTCTTCCTCTAGCGTAAGAAGCCACAGTTCCTCCGGGTCAGCATAAAGGGTTAGTACAAATTAATTTTACTTACCTTAGTGGGGAGAGTCAGGAAGATATTTCTTCCCTTAAGGCCTCATAATTACTCCTAAGTAACTTCAACTAACTATGTGGAGCCCCAATTATGGGCCAAGCTCTGTTCTACGTGTTGTTTGTATATGTTAACTAGTTTGATTGTCACCCCAAACCTAGGAGGTGGGTAATATCATTATCCTTGCTTGCCACGGGTCCAAGAGGCACATCAACTTTTCCATCTTTGCGAGACCACCATTCACTCAGCCTCCAGAGATTCTTCACCCACCCCTCAGCCTCTTCTCACCATGCTGTGAAGGGGGATATAGTTGCTCCAGTGAAAATCTCTCTTCATTTTAAGGGTTAACTTTAATCACAATAGGGAGAAGTTGGAGGATAACAAATAAAACATGGGGCAATTAAAAAGCTTATGAAACTCCAGACTTTTCCCATTATGTGCCCTAGTGTAATGGAGCCCAAGAGTTTTAACAGAAGCTTTATTGGACTCTACTCCTTGATTTGATTCTGGAGGGTGGAGATCTTGAAAGTGTCTGGTTAAGGCAGTGTTCATGGAGTTCTCAGGGGCAACAGAAGCTGAACCCTAGATGCTCCCCTGTCTCAAGATGTGACTTTCATTTCTGGAAACCTCCAAATAATACCCATTTCACCAAGTGCCCTTTGCACAGAGTAATGGCCTTCTTTAGGTATTTCCTTACGTTAAGAGAGTTTTTGTTTTATATTGTGTGTTTTTTGTGTGTGTGTGGGCTACCCAGGAAGCCACTAATTAACATTTATATAATGCTGTTTTCTCAGAACAAAAATTTTGATGTCTAAAAAAAATCAATTTTCAAATGAATGTTCGGAACTCGAATTGTGAAGTCACGGCATTTATATATTGATTCACTGTGGACGTTACAGATCTAGCTTGAAAAATGCCTATTTTAAGTTCATGTATTATGTAAATACCATCATTTTATTCTATTTATTTTGTAAAATTAGCCAGGACATTTGGATAATAGATGCCACCTTATAAAAATGACAGTTTTCTATCAAGTTAGTTCATAGCTTTAACATCAAACAAGATTTTTCACATTCTTTTTGTAATTAGACCAACTAGTTTTTTAAATTGCATTGGAAATTAAGAAAAACATCAAGACATACTTCAAAGAAAATTAAAAATAATGGGAGAGGATGATTCCTAACAGATAATTATGTTGTAACAATAATAGTTAAATAGTATAATATAAATGCTAAAATTATCTAATTATCTAAAATGTTTAGTGAAATATAATAGAAATTCTAATCAATTTAGTTTATAGCAATAGATTTATGGTCAAGTTTAGACTATAGAAAACTTGGTTAAATGTTAAAATAAGTAGATAGTAATGTGGAGAAAAATTAAGTTAGAGGTATGTGCCAAAATACAGCATAGGAGATGAAAACATTAAATTTTTTTTTAAGTAGAAGGAGAGTAATGCCCAGACATGTCAAAGAGATAGGAGCTTTTGAGAGAGAATTAAAGCAATAGAAGAAATCATGGGGGGAAATACAGACAATTTTGATGAGGTAAGATTGTTTGTAAAATTAAAACTGACCAAAAAAAAAAAAGAGAATTTGATAAAATGGAAGAATGGAAACTGATAATGGGAAGGAAGAAGGTCTAGGAAGGGTGGTTAAAGCAGGGGCTTTGAAGTCAGTCCAGTGGGTCCAAATCCTGCCTTTACTCCATGTTGTAAACATGTTCAAGGTATTTAATTCATCAGTGTCTCAGTTTCTCCTTCTTGATGCTCATAGTATCTAACCTGTAGCATTGTTGTTGGTGTGAAATGCAGGAGTATAGAATACACACTTAGAACAATGTCAGACTTATGGTGACCGTTAGTGATTGATAGGTATTAACTGTTATGATTTATGACAGTGTTCCTTTACCTGGGGCAGTTTTGCCTCTAAGGGACATGTGGCAATTTGTGGAGACATTTTTGACGGTCACAACTTGGGGGGTGTGGTGCTACTGTCATCTAGTTGATAGAGACCTGCTTACCATCCTATAATCACAGGACAGATCCACAAAAAAACTGGCCCAAAATATCAGTAGTGCCAAAGATGAGGAACTCTGCTCTGTGGTATGTGAAAAGCTCACACAACTTTACAAGAACTGCAGCAATATTCCAATAGGTACATGGAAAAAAAGGGCATGGACAATTAACTTAAAAAGAAGTTTGGAAGAGTGCCTGGGTTGCTCAGTCAGTTAAGTGTCCAGCTTTAGCTCAGGTCGTGATCTCATGGTTCGTGAGTTCAAGCCCCGCATTGGACTTTCTGCTGGCAACACAGAGCCTGCTTTATATCCTCTGTCCGCCTCTCTCTGCCCCTCCGCAGCGTGGGTGCACAGCCTCCCTCTCACTCTGTCAAAAATAAACATTAAAAAAAGGAAGAAATCTGGAAAATAAAATATTTGGGAAGGCATTCAGATTTGCCAGTGGTTAAAAAGAATTCACTCAGACAATGGAGGATTATTTGAAAATTTCAAGAGTTTATATTAAAATCCAAAGTCAGAGATTTAGCAGGGAAATGGGTATATTCTACTTTGTTCGTGGCTATGTGCGCATGCAAGTGGGGAAGGGCAGAGAGGGAGGAGAGACAGAATCCCAAGCAGGCTCCCTACTTTCAGCACGGAGCCCAACCCAGAACTTGATCTCAGGAACCATGAGATCATGACCTGAGCTGAAAGCGAGAGTTGGACACGTAACCAACCGAGCCACCCAGGAGCACTGTAACATTACATACATTATATTATTATATATTATGACATATATTATTATATATTATACTATTACATTAGCAAAAAGCTAAGAGCAATTTAAATGAACATAAAAGGGAAATAGTTAAGCAAATTATATCTTATAGTGAAATGGGCTATTTAATTGCCACTGAATTTATTATCAAATAAAAATATAACTATGTGGAAAATGCCATGCTCAAAGTAATGTTAAGTGAAAATGAGTAAAACATTTTATTTGGTCTATAATTACAATTATATAAAATAAATACACATAAATAAATATGAAACAAAACGTGTTCAATGACATTGGTTGAATGAATTAAAAACAAAAAGGAATAAAAACATGATGTTATAAGGGTGATATATGTGCAATTTTTCCATTTAATTTAATATTTTTTGATGCTGTTTGAAAGTTGTCTAAACAAATAGAAAAAGCAAGCAAAAACTCACCAGGCATGCCTACATTTTGTGAGTTAAAAAGTTAAGTCATGAGGACACAGGCACAAATGGTTGGTGGTCTTCACATAGCCACCAAGCACATGGCCAGTGACCTTCCGGAGGCTGTGGTATTTCTAAGGACACAAGTATCTGAGTTTCTGCACAGTTGGTGGCAGAATTTAGCATTCAGCTTGGGGCAGGATCATTTTCATGATGCTTTTTTTTTTCCATTTCAGTTGAAATCTTCAGGGATCCTTAAGGAAAGGATGTAAACAAGTCACCAGACTTATTAAACACATTTTAAAGGATTAGCAACAAGACAATAATCTGTTTGTGATTGTATGAAGTTGGTCATGGGAAAAATTCTTTTTTCCTAGGGAGTTTTGAATAATGGTCCTTGGATAAGAATTTAATTCGCAGGTTAATTTTTTTAATTGCTTACTTTTTTTTTAATATATAGAAGTCAAAATTCACTTTAACAGCAGTTTTTTTAATCTTATGTTTAAGTAGGTTTTTTGGTTTATTTGTATATTTATAAATTTCCTAAACTTTTATCATTGGGAGAAAGAGCTTATAGGTAAGGAAAATGGCACAAAGTCAACCTGGTCCTGAGAATCTGTAGTAAGGAGAAAGTGCTGCTGATCTTGTGTTTTGTCCCAAGACTGGTGTTTTATGCTACGTATCACGCCACATCATCATCTTCCAATCCCTCTTCCCTATAGATTTTTCTTAGGTACAACAACCCATTGGTTGCCAGAGAAAGACTGCAGAAACGTGGTTTTTGTTTTTGGGGTTTTTTTTTTTGTTTGTTTTTTTGCAGGGAGTGAGAGAGAACTTTGACCAATTTAGCCCTGGCTTCACAAACAGGTCTTCGTCATCTTAAATCAATTAACCCTTTTGGCCTTGGATTTCCTAATTATAAAATTGGAATAAAATATCTCTGTGCTTCCCACCTCCCTGAAATGTCAAATCATAGAGGAAAAATTGCTTTTTTCCAGAAATGAACTTATGGCAATCGGAAAGCCATTTGTGGGGAAAAAACTGAATCTATATCTCATTCTACCCATACACCAAATAAAACACAGATGGATCAGTGTTGAAATGTATGAAATGAAACTATAAGTTACCAGAAGATAGAATCTTTTTATAATTTTGGAGTGGCTGTTGGGTTTTTAGTATTTATCTTTATTCATTTAAACCTGAATGCACATATGAGGTGTTCTGGGTAAAAGACAGGTTTCTTACAATTACTTTGCAGTAAATATTGTGAGAAAGCTTACTCATCCCAGCCCTTACCCCTGGGGTATGTGATGAAACCAGGTCAAACTCCTACAAGAGCAGGACACAGTGAGTCAGCTTTAATGCATTTTTCTTATTTATGTACAGGAGGAAAGACAGCCATCCTTCTCCCGTCCAGAAAGGAGAGAGAGAACAAAATCCTTTGCTCCTTATAGAAGGTGTGGAAAGTGTTCTGGGCTCTGACTCTAATCTTCTGGAATATAAATACGTCTTCCAAAAGAGCACAGAAATGGTGGTTTCTGCATCTTCTATGACCTAGATATGTGTTCTAAGTCTGGGCTTCATCCTTCCGCAAATGTAATTACCTAGGGAGAAAGAGCTCCCTGACCCCTTGAGGGAGCCCTACCCCCTAGGTACCTCCTAGGTACCTAGCCCTGGCTAGAGACATTTGGCCCTTTTGGAATCGAGCAGTTTACTAGACAAATGGTTACAGATCTAATTCTCATGGTGTGTGCAGGGGAAGTGAAAATAAACACTTCCTATCTTATACCATATATATTTCCATGTCTTAGGAGACTTAGGACTTTTTTTTACAAAAGCACTGAGAAATTCAGGCAAATTTTCTTTTCCCAAAGTGGAGAATATTTTTCTAAACAGAACACAAAGGCCAGAACCCCCACCATCCCCCAGAATTGGACAGATTTGACTAGGTAGTAAAAAAAAAAGTTGTGAACTTAATGATGGCCTGGAAACCCCCCCTCCCCCCACTTAACTGGATATATGCAAGACAAAGGTTTAATATCTCCTAACTCTTAGAAAAGCTAACAAAAAAGACATTTAAAAATTGTGCAAAGGGTACAAGTTTTCTTCACAAAAGAAGAATGAAAGTTCATCTATATATTTAGACCTAGTAGTAATAAAGTAGGTGCAAGTAAAAACCATGTGTGATATCATTGTCCACTGACAAATTGCCAAATGAAAAAAAAAAAAACCCACAATGCCTAGAGCTAGCAAAGTAGTGGTGAATAGTCCTTTTCATGCTAGATTGGATGTGATGCTTCTATAGGACACCTTGGCATTATGCATTCTGGGAGGCAGAATGTTAAACCCACAGATAGATGTCCACATCCTAATGCCCGGCAGCTGTAAACATGCTGCTACAGGGCAAAAGGGAATTATGGTTGCAGATGGATTTAAGGTTGCTAATCAGCTGACCTTAAAGGGATGATTCTGGATTACCCAGGTGGGCCAAATGGCATCACAGGGTCCTTCAAAGTAGAAGAGGGAGTCAGAAGGAGAGGTCAGTGATACAACGTGGGAAGGCTTTACCTGTGTTGCTGGTTCTGAAGACAGAGGAAAGAGATCTCCAGAAACTGGAAAAGGTTAAGAAAACAGATTATTGCCTTGAGCCTTCATAAAGGGACATGACGTTGCTGACACAGTGATGTTATCCCAAGGACACCTCTGCCAGATTTCCAGCTTATGGAATGGTAAGATCATATATTTGTGTCATGTTAAGCCCCTAAATTCATGGTAATTTGTTACAGCAGTGATAGGAAACTACTACAGCTGGACTTCCAGAAGCCTTTAAAAAGCGCATGGGCTGTGGGGGTAGCAGGCCATGTAAACTCTCTCGTTAGCATCCGTGTTCGACTCTCCTGTCTCTCTCTTGCCTTTTTCAAATTCACTGGAAAAACTAAAGTCCCGCTAAAATCCTGTTCTCCTGTCTTTCACTCCTTCCTTAGCACCGACTGTGGGAGAAAAACTCACAGCCCTGTGATGGTTAAATCTCAGAAGGCATCTGAGGGCTGCCCTGTGGCCACACTACATTTGCCTAGAGCAGCATTCTCCCAGTCTCTCGGGTGGGCAGTTTGTTTTTGTCCTCTCTCCAGTTACCTCCAATACCTCCTCCTCGGGCTTCATGTTCAACCATCAACTTGCTTGCTTTTCACCGGCAAAGTTGAAGCACTGGAAGTGAATTTCCACCCGCTCCCACACCCCATCTCCTCCCCATCTGCTTCTGTGCTCCGGTACCCTCCCTGTGCTCGGAATCCTTTCCCTCTTGCTGACTCCGTGATCTGCTCCAGCCCTTGTACTATCCTCCTTCGTCTGCAACTTTTTCCTTAATCGTGAATTCTCTCTGGCATGCAGTAGATTTTCACCATCTTAAAAAAAAAAAAAAAGTCTTAAACCCCACTTCTTTCCTTGGCTGTAGCCCCAATTTTTGTTGACCTTTAATGTGAAACCTAGCAAAGGAGTTGGCTATACTCGCTGCCCCAATTCTTCCCGTTCCCTCTTGAACCTTTCCAATCAAACCTTTCTCCCCACTGTACCACCCCCCAGGAGTCCCTGATAAGTGCCAGGTTTTCCAAATTCAATGGTTCTCTCTCCATCCTTATCCTATTTATCAGTAGCATTTAACATAATCCATCACTCGTTGCTTCTTGGATTCTCTTCAGTCCTTTCAAGACGTTAGTTCCTGGTTTTCCTTCTACCTCAGTGACCACCTTCGACTCCTTTGCTTGGTCCTCTGTATTTCCCCAATCTCTGAATCTCCATGTTTGAATCCTCCCCTGAATTAAAACTCTGCATGAGAGTCTCCATTGTATCTCAAATTCAACATGTTCAAAACAGATCTATTCTAACGTGCTCCTCTCCTCGTCTCCCCCATTCACTCAGGGGAAGATTTGACTCTTATACGCCATGTCCTGTTCCTTAACAAATCCTGAAAGCTCTAATTTCAAAATATACACAAAAGCTGCCCAAACTCTCTCTCAAAAGCTTTTTAACTCTTCACTGCTAACTTCCTGGCGCCCAGAATAGAGCCTGGCACATAGTAGATACTAGAAAAGGTCTATTGGGGGTGCCTGGGTGGCTCAGTCAATTGAGCGGCTGACTTTAGCTCTGGTCATGATCTCACAGCTCGTGGGTTCAAGCCCCGCATCAGGCTTAGAAGTGCAGAGAAGGGTTACCTAATCCAGTCTGGTGGGAGCCTTCTGGAGGAGGCCCTTCCAGTGGTTGGGGAGGGGGGGCGGGTCTTGGAGACCCAGGCAGAGAGGAATCATGGTTAAGTTGTTCTCCCACAGGCTGAGTTAACAACAGAAACTGATAAACAAGTTTACTAAGGTTTAAGGCAACTTGAACATGCATAATATACCACTAATCAGATATAACTGAATAAAAAGGTGTGCAACCAAAATTTCTCCAGCTTTCATTATTAGACGGCATTAGAAAAGACCCTAATTGTGTAGTATTGAAATCCCTCTGATGAATTGTCCCCAGTTTCTGGAACAAGACCTGAAGTCCCTGCTAAGTTTCCTCCCTGCTAGGCTTTTGGGAGCCCTCAGGGAAGGTATTCAGAGATAATTGTGCTCACCTGGGACCTGCTAGCTTTCTGGCATGCACCTGCCCTCTCAGGAGATTCTCCATGGTCTCCTGGGTGTCAGACTCAGTGAGCCTCCCTGCCAGGCACCATCACCGAGTCCTGAAGATGTACTTCAAAGTGGGCTTAGGGATCTACTGGGGCCCCCAGTGAGCTCCAAGTCCCACTTTGACCAAAGCAGTCTACTTTTAGCTAGTTCGTAAGGGGTCTTTTTCTAGCTTGATTCTACTAAGGAAGAACTTGAACTTCTAACAGATGTTTGAAGACTGTTTCCCTAGAGCCTCCCTGGGGCCAGGACTCTGCTGTGTTCCAGGGAAAAGTGGACAAAGTCTCATTTTCCTGCTCCATGTAGAACTTTGTCACCTGGGGAACAAAGCGTTGCTGTTCAGACTCTGAATATCACAAAACTTCTTAACACTTCTGCCATTCTAGCTTCTAGTTCCTTTCTCCAGAGGTGTCAGGCCTGATCTGTGGGGCAGCCTGGGAGTAAACTCCCTGCCTGTTACTCAGTTACTACTAATTGAAATTTAGCACGAACAGAAAAGGAATCCATTGAAGAATATAATTTTTCCTAGGAGGCCTGAAACCAGGTTGGGAGGCCCTGGCAGGGACAAATGCCCAGAACCATACTGAAGAACTGCTCTGGCAGAAACTGCTTTGTTTCCTCTGCCAGGCACAGACACATTGCTGGCATGTGACCTTGACCGTCCTTCTCCTTGGAAACTGATTTACTTGCTGCCATTCTCACCAGAATGGACCCCAGATGGCACCTGTTTCTCTGCAACTCATGCTTCTGATTAAAACCCTGCTCAGGTGTGTGTAATTGTCAGGGACTACGTCCTAGCCCAGTGTCCTAGCTGCAGAGAAGGTGGGCCGTTCTCCAAACGTAGGAAGCATGTTCCATTGCACTGAGAAGCTCAGAAAAAGTGGGCCTCAGCTGAACTCCTAGCCAACAGCCAGCATCAACTTGCTGGCTCTGTGAGTAAGCCATTTAAAAACGTGCTCCCAGATGAATGCCTAGATCCTTCTCATTACCAGACTTGCTCGAATCATTGCTTTTTGTTTAAAACTTTGCTGTCCTTAAGTATCGACAAGAACAAATAGCAGGCTATACATGACCCTAAGCTCAGCGTCCATGTTGCATGGTTCATAGAAGGCTTCTCTCTTTTTTTCTTACCAGGTTGTTTATTTTCTTTGACAACGAATGTGAATCTGACACTTTGTGCTTCCCCTTTTTTGTTCCTTTTCCTCTGCTGCCCTCTAGGGGCCCCATTTAGATCTTTCGTGTGCCTGGCAAAAAATTTACTGCCTGGTGGGAACTATTCTAAACGTCTCGTATACACCTACTCCTTTTATTCCTGGCAATTTTGTGAAGTGTGGGTACCACTTCTAGTCTCCTAAGAAAATAGAGCTGCAAGAATCAAGTAGCTTTTCCAAAGTCCTATAATGGCCAAAGCTGGCGTTTGAACCAAGGCAGTCTTGTTCTACATCTATCTGCTGCACTATTGCCCCTCTCCTGACGTGGCAAAGTAGATCCGTTAGGCATCCATGTGAGACTTGTTTATTTACATCACTTTAAATATAAATTTGCAGTGTGGGTTTTTACCTCTTGTCTGATTACGGCACTAGCTGCCTTACTGCTTTCTCTAATTGTTAGTCTTTTCCCATCTGATAATCTATTCTCTGCACAGTAAACTGAAGGATCTTAAAAAAAAAAAAAAAAACAACAAAAAAAACCCCTCACACATCCTTTGTCTCTTTACCCCTTCTCTACATAGGAAAAATAGAAGAACCAGTCTTATCAAAGGGGTAGATTAACCAGCTAAGCAAATGAAGTTCAAATATGTGCACACTCTAAAACCACAATCTAATATGGAGTCTATTGATGTGTGGTTATAACACAATACGCAGTGTTTATTTCTGAGTAGTTTTGGTGTTTATCTTATTCACCATCACACTTATTCTGCAAGGAAAAAAGCACATGTTCTGTTTTCTGAGACGAAATGCTACTAGTGCTTTGGCTTAGAGTCACCCAATAAATGTGGTACCAGCTTGGCACTGTTACTTAGAATAGTGACCTCAGAAATCTAAATGCTTTTCAAAACTTGAATGAGGTGCAGGCAGTGGAACCCTTGAAACACAATCTGAAACAGAAAGCTCTTACGTAAAACTGGTAAAGCTGCTCAAGTTGAATAGGGGGCCATAGATGTAGGGGGTATGTGCTTGGCCACTTGCAAAGACTTTGGAAGCATGGCCGGGAAACCTCTCGAGCTCATCTTCAGAAATTCCTGGAAAGCATGTGTAGTGAAGAGTCATTACCAGCAATGGAGATGGGGACCAAGAAGTTGCCAGCCCAAGCCCATAATCACTAGTTGTACTTGTTTCCAACATTCTCAGGTCCTTTCTTTATCTCTGGGCATTCTAGTTTTCTATGGAACATGAAAGAAAAATGAAACCAAACATTGAAATTCACACAAAGTTACCCTTATGATCTCACCTGCGGCACCGTGGCACCTGCCAGACAGGACCTCCAGCTTTACTCCTTCTATTTTCCACTCCGTGTTGAGCATCAAGAGACCTCAGAGATTTAAGCTCCCTTGTCTGGTGGGTGGGAATGGGAGGTACGTAAATGCCCTCACACAAGTGGGTAATGTTTTTGTCTAACTTCTAGGTCCAGGGCTATAGCCAGGGGGTGCCAGTGAGGAGGTGGCTTCCCAAGTTTATGCACAAGGGGGTCTTTTCTGGAATAAGAGCTATGTACCTGCTGACCTGTCTGCTGATATGTAACAAGTGAAGAGTCAAAAGAGGCGGTAAGATACTCAATAAGAGTTCTTAGATCAAAATCCCATTTCTCAAGCTCCTGCCTTTCTAGTCCCTGTCGCTGAGAGCAAAATCACCATCTTCAACCTCAGTGTGAATCTAGATCACTGGGGGAGAGGATTTTAGGTGAAGATTCCCTTATGATTAACTGGATTTTCATCTGCTTGTTTTTGTTGTTTTAAAAGCCTTCCAGGGTGATTCTGATACAAGCAGGTTTGGTGCAAGCAACACTGGCCTATGGGTTTAGCAGGGAAATTGGAATTTATTAAGTAGTACTTACATTATTTCCCATATTCTTTTAATATTGGTCATTTGGATTCCTCCCAAGTCTTGTTTTTTTTTTTTGTTTGTTTTGTTTTTTTTTTAAGTGAACAAAGATAGGCTTGAGACCTGTGGGGAAAAACCTATTTCTGTGATCACATTGACCCTGAGGACTGAACTATTTCTGCATCCATCTACTGTGACAGACATAGTAATTGTTCTTGTTCTATCATGTAATCTACCCTAGATGCATTCACTTGCCATGCCATTTCTGCCTCTTCATTTTCTACCTGGAGATTTAAAAACCTGTAGTTATAAATCTGTCTCCTGACTAACGTCATGGCCTATTCCTTGCTCTGCCTTCCAGCATTGAAAGAAAGTGATGATCTTTGTGACAATATAATTACTCCCACCTCTGACATCCCCTGATCCATGGTGACATTTGTAAGGAAATAACCTGGCGAGGGGGGGGGAGAGGTAGGGGGATACACATGTTCTGGAATTAAAGGCGTAGTAGGCCTTTAAAGTCTCAGAAAACTTGAGGGGCGCCTGGGTGGCGCAGTCGGTTAAGCGTCCGACTTCAGCCAGGTCACGATCTCGCGGTCCGTGAGTTCGAGCCCCGCGTCGGGCTCTGGGCTGATGGCTCGGAGCCTGGAGCCTGTTTCCGATTCTGTGTCTCCCTCTCTCTCTGCCCCTCCCCCATTCATGCTCTGTCTCTCTCTGTCCCAAAAATAAATAAACATTGACAAAAAAAAAAAAAAAATTTAAAAAAAAAAAAATTTAAAAAAAAAAAAGTCTCAGAAAACTTGAAATGTTGAAGCAGCTGAAGACAAAGTTTTATGAGTGTCGTGTCATGAGGAATTTTCAAAAAGTCTTAATGAAACAATTGTTTTCAGTGTTTCACTACACTTATGAATCTGTAGCTCATCAGTGGAAAATATGATGCTTTGAGAGCCAGCTCTGAGGGTGGGCTGGGGTAGAGTGTTGGGTTATCTCTAAAGACACTTCTACTCCACTCATAAGTGTACTTCCCAGCTATTACACCTCATTTTTATAGAGCATAGGGTTCCCAGACCCCTAGTCTGATTTAGAGGCGATACTTCAAAGGTCACTGAGGCTTAGGAAGTTCAAACAGTAGAATCTAATTGGGTAGCTTTTATAGAGAGGAGCTCAGATTTAGTTGTCAACATTAATAGGTAGATCCTTTCATTAAAGTCAGCCAACCAGCAGACCAGAACACAACATAATCTAAACTTGAAAATTCCACTTCGTGCTCCATCAAGTTTTGTTTCACCTGGTCAAGTGTGATATAGCTTCCCATTCTTACCTATTTGCCAGTTGTTAGTCACATGAGGTCTTGCCTCAAGGCAAGATTGGTCTGGAAAGTTCTAAACCATTCAGTTTGGAGTTCAGCTGTCTGATTTCCAGGCTTATTTATGAATCTGTTGGTCCTGACCCACCCAATTGGAAGAGGAAGTAGAACTGTTATCGGTTATCAGCATTCAGGACAACAAGCTCACTATAGGGGTAGGAGTTCTAGTTGTAGGGCAGGTACAAATAATGGAGACTCCAAGCCAAAGGAAATTATGTTGTTGTTTAGATCCTTGAGTTCTCAAACATTCATTAATTGGAAAAATGTTTAGTATGTTCTACATGCCAGAGATTAGAAATGCGAAGAAACTTTAAAAATTTAGAACGCTGACTTTATAACATGGGTTGAAAAATGTACTTCTTGTGTCCTCTCATGTATGATTTACCTCTGATGGGGTAAGTCTGTAGAAAGTTAGAATGGATCACCCTAGAGTTGGATAGCTGGATACCTTCCTATTTAAGGCAGCCTTTGGCAGTGTCTTTTGGGGTACTATTTAAGCAGTTGATTTCTATTCACTCTGGGATCTAGCTGTCTCTTTCCTGAGTCTGACTCAGTGGGCCAATCTTAATGTACTAATTTATAAAATTAGAATAACATCACCTACTTTTGAAGAGTCATTGTAGATATTAGAAATTGTTACGTATGATAGATAGAAATATTAACAGGATCCCAAATGTCCTTTGTCTTAGGTTGAGCTCTCTAGAAGCAAAGCCAGAGACCAATTTAGGCCAAGTGACTTATTGAGAGAGTGCTCTTCAGGAAAAAATCTGTAACCAAGAAAGGGAGGCAAAACAAGTATGAGCAAACTGCTCATCAAGGATGTAGTCACAGGTAAAGTCTCCTGGTCTGACCAAGGGTGGACCCTGAAGCCTAAATAGTACAGTAGAATTACCGTCATTTGAAGCAGACCAATCTTCTGTATTTCATGCAGTCAGCCATTGGCTGATGGGGAACGGTGGGTGCAGGTGACAGTTGTGTTGGTGGTCGGGTAACCTCCCAGGCGTACGTAAGTAAGGTGAGTTCTCTCAGCCAAGGACCATTCTCATGTACTTCTAACTTCTCAAATAGAAACTCCTTACGACTGTGTCCTTGAGGACCCCATTCTGTCCTTAGTACTTCCTCCTCTGGTGTCCAGTTAGAAGGTATCTTTGTGCCTCCCTTAGAGTATTGAGTGTGTGAAACAGAAGCAGTGTGCTTCAAGGTATTCTAGCCCAGTGCGAGGCAGATAGGGGATCTATAGATGCCAGCTTTTCTTTTGTAATATTTTGTCCCTAGAACTGTCTGTCATTGTAGATCATCACTGCTAAAGGATCCTCCTTCCAAGTCATTCCAGAGCTTTAAAAAAAAAAAAAAAAAGACTAATCAAAGCAACTGGCACATGTTACATGTTAAATAAGTGGTGGGTACATTCCTTCCTTCCCGTTAATTGGCTTTGTCTCAGGATCATTTACGTGTTTTGAGCTTTCTTATGGTGTAGAAGAACTTGTTTAGTCAGTTATCATGGACATCATCAATAATAATCACCATAAATACTAAGATCCAAATAAACTTGGAGTCCTAATCATTTTGGGGGGGGAACATATTTACAGAAAATAGTCAAATTTTCTTTTTAAAAACTTTTAATCTATTTTCTCTGATCCTCTTAAAACCCGTATAGTAGACCCTGTCACCCAATTAGTACTTAAACACCTGTAAAAAAAAAAACATTCTTTACTTTTTTTTTTAAATGTTATTTTTGATAGAGATCGAGACAGAGCATGAGCATGGGTGGGGCAGAGAGAGAGGGAGACACAGAATCTGAAGCAGGCCCTAGCTGTCAGCACAGGGCTCAAACCCATAAACCACCAGATCATGACCTGAGCTGAAGTTGGACGCTTAACCAACTGAGCCACTCAGGCATCCCCCAAATTTTCTTTACTTTTTAAAAACAGTCTTAAGAGTAAGGACTTTCTACAGTATCCCTTGACCATCCCATGCCTTCTGGCCCAGTCCTTAGTTAACTGTCAGAAGCAAGGAAAGTGTTTAATACTTGTTATCTTGATCAAGTAGATCAGTGGGCAAATTAAGACATCCATAAATCAACTGAAAATAATCCCTTAAAAAGAAACCACATGAAAAATGTCTTTCAAAAATTTGTGCCGGAAATTTAGCAATAACTAGTAATATTTTAAATGCTCGCATTTTTTTTGCCTAGTAACTATGCTTCTAAGAATATATCCTTAAAAAATTGGAACCAACCCTTGTGTCCATTAAAAGAATTAAATTGTTACATTCAAAGGCCATTAAACAAGAATGAGATATATACTGATGAAAAAAGTCCAAGATGCAAATGAAAAAAATTGCATATGTATACTGTTTGCACACATATACATATATATGATACATATAGAATTTTTTTGTATTTAGTATTTAGTTGTGAGGTAGAGATTAAACAATTAAACTTTGCTTTCTTTTAGATGAATCAGCAATCCTAAAACTATTAAACAGATTGAATTTTCCTCACAAAAGTAAAAATGTTAATTTTGCCCTATATCAAGTTACCATAGATAACTGTATCGTTTTCTGGATGCTACTAATTTGTCTCTTCCTTCCATGGTATCACAGTAATTTGATCACAGTACCTTTGTAGACAGTCTTAATAGCTATATAACAAGTATCTCACCCTACTTGGCTCAATTTTCTTTATAAAAATTTACAGGCAATCTCTTACATTTATTTATTTTTCTTAAATTTTTAACGTTTATTTAATTTTTGAGAGAGAGACAGAGCATGAACGGGGGAGGGGCAGAGAGACAGGGAGACACAGAATCTGAAACAGGCTCCAGGCTCTGAGCTGTCAGCACAGAGCCCGACGCGGGGCTCGAACTCACAGACCTCGAGATCATGACCTGAGCCGAAGCTGGCCGCTTAACCGACTGAGCCACCCAGGCGCCCCTCTTACATTTATTTTTATATTAACTTACAACTTTTATCTGGTTTTTAAAAAACCAAAAATATTTTAGTGTGACCTAAGTCTCATTAAAATGAACTGAGCATAACTGATAACTTTATAAAAATGTCTTTCTGTTCACTGTCCCTCAGTATAATTTTATAGGTTTCCTATCCTTCTTCCCTATTGGGGGTGGGGGAGGGGATAGGATGTTTCTCCTTTTATTTTCTAACTGGTTAATGCTACTATATAGAAAAGTCTTGATTTTCATTTATTTTATATCAAGCCACTTAATAAACTTTGTATTCTGATTTCTGTCTTTCCTTTGTGTGTGTGTGTGTGTGTGTGTGTGTGTGTTGATTCTTCTTCAGCTTTGTTGGAAAAATTTTGTGGTTTCTTTTTAACCCTTCAACCCTGAGTTAGATGCAGAAAGGATATAGTAAATGAAAACCCTTCCTACAGTCAGGTTCAAATTAGTTTCACTCTTTTTCTTTATTAATCACCATTCCTAAAGCACCTTTCCAACCTCCGAGGTAGGAAAGGAAGGCAACATATAAGCTCTTGTGTGATCAGGTCCTCCTGCTCTCACTGCCTAGGACAGCATGACCACCAAACTCCTGAACTGGAAATTCCTATGGTCAGTGGAAGAAAAATATAGCAGCTGATGCATGAGGACCCACTGTCTGGCAAGTTCCCTGTGTATACAGGTGGATAGAAGCCAAGGAAGGTAGGTTTATTTCAATTTTATAGGATGGATTTACATGGTCCAATTAAGTACCTGGGGGGCCAGCCTCAACTATCCCCATATTTCTGACTCCTAGGTTATAATCAGGGTTATAGTGGCCTGGTCCTGATGGTTCTATATTCTACAAAACAGCTTTATAAGACCGTAGTCTCTAAATAGGTTTTACAAAAAGACAAATGTAAATTTATTCAGTGTAGCTGGTTCAACAATTTTGTGAACGAATTTTAAAAGAAGGACCTTGATTTCTCATATGTTTTATGCAAGGTGGGACAAGGGGAAACTCATTAATGGTTTTTAGCTCAAGGAACTAGCATGTGGAGTTTTTTGTGACCCTTCATGACCGTTCTCTTGCCCTAACCCCTTCTGTTGCTCTGTCCCATCAGCACATTGTATTTCCCATCTAGGTAAAATTATCTATCCACATCGTGGATTTCCCCGAGCTGTTAAGAATCGCCCTCAGAGCACACCCCCACCACTGCCATGAGCACCACTGACAAACTGTAGAAGTGATTTTATAAGTATTTTAAAACTATATTGAAACAAACTCAAATGCTTCCATCGACCTTTTTTTTTTTTTTTTTTTTTTTTTTTAAAGAGCAATAGATGCTAAAATTTTCTGAAGCCCTCACACACATGAGCACTTCTAGGCAAAGCTCCTAGTGATTCAGTCACCCTGTTCACAGCCTAGAATTCTGCAGCACAGATCTCTGCTGGATATATATATTTCAGTTATTTGTTCTTTTCTCAAAACACCTGTTTTGACCCAAAATGTCTATATAGCAACAACCATTTTGTTAAGCATTTTGAGCCGATAGATCACTGAAAATATTTTTCTTAATTATTCTAGATACGTCACTTCTATTTTTTAATTACAAAAGTTATACATCCTCATGAGACATTAAAAAAAAAAAAAAAAACCAAGAAGAGAAAAGTAATGGCAGCTCCATTTTCCAAACACCAAGATTATCCACAGTACCATTCTATATCTGTGTTGAATATTATTACAAAAATCCTATTCATATCAGCAAGACATCTGTTTTATTGTGCTTCTGTTACTAACAATAGAAGTTGTAGATGGTTATTGATTAGTTACAATTAGTAAATACAATTTTTTTAACTTCCCCTTCATATTTAGTGAATTTTGCATTTATTTGTATTTCCCCCTTTTATTCTGTGGAGTTTTGGTCAAGTTAATACAGGCTCATAATACAGTAAGCTATTGTTTTTAATATTTTCAGCAGTCATTTTCACAATTTGATACTAGTCTCATGATTTTTTTCAGTTTATATACTGAAGTTTTATATTTTCATATAGTGTAAGCTTTCATTTTTTTTTCCTTCTCTTTCATCATTTCTAAGCTTAGTAAATCCTTTTGCCTCTCCACGTCTGATAAATATTCATTTTACTTTTTTTCGACTAATTTCTGTTTTTTTCATGTTTACTTCTTAATTCATCTAAAATGTATTTTGGTGTGTGACGTGAAATGAAGTTCTAAATAGATTCCCTCCCCCCTCCCAAATTGCTAACTGATCAGATGACACTTACTGGCTAAAGCTTCACTTTCTCATTGATTAGTGGTGTCTCCTTTATTGAATACTAGAGTGCTACATATAATAGGTTCTAGTTCTAAGCTGTACATTTCTTTAACCTAGTAATGCATATATATTTCAGATGCTGTAGAACGTAGAATAATAGGTTCTGAAAGGATTAGTCCAATCTTAGTTTTTGTACTAGTTTTTTATCTAATGTCTATTACTTTCCTGATTTATTTTAGCATAACTTAGTTTGTGTATGTGTTTTATTGAAAATTTGAGAGGAATTATTTAGAATATATAAACTTATTTTGAAAGAACTGGTATCTTCATAGGAAGAAAACCTTCTTTAATCTCAGGCTCAACAGAGAGCCATAATATATGCTAGCACTTTATCAGAGTACAATGAAGGGTTGAGAAATGGAAAATGCAAGCAGGTTGATTAATATGGTGAGTAACTGGTTAGCACAACCACCTGGACACTTTGCTCAGGCCCCGTAGCAAGATCCTATTTTGTCATTATTATTATCACCATCATAATTCCATAATCAGAAAGTGATCATATTTTTAGTCCATAAGGTCAACAGGTTACAATTATTGGTTAGGTGCTAGACACTGGGGGTACCAAAAGGCAGAAGACTTCTTCAGCGTGGCAGAAGGCTTACTGTGCTTTTCTACCTCCAGGCTTTGTTTCTTTCATTGTTTCAGCTTCTCTGTTTTGTAAAATGCTTCCAATCCATTAGGATCCCAGTCCTACATCACTCTTTGTTGGTCTGCAAAGACCCTGGCAGTGAGTCACTTCCTTCTTTTTAACCCCAAGGACTTGTTTTCATTTCTCTGATCAGCTTGTCTCCTTGAGTTGTAGCTACTCACATATGCTTTCTGTCCTTCACTAAGTTGAAGTCCTTGAGTGCAGGAACTTACGTTTTCATTGTTTTAAGCTGAGTGCTACATATTGAGGATAGACTTCAATGAGTGTTCACTGAATGAGCGTATGAATGAATAAAAGAAAAACATTTCTGTTTCACAAACCTTTCTATTGGAAAAATATTGAGATAAAAATTTCTCGGAAAGTCTTGATACATTTCAAACATTCCGAAGCCATTTAATAGAACTTGGTGAAACTCAAATATTAAAAACTGGTTGTGTGCGTGTACATGTGTTTTGTAGGCAGAATTTCCTCCTAAGATTTCAATATGACATATGTGGGTTAGTTGGCTCATCACTTTTGTTTTCCAAATAATTGTTAGCTTTAGAAAATGGCACTACAAAGCACAAAGCAGCCAATAGGTAAACTTTGTGAGCTGGACCGAAATGTCATTGCCAAACTGGACTTTCCCAGGTGGAAGGCCCATGTGCTAAATAGAAACTGCAGCATTTACCTATGAAAAACATCTATGTGTCAGCAGAATTGACTTTGTGTGGATGTGGAGGTAAATACCTCTACGGGGTATTTACTTCCCCCAAAAGAAAATCTTCCCTGTCCACCTGCAAAGAAGCCAGATTCTCTTGCCATTGGATTGTCCTTTTAAGAGTGTTAAATCATTATAATGTAAAGCACTAAATTAAGCATGTATTGGATTATATACATTTTTAAACCACTTGGTACCAATGGCCATCCCACCCTCAAACGTATTCCAGATCCTTTGTTTAAAAAAAAATTCTATTGTGTATTCGATAGTCACAACCTTTCCCATGAACACAATCCTGATTCCAGTCCCTCCTCGACATGAGCTTGTTATCCACTGGTGCTTCATGTCTTGGACTTGATCTTTGGTTCCATTTACCTGGTCATAGCCTTAGCTCTATTTTCTCAGTCTTTCTGGTTCTCTACTTGCTGAAAGGTTTAAATTATCTTGGGCCATTGTAGATAAATAGCATAGCCAATATCTTCAGGTCCTGGGAAATTTGTGCCCAGTAGTGGATGGGGCTTCTTCTGGATTACTCTGGCACAAGTAGGAATTAAACCCTACAAACGTCCCTGATAGCATCAGTCAAAGTAACAATGACTGCAGGTGGGTGGTTCAAGGAAGACCAGTTCTTTGGGAAAATATTAAATACTATGTATTTCTGGTATTAATCAAGTCAGGACCAAGCACATCACATTAAGGAATGCCATATTATTCTAAGGTCCTAGCATTTGGCATGACATTTTGTTTCTGACCATGAATGATGAGCTCCGTTGTATTTCAGTACACATCCAAGCAGGGTTCCCCGCATGCCCCTGAGAGCCCTCCCCACCAAAATGTATCTTAGCAAAAGACTGTTATTTGTAAGAAGTCTCTGTAGAGCAGCTTATCAGAAATGGCACACTAGGGGGGCACCTGGGTGGCTCAGTCAGTTAAGCAGCTGACTCTTGATTTCGACTCTGGTCATGATGTCACAGTTTGTGAGTTTGTGCCCCGCATTGGGCTCTGTGCTGTCGGTTTAGAGCTTGCTTGGGATTCTCTTTCTCCCTCTCTCTGCCCCTCCCCTGCTTGTGTGCGCGCACACTCTCTCTCTCTCTCAAAAACAAACAAATAAATAAAAGACATGGCACACTAGGAAAACAACTTATTGCAATACTAATTATTAATATTGACTTGTTTATACTTTATAAGTGCTTTGATTTACATATTACTAATTAGCCTTCCTGATTCTAACCTTGCTCTACTAAAATATGTTCTAAACAAAATAGACTGTTAAAACACAGTCAAATGATGGTATATCACTCCTCCGCTCAAAACTCTGCAATGGCTTCCTAGGTATCTCTTGCTGGTACTGAAAATCCAGGTCCTTACAATGAGGTTGAGAATTATGATATATACTCTCCACCCCCCCCCCCAAATTCCCTATAAAAGGGTTTAAAATGGTCACCATTAGTATTGTCTGTTTAGTTCAGGGTCATTGGAACCAATCAAGTCAGATGATCTGGAACATGTTCCATCCCTTTACTGTTCAGATTTCTTCCCACTTCCCCAGCTCATTCAGTCCAGCCACACTGGTCTCCTTGCTCTTCTTCCAGCCCTGCACTTCTGGGATAAGCCCCACCTGGTCTTGGGCTGTGGTCCTTTTTCTATATTGTCACATTCAACTTGCTAAAGTTTTGTTAAGACTTTTTTCATCTATGCTCCTGAGGGGTATTGATCTTTAGTTTTTGTGACTGTCTTTGTCTGGTTTTGGTGTTAGACCAATGCTAGTCTCAAAAAATGAGTTGGAAAGTAGTCCCTCCTCTTTAGTTTTCTAGAAGAGTTTGTTTAGATATTCTATCTTAAGTGCTTGGTAAAATTCACCAGTGAATTTTCATTTTGGAAAGTATTTTCATTCAACTACTTTAATAGATTGCAGTGAAAAATAGATTTAACTTCTTAATAGATACAGGACTATTCAAAATCGAACCCTTCCTTCCTGATTGAGCTGTGGTAGCTCATGCTATTCGATAAAGTTGTGCGTTTTTTTAAGGTGGTTGAGTTTATTGGCATAAAGTTCATAATATTTATTTTTCTTTTAATATTAGTAGAATTTGTACTGTCACTTCTCTAGTTCCTAATGTTGGTAGTTTGTCTTTATTCTTTTTACACCTATTCCCCAGTTTCTGTGTTCCTAGGAGGAACCTCCATCAGTGTTACAGTCCTGACTTCTCACTGGTCTCTTAGTATGTCTTTCTAGGAGGGGGATTGACATAAATGATTGAGTTTGGGAGAAAGAACCAAGTTTCATTAATTTTCTTGTATCTTTTTTGGGATGTCTGCCTTCAGAGAATATAAATTTTCTAATCTTCCTGCTGTGAGTTTAAGACTCCATTTGCGTTAGAAGATGCCTGTGGTTATCCAAATGTTTCTATGATTGAATAAGAGAGTCAGCAAGATATTAGCAAGTCTAGTTACCCTCTGACTCAAGGGGGAAAATTGTTCCACAGAGTTCCAGGCAGAAGGACAAGGGCCACCACATGCAATGGTTGTGACCTAGAATTGAGCTTTGCCTGCTTTATATTCTGCAATATAAATATTTCAAAGTCCAGTAATAGAGGTGACATTTTGATCTCTTTGACTCTGTATCTACCCTGAAATTGATTGTGAACTTGAGGGTTTACTAGATAAGATTATCTATTTAATAGATAGGATACCAAGAGAGAAAATTATAGGGTCAAACAGAAAGTTGGGGCTTGCCAATAGTAAGACGGTGGGGGAGGAATCATTAAAGGAGATTGCAAAATTAAGGCTAGAAGAAACCTGGCGAGTGTAATGGTTGGAAACTAAGTGAAGAAAATATTCTAACAAGGAATGGACAGTCATCTGTTTCAAAGCTGCTGGTAGGTTGACCTAAATGAGAGTTTATGAAATTGGTGGTATGACCATCTCCTCTCTTTCTGGTTAATTTTGTGAAAAGAGAAAAGCCATAATTCCAGCTGGCTTTAGTGGAGGCAGGACGTCAGCACAACCTCCCACACTCAATCACTTAAACATCTCCCTCATGAAGGGTCTGCAGACCAAAGAGTGAGCAGTTTTTTGAGATACAGGACTTTTGTGCTAAAATAGGAAAAGTTTAGGGCAAACTGGAATGAGTTAGTTACCCTTCCTACCCTCTTCAAGTAACACCTTCTACAAACACACACTTACACACAGGCACTAACAATGACACCTAATCATAATCATACCACTATGACTAATTATCTTGTACCTTTCAAGGTAAGCTACCTCGCTGACCATGTATATTCATCTTAGTAGTGATGTAGACATGGATTGGGGGGAAAGAAAAAGGAAAAAGGAGAATGACTGACCCATTCGATCACAGGTAAAGAGACTAACATAACAAGCCTACTTGAAATTGTACAAGATAAAGACAGTGATCTCCTGATATAAGGCAATGGTAATGAGATGGATGAGAGAGCACAATTCCATAGAATGTGGCTTCTCACATGTGCAGGAGTTTTCGTTGGGCATGCAAGTAAATGGTAATCACTTACCAAGTAGGGAAAATGAGATTTGTGAGAGAAGAAACAGTGATTTTTGTTTTAAACATGTAAGGTTTGGAGTGCCTGGGGGGTCACTAGTGAGTGTAGTATAGCACAGTGTAGTTTTTAAGGGCATGGACTTGAGCCTTCCTGCCTGGATTCAAATCCTAGCTCCTCACTCATGATTAGCTCTGTGACTTTAAGTAGACTTAATCAACTGAACCTCAGCGTTCTCATATAAAATGAGCAGAATGATGGTGATTCTTCCTGATAAAGTGATGATGAGGAACAGTTTCTGACACATAGTGATAGTTACTCTTCATGGACTAGAGGAGCTGGATCTGTGGGAACAGGGCTAATTAGAAAACACTGAGCTGGAAATGCACTAATATTGACAGTGAGAAATGAAATGCCCAAAAGAACATATGAACAGAAAAGGTGGGAGATTAAAAAGTGTGTGTGTGTGTGTGTGTGCGCGCGCGCGCGCAGGAGGAGGAGGTGTAATAGCGGAAGGGCAGTTAGATAACATAAAACTTTGGTGATTGTTAAAAAGATAGTATGTTGTATCGTGGTACTAGAAGGGATATTGTTTCTTGTCTCTATTTTTCAAAACAAACCTTGCCAAAACTTACTTTAAAAAATATGTTTTCTGCTCATAAATTGCTGTGTGTTAGCAGTTTGGGCAGGGATCAGCTGAGCGATTCTTTTGCTGGTCTTCCTGGGTGTCACCAATTTGGCTGTAGTCATATGGTAGCACAACCAAGGGTGGAGAGCCTGCCTCACAGATGTTGAGGTTGGGTCTCCCTGTTGGCTGGGAGTCTTATCCTCATGGAGGCTTGGCCCAGGCTTTCTTATGTGGTAGTCTCAGGGCAGCAAGAGCCTGAGCGCAAAGGCTGAAAGGCCTTTTAAAGCCAAGACTCTGAAGTCATTTGGTGCCCCTTCTGCTTAATTAAGTCACAGGGCCAGCTTATATTCTAGGGGAGGGGAAAAAGACTCTGTCTTAATGGGAGTAATGACAAAACTCATTGCAAAGAGGTATATACACAAGAATTGAAAGAATTGTTGTATCCATCTTTGTAAACTGTCAAACAGTGGGCTGTCAAACAATATATTTCTCATGTCATTATTGAAGGCCTACCAAATGGGACCTCAGATGCATAATAAACTCCCTATCCCAAATTTTGCCCAGAATATGCCTTGTGCATCATACACAAGGCAAGTGATGAGTATGGTAAGAGTAAGAATGCATAAAGGTGAGGTTTATTCCAGAGTTTGCACTCTGATGTGATATTACCTATTGTGAAACTCTCCCTTTGTGAGAATATGGGTAGCTGGCCAAGTGGACAGCACGTGATTGTAGGGATGGAACTAAAGAGAGCGTTCTGAGACCTGAGAGCTGGAGAGAAGAAGCCAATGTATCTTCAATATTGGGGAAATCGAAGTGGAAACAGTAGACTCCGTAGAAACACAAAGTCTCAAAGAACCAGGACAGAATGGAGACTGTACCTACAGCACTCACGGCTCAGCTCTACTTTCCAGTGGGGTTTGCTGTGTGGGCTAACAGGACCCAAAGGCAGGCAAGCACTTACTGTAGTGGTTGACAGGGGGACTTGGTACCAAAGAACAGTGCCAGACTGATGATGCTCTGTTCTCTGCTCTGAAACCTCCTGGGCTATTGAGATCTTTCCTCCTCCCTTTTCTCACAGGCCAACCACAGCTCTTAACCAGAAAGTGAGAGAAGAGGTTACTGTTTCAGTAAGGAATAGAGCTGTTTTCTGTTGGGGATGTTTCTTCTGCTTGCCACCACTGTATCTACTTTACTCACATTTACCTTCAGATCCCAGTGAGTGGCAGCAAATTAAGATAGAGGCAGAGGTCCAGGACGCCACGTTTCCTTTGGTGTCGATGCCAAAGATGACCCTGTACTATGACGGGCCACAAAATCTTGCAGAGACCATAGGAAGATTGTTGCCCACATTTTTAAAAAGCCAGACCTTACCCCATCCCCAATTTTATCTGTAGTTCCTAGCTAGGCCCTCAAATTTTCATTTTTTTTTCTTTCTGTTTTTCTTTTGGAATTTGAATTCAAGAAAAATATATTGAAGGGTTCTTTGGAGCACAGTTCTTGTGACAGACTGCCTGAGATCTTACATTTACTGGCTATGTGAGTGTGGTAAAGATAATTAGCCTTCCCATGCCTCAGTTTTTTCAAGTGTAAGCTGGGGGCAGTGATGGTATCTACCTCCTATCCTTGTAATGACTAAGTGAGTTAATACATGCACAACTCGTGCAACAACACTGAGCGCATGGTTAGCATTCAAAAAGTCTCAGCTATTATTTTACTAGTCTTTTGTTGTTTTTTGATTTTTCCATGCCATGTAAGGCATGATGATAAAATTACAGGAATAGTCCCAAATACTCCCATTTTTAAAACGTTTGCAATTAAATTGAGGAAATAAAGTATGCATACATAAAATATTTAAAGAAGTGTTAAAAGGCCATGTTTGAGAAAAATACACAGACGAATTGCCCACACAAGTACATCTGGGGAAAGATATTTAATAGGGGACATACCACTTAAAGGAGGGTCTTGAGAGGGACCCTGAAGAAATGGTATTTAGTTTGGGATGATGTGGGGGAATCACTGGTCAGTGTGGACAACCACACTAAATCACCCAGCTCCCGCACCCTTAACATCGAGTGTGTCTGGTGGGGAAGTCGCATGCTGTTTTCTACTCCTCTTGCTTGATTCTTCTGAAACATTCTTCCACTCCACTTTCTTGGGTGTGTGGGTCAAAAGTTCAGGAACTTGTCACTTTGACATAATAGCAGTTTCCTCATATAGAGTTGCAGTTTTTGTCGTGATTTCAAAAGCTGAGTTTTCCACAGCACTATCTGCTTCTCTTCAAGGGCATATGAAAGCTGATTCAAAGAAAACAACGTTGGCCGTTCTTGGTGACAAGTAAGGCACTTCTTGAGCTTTGAACATTTTGTTTACTTCTTTGCTTAGTTCACACGCTTTGTCCAGATTCCATTCTCTGGTGGAAATATGTGCGTAATTCTACAATTACATTTCTTCTTACATCTGAAATTTCGTGTGGCAGTTTGCTAACAGCAATGACCATGTTTTAGTTGAGTCTTCCTTAGTGGTTGTAATGCCGTATTTCCACTTTTTAGTCCAGTGACATAACTTTTGGCCCTTCTCTCTTAAGCTTTTAGGATATTGGTGTATTTTGCTGTATATCTTAATATATTGGCAAAAAAGAAAATCAAGTGTTCTTTTGTACTCTCTACCTCAGAATCGGTCTCCCTGGTATCTGTACTCTTCACTTTAATCCACACACAACACTACACAATTTGTCTCACTAAAGCACAGTTCTGATGATAATCCTTTCCTTTAAAAAACCCTCGATGGCTCCGGTGGCACAGAGTGAAGCCCACATCTGTCATGTGACATTCAAGGCCTGCCAGAGCCTCTTCCCAAGCAAGTTTCCCAGGCCTCCTTCACTCTTGCTGCTGTTCAATGCTCGCTCACCCTCTCTAACACTGTCTGTAGGGAGTTCTCACACCTCAGTGCAGTTGATCATGAAAATTCCTTTCACGACATTGGCCTTCTCTCCTTTCTTCCTGGAAATGTCTTGACCATGCTTCAAGGACTTTTCTAACTGGCCCTTCCTACCCTAAATAATTGGTCTCCATCTGGGCTCTCCAAGCTTTTGACTCCTTCCTCTGGCTAGTTGTTACCCATTGGTGGGCTTCTGTCAGTAAAAGCCAAAGTTTATTTAGAAGTGTTGAGACAGTGGGCTTCAGAGACTGACTGCCTTCTAAATCAATGAGAGTTTGAGGAAAGTACGTTTTAAAGCCTCCCATTTGCCCATTCCACTCATTACATTTGCTGTTCATAGGCCCTGTAGATTCTGACTTTGATTCGAATTTATCTAGAATTTTGATCATATGTTAGGAGCATACAAGTTGAAAATCAAAGGCACATGACCTAGTATGGGTGCCCCTCTGGGGTCTAGGGTCCTATTTACATTATTGCCTTTAGGCCTCACTGCAGTTGGCCTCATTAGTCTCACTTTACAGACAAGGAAACTCAGATTCCGAAAGTCTGATGATGTGCTCCTGAGGCACCTGAGGGCAGGGAAATGCAGTGGATACAGGCATAGGTGCCCGGAGACTACATGGATTTAGAGCTCTACTGCTTGGGTTTGAATCCTGGCTCTGCTGTTAACTAGCTTGTACCACTTACTAAACCTTCCTGTGACTTAGTTTTCTTCACTGTAAAACATGATAGTAGTGTTGGGGCGCCTGGGTGGCTCAGTCAGTTGGGCGGCTGACTTCAGCTCAGGTCATGATCGCACGGTCCGTGTGTCGGAGCCGCATGGCAGGCTCTGTGTTGACAGCTCTCTCTCTCAAAAACAAACGCTAAAAAAAATTTAAAAACATGACAGTGTCTTCCTCGTGGGTTTTACCTTTCTTAAGATTGAAGTAAGTCACTACGTATAAATCCCATAAAACAGCATGGTGTGGTAAACATATGTAAGTGTTGGCTACTTTATTAACAACTCTAATGAGCACAGAACTAAAAAGTGAATGAGTCAGGATGTGGACACAGGTCTGTTTGGCACCAAAAACTGTCTGCTTATACCGTCAAACTGCCTCCTGCTCTGCCCATTTGCCTTGAGATGAAAGGGTAGAGTGAATTTTTTTGCTGCCTTTTCCCTCAGAAATTCAAACCATTTATCACATTATTTTAAAGTGTATGACTGGTACTTCTCTGCATAATTTCTGGAGATTGAAGTCTCCAGCAACCTTAGCATGAGAGAGACGAAATTTCGAAATTATTTTGGTTTAAAATGCACAGCCAGTATGGCACACATACTTCCTGGGGTTTGAAAACTCCAGAAGCATTAGCATGAAAGTCCTACAAAGCTCGTTCCGGGGTGGCTCCCTCCAATATTAATATTGGTATTTGCCTCCTAGTGTTTGGACTGTCTACACCAGACCACACGGTAAGAAAGCATTCAGAGCAGCTCGAGCGTGCTTGTTCTGGCACATATATTTATTAGCAGTTCTCTCTACCTTCTTTCCCCCATTAAGGGGTGAAGGAAAGTTTTGTAAAGTTGTAGGAGTATGTCTTCCTCCTCACCCTTCTACCCCCTTCTGTTCCACAGAAAGGCATGGGCCCCACATTGCTCAGGAAGAACAAAGCAGAGGTGAGAGGCAGATAAGAAAGGTGTTATGTTTGGCATGACTGGTTTAGGCTTAAGGTTGGGCCTAAATAGCCATTTAGGGTGAATGTTTTATATCCCTTGGGTATAACTTGCTGTGTCTGCATCCATATGATACCATATAATTAAAGAGACTTAGTTTGTGAGATGCATTCTTTCAGGGTGTCTCGCTTTTAATTTAGCGAAATTCGTTTAAATCTGACAAATTCATTTTGGGCCTCGAGCCATGACATTAGACTAATTTCTGTGGATAGAAATCTATGTAAGATAAGACCAGCTACTTCCAGGAGTTCTAAGTCTTATTCAGAAGGCAAGCAAATACGTTTAACTGTAATATGACGTGTTAAGTTTTATGATCAGGCAAGTAGGAGAAATGGCCCAGATGACTGGCTGGGGTTGGTAGTGGTAGGGGGAGTAGTCAAGACAAGCTATCCATGAAGAGAATATAGGAAACTATCACATGGAAAAAAGAATCCATCAACTAAAGAGCAGGGCAAGACCTTAGAGATGTGAAAGCACCTGGTTTATTCAACTGATCCCAAAATGGTAGTTTGAAAGTGTTCCAAATGTTTTAGAAGACAATCACCTCATGGCACCTATGAGGCAGGTTCTGTTCTTATTTTTACTTTAGAGGTGAAGAAACCAACTTGCCCAGTAATATAGCCAGTAAGTGACAAGACTTAGACAAGGCAAACTACCCCAAAGAAAGATACAATTGTTACCATTAAATTTGACTATTATTCTCTATACCACCTCTCTAGGTTGCCCATTCTCAACAAGGGCTAGCCATCAGAATCACCAGGGAGATTTCTAGAAATGTACAGATCATGGCATTTCCCTTAGGGAGTGATCTCCTGCCTCTTCTTGGTAAATGGCTCTACTATCCCACCAGCTGCTCAAACCTGAGCTTCAGAGTGGTTCGTGGCACCTCTTTCTCTTCTTATTTTTCGTATTCAATTCGTCTCCAGATTTTCTCAATTTTCCACCAAAAATTTATCTTAAATTCTTGCATTTGTGTTCACCTCTAATTTTAGCCCCCAAATCCAAGCCATCCAAACCAACTGTTCTCTCAACTTGTCTTCTGTCCCTCATCTAATCCATCCACATCACAGCCACAGCGATTACATCATCCTCTGACTCAGTCTTCCAATGGCCTCAAGTTGCCCTAGGACTTCAGTCCAAACCTTTATCATGGCTTACAGGGCTCTGCATGGCTGAGCCCATGCCTGTTCTCCCAGTTTATTTCCTATTGCCCTTCCTTTTGTCCAGCCACGTGGATGTTCTTTTACTTCCTCCAGTGTGACCAGCTCTTTTCTACCTAAAGGGTCTTCCCACATCCTCCTGTTCCTTCTGTGACCATGATCATTTTCATACCTGGCTCCTTCTCAGGTTTCGGACCTTCCCTGACCCTCTTTGACGAAGAGTTATCTCTTCCGTCATTTTCTTTTAGGACAGGCTGTTCTTTTATAGTACCATTTGTTACTATTCATAAATATGATTACTTATTGAAATCTATGTTCCCAGCACAAGCTTGAAAGCTCCATGTGGGTAGGTATTGCACCCACTGTATTCATTCACTGTGTACCTTCTACCTGGCCCAGTGTATGGCCCAGGACAGATGCAGGATACAATCTTAATAAAGAAGTGATGAATAAAATAGATTCAAACCTACATGAGATTGGAAAAGAGGTCACTACATTTAGCAAGGAGGCCTCTGATGATATTTGCCTGGCTTGTCTCAGTTAAGTGATGAATCCTGAAGTTGAATGAGGAAGCAAAACTAATGAATCCTGAAGTTGAATGAGGAAGCAAAAAGGAAATCAAGTTAATGTTATGTGGAGGAAATAATAATTACTATGTTCCAAACCTTGAACTTGGCACTTAGCATTTGTTAGTTAATCACTGCAGTAAACTTGTGAGTTTCTATTATCTACACATTTTGGATAAGGGTAAAAAAATCTCAGAAAGGTTAATAATATATGCCCAAGGTCATTTACCTAGAATATAGCAAAACCAGGACCAGGCCTGACTTCAGAGTCCATGCTCCTAGCCAATAAACCAATGGCTCTTGAGTGTGCAGAAGAATCATGGCAGTGCGTGGATTATTAAAACCACTACCACCAAGAGATTAAAATTCTGCTACTATCAAGACAATGAAATAAAGCAGGTCTCAAGAGCCCAGGAACAAGAATTTTAAGTGATTCTAAGGCAGGTTGACCTGGGGATCCTGCTCTGTGGAGCAT
Source organism: Lynx canadensis (assembly GCF_007474595.2). Taxonomy (NCBI): domain Eukaryota; kingdom Metazoa; phylum Chordata; class Mammalia; order Carnivora; family Felidae; genus Lynx; species Lynx canadensis. The sequence goes on along the minus strand of NC_044309.1, from coordinate 92,513,260 downwards.
CACTCCATGCCGTGCTTCACAAGACAGTAGGTCTTAGGTCACTCACTCACAGCTTCTTTAAAAAAATTTTTTTTTTACATTTATTTATTTTTGATAGAGACAGGGCATAAGTGGGGGAGGGGCAGAGAGAATGAGACACAGAATCTGAAGCAGGCTCCAGGCTCTGAGCTGTCAGCACAGAGCCCAGCGTGGGGCTCGAACTCCCAAACCATGAGATCATGACCTGAGCTGAAGTCAGACGCTTAACTGACTGAGCCACCCAGGCGTCCCACTCACTCACAGCTTCTGATCTAAGCTTAGGAGTCTCTAAAACTTAATTTCATTAATATATTGATAAAAATTTTTTTCTCACAAGCTTTGGTGATAAATGAGATCCCTTGTGAGGTGCTAACATATAGTCAGTTGGTGTACAATAAATGTTGGCTCTCTCTCTCCTCAACTTTTCTTTCAGAAACTTTAGGTTAGAAAGGTTAGGAATAGGAGAAATAGGCAGTAATTTGAAGTTGTGCTAATTTCTGGGAAAGTTTTACTTTATTTTTTCTCCCCTGTTCCCTCCATTTTATGGGTAGAGAAAGAGAGTTGCACAGCAGTTGAATAATTGGGGCCAAGGTCACAGCAGGTAAATGGCAGCCCCCTTAACCTCTGTGCTCTGCTGGTCAAGAGATTAGATTTGGAGAGAAGTCCATAGTAAATGCTTGTTTAATTGAATTTCAAGTTTAGCTATTTTTTCTATTGCTTTTCTCTTAGAACATAATCTTCCCTCTCTCCTTTATTTGTTGACTTTTGTCTTTGACTCCTTTTCAAATGTATATCCTTGTGTTTTTAGTATAAACATCAAATTATTTTTAGGAGAACACATAGTATCGAAATCAAGTAAATATAGTCAGTGTGTCAGGTAATAGGTGGACCATAAGCACAGTTAAGGAGAATTGTGCTGTGGGTGCTTAGAAATTGTTAATAGAAGCTCTAATAACTCTAGAGGCTTCAAGGTAGCATGTGTAAGAAGAAGGTGAATGAAGCCTTTGCCCAGAAGGGTGGGATGACTTCCTCCTGGATCCTTGTCTCATGCTGGGCAAGATCAGTAAGGACCCTGGGACTTTGTCTTGGGCCTTTCCCTTCCAAACGTAACACTGATTCTAAGCTTCTGGTGGCTTTTCTTCAGTTTTTCTCTGGCTGTGCCTCTCTCATGCAGAAGCATGTGACCCCAAATCCCCTTTCCGTAGCCTTGATTTTAGAGCATGAACACCTAAGCCAGACCGAGTTGAAGCCTCTGCCTGCGTGTCAGCTCAAAGCTTTATGTCTGTCTGGCTTGTCTTGGATAAGACCTCAGGAAGAATCCAGTATTTTATTTTTTCATTTGATGTTTTGATCCCTCAGTTCTTACATTGGTGCTTTTGCTTTTAAGATTCACTTTGTTTGTGCTGACATGTTTTATGTTTGGTCTCAGTGCCTGGGTTTTTAACTGCCCTTTATCTCAAAATCTTTGTATGGCACATTAAAAATATATATGCTTCTCTTCCTCTTTTAACCAGGAATAACAATTAATCTGACTACCTGGAAATGGACTCCATTCTATTTTCCAAATTTATAGTAATGTAGTGTGTTAGGGTTCTCCAGAGAAACAGAACCAACAGTATGTATAGATACAGAAATTAGATATAGATTCATTTTAAGAAACTGGATCATGTGATTGTGGAGGCTTCAGGAATTGAAAATCTTGAGAGGAAAGGTTGTCAAGCTGGAGGCTCAGGAAAAGGCTGCAGTTCAAGTGTAAAGGCAGCTTTCTGGCAAACCAGGAAAAGCCAGTGCTGTGGATGAAGTCCAAAGGGCAGTCTACTGGCAGAATTCCTTCTTGCCCAGGTGAAGTCAGCCTTTTGTTCTATCCAGGTCTTCACCTGATTAGACAAGGCCCACCTACATCGTGGAAGGCAATTTGTTTTACTTAGTCTACTGATTTATTTTTTTTAATGTTTATTTTTGAGATAGAGAGAGAGAGAGAGAGAGAGAGAGCAGGGAGGCAGAGAGAGAGGGAGAGACAGAATCTGAATCAGGATGTAGGCTCTGAGCTGTCAGCACAGAGCCCAATGCAGGGCTTGAACTCATGAACCGTGAAGTCCCAAGTTGGACACTTAACCAACTGAGCCACCCAGGCACCCCAGAGTTTACTCATTTAAATGTAAATCTCTTCCACACATCCTTACAAAAACTTCCAGAGTAATGTTTGACTAAATACATGGATGCTGTGGCCAGTCAAGTTAACACATAAAGTCAATTGTCCACGCTTACTATTTTTCAAACTGGATTCAACAGAACATTATTGTAGATGTTAATAGACTGGCATGAAAAACAAAGGGAAGGAGTTCGATGGTTAAAATTCTATGTGACGTGTCACCTACTCTGTCTCCCTCTTGGAGTATCATATTGTGAATTCATCTTTTAAAGACTTTGAGAATTCCTGAGGTCAAGAAAATTGCTTACTTTATGTAACTGCTGCCCAATGAAGGCAGGGCACCCCTAACTCCGTGGTGCTTCGCTTGACAGCTGCCTCCTCTACCAACACATTGGGAGGAAGCTGTTTCTCTGGAATTCCAAGCCCCGAACCTTGGTTCTCAAGATCTAAATTGCAATGAAATGTTTGTCTAAGTGTGAAAGATATGTGCTACCAACTAATGCGATAAAATAGGACAACCGGCTGTCCACAGGCTTTCAAATGCATCCCAGGCAAAGGCGTAACTTGTCCATGTTGCGATGAGGCTGAGCTTTCCCGAACAGTGCTTGGTGGTTCCAGTTCTACCGTCCTCCTCTCCCTTGAGAGTCCTTTCCATTTTGTTTTCACTTCTCTGTGCCACACCATTTAACCTCCCTCTTTTGCCACATCGTGTTTCTTAATACCTCAGGGAACCCAACGGAGTTATGCCACAGAAAGAGCAAAGCTTTCATTGTTTTCTTTATACATGCTTTCCTCCTTCTTTACTTGATGGCAAAGTCTTTCTCACCCTGTGCTATGTGCCATTAGTTGTCCTTCCCTAATTAAACTACCCACAGGCTGGAATTACATTGTGTACATGAAGTGATAACAGTAGATATTTTTAGTAGTGCATAAACATATGCTTGTTGAGTTTTATTGAATTAGCAAAAGTTAAACCAACTTGGGGAATCCAGACTTTCCACCTGCTCTAACCACTGGCCCAGGTTAGGTCCGTGGCTTTGACATGACTTCCTTTGAAATGCTTTCTGGAGGAAGCTAGTAAGCTAGTCGTACATGTTCTTCTCATTCCTTCCCTTCCCTTTATTTTCGGGAGAAGTAGAAGCAGCATTTCCTTGAGTTTAGCATCGCCTGTTGCACCCCCCAATAGTAACTTCCCTGTGGAGATGGACCCATCCACATACACGCCTTTCCTCTACTTGTCCCATGGCTGTCATGTATCAAACTCTAGGTGACTCCTCTGAATGCAGAGGCTCTTCCATCCCAGGTCTGTCTGTTGACCTGGATGCCTCATTAATCGTGAGGATGAGTCACCCAGCCCTGTGGTTCCTGATGGCTCCCATCTCTATACTATAGCAGCCCATTCCTATGATAAGACACTGAATTGCAAACAACTTGGAACTCTTCCATCTCAGAAATCAAAAACCTCTCTCATTAGAGACTGTTTCTCCAGTATTTATTTTTCTTTTAAAAATGTAGGTACCCTAAATGGCTTAAAACTGCTATCTGTTTTCAGAGGATCACTACGGGCCTTTCATTCCCTAATCCTAACCACCTCCAGGATAGGTGAAGAAAGGGCCATAGAAGACTTTTAGTAGAGACATTGGAACCCAAATCCTGTGTGGTGGAAACCATCCTTGATAGCAGGCTAGAAAGACCAGGCTCCTGGCTTCCACTGCCTTCTCTTCTGTCTCCAGGCTAGGAAGGCAGTGGTGCAGATGCATGCTGTTTAGAGGACTGAGAGTTGTAAATAATAGAAGGGGTGGGGGGTTAAAGTCTCCTGAGGCTTTGAGACGAAGAGATCCTTTGGGGATCTGGTTTGGCCATGATCTAGGGCTGGTGCTGGCTGGTGCCAGGGTCAACACAGAGCAGGCTTCTCTGATACCAGAGGCTGGGAGTATGGCACTGAATGGAGGAATCGGGAGTCTTGTGGCTTGTTAGTTTTTTGGATCAGGCCTTTCAGGAGGAGCAAGAAGCAAAGTATGTTTCCTTCTGGGTCATTCCAGATAGTTCATTAGTGTAGAACAAAAAGCAACAATTCAAGATTGATGCCCTGCCTTAGAATCAAGGGTGTGCTGGGGCACCTGGGTGGCTCAGTTAGTTCAGTGTCCAACTCTGTATTTTGGCTCAGGTCATGATCTCCTGGTTTATGAGGTTGAGCCCTACATTGGACTCTGTGCTGGCAGTACGAAGCCTGCTTTGGGATTCTCTCTCTCCCTCTCTCTCTCTCTCTCTGCACCTCCCCCCCCCCCCCACACACACTCAAAGGTTAAAAAATCAAGAGTGTGCTAACTCTGGGAGATTATGGAGCCAACCTAGTATGGTGGTTATGGTGTGGACTCTGGAGCCAGACAGTCTTTTGTGTGATGTTGGGCAAAGGTCTTTACCTCTCCTGGCCTCAGTTTCCTCCCTTGTAAAATGGGAATACAAATAGTAATAGGTTGGGAAGCATTAAGATATATCCAAGTGCCTTGGCCACTGTTGATCTGCATTCTTCTTATTTTCTTATAGTGGTGAAGCATCCAGAGCAGGCAAATGATGAATACTTGCTGAATGAGTCAAGCAATGCTATTTGGTTGAGAACACTGACACAGACACAGAAAAGTCCTTTTTTTTTTTTTTTTTTTTTTTTTTTTTAAACAAGCGTTGACATGGAACATCTAACATTTTAAAAAATATCAATTTCTCTCCCGCCTTTTATGGTCATGCAAACTGCTTAGGGTCCCAAGTAGAGGTAATTGCCAAGTAGACATGACCATTGTTGAAGCTTCAAAGCCTCATATGTTAGGCACTCCCAGGACAGTCATTGCTGCAAGGGTTGGAAAAGATAAGTCTAGGAAGTCTGGATAAGTCTCCAGCTTTCCCTGAAAGATCAGTAGGAGGCAATGGATTTAGCCCTCTGAGATTAGGGTGCCATGGAGGTAGGGGGCAATGCTAGCAATGCCCACCATTCCAGGAGTATCAGCTAGAGGGCCTCCCACGAGGCAAAACATCTATAAACCCATCTGTCCAGTCCCGGCAGAAGGCTGATCCCAACTTTCCCTGTTACTTCAAAAACACTGCATCTTTAGTTAATGTGACTTGAGACACTTGGCATGAAGAGCAAAACCAATTAGAAAGAAATAAAAAGCAAAACAACCTGGAAACCACAATCTAACGAGTGGGGCTCAGGAGGCAAAAAAGAAATGTCAGAGTAGGATGTGCTACATTTCCACACTACGGTACTGACAGCAGAAGGCTGGCTTTTTTTTTTTTTTTTTCTGATAAAGTGAACACCCCCACATAAAGGAACATCAGACCTTTCCAAACTCAAAACTCATTGCTTGTTCTAACCTTCCAGAGTAGCTGAAGGAGGTCTGTGACCTAAACAGGAACCAGGAAAGCAACAGCTCGCTCTTGCATTGGAATCTGGTGTATAATCTTTGTCTATCATTCAAAACTCCTCTTGCCTTGTAGATTGAGCTAGGGTGTGGCCAACAGGGCAGGGGCGAGTCTTGGTTTGCACAAGGTCAGGCCACCTCTGATCCTGGTACTTCAGCCCCATGGTACTGGTAGGGGAGGGAACAGCCAGTGGGTGTCAGCTTGCTGTGGTCTGACTGTCCTTTTGACATTAGCACTGCTGAGTTCAGTCTGCCTTCCTCTCTACGTGGGGTTGACTGCTCATTAAATAAGAAGGAAATAATAGAGACTATTATTCACGAAGATCAAGGATCCAAAGCTACTGCCAGTATACTGCAGACAATACACATAAATGCTAACATTTGGGACTTGGAGATGAGCTGGAATGTCGTCTCAGGACCCATCCCATGATGCCTCTTTAAATCCACCCCTTGAAATATGCGATCTGTGAGGATGCAGCTCCCTCTGCATTTGAAGGTTATTTGGGAGGAGTTACAGGGTATACATGGCAGTGAGAAATGGCAATGTCAGTTTCTGAGACAGACCACAAGAGAAAAACTGCATTTATAGTGGTGGTTAGACACTTTAAATTCTTAGTAACCAATTGTCAAATAATTGAACCACAGCCCACATTTTGATTAAACTAGGTCAAATTTAAGTTTGCGTTGCCTGACTCTTGGTAAAGTGGGCTGGTGTGGCAAAGAACCACCGTAGCAGTGCTGCTCCAGTGAGTACACACGGTGAGACTATGGCATTTATTGTAAGTGTGCTTCTAGTCATAGCAGCTTCTGTTGTTACTGTACTTTCGGAAGCAAGATATCAACTGGAAACTCTAAGGCTCCGAGGGCTATTCCCAGATTGATCGAGCTGCTTACCCTTTATTTGCCTCAATTTGTTCAGCTAGAAATGTGGGCATGATACTAAGAATGGGGCCAGGCATAAGGATTAAATGAGATAATACATTTAACACCTGATAGAAAACCAGGCACATAGTAAAAACCTAAATAACAAGTGGCTATTATCTGAGCCTAGAAAATTGTTACCATCCCTATTTTTCAGAGGTGGGAAAGGAAGCTGAAAGGGTCCAGTAATTTCCCAAGGACACCAGACAATAAATGATGCCATGAGGCTTGGCACATGGATGGTACCCGGAGTGACCTTCCTCCCTCTTCCCTAATATGTGGTCCAGCCAAGGTAAGAACTCAGAGTCAGGAAAACGTACTGAAGTGAGAACATGGACTCCATATAGTGAATAAAGCATGTGGGGTGCAGGGCACAAGTTCTGATAGGTTTATCAGGTCAGCGAGAGTTCATCAAACTAGAACAAAACCTAAGAGGTAAACTTGGGTAGAATCAAGGCAATTGGATGGACAGGGATGTGTTCTGAGATGCTTATTGGAGAGGACAGCACAAAAGGTCTGTGAGTGTGCCAACGGGGTACAGGAAGTGGGATTTGAAATCAGGGAGATTGGAATACAATGAAGAAACCAAGAAGATGAGGCATGCAGGGCCATATTTTTCTCTTTTGAGCAAAATACATCCTTTGATTAAAGATGTATTCCTCAAATTGGAATCTGAAGACCAGAAAACCATGGATATATTCTTGTGGCTTAGTGAAAATTAGTTTTCTGTGAAAGAAGTATGTACATAACTCAACTTTGGGAAATGCTGAACAAGGGCTGTTCTCTGCCCCTTGATAGATAACTGCATTGATTAGACAGCATCTTCACAGTAATCCAGACTTCAGAACCACTCTGTAAATTACTCCTTTCAATTATACAGAATTCAGCTTATCAATGATAGTGTCACTTGCGTCAGAGGATAAGCAGTGCTTGGCTCAGGTCCAATGGTGGACCTGAGTGTTCATGGGGTTTCTTAGGTATGTGGATACACATTTATTTTATCTTTTAAAAAATTTTCAAGTTTATTTTTGAGAGATGGAGTGATGGGGGGGGGGGCGGTGGCAGAAAGAGAGGGAGAGAGAATCCCATGCAGGTTCCACACTGTCAGCACAGAGCCCCATGTGGGGCTCAAACTCACGAACTGTGATACCATGACCTGAGCTGAAGTGAGACGCCCAACTGACTGAGCCACCCAGGTGCCCCTGATGGTACACATTTATATGTGGCAAAAGTTAAATCTAAAAATATCCAAACCTGAATTAAAATATGTGATAATTAGATTATTGTGAATCTCCTGCTTTAGAGCTATACTATCAACACTTTCAATTCCTTAATATTTTAAGGTTTCTTTCATTTTATTTTAAAATTATAGTAATTTTTCTCTCTGTGAGCTTCAAATATTCTGTTGAAACACCTAATTGTTATCTCAAATCACATCACCTATTGCTTCCATGGTTAATCTCTACACATTGGATAAAATGATGATAAAGACCTAGGGACTAGGAAAACCACCAGATGGACAAAGACTGGATCTCTGAATTATTGCATGGGAGGAAGATGCTTGCTAATGTGAACACTTGCCCAGGAACTTTTACAATAGCAAGAAGCAAACTTCTATTGTGTGAAGATTCTACCTTTTAAAACCTTCTCAATCCAGTAACTCAATTGGAATAATTATTCTGATGCTGATACATTTGATTTCTTAGCTCAAATAATAGAACATCTTGCTTCTTGTCTTCCCAAACCAACAATACAGTAAGAATGACATATGCATAACTATTGAATAAATGCCAATTGTTCTAATGAGTTTGGACATACCTCATCTCAATCTCCTAAGAATCTTAAATTACAGGATTTTCAAATCCTCATTTAAAAGATTCAAAACTGGTAAGATTAAGGCACAGAGAAGGGAAATATTTTGCCTACGATCAGACAACTGTCAAGTGGCTAAGTTTGGAAACTAGATTATTTTGACTCAAGTTATATTTTCTCCTGTAAATTTTCAACCATGTACCAGTTGTACATCCAAATCACAGGTGTGCTTATGGCAGAGACTGCTTTCTGCTCACTGAAATCCACTTCTTCCTACTGGCACAAGAGCCACACTGTAATTTCCTTCCTCCTTTGCACTTAGGTGTGGCCGTGTGACTGACTTGTCCTCAACAGAATGAGAGCAAAGAGAAAATTCATGCCCCTTTCAGTCTGGTCCATTTAAAACTTCTCACGTGTGTTCCTCCATGCTAGTTCTCCCTCTGTTAGATGGAAGCAAAAAACAATGAAACCTTAAGGTGTGGAGGAGCCTGCAAGATGGAAAGGGTCTTGCTCACTGAATGAGTGTATGGACAGGAACCTCCCTAGCAACCTCCCTTTAAACCATTTTGTGAGCAAGAAATGAATTTCTATGTGTTTAATCTGCTGACATTTTGGAATCTGTTTGTTGCTACAGCCTACCTCACCTCAACAGATATAGAGAAAAATACAGTTTCCTGGTCTGTTTTCTGGTCTCCAGACCTCCTGGGTTAGAATCTTTGTGATAAAGCTTAAGTATCTATAATTCTTAAAATTCATTCTCCTGAGTGATTCTGATGTATCTGGTCTTTGACAGTTATGTACTTCATTCCACAACTGACCTTTTTCCCCCCCTTACCTTGCTAAATCCTTTTAGTTGTATATCTTGGGGAAAGGTTTTTCCAATTTCAGTTTTGTCTGAATTTTAAAAGAAGTTATAGGCCAACAATTTTTACTGATTCAGAAACAGGTTCACCTATTTTTTGATATTTTCTTTAAAATTCAATCCATTTGAGCCAGGGAATTTAAGATGTTTCTTCTCATGATCAGTATTTCAGGTCGTCTGTTTCCTTCAGTCCTTCCATCTGTCTGTCCATCCATCCATCCACCTACCTACCTATGTTTCTTTCTACCTACCATAGCTAAATAGCTTTCCTCAAAGTATTTTCCTTCAATTTTATTGTATAGATATAGACTATTTGCATTGTACAATTCCTTGCAAATAACATACAGCAATTACAACACAAGAACTCAGTAGCTATTTATGTGTTTTGGTGATTACTTTGAAACTGTAAATGCTCCCTTAAAATTTGGATATCAGTAAGAGTTCCAGATATGGTAAGGCCTCCCCCAGCTATTTTTGTAGTTTAAAATTGGGATCACATTTTCTTATTATTATTTTTTTTTTAATTAAAATTCAAGTTAACAGACAGTATAGTCTTGGCCTCAGGAGTAGAAGCCAGTGATTCATCTTGTACTATATGACACCCAGTGCTCATCCTGGAAAGTACCCTCTTAAATTCCCATCACCCATTCAACCCATCACTCCAGCAACCTCTCCTCCACCTCTCCTCCAGCAACCCTCAATTTGCTCTCTGTATCCAAGAGTCTCTTATGGTTTGTCTCCCTTCCTGTTTTTATCTTATTTTTCCTTGCCTTCCCCTATGTTCATCTGTTGTTTCTCAAATTCCACATATGAGTGAAATCATATGGTATCTGTCTTTCTCTGTCTTATTTTGCTTAGCATAATACCTTCTAGTTTCATCCATGTTGTTGTAAATGGCAAGATGTCATTCTTTTTCATTACTAAGTAGTATTCCTGTGTGTGTGTGTGTGTGTGTGTGTGTGTATGCCATATCTTCTTTGTCTATTCAGAAGTTGATGGACATTTGGGCTCTTTACATAATTTGGCTATTGTTGATAGTACTACTATAAACATTGAGGTGCATTTGCCCCTTCGAATCAGTACTTTTGCATCCTTTGGATAAATTCCTAGTAGTGCAATTGCTGAGTGATAGGGTAGTTGTATTTTTAATTTTTTGAGGAAACTCCATACTGTTTTCCAGAGTGGCTGCACCAGTTTTCATTCCCACCAGCAGTGCAAAAAGCTTCCCCTTTCTCTGCATCCTCACCAACATCTGTGGTTTCCTGAGTTATTAATTTTAGCCATTCTGATGGGTGTGAGGTGGTATCTCATTGTGGTTTTGATTTGTATTTCCCTGATAAGTGATGTTGAGCATCTTTTCATGTGTCTGTTAGCCATCTCGATGTCCTCTTTGGAAAAATGTCTATTCATGTCTTCTGCACATTTCCTCACTGGATTATTTGTTTTTTGGGTGTTGAGTTTGGTAAGTTCTTTATAGGTTTTGGATACTCTTTATCAGACATGTCATTTTCAGATATCTTCTCCCATTCCATCAGTTGCCTTTTAGTTTTTTTTTTTCTTCTTATTGTTTCCTTCACTGTGCAGAAGCTTTTTATCTTGATGAGGTCCTAATAGTTTATCTTTGCTTTCATTTCCCTTGACTCCAGAGACCTCTCAAGTAAAAATTTGCTGTGGCCAATGTCAAAGAGGTTGCTGCCTGTTTCCTCCAGTAGGATTTTGATGGTTTCCTGTCTCACATTTAGGTCTTTAGTCCATCTCACATATAGGTCTTTAGTCAATTTTGAATTTGTTTTTGTGTATGGTTAAAGAAAGTAGCCCAGTTTCATTCTAACACATGTTGCTGTCCAGTTCTTCCAGCGTTATTTGCTGGAGACTCTTTTTTCCATTGGATACTCTTTCCTGCTTTGTTGAAGATTAGTTGGCCATATATTTGTAGATCCATTTCTGGGTTCTCTATTCCACTGATCTATGTGTATGTTTTTGTGCCAATACCATCCTGTCTCGATGATTACAGCTTTGTAATACAGCTTAAAGTCCAGAATTGTGATGCCTCAAGCTTTGGTTTTCTTTTCAATATTACTTTGGCTATTCGGGGTCTCTGTGGTTACATAAAAATTTTAGGATTGTTCTATCTCTGTGAAGAATGCTGATGTTATTTTGATAAGGATTGCATTGAATGTGTAGATTGCTTTGGGTAGTATTGACATTTTAATATTTATTCTTCCAATCCATGAGCATGGAATGTTTTTCCATTTCTTTGTATCTTCTTCAGTTTCTTTCATATGCTTTCTGTAGTTTTCAGAGTGCAGATCTTTTACCTCTTCGGTTAAGTTTATCCTTATATTATTTTATCCTTTATTTAACCTTTTTTTTCTGACTGAAATTGACTATGGAAACTCAATGCAGTGATATGTTTGATCTTTTTATCAGATGCCTTGAATATTTGTAATAGGATGATACTTAAGAGGTGGTGTGCATGAAGAAAGCCTTTGCTATATCTAGATTCATTGATAATTAGTAGAAAGCATCATATAAAGATAACTAATGTTTCATAGTGTGCTTACTGCATGCCAGGTGCCCTTGTAGGGACTTTGCATAAATTAAGTCCTTTAATCCTCAAAATGATCCTATGAGGTTAAACCCTATGTTTATCCTCCTTTCGTAATGAGGGCATCAAGGCATGTAAGCATGAAGAAAGATGCCCAAATTACATGGCAAGTAGGTGATAGTGTTGGGATATGAATCCATGTAGCCTTTAACTATATCCACACAGCCTGTTTTAATAGGTAAATATCGATTCTATGTGATTTTCCTTTCCTTCCATTCTACAGGTATGTTAGCTTCTATTGCCTCATAACAAATTACCAGAAATTTTAGTGCTTAAAACAGTATACACTTATTATCTTACTGTTTCCACGGGTCAGGCATCCAGACTTGGTTTAGCTGGGTCTTTGCTTAGGGTATCACAATACCTATAGTCAAGGTATTGGCCAGGTCATGGGTTTCATCTGAGTTTCAGGTTACTCTTCTGAGCTCACAATTGTTGGCATGATTCATTTCTTTATAGCTGTGGGACTTATTTTGGCAGCTTGCTTCTTCAAGGCCAGGAAGAGGATCACTTTGTGACCTCATTGAAGTCCAAAATCCTTTTAAAGGGCTTCCAACTGATTAAGTCAGGTTCACTCAGGGTAATCTCCTTTCTGATGAATTTGCCAACTAATTTGGGATCTTTTCCAAAAAATGTTTATTTTGAGAGAAAGAGTTAACAAGTGTGTGGGCTCATGTGTGGGTGCAAGTGGGGGAGGGGCAGAAAGCGAGAAAGAGAGAATCCCAAGCAGGCTCCACATTTATCATGAAGCTCCATGCAGGGCTTGATCTCATGACTGTGGTATCATGACCTGGGCCCAAATCAAGAGTCGGACATGTAATGGATTGAGCCACCTAGGCGCCCCTAATTTAGGATCTTAATTAGATCTGTAATATCCTTTCACTCTTGCCGTAAAATGTAACCTAATCAAAGATGTAACTGAATCGTGCATGTAACACCAAGGACATAGATCACGGGGGGCCATTTTAGAATTCTGCCTACCACAAAGGCACAATGTCTGATCCCTTCCTCTTTGGGTGAAGGAGATGGATAAGTACTGTCTTACAAGATGATATCTCCATTAGAATCAATTCATCAACCTCAGCTTACAAAAATATCATTTGTTAAAAGTTTTATACATAAAACTTTCCCTCTTTAACTCCTTTCCAGAAGAATTTTTTGCACACTGAAGGAAGGTGGATGGTATAAACAAATAACTTTCTTTGAGTTTATTATAAATTTACTTTGACTAGTTTTCCAGGACATTCCTTAAGATAACCTAGTTACTTTTGTTCTATGATCACCCATTGGATAAAAATCAAACTACTTACTGTGGCAAACTAAGATCCCCCCTGCACTAACCAAACCTACCATGTTGCCCTGATCTCGTCTCACTGCCTTCTCATCCCATCATTCTATTCCATTTCCCTCATGCCTCAGATCTCTGCACATGATGTACCTATATATATATGGCCAGTTTTATCTAGTACCTTTTATATCTCACCCTCCACCCCCTACCCCCCACTCTCCACCCCCCACCAATCTGCTGGTATCTTCTCTGGTTCTTCAAGACCTGACTCTTATTATTTCTTTTGTGAAGCTCTCCCCAGTTTCCAAGTAGAAATATAAAAGCTGCAGAAAAAGGATTTGGGTTCTAGGTTTAGCTGGAGGGTAGAATGGGTGATAATACTGATTTGAACCCCTTCTGAAGGGTCCTATCTCATTCTGGATTTAAGTATGTTATAGAAAAAAATACTTTAGAAGAAAATAAAATGGACTTAGGAAATCAAAGCTAAACTAAAAATATACATGTGGACTCTTAACATATTCTATCACTAAAGAGGTTGAGAAATAAATGTCAAATGTGTTCTCTAATGTCTGGGACTTTGTTCTTTTCTAACACTCCACTAAAAGGAGACAAAGCTCTTTAAAGGCTAGGTAAACGTTTAAGTCTTGTGTGAATGCAGGGATGCTTTAAACATACCTAGCATAGTGTTGAAAGGACAATGGAGTCCATTTTGAGGTAGTTCCACTATCTAACTCAAAACCATTTGAGCATTAAAAAATAGTCATAAACAAGGTTAGTTCATGATTCCATGAATCCATAATTATAGTCAAAATGGGAACAGGTGAAGTTCACAAAAGAAATCGTGACGTGAAAGAAGGTTGAACATAATTAGATATGCTTAATTTTTATTGATTTTAAGAGAATTGTGGTATTGACATAGGTGAGTGTTTGGTTTCTTTTATTGGATATATGGTCATTTATTAAATTTAGATCTTTACTTTTCCTGTATGTAGGCAAGGTAAAGAGAATTACGGGTAATACTAGGAGTTATGAAAAAGTAAGAAGCATACCAAGAATAAGAAAGGTTGTGAACAGAAGTGTAGGAAAACATGTGTAGAAATCGAGGGTTGAAAGGAGATAGATTCGTCACATACCTAGAGTAAACTCAGTCTTTCATCTTCTAGGAAACAAAGCCTCTTGGATGATTGGACTAATTATCAAGAGATACTAACAAGCATAAGTTGATTATAATGCTAACAAATCATGCCAGAATTGTTTATAATAATGAAAGGAAAACAGTATGTCTTGTGGGCCAAGTAAACCTTTAAGAACGTATCATTTCAGGAAAACATGACAGATTGCCAGAAACCAAAACTGTGTGAAAGATGTGGTCTTGGAAAGACCCACTGACAAGTACCCTGTGACTCTAGAAAGGAGAGAGGCAGGCAGGGAAGGCAAAAAAAAAAAATGGCTACTGGATTAAGTTTAAATCACTCTGGAAATTTCAACCAGGGCCCAGGATTAATTAATTGATAATAGCCTGGAAACTGTAACATTTGTCGTCTGGGACAATATTTCTTCCCCTGTTGGTTAAAGGTACCTTGACACTAGAAGGTCTGGACTAACTGAGAAATATGAATAGGTGAGCCAGTAATTTTTAATATGCTAAATGAGTATGCAACAGTAACTATCATTGTAACAATCTGTATTCTACTTTTCCTGTTAATCTACTTGTCTGCTCCTAATGTACAATATTGTTTATGTATGTATACTTTTAATATATTGCTTATCATCTGCCTACCTTTTTCTCACCCTTTTTCCATTCTTGTCAGATATAAGCGTAAGGGTCATAGCCTATTTTTAAACTGCTATATTGATGTATGACTGTCCAAAAATGTAGATATTTAATGTATACAAATTGATGTCTTTGGAGGTAAGTATACACCTGTGGAACCATTGCCCCAATCAATGCTATAAACTTATACATGATCTCCAAAAGTTTCCCCCTGCCTCCTTTGTTTTGTTGTGGGTTTGGGGTCTATTTTGATCACTGATGTATCCAAGAACCCAAGACAATACTTGTCACATAGTAGATGCTCACAAGATATTGAGTAATTGTCTCTCAAAGGTTCTTGTCTTTGTAAGTTGTATGTTTAAGGTTTTTGAATCATTTAAGAAAAGTCAACTCATTAGACTTGTAACTACATTGAAATTTTAACCAGCATCTTGCTGTTTGAGCCTAACACAGGTTGAAGGACATTTCCAAAGAGAGGGAGGGTATAAGTGGAGAATGGTTCCGTGTGTGTGTGTATCTGTGTCACATGCTGTTTTATGGCTAACCTGGCAGGTAGGATTATGTGCTAGCATAGACTTTCTGAGAGGGCAAGCCCTCTATGAAATGGATGTCTATAAAATTCCATTTTCTGGAGTTTTTATCCAGATGGATTTCAAGAGGGAGACAAAGTTCTTTACCCTTGGAGGGTGGGTCCAGGTATTGTTTCCTCCTTTTTTCTTTCTTTCTTTATTTTTTTTGGCTGAGGAAACAAACTTATATACAAGTTAGGTGTGACAGGGAGAATATTTTTGGAATCTCTCCAGATGCATCTTTCTTTGTCGATGAATTAGCTTCTCTCTCTGCAACCTGTCTACTGCTATGCCTTTAGAAAAAGAGACTTACAAAATACCACCTCAAAATATATAAAAAGATGGTATGCAAAGAAGATATAAAAAGAAGTTCCTTATAGGTAATGGGATGTTTTCTCTTCCAATCTGTAGCTGCTAAGCAAGAAAGGAAAAGTCAGGGACTCAGGTTTTCAGTATATGCATCCTGCTCAGAAGGTTCAAAGAAGACTCCAATTTTTCCCCTATCACTGCTTGAAATTCTGGCAAAGGCTCTTTGCCAACATACGAAGTGATAGAATAACCGTGGTGTTGGCAAGTAGCTAGATGGATGAGGCAGAACTTTGACTCCTGGGGTTCTAAAAGGTCCTTTAGGCCTCAATGAGTGGATGTGTTGGTGCTTAGAAGACCAGAGAATTGGCAGAGGCCCGAGGATGCACAAAGAGCTGTAGTGGGAGAAGATACCCCAGAGGCAAATGGTCAGGACCAGAGTATGTGCCAGGAAAATATTCAAAAGCCCCATCTAGACCCAGTGACCCATCAGCTGGGAGGGGACCAAACTGTTCGCTGAGGATCTAGAGGGCTTTGTCATGCCTTGACCTTGCTGCCATGTGATCACATCAGCCCCCTCCTCCCCATTTTGGAAAGAGCAGAGGAAGAAAGGGGAAGTTGGAAAGAGAAGAACCCGTTTGAGAGAGAAGAACCCGTTTGAGAGAGAAGAACCCGTTTGAGAGAGAAGAACCCGTTTGAGAGAGAAGAACCCGTTTGAGAGAGAAGAACCCGTTTGAGAGAGAAGAACCCGTTTGAGAGAGAAGAACCCGTTTGAGAGAGAAGAACCCGTTTGAGAGAGAAGAACCCGTTTGAGAGAGAAGAACCCGTTTGAGAGAGAAGAACCCGTTTGAGAGAGAAGAACCCGTTTGAGAGAGAAGAACCCGTTTGAGAGAGAAGAACCCGTTTGAGAGAGAAGAACCCGTTTGAGAGAGAAGAGACACTAATACCTAATATTGGCAACCCTAAAGGGGTGCTTTCCATCCCCTGGTACCCAGTGAGGTGATGTTAATGAAGATGTGTAAATATATGATAGAAAATAAAGGAGCTGCATATTCTTCATACATATAGGTAGTATTTGGAGTTTCCAGCCCTGCTACCTGAGGGACATATTGAAGCCTACCCAGGTGTGAGGGGTGTAACTTCAGTCTCAGTCTGGATCCTTAGGACAAGATTCTATCCAGTTAGATCCAGCATTTAACATTTTGTTCTTGGATGTCAGCAAAACCTTGCTGCCCTACAAACAGTTGCTACATAAAAACTAACTCAGCCGTGGAAAGTCCCCAAAACAATAGAATTCTGTAAGCATTGGAGCAAAGGTGGCATTCAAGCTGGAGAAAGGAAGAAATCCATCTGACCTGAGTTCAGGAAAGGAGGAATGTGATCTGGGATCCTGAGGGGCACATGGGCAGACAAAGGAGTGATGGGAGTTGGGAAAGTGAACTCTGTTAAGCTCATGGTGTGTTTTTTTTTTTTTTTTCCCTCGGTGTCATTTCCAATATGGACTCACAGAAGTTAGATGCTTAAAGCAAAAGAATAGGATTAATTTCCGTGGGCTCACACTGAGGTCCTGGGTCAACCAAAATGTGATGAAGGCAAGTTTTGTTTTTGAAAACTCCACTCAACTGCATTAAAGAAGAATTTGGCTCTTAAAGGTATCACAGCAGTAAGAACAGTCAGAATTGGCAGATTCAGAAGATGATTTTCATGTATCAGTTAGAGCCAGGGCTCAACAGCTCTCATATCTACAGAAGAAAACTTAACCTTATGACTGAAGGTGATAAAGTAGAAATGAAATAATGAGCTCTATTAACAACAATAAAAAAAGACTTTAGTATTTTTTAGACAATGCATTTTGGGACTACTCTGAAAAAGTAAAAAAGCAACAGTGCAATGATCTCAAATATGTGAGAACAGTATAAATAAGTATTCCAAATAACGCACACCATCCTTCCTGACCCTGAGCCCTTATATCGAGAATACTTACACAGTTTTTGGCTAAATTGTCAAGGTAACTGCCTCAGCTCTGTAGTTTACTTTTACCTTTTTAGAGCGATTTGAAAGCATCAAGGGAGGAAGACGTGGTACACTGGTATTTCCAGCTATACAAGTGCAGTATTAGTCACGATCATCCTCAGACCAACATGGATGGTTTGGGATATAGAAATATCCTATTGATTCCAACTAACATAAACAGTTTCTCTCAAAATTCCTCATCTATGAAATGAACACTAGGTATTTTTATGCACCGTGGAGGAAATGACCTGAGTACAAAGACCCAAGTAAGGTGCCGTGTCATGCAGTGGTTAGAGATAGACCAGTTGGGTCCAAGTCCAAGCCTCCTATCACCTGCCCATTCAGACTGTTTCAGCAAAAACTATTGGCAGAATTGAAATAACTTTTAAACCATTAAAATTAAAACCATTCACCTTTTCCATGTATGTATCAGTCAAAGAAAAAAAGGGGTGGGGCTTAGGTGAGAAAGGAAGTAGAAATAAGAGAGTTGGGGGAATGATGGTAAGAGGAATAGGAAAATTTAAATTTTTACTCCAAGTAATTTCTAACTTCAAGATTAAAATACCATACATACGTAAGGAGATTTCATCAGCCTAACATCAGTAAGATGAACACTCATTTTGATTCAGTTCTCCAGTTCAGGGCTGGGCTGGTGCCTGTGTATATGGACTCTCTCTCCATTCCCTCTGCACCCCACAGTGTGCATCTACTGGTCAGAGTGATTTAGAGACCTGTTCATTGGTCCATATACAAACTGAACTCAAAGACCTTGGCCTCATTGATTCTGGACTAGTTCATCCCTCATTTTCTAGATTGGATTGCATTAGCCAGCCAATGTTTTTCTTAAACATCACCAGGAGAGAAAACATCACAATTTATTACTTCCAACCTATTTCAGTGTTGAATGGAGTGCTTAATCTAAATCAATAATGTAATTAATAAATGGATGTAGGTGAGCACTTTTGAGAACAAGGTTGAGAATTTCATTCTTAACAAAAAAATAAATTTTTCCTCCTAATCTCGTCCTGGCCTCAGGACTTATTGTTTTCCCAATAAGTTTATTTCTGGAAGTAGCTAAAGAGAGATTTCAAACCACAAAATCAGAGAATCTCAGAAGCCAGTGTGCTTTGTTTGCCCTATTTCTTAATGTCTTATGCCCTCTGGTGGTAAAATCTGGGGACTTGCTGTGTTTTCACTTGAATTCTTATATATATATACACACAATATTTTTCTATGTATATTTTTTACCTTTTCATAAAGGAAAATGTTCTTAACATTTTTATTTTGAGAAAAAAAATATCCTTTTAGTTTGAGAGGGTGTTAAGTTGTCCCTTTAAAACAAAACTTTGGGGGCACCTGGGTGGCTCAGATGTTTAAGCATCTGACTTTGGCTCACGTCATGATCTCACAGTTCATGAGTTTGAGGCCTGCATCTTCAGGCTCTGTGCTGACAGCTGGGAGGCTGAAGCCTGCTTCCCATTCTGTGTCTGCCTCTCTACCCCTCCCCTGCTCTCACTCTGTCTCTCTGTCTCTCAAAAATAAATAAACATTAAAAAAAATTAAAGATAAAAAAATAGAAACAAAATTTTGTAACCAGAGATGGTAGGGGGTTGGAATGGTTTTTCTTTCTTTTTAATATACATTTTTTCAATTTTTCCTTTGAAATAGTTTCAGATTAACGAAAAATTACAATTGTATAAAATATAGTATAAAAGTTCCATAACCTTTTATTCGGCTTCCCTAAATATTAACATTCTACTTAAATACAGCAGTTTTCAAAATTAAGAAATCAACGCCATTCTGAAAGGCAAGAACTGCAACTTTACCAATGTCAATGTCTTGAAGTTGTCTGTGTGCTCCTTACCAGTGCTCCTACCTTCTTCCTCTTTGAGGAATATACTAACTTGATTATTTTATAATTTTCTGGCTATTTTGCTTTTACTACATATCCATATATTGCTAAGTAATAAGTACTCAGATTTGTTTGTTCTTGGGTGTTTATAAAAATGATATTATACTGTGCGTGGCCCTCAGAGACCTGTGGTTTTCATTTAACATTATACACCTACGATTCATCTCTCATAAAGTATGCAGCTGTATTTCCTTCACTTGTGCTCATATATAAATTCTATGGTGTGATTTGACAAAAGCTGACTTATCTATTTTCTCTTGATGGATATTTGGGTTGCTTTTGTCTGCTTTGTTTTATTGCAACTAAGAACAATGCAGGATCGTTCTTACATAGATCAACATCAGGAATGCAATATTTTGGGTAGCCACTTAAATAGACCATAATGCCACGTTAAGATCTTGGGAGGGGGGAAGCTGATAGGTTAATAAATTATATTAATGTTTTTGTCAAAAGAAAAAGAAATTACTAGTGAAATTCCTTACACTGACTAGATGAGAGAAGGAAAACAAACAAAAAAGTTCATACCTCATTCTCCTCCTCTTTGTCTACTGTGGCAGCTGTATCACTAATTATAGGGAACTGAGTGGGAGTCTGACAAGGACTGACTGATGGGTGATAGCACTGGACTGGACCAGCAAGCCACATAGATTTAAAAGAGAGTGAGTTTCACTGCATTTTACAGACTTCATACGCACAGAAAACTACACAAGATTTTTGGCCATAAAATTCATAAACGCTCAGTTCTGGTCCACCTTCCAGTTTGCTTCCATGGTGCAACCCGTGTGATCTTACAGAAATAAAGATAGTTAAATGTCATCCCCCTTCTTTAAATCTTTCAGTGGGTTCCCCTGGGTCTCTGAATAAAGGCAGAACTTCACACGGCCCCTCCTTCAGTCTCCAGGTGCAGTTCCATGCCATGCTTTCCCACACTGACACTCTAGCCATAATGAATACCTGCAGTATTTCGTCCCCCTGCATCCCATCCAGACAGCATCTTCTCCGGGAGGTCTGTCCGAATCCCTGCCATATATACCCCTTGCGTGCCTTCTGGAGGGACGTGTTCTAACCCTCATTACATTCCATTTTATCCCTGAATTGTCATTAAACTCTTGAGGGTACAGACTAATGTAAGATTCTCGATCCTAGTGCCATGCTTTTCATAGTAGGTACTTCATATGTTTGTTGACTGAGTGAATGAATAGATATTATTTTCTTACCTTTTTTGGCTTCTTGGCATACTCATCTCTCCTATAGGATATTTTTTTTCTTCCTGCAGGGGAAATGACTTTCCTATATCCTCAGGATTGTCACCATCATGAGCTGTGGATGGTCATAAACTTTTCAAACTTTCAAGAGAAACCTCAAATAAGTGATCTGAGATGTTTTTTAAGAAAATAATCACCTGACCTATTTTTTCCACTTTCTTTTCTGTATGGGAATGATTTGTAGCTGTCATTGGGATGAATAATCCCTGGCCTTTTATAAAATGCAAGCCCAAAAATGTTCTTTGAAATCTGATCATGCCATTTCTAAAAGGCATCACTTTCTGTCAAAACCCTGGTCCAATCCTGGCAATTGATATTTTACAAGTATCAGATGTATTCTCTGAACTGTTTTTCTTTACCTTTGGCAGTGGTAAGAGCCAGTTTTTATTGAGTACCATCTATGTGTCAGAAATTCTTCTGAATACATGGCATATGGATTACTTTATGCAGCAGATTTAATTTTTTGCCATTTTACAGATGAAGAAGCTGAGGAATACAGAGACTAAGTATCTTGGCCAATAGTAATAAAAGGAATGGAACTTATATTTTCAGGGGAGCCAAATCCAGAGTTTGTATTCTAAAATTGCAATAGACCACTTTCTTCATCAAAAATTCACCCTACCATACCTCCTGGACTATGTAATATTGTTTGTATGCCATGTACATGTGTATTGTTATCTTCCCAATAAGGTCCTAAGATCTTTCTTTAGAGGGAATGTCTTATCTCTTTAGCCTCCACAATATGTAGTATAGTGCTAGACACATTTCGTAAATACATGCTCAGTTGCTTTGCAAAATTTAAATTCTCCCCTAGTCTTAGCAAACTGTACATAGGGTTTTAATAAGTTAAAATAAAGTACCATATTTTAAAAATCTCTAAATTTGTTGATCTAAGAAATGAATTTATGATATTTTTTATAATGCGATAAGAACTCAAGAAGGGGAGGAGATCCTCATGACATCACCTATCTACTGTCTCTCTTCTCTATTGGGCCTCTAGATGGATGTAATGGTGTTTTGATGATATTAATGAAACTGAGTGACTTTTGACTTATTTTCTTTGTATCAACTGATTAATAAGCATTAATTTAACTCATTATCTTTCATAGCTTCCTCTCCTGAGGGCAATGGCTGTTCTCTGAAGGAGTAGGAAGCTTGTTGTTATTGTATGAGGGTGTAACTGAATTCTTTTTCATTCCCAAGGTCACCCCCAACTAAGCTTGTGTACTCTAACTCTTGTAATGATGTGCGTCTTTGTCACCTGGAATGCCACCCAATGCCTGAGAGATTAAAATATTCCCCGATGCCACAGTGAATGGGGTTTGGGGAGGGCATTGTGGAACCAACCGTCAACTCCAAGGAAATAATAACTTTTCATTACCAAGACCCTCTTTCCTTCATGCAGAAAGACCCAGCAGGCTACCAGACTTGCCTGTACATGTCTGAATTTACTGAATGTATGTTTACAAAACATATCTGGTAAGTTACAATTCCATTAGTATTCTCTCAAACCAATGTAAAACTAAAGAAAGCAAAAGAATAAATAATCGTATATATTAAATTACTGCCTCAAAGCTTCCATAGTATAAGAATGTCTTGCCAGAACTTTTGCCATATTATTTTTTTATTAATAAGTACTTCTTGTTCTAATCATTTTGGATTACAAAAATACATGTTCATGGTCGAACTATTGGAAATCAGAAATGTATGTTTAAGTGTTTACTAATTCATAATCTCTTCACTCAAAGATACTCACTGTTAATATTTTGGTATATTTCCTTTCTCTAGATAGGTGGATAAATAGATTTGTAAGATAGAAACATAACTGACAAATATCTATAGATATAGATACAAATTTCCACTGACTCCTTTCCTTATTTCATGGACATTTTTCCTCAATGACCTTTTTAAAAAGGCTTCAAAATGTCTATTGATAACTATATAATGTTCTATTCAATCTGACATTGCTGGATACTTTGATGCTTTCACTGAATTGAACACCAGTTTGTGCTTCCAAATCTTGATAAGAGAGGAAAGTCAATGAGGAGCTACATAAACAGAGAGGGAGGTTTTCTAAAGGAACAAAGCAGCCTTCATCTGCCCAATAAAATCCTGGAACTAAAACATAAAGAAAAAGAAGTTCTTGTTTTGAAAGAGGCCCTAGAACTCAGATGCTTACCTGAGATTTATCAAAGCAATTCAAGTCCAGTGGAGCTCTGTTCATGTCTAAAATCTCTCACTGCTGTGCAAGGGTAGGAAAGTGACAAAAACACATCTTTATCAGATTTACAGCAACTTCATTTTCTTCAGCTAAGTGGCATATATCACAAATACAACCTTACACACGGCTTTGGCTGCTCCTAGTGGTTACCAGCTGGTGGGAGGACATTAGGGAACAAAAATTGTAGACAAAATCAAGGGACGTTCTCTGAACCTTAGAATAGGCACAGCCATATTACCTCTACTTACGCAGACAATCTACCTTGTCTGTTACTGTGTGAAGTAAACACCTGCTTTGAGGTATATTTACCCGGAAAAAAACTGGTGACTAATTTGTCAGCTGAAAGATCACAGACTGAAAGGAATGAGATTAGTCCTAAAAGAAATTAGGCTGAGGGATGTAGCACAAAAAACAAAAAACCTCACTTCAGTATTGTGTACAATGAAGCATGTAAGGCTTTTATAGCACAGAAGTGCAAATTAAAATATATACTATTTTATACCTGTTAAACTGAAAGGTTTAAAATGAATGTGGCCAAGGATGTGGAGCAATGGAAACTCTCACACGGTGCTGGAAAAGCACAGGGCAGTTATGTACTCTCTCATAAAGCTGAAAGTATATATGCCTTTAAATGGAGCTTAGGGAAAGCCAGAGAAAAATTAGGGTGTTTTTTGTCATTTTGAAAAACATACTGAGATATAAAAGGTGATGAAACTTCAGGGTTAAATGTCTTGCACCCTCACTAAGGCTCAGGAGAAAGAACGTGGTGTGCTGGTGTGCAAGGACCAAGCAGTGGGAGCATCTTTCTCAGGCACAGGTAACGCGGGGTGCATTGTCTATAGAGACTTTAAAAACAGAAAGATAACCAACTAAAAGTCATTCTGCTTCCTTATTATCACCCTACGCTAACATTTCTAAACAATATTCCTCCCTGAATCAAAGTCTTTTGTTTGTCTAATTTCTTTACAATTATTGTAGTAATTGTATATTTTTGAACTACCTCATCCTTTCATTATCATTGTTTTCTATGGAAGTCAGTTCAGAGAACTTTCAGTGATTCAATTACTAATACTCATGGACTCAGCTACATAGTACCTCAGGGGATAACGGGATTGGAGGGAAATTTTCTAAAATGGTATATTATACCAAGCTGGTAGATAAAGGGAAGGCGTCAGTAGAATGGGAGAGATCAAAGAGAAGGGGTGATATATAATTCATCAAAGTCTGTAGGCTTTTGTAGTTGTGGTTCCCTTTGGTGACTCTGGGCCTGACCGTGACTGTGCTTGAAGAATGGGACAATAACACATGTGAGGCAAACAGACACATGTAAAGTGCTTGCACACAGAGGCTCGCTCCCTTTTGGCCCTTGGGGGGGGGACCCTGTAATCACTAGTGGATGTTCTAGATGATGAGTGACACATGGACTAGCCACTTTTGTTACCCAGCTGACATTAGGCTGATTTCCAGACATGTAAGTCTATTCTAGACCATTCTGTCCCAGGCAAGCCTCCAGCTGGTCATGTGAGTGAATACAGCTATAATTAGCCACACTGGCCCACGCGAGCAGAAACATCCAGCTTACCTTTAGAGTTGTGAGCAATGCTGTATGATTGTTGTCTTAAGCCACCAAGTTTTGAGGTGATTTGTGACACAGCAGTTATAAAGTCCTTGAGTAGATGAGTAAGGATGTCGTAGAAGGCAGAGGAAGAAGAGACAGATTGATCTTGGATATAAGATAATATATATCTATCTATGTTCAAATCCCACCCCCCACCCAAACACAAACACTCCTTCTCCCGCTTCCCCTCAGGGTGAGGAGAAAGAATGTAGGCTCTGAGCTGCAACTGTCTAAATTTAAATCCTGGCTTTGTTCCTTGTTGGCTGGGTGGTGTTGGGCACACATCTTATTCACCTGTAAAATAGAGATGATGGTATTTACTTCACAAAGTTGTTGAAAAGATTAAGTGATGTATCATATTATCATGTGGATCACAATAAATGATCATAATAAATGTTTTAAGTGTTAGCTAAGTAGGTACCTGAGTGAAGATATAGCATAAATTTGAGGTGAAATGATAGGAAAGGTTGAGAAAATATGTATCAGGTGACATCAAAATTTTTAGGAATACGGGATGTAAGATACCTTCAGAAGTAAAAGAACAGTGAGAATCT
This sequence comes from Lynx canadensis, assembly GCF_007474595.2. Taxonomy (NCBI): domain Eukaryota; kingdom Metazoa; phylum Chordata; class Mammalia; order Carnivora; family Felidae; genus Lynx; species Lynx canadensis. Next base: position 92,487,951 of record NC_044309.1, on the reverse strand, counting down.
GAGGATAAAGAAAATGAATAGTGGTGAAAATTTTAAGAAGGTAATTATGGAAGAATTTCAAAAAACGGTTGAGTGTCAGCGATAGTCTAAATACATCGAAAACACTCGGTACAGTTCTGATTTTCTACAACCGTGCTCGGTAGCTCAGGGGTAGAATTAGCGAGAACAAGTAATGGGATCGTTGGGTGGCAGATAAGCAAAGAAATGGGATCATGGGAGCTAATACTAGAGATAGTTGGCCATATAGCCTAAGTTGACCTGGAAGCAAGAGAGATCATAAAGGAACTGATTGAGAGAACAGAATGGGGTCAAAGGGCAAGGAGTAGGAGTCATATAGACCTACTTGAAAGCTGGAAGCTGCAGGGGTGTCTGGGTGGCACTGTGAGTGCAGGGCCTGACTCGGGGCTCAAACCTGTGAACCGCAAGATCATGACCTGAGCTGAAACCAAGAGTCAGACGCTTAACTGAGCCACCCAGGCACCCTAGAATCAATATATTTTAAAGCTAGGAAAGGTTTCAGAGAATACCTCATCCAATTTTCTCATTTTGCTGATGAGAAAATTGAAACCCAGAGACATTTAGTGACAGAACCGAGTGACTAGGATCCTGTCTGCCTTTGTCGTTTGTTTGTTTGTTTGCTTGTTTGTTTTTTCCTGTGTCACATGTATGTCCAGAGAGGAAGTCAGGTTCCTCAGGACAAGGACTTCTTTGAATCTGTAGCATTTACATGTTGTAATTCTCAATAAATACTCTCCCCAGTAACAAGATGCTTTACCAAACTACATGAGACAGCAGGAAGAGGAATAAATTCTTGTGAACAGATTTTACAATTTAAAAAATCATTGTTTTTCAAACTCTTAGATGTATAAAGTTTTCCAAACAAAAGGTATTTGAAAGGTTTTGTTTGTTATATAAGATATTCAGGTGTTTCCATCTTTAAAAAAAATTAATTTAAATCCAAGTTAGTTAGCATATAGTATAATAATGATTTCAGGAGTAGAACCCAGTGAATCATCAGTTACATATAACACCCAGTTCTCATCCCAAGTGCCCTCCTTAATGCCCATCATCCATTTAGCCCATCCCCCCACCTAACACCCCCCAGCAACCCTTAGTCTGTTCTCTGTATTTTAAGAATCTCTTATGGTTTGCCTTTCTCTCTGTTTTTATCTTATTTTTCCTTCCTTTTCCCTATATTCATCTGTTTTGTTTCTTAAATTCCTCATGAGTGAAATTATATATTTAATCTTTCTCTGACTGATATTTCACTTAGCATAATACATTCTAGTTCTTCCGTCTTTGTTATTGCCAGCAAAAGGAAGTTAATCAGCCTTAGTTTTGTTCCTTTAATTTACTGCTACCGTCTTTAGGATGTATGTGGACCAATTCAGTCCAGTGTAGGTTACAGATACTTGTTTGAATCCCAGCAGAGGAAACTTCTCCCATCCAACCCTTTTGCCAATTAACTGGAAGAAGCTTACCTTTGGGGTTACTGATTTTAATTTCATTGTGGAAAAAAGAGCATCAGAGTCAATTTAATAAACAAAAATCTTTATGCAGTTCAACTTAATTTGATAGTATGGATTGGGGAAAAAAGTGGAAAAAACAAAAGTAAATATAAAACTTGGGAGCTAAACCAATATTGTTGCCAGGAATTACTAATTTCTTCAGTTTTGAATTTTAATTCAAAAAAAAAATCAATCTATTACCCAAGATTATTCCCTGCCTGTTAATATGTGATTTGTCATTCATTACCTTGAACAACTTATTCTCTGAACCCATTTGAAAACTGAGTACGGAGCCTGCCATTTTCATTCCAAGTCTACCTGTGACCATGCTAAGCACGGTCACAACATAGTTTAATCAAAGCTCACTGTGAACACTATCACAATTTAATCAACACTCTACATGATCATTTCAAGATGGTAGCTCTGAAATTTCAGGACAAGCTTGTGAGCATCCCGAACTAGAAAAGCTCTTCTAGTAATTCTTCCCCTGAGCTTAGTTGGGGCATTCCAGACATGCAGCCATCCTTCCCACTCTCCACTTCACCTTCCTCCTTCCCCTTCCTCCCTTACAACAGAGAAATGACAACCGCCACCCACTTTCAGTCAGTTCTCCTAATTCCACCCACAGCAGTCCAAAACATAAAGAAAACACATGTATTTGTTTAAATACGTAACTTGCGGACAGCATTTTCACAGAAAAAAATATTCTCACCCTCTTGGTGCTAGTCCTCTGTGTATTTTTCTTCCAGACTTATTCTTCCCCAAATGACTACAGTTTTTGCTGGCATTTCTCTGAAAGTATATTCAAGCCCTCGTTAAGACTCAGAAGGGCTCCCTGAATTTGCAGGCAGCTTCCTGTGGGGCTGACGTTTTTCAGAATGCAAGCCTGGTGTGCAGAAGGTGGGCAAGGTGTTTGAAAAAACAGGAAGCACCTGTAAATGTGTGACTTTATTCCTGGAAGCAGAAGGCTCCCTCTGAAATGGTTGTAGATGCTTCCTGCTGTTTCACCTATGAGCACTTTTTCAAAGCCTTTAAGTACTTTAAAGACCAAGAATGGGCTTCCAAATGGCAAGATTATTTACAAAGTCTGGTGTATCCCTGGGCATGGTGGAAATCCATAGCTTTTTTATTTTTTTTCCCACACAGCTTTCTCCTTTTGCTGGGGATATTGATATGCATGTAAATTCAAGTAGGCTTTTAAAAATTATTGTGGCAAAAACACAATATGATATCTGCCCTCTTAATACATTTTTAAATGTAGTGTATAGTATTGTTAATTATAGACTGGATGGAGAATAGTAGATCTCTAGAACTGTTTCATTTTGTGTGACTGAAACTTTAGGCCCATTTAACAGCAACTCCCAGTTTCCCCTCACCAGCCCCCCGGCAACCAGCATTCTACTTCCTGCTTCAATGAGTTTGACTGTTTTAGATAACTCATTTAAGTGGAATCATGAAATATTTGTCCTTCTGTGACTGGCTTATTTCACTTAGTATAATGTCTTCAATGTTCCTCCATATAGTAGCATATGACAAGATTTCTTTCTTTTTTATGGCTAATATTCCATTATGCATATATACTATGTTTTCTTTATCCATTTATCTGTCAATGAGCAGATAAATGTTCGTTTGGGTTGTTTCCACCTCTTGGCTATTGTGAATAATGCTGCAATAAACATGGGAGCGCAAATATCTGTTCAAGATACTGATTTCAATTCTTGTAGTTATGTACTCAGAAGTGGCATTGCTGGATCATTATGGTAGTTCTATTTTAAATTTTACAAGGACCCTCCATGTTGTTTTCCATAGCAACTGCACCATTTTGCATCCCACCAACAGTGCACAAGTGTTCCAATTCCTCCATATCCTCACCAACACTTGTTATTTTCTAGTGTGTTGTTGTCGTTTTGATAATTTTAGGCTGCTATAACAAAAATACCACAAACTAGGTGGCTTAAACAACAAACATTTATTTCTCACAGTTTTGGAGGCTTAGATGTCAAAGACAAAGACACTGGCAGATTTGTTGTCTGGTGAGAGTCCACTTCTTGATTCATAGAAAGTTGTCTGGTCACTGTCCCCACAGGTCAGAGAAAGAGAGCTCTGGGCTCTTCATCTCCTAAGAGCACCAATCCTATCATGGGGGCTCTACTTCCATGACTTCATCCAAACCTAATTACTTCCCAGAAACCCTGCCTTCAAGTAGCATCACAACAAAGATTAGGCTTCAACATATGAATCGGGGGGTGGGGGGAGGGGAGCACACAAGCATTTAGTTACTAGCAGTGGCCATCTTAATAGCTGTGGTGATATTTTATTGTGGTTTGCATCTCCTTGATGATTAGTGATGTTGGGCATCTTTTCATATACTTGTTGGCCATTTATATTCCTTTTTTTTTTTTTTTTTTTTGAGAAGTTCAAGTACTTTGCTTAGTTTTTAATCAGGTTATTGGTGTTTTTGTTTTTTTTTTTTTTTTATGAAATTTATTGACAAATTGGTTTCCATACAACACCCAGTGCTCATCCCAAAAGGTGCCCTCCTCAATACCCATCACCCACCCTCCCCTCCCTCCCACCCCCCATCAACCCTCAGTTTGTTCTCAGTTTTTAACAGTCTCTTATGCTTTGGCTCTCTCCCACTCTAACCTCTTTTTTTTTTTTTTTCCTTCCCCTCCCCCATGGGTTCCTGTTAAGTTTCTCAGGATCCACATAAGAGTGAAACCATATGGTATCTGTCTTTCTCTGTATGGCTTATTTCACTTAGCATTACACTCTCCAGTTCCATCCACGTTGCTACAAAGGGCCATATTTCATTTTTTCTCATTGCCACATAGTATTCCATTGTGTATATAAACCACAATTTCTTTATCCATTCATCAGTTGATGGACATTTAGGCTCTTTCCATAATTTGGCTATTGTTGAGAGTGCTGCTATGAACATTGGGGTACAAGTGCCCCTATGCATCAGTACTCCTGTATCCCTTGGATAAATTCCTAGCAGTGCTATTGCTGGGTCATAGGGTAGGTCTATTTTTAATTTTCTGAGGAACCTCCACACTGCTTTCCAGAGCGGCTGCACCAATTTGCATTCCCACCAACAGTGCAAGAGGGTTCCCGTTTCTCCACATCCTCTCCAGCATCTATAGTCTCCTGATTTGTTCATTTTGGCCACTCTGACTGGCGTGAGGTGATACCTGAGTGTGGTTTTGATTTGTATTTCCCTGATAAGGAGCGACGCTGAACATCTTTTCATGTGCCTGTTGGCCATCTGGATGTCTTCTTTAGAGAAGTGTCTATTCATGTTTTCTGCCCATTTCTTCACTGGGTTATTTGTTTTTCGGGTGTGGAGTTTGGTGAGCTCTTTATAGATTTTAGATACTAGCCCTTTGTCCGATATGTCATTTGCAAATATATTTTCCCATTCCGTTGGTTGCCTTTTAGTTTTGTTGGTTGTTTCCTTTGCTGTGCAGAAGCTTTTTATCTTCATAAGGTCCCAGTAATTCACTTTTGCTTTTAATTCCCTTGCCTTTGGGGATGTGTCGAGTAAGAGATTGCTACGGCTGAGGTCAGAGAGATCTTTTCCTGCTTTCTCCTCTAAGGTTTTGATGGTTTCCTGTCTCACATTTAGGTCCTTTATCCATTTTGAGTTTATTTTTGTAAATGGTGTGAGAAAGTGGTCTAGTTTCAACCTTCTGCATGTTGCTGTCCAGTTCTCCCAGCACCATTTGTTAAAGAGGCTGTCTTTTTTCCATTGGATGTTCTTTCCTGCTTTGTCAAAGATGAGTTGGCCATACGTTTGTGGGTCTAGTTCTGGGGTTTCTATTCTATTCCATTGGTCTGTGTGTCTGTTTTTGTGCCAATACCATGCTGTCTTGATGATGACAGCTTTGTAGTAGAGGCTAAAGTCTGGGATTGTGATGCCTCCTGCTTTGGTCTTCTTCTTCAAAATTCCTTTGGCTATTCGGGGCCTTTTGTGGTTCCATATGAATTTTAGGATTGCTTGTTCTAATTTCGAGAAGAATGCTGGTGCAATTTTGATTGGGATTGCATTGAATGTGTAGATAGCTTTGGGTAGTATTGACATTTTGACAATATTTATTTTTCCAATCCATGAGCAGGGAATGTCTTTCCATTTCTTTAAGTCTTCTTCAATTACCTTCATAAGCTTTCTATAGTTTTCAGCATACAGATCCTTTACATCTTTGGTTAGATTTATTCCTAGGTATTTTATGCTTCTTGATGCAATTGTGAATGGGATCATTTTCTTTATTTGTCTTTCTGTTGCTTCATTGTTAGTGTATAAGAATGCAACTGATTTCTGGACATTGATTTTGTATCCTGCAACTTTGCTGAATTCCTGTATCAGTTCTAGCAGACTTTTGGTGGAGTCTATCGGATTTTCCATGTATAATATCATGTCATCTGCAAAAAGCGAAAGCTTGACTTCATCTTTGCCAATTTTGATGCCTTTGATTTCCTTTTGTTGTCTGATTGCTGATGCTAGAACTTCCAGCACTATGTTAAACAACAGCGGTGAGAGTGGGCATCCCTGTCGTGTTCCTGATCTCAGGGAAAAAGCTCTCAGTTTTTCCCCGTTGAGGATGATGTTAGCTGTGGGCTTTTCATAAATGGCTTTTATGATCTTTAAGTATGTTCCTTCTATCCCGACTTTCTCAAGGGTTTTTATTAAGAAAGGGTGCTGGATTTTGTCAAAGGCCTTTTCTGCATCGATTGACAGGATCATATGGTTCTTCTCTTTTTTTTTGTTAATGTGATGTATCACGTTGATTGATTTGCGAATGTTGAACCAGCCCTGAATCCCAGGAATGAATCCCACTTGATCATGGTGAATAATTCTTTTTATATGCTGTTGAATTCGATTTGCTAGTATCTTATTGAGAATTTTTGCATCCATATTCATCAGGGATATTGGCCTGTAGTTCTCTTTTTTTACTGGGTCTCTGTCTGGTTTAGGAATCAAAGTAATACTGGCTTCATAGAATGAGTCTGGAAGTTTTCCTTCCCTTTCTATTTCTTGGAATAGCTTGAGAAGGATAGGTATTATCTCTGCTTTAAATGTCTGGTAGAACTCCCCTGGGAAGCCATCTGGTCCTGGACTCTTATTTGTTGGGAGATTTTTGATAACCGATTCAATTTCTTTGCTGGTTATGGGTCTGTTCAAGCTTTCTATTTCCTCCTGATTGAGTTTTGGAAGAGTGTGGGTGTTCAGGAATGTGTCCATTTCTTCCAGGTTGTCCAATTTGTTGGCATATAATTTTTCATAGTATTCCCTGATAATTGTTTGTATCTCTGAGGGATTGGTTGTAATAATGCCATTTTCATTCATGATTTTATCTATTTGGGTCATCTCCCTTTTCTTTTTGAGAAGCCTGGCTAGAGGTTTGTCAATTTTGTTTATTTTTTCAAAAAACCAACTCTTGGTTTCGTTGATCTGCTCTACAGTTTTTTTAGATTCTATATTGTTTATTTCTGCTCTGATCTTTATTATTTCTCTTCTTCTGCTGGGTTTAGGCTGCCTTTGCTGTTCTGCTTCTATTTCCTTTAGGTGTGCTGTTAGATTTTGTATTTGGGATTTTTCTTGTTTCTTGAGATAGGCCTGGATTGCAATGTATTTTCCTCTCAGGACTGCCTTCGCTGCGTCCCAAAGCGTTTGGATTGTTGTATTTTCATTTTCGTTTGTTTCCATATATTTTTTGATTTCTTCTCTAATTGCCTGGTTGACCCACTCATTCGTTAGTAGGGTGTTCTTTAACCTCCACGCTTTTGGAGGTTTTCCAGACTTTTTCCTGTGGTTGATTTCAAGCTTCATAGCATTGTGGTCTGAAAGTATGCATGGTATAATTTCAATTCTTGTAAACTTATGAAGGGCTGTTTTGTGACCCAGTATATGATCTATCTTGGAGAATGTTCCATGTGCACTCGAGAAGAAAGTATATTCTGTTGCTTTGGGATGCAGAGTTCTAAATATATCTGTCAAGTCCATCTGATCCAATGTCTCATTCAGGGCCCTTGTTTCTTTATTGACTGTGTGTCTAGATGATCTATCCATTTCTGTAAGTGGGGTGTTAAAGTCCCCTGCAATTACCACATTCTTATCAATAAGGTTGCTTCTGTTTATGAGTAATTGTTTTATATACTTGGGGGCTCCGGTATTCGGCGCATAGACATTTATAATTGTTAGCTCTTCCTGATGGATAGACCCTGTAACTATTATATAATGTCCTTCTTCATCTCTTGTTACAGCCTTTAATTTAAAGTCTAGTTTGTCTGATATAAGTATGGCTACTCCAGCTTTCTTTTGGCTTCCAGTAGCATGATAAATAGTTCTCCATCCCCTCACTCTGAATCTAAAGGTGTCCTCAGGTCTAAAATGAGTCTCTTGTAGACAGCAAATAGATGGGTCTTGTTTTTTTATCCATTCTGATACCCTATGTCTTTTGGTTGGCGCATTTAATCCGTTTACATTCAGTGTTATTATAGAAAGATACGGGTTTAGAGTCATTGTGATGTCTGTATGTTTTATGCTTGTAGTGATGTCTCTGGTACTTTGTCTCACAGGGTCCCCCTTAGGATCTCTTGTAGGGCTGGTTTAGTGGTGACAAATTCCTTCAGTTTTTGTTTGTTTGGGAAGACCTTTATCTCTCCTTCTATTCTAAATGACAGACTTGCTGGATAAAGGATTCTCGGCTGCATATTTTTTCTGTCTAGCACCCTGAAAATCTCGTGCCAATTCTTTCTGGCCTGCCAAGTTTCAAAAGAGAGATCAGTCACGAGTCTTATAGGTCTCCCTTTATATGTGAGGGCACGTTTACCCCTTGCTGCTTTCAGAATTTTCTCTTTATCCTTGTATTTTGCCAGTTTCACTATGATATGTCGTGCAGAAGATCGATTCAAGTTACGTCTGAAGGGAGTTCTCTGTGCCTCTTGGATTTCAATGCCTTTTTCCTTCCCCAGTTCAGGGAAGTTCTCAGCTATTATTTCTTCAAGTACCCCTTCAGCACCTTTCCCTCTCTCTTCCTCCTCTGGAATACCAATTATGCGTATATTATTTCTTTTTAGTGTATCACTTAGTTCTCTAATTTTCCCCTCATACTCCTGGATTTTTTTATCTCTCTTTTTCTCAGCTTCCTCTTTTTCCATAACTTTATCTTCTAGTTCACCTATTCTCTCCTCTGCCTCTTCCATCCGAGCTGTGGTGGTTTGCATTTTGTTTTGCATTTCCTTTAAAGCGTTTTTCAGCTCCTCGTGACTGTTCCTTAGTCCCTTGATCTCTGTAGCAAGAGATTCTCTGCTGTCCTGTATACTGTTTTCCAGCCCAGCGATTAATTTTATGACTATTATTCTAAATTCACTTTCTGTTATATTATTTAAATCCTTTTTGATCAGCTCATTAGCTGTTGTTATTTCCTGGAGATTCTTCTGAGGGGAATTCTTCCGCTTGGTCATTTTGGATAGTCCCTGGTGTGGTGAGGACCTGCAGGGCACTTCCCCTGTGCTGTGGTGTATAACTGGAGTTGGTGGGCGGGGCCACAGTCAGACTGGTGTGTGCCTTCTCTTCCCCTCTCCTAGGGGTGGGATTCACTGTGGGGTGGCGTGGCCCGTCTGGGCTACTTGCACACTGCCAGGCTTGTGATGCTGGGGATCTGGCGTATTAGCTGGGGTGGGAAGGCAAGGTGCACGGCGGGAGGGGGGGCAGGCTTAGCTCGCTTCTCCTTAGGTGATCCACTTCAGGAGGGGCCCTGTGGCAGCCGGAGGGAGTCAGATCCGCTGCCGGAGGTTTGGCTCCGCAGAAGCACAGAGTTGGGTGTTTGCGCGGAGCGAGCAATTTCCCTGGCCGGAACCGGTTCCCTTTGGGATTTTGGCTGGGGGATGGGCGGGGGAGATGGCGCTGGCGAGCGCCTTTGTTCCCCGCCAAACTGAGCTCTGTTGTCCGGGGGCTCCGCAGCTCACCCTCCCTTTGTCCTCCAGCCTTCCCGCTTTCGGAGCAGAGCTGTTAACTTATGACCTCCCAGACGCTAAGTCGCGCTTGCTGTTGGAACACAGTCCGTCAGGCCCCTCCGCTTTTGCAAGCCAGACTCGAGGGCTCTGCTTGGCTGGCGAGCCGCCCCTCCGCCCCGGCTCCCTCCCGCCAGTCCGTGGAGCGCGCACCGCCTCGCCGCCCTTCCTACCCTCTTCCGTGGGCCTCTCGTCTGCACTTGGGTCCGGTGACTCCGTTCTGCTAATCCTCTGGCGGTTTTCTGGGTTATTTAGGCAGGTGTAGGTGGAATCTAAGTGATCAGCAGGACGCGCGGTGATCCCAGCGTCCTCCTACGCCGCCATCTTCCTGCGCCTCCTCCGGTGTTTTTGTTTTTGTTTTGCTATTCAGTTGTAGGAGTTCCTTATAGATGTTGGAGATTAACCACTTATCAGATACATGGTTGGCAAATATTTTCTCCCATTTTATAGATTGCCTTTTCACTCTATTGACTATTTTGCTGTGCAAAAGATTTTCAGTTTGATGTAATCCCACTTATCTATTTTTGCTTTCGTTGTTTTTCATGTCATATCCAGGAAATCGTTGCCAAGACCAAGGTCATGAAGATTTCCCCCTATATTTTCTTCTAGAAGTTTCAGTTTCAGGTCTAATGTTTATGTCTTTAATTCATTTTGAGTTTATTTTTGTGTATGGTGTAAGATAGTGGTCCAGTTTCACTCTCTTGCATGTGACTGTCCAATTTTCTCAACATCATTTGTTGAGGAGACTATCATTCTCCATTGTGTATTCTTGGGCATTCTTGTTGAGGATCAGTTGATCATCCGCATGGGTTTATTTGGGGTTCTCTCTTCTGTTTTATTGTTCTATATGTCTGTCTTTATGCCAAGACTACGCTGTTTTGACTACCATAGCTTTATAATAAGTTTTGAAATCAGAAAGTGTGATGCTATGTCTGTTCCTTTTCAAGATTGTTTTGACTGTTTAGGTTCATTTGTGGTCCCATATCAATTTCAGGAATGTTTTTTCTATATCTGTAAAATATGCCACTGGGATTTTAATAGAGATTGCATTCAATCTATAGATTGCTTTGAATAGCATGGCCATTTTACCAATAAGTCTTCCAATTCATGAACACATGATGTTTTGCCATTAATTTGTGTCTCTTAATTTTTTTTAGCAGTATTTTATAGTTTTCAGTGTACAAGTCTTTAATTTCTTTGGTTAAATTTGTTCCTATGTATTTTATTTATTTATTTTTGATACTCTTGTAAATGGGATTATTTTCTTAATTTCTTTTCTGGATTGCTTATTATTAGTATATCAAAATGCAATGGATTTTTGTATGTTAATTTTTTTATCCTGCAACTTTGCTGGATTTATTAGTTCTAATAGGTTTTTTTTTTTTTTTTTTGGTGCAACTTTTAGAGTTTTCTACATATAAGATCCTGTCTTATGCAGAGATAATTTTACTTTCTTTCTAATTTAAATGTGTTTCATTTCTTTTTCTAGCCTAATTATTTTGCCTAGGCCTTTCAATACTGTGTTGAATAGAAATGGCAGAAGTGGGCATCCTTGCCTTTAACCTAATCTTGGAAAAAAGCTTTTAATTTTTTACTTGTGGGTATGATGTTAGCGATGGGCTGTTTTATACATGGTACTTTTATGCTGAGGTAATTTCATGCTATTTACAGTTTTTTTTAATGTTTTTTTCATGAAGAGGTGTTGAATATGTCAAATGATTTTTGCATCTTTTGAGTTATGTTGTGTTTTTTAACCTCTGTTCTGTTAATGTGGTGTATCACGTTGATTAGTTTTTGTATGTTGAACCATACTTGCATCCCAGGAACAAACCGCACTTGGTCATGGTAAATGATCCTTCTTAAGTGCTGTTGAATTTGATTTGCTTGTATTTTGCTGAAGACTTTTGCATCTATATTCATTAGGGACATTGGTCTGTAGTTTATAGTGTCTTCTGGCTTTGGTATCAGAGTAATGCTGGCCTCATAAAATTAAGTTGGAAACATTCCCCCCTCTTCAATTTTTTGGAAGACTTTAAGAAGGATTGATATTAATTCTGCAAATGTTTGGTACAGTTCACCAGTGAACCCATCTGGTCCTGGGGTTTTTCTTTTTTGGAAGGTTTTTGATTACTGATTTAATCTCTTTACTAGTTGTAGATATGTTCAGATTTTTTATTTATGATGCAGTCTTGATAGGTTATACATCTAGGTATTTATCCATTTCTTCTCAATTATCCATTTTTTTGGCATATAATTATTCATAGTAGTCTCTTATCCTTTTTTTTATTTTGGTGGCATCAGTTGTAATGTCTCCTCTTTCGTGTTTGATTTGTTTGTCTTCTCTCTTTTATTTGTAGTTAGTTTAGCTAAAGGCTTGTAAATTTTGTTGATCTTTTCAAAAAGACAACTCTTAGTTTTATTGTTTTTTTCTATTTTCTATTTAATGCAGAAATAAATGAATGTTTATTATTCCTTCTGCTAACTTTAGGCTTATTTTGTTATTCTTTTTCTAGTTCCTTGAACTGTAGAGTTGGGTTGTTCTATTTGAAAGCCTTTTTGTTAATTTAAGTATCACTATACAATTTCCTTTTAGTACTTCTTTTGATGCATCCCAAAAGTTTTGGTATGTTGTGTTTTCTTTTTCATTTATCTCAAGATATTTTCCAAGTTCCTTTTTGATTTCTTCTATGACCCATCGATTGTTCAAGAGTAGGTTGTTTAATTTTCACATATTTATGATTTTTTTCCAGTGTTCCTACTGTTATTGATTCCATTTTATTCCACTGTGGTTGGAAAAGATACTTTGTATAATTTCAACCTTTTTAAGTTTTTTTAGACTGGTTTGGTGAACTGACAGTCAGTGAGCTATCCTGGAATATGTTGCATATGCTTGGAACATGTATTTTGCTGCTTTTGAGTGAAGCATTCTGTATATGTTTATTAGGTCCGTTTGGTCTACATTGTTCACGTACTCTGTTTCCTTATTGGCCTTCTGTCTGGATTTCTATCCATTATTGAAAGTGGAGTATTGAAATCTCCTGTTATTGTGCTGCTGTCTTTTTCTCCCTTTAGTTCTGTCAATATTTGCTTTATATATATATGATATATATATATATCATATATATATTTATCATATATATATATTTGATCTTATGTTGGGTGTATATATATTTATAATTGTTACATATTCCTGGTGATTTGACCCTTTTTTGTTATATATTTGTCTTTTGTGGAAGTTTTTAATTTAAAATATATTTTGTCTAACCATCTCCTCTCTCTTCTGATTAGTATTTGCGTGGGATATCTTTTTCTACTCTTTACTGTCAGCCTATGTGTGTCTTTAAATCTAAAGTGAGCCTCTTGTGGATAACCTATAATTTTGCCTTCTTAAAAACCAGCCATTCAGCCACATTTTATATATATATAAAAATGTATATATAAATTTTTAAATATACATATAACATTTATTTATTTGTTTTTGAGCATCCCAAACACATTGTGCTGTGCTCTCAGCACAGAGCCCAATGTGGCGCTCGATCTCACAAAGTATGAGATCATGACCTGAACTGAAACCAAGAATTGAATTTTTAATCAACTGAGCCACCCAGGCACCCCACACTTTGTCTTTTGATTGGGAAGTTTAATTAACTTATATTTCAAGTAATTGTTGATAAGAAGAACTTATTACTGACATTTAAAACATTATTTTCTATCTGTCTTTCTGGTTAAGGAATGTGATAGGCTCCCTTCTACACCTAACATTCAGATCACCAGTCTAGTTCTGGGACCCACACCTTAGGAGAGGCAATTTTGTCAGTGAAGAAAAATATCCCAATATGATAAAAGAAAGATCTGCAAATCATGATATTATAAAGAAAGGTTGAAAACACTGATAATATTTTTCCTGGAGAAAAAACAAATATTTGCGGAGTATTCTAGTTGTCTTCAAATATTTGAAATTTGGAGTAGAATTTTAATTTTCCTCTATACAGATCTTCCCTGACTTATGATGAGGTTACTTCCCAATAAACCCACTGTAAGTTCAACGTATTGTAAGTCAAAAATGCATTTAATACACTTAACCTACCAAAGAAAAATACACCTAACCTACCAAACGTCACAGTTTAGCCTAGCCTCCCTCACACATACTCGGCATACTTACATTAGCCTATATTTGGGCAAAATAATCTAACATAAAGCCTATTATATAATGAAGTGTTGAATATATCAATGTATTGAACACGGACAGTGAAGAACAGAATGGTTGTATGGGGACAGAATGTTGGTTGTTTACCATCATGATCACATGGCTGACTGGGAGCCACATTGCTGCCACTGCCCAGCATCATGAGAGAATATTATAACACATATTGCTAGCCTGAGAAAATTCAAAATTCAAAAATTCAAAGTACGGTTTCTATTGAATGTGTATTGCTTTTGCACCATCGTAAAATTGAAAAATTGTAAGTGGAACCATCATAAGTCAGGGACCATCTGTAGTAGCAAGTGTGAGTATTCAAGTAAATGGGCTGAATAAATAGGGGAATTGATTTTGGTTTAGTATATGGGAGAAATTTCATTCTGTCTCCCAAAATGGCACGAGCTGCTACTTGAGAGACTATGCTTCTCATCCCTGGACGCTCCAAATATTGAGAGCCACTTATAAGAGATTTTGTAAGAAAGGATCATTAAATAAAGGGTCGAATTAAGTGGCTTCCGTTCCTTTTATCTCAGAGGTTATGCTTCTAAGAATTGTCACCTCAGATTTCTCAGTTTTCTAAATTATGCTTTTCCACACTTCAATTTGTTTAAATCAAGACCTGCTAGTGATTACAGAGCAATATCTATGCGCTTGTTCCAATGGCAAGTTTTGCAAACCCCCAGCAGAATCAATTTGGATTCAGGCTGACCCTGTGTTCCTCTTGTGCAATCGAATTCATATGCAGACAGTGGTGAGCTAACAATGGAGCAACACAGACAGTTGCAGCTCCTCTTGGGGAATAGGGGATGTGCCACCAAACAGGTGGCTTCAATTAAGAGAGCTGCTGCTACCAGGGGAAAACAGAGGGAAATAAACCACCAAGGCAACGACTGCAGGTAGATGGGGTCAGTCTTGGAGTCCTCTGGAACATGGCCAGAGAACACCGTCCCACTAGGCCAGCACAGCAGCAAAGATTAAGTGAAAATAGAGGCAATAAAGCACTGGGTATTCTGTAGGTGTATCTGTGACAAAACTGATTTCCCTTTCAAGCTTTAAAGCATAGTTAAAAAAAAAAAAAAGAAATACAGAGGAAGAGGTTGCTTCTTAATGAGACAACAGCAGAGCTGCGCTTGAGATAGTGACTTCCAAATTGTGAGTGAGCCTGCAAAACCCTGAGCACAGTCCATCCAACTACACTCAGTCTGTTGGCAGTGCGCTTTGGAGCCTTCCTGCCCCCATGCCTGCTGGAGCCCACATCTGATTCATCTGCTGAAGTTAGCCTCCCTCTTTTCTTACAACGACAGCGGGAATGTTCTCTTAGAACGGTCCAGGAACAGGCTGTTTTGAAAGCATTAGGAGTTGATTTTAAAAGAATGGCAAGGAATGGTCAAGGAGGAAGACATATGAGAACCTCTTTGGTTGGCAGCGGCTTTAATTCGGTCTGTGTTAATGCGGTCTTCTTCAGAATCTCTGATCACAGTTGCATTTCCAAAAATCCAGATCCTGCACAACCAAAGCACACAAGGGCATTGTCTTAGTCCATTTGGGCTGCTCTAGCCAAAAGCCATAGACTGGTTGGCTTATAAACCAGAAATTTATTTCTCACAGTGCTGGAGGCTGAAGTCTAAGATCAGGTGCCAGCATGGTCAAGTTCTGGTGACCTGGCTCATAGCTGGTACCCTCTCATTGTGTAGAAATAGGCCACAAATATCTCATGTGGTGAAAAAGGGTGAGAGATCTCTCTGGAGCTTCTTTCATAAGGCACCAAACTCATTAATGAGGGCTCCATCCTCATGACTTAAATATCTTCCAAACGTCCCTACTTCCTAATATCATTATGCTGGGGGCTAAGATTTCAACATATCAATTTGGGGGAGGGGGGACAAACATTTAGCCCATAGTAGAGATGGTGACACAGGGCCTATGTCAAGCAGTTGTCCCTGTCTCCCTTCAAAAATGAGAAATCATTAACAAGCCATGACCCCACAAGCTGTTCTGCCAAGTAAGTACCTTCTCTATTGTTTGTGATTAATATCACCAAAAAAAAAAAAAAAAAAAAAAAAAAAAATCTGTGGCCCTGTAAGTAAAATGCTGAGTTACCTTCCAAGTCAGATGGCTCCTCACTTACTCTTTGCTGTAAGTAAACCTTGTGCTGCTGCAGAGGAAACATGGGAAGGTCCAGACACCATGTGGTTAGTGTCACCACAAAGCCATGATGGGTGCTTCCATGATCTCAGGGGGCCTAAGATGCAGTATTTCACTCCTGTCTAATGTTCTTTCCATGGAACCTGAGTCGTCAGGGACATCCCTTTGAAAAATTGATTAGCAAGCACAATAGTTTAGGTTCCAGGATACAAGAATTTCTGATCACTTGTATTGGGATACTTAGGAAAAGTAGAATGTAAAGATTGAGAATAGAAAATAATAGAGAAACAAAGTTTTGGGGGAGTATCAGAATTTTATGGGAGAGATTCAGGAAGACAAGGAAACATAAACTAGGCCTGAGTTGTCCATAGTCTAGTACAGAAGTCCTCAAAGAAGTGAGGACGGAGAGAGCATGAAATTTAACTGGCAAGATACTGCCCAAATGAGAAGGCCCCCCCACCATCTGAAGTAAAACTGACTTTCCATATTCTAATCACAATGTAAGGGGAGTTCCATGACACCATGAGACAGCAACCAAAGGGTTTGCTTGTTTGTTTTTCTGGCTTATTTCCTTGACCGTTTATTTACTATAAAAGCAATGCTAAGCTAAAGCCAGATGTTATGCCTCCTGCTTCCATCCTGGCTCAAAAGTGACATCTAGCCACTCTCTCCCCCTTTTCCTAATAGAATCACAAGAGGCAAAGTAACACAGTCTCCAAAAAGACTTTGCACTAGAGTTTGTCTGAATTTGTCATTTTCTCCTCCCTCAGTATGGCCCATCTTCTCAGAAGAGGCACTCAGGTCTTGGATAATTTGTTTTTATGTTTGTTTATTTTTGAGAGAGACAGAGCATGAGCAGGGGAGGAGCAGAGAGAGAGGGAGACACAGAATCCAAAGCAGGTTCCAGGCTCTGAGCTGTCAGCACAGCCAAATGTGGGGCTCGAACTCACAGCCGTGAGATCGTGACCTGGGCCAAAGTCGGACGCCCTACCGACTGAGCCACTCAAGCGCCCCTTGGATAATTTCCTTAAGAATAACAGATGATAGCCACACCTTACTACTTTTATGAGCTTCTCAGGAGAAAGAAGAAAAACACTGCATACAGAATATGAGGAGATCTTTAAGATCATAAGATAATGCTGCTTTATTTTTCAATTATAGAAACCTACCACATGCCCATAGTGTAATATTTTGAAAATGTAGAAAAGCATAGAAGTAAATAAAAATTACGTATAACTCGATCATTTAAGAGGAATCCCCAGAGAGTTGAGTCCTGATCAAGGCCTGTTTCTATTTGCCCTTAAGCTAAGAATGATTTTTACATATTTAAAGAGTCGTAAATAACCACCACCATTTCACATAGAGGAACATGAAACAGAGGCCTTATGTGGCCCACAAAGCCTAAAATATTTACTGTCTAGCTCTTTACAGAAAAAAATTTGCTGACCCTTGATCCAGAAGTAATCACCATCATTTTGGTACTTTTTTTTTTCTATCTCTATTGAATATCTGTACAGATTCTTAAAAACTGTGCTATTATTCTACATAGATTTGTATTTTGCTTTTTCCCCTCACTTTAGTATAGCATCATGAGCATTTTTCCATGTCACTAATCATTTAAAGATTGGTTCCGTTGTAATTATACAAGCCAAACATAAATAACTACCTTTATGGATCAGGACTCTTAGCAGTTAGTCCTATTTCTCCTAGAGTTCAAAATTTTCCAAGGATGAGCATCCGTTCATCTTTTAAAAATTACTTTTAACATTTACCATCTTAGCCATTTTTAAGTGTACGGGTCAGCGGCACTAAGTACATTCACACTGTTGTGCAATCATCTCCAGCATCCGTCTCCAGAACTCTTCATCTTGTAGAACCCAAACTCTGTCAACTAAGCAGTAACTCTTCACTCTCTTCTTCCCTCTGAAAACATGATTTTTAATAGCCGTATACTATTTATCTTGGTTTTATACTTTTTGATTCTTTTCATTTGGTATCTCTCTATCAATGTTGGATATCAAAGTTGTTTTGGGCCTTGCTTTTTGAGGTGATGAAAAGAAAGTAACACAAGTATTATAGAACCGTCAACAGTGCTTAAGGCAGCAAACTTTAAAAATTTGGTTCATGCTAAATGATCATAATACAACTAAAAGGTAGTTGAGGATTTAATAGAAAATTTTAGAAAGGGGGTTAAAATTCTGGCCCTGTGATATGCTGACTTGAGACTCAGAAATAGTTAACCACTGAGTCTCAGTGTTCTTATCTGAAAACCAAGGGCAATGAAACAGATAGGTTTGATGTGATGTTTAAATGAGATAAAGTACTTAACAATCATTTTAAATAACATGTGATGCAAAGACATTTGATATCAAGCAAGGTGGTCATTTATTGGAGAAATATTTTAAATGGATATTTTTTTAGTAGCAAGGTCACTACATTGAAATAATAAGGAACAAAGGACAATTTCAGAAATGACTTTTGAGCAGCTCAATTTTTCCCTGGAAATTTACCATTGTCCTGGGAATATCACATGGTTCAAAAGCTGAACACTTCTGCATGACATTTAATTAAAATGCAGCCTGAACATGCTATGTGAAGAATTTTAAATAGTCTTGCTCAATATAAAATATATCCCAAATCAGCATATTATGTCTTTTTTTTTTTTTTTTTTTTTTTTTTACTAATAGTTTCCCCATTGGGATATATTTGACAGTCAATCTGTGAGAGAGATAGATTAGAATTTTGTAATTTTGAAATGCTTCTTAATATACTATCTCTGTTTTGTGATAAATTTATCATTACTGCCCATCCCATTTGCAATGGCTTAGGAGATGAATATCTCTTTAAAATATTGCCAAACTCTATAACTTGAGTTCTCAAGTTTTCATGGACATAACATAGAATAAAATAATCTAAAAATTTCACAGGTACTACTCTTTGAAAGCTTACTCTATATAGACAAAGTCAAGTGGAAATACACACACACACACACATATATATATATATATATACACACACACACACACACACACAGAACTTTTTGTTAAATATTAAACATTGCCTAGATTGTTAATTATCCACATTAATTCCCACTGTTAATAAAGTGCACCAGATAATTGTACAATTCAGCTTCTCTCTATGGGTT
Source organism: Lynx canadensis (assembly GCF_007474595.2). Lineage (NCBI taxonomy): Eukaryota > Metazoa > Chordata > Mammalia > Carnivora > Felidae > Lynx > Lynx canadensis. Next base: position 92,468,936 of record NC_044309.1, on the reverse strand, counting down.
CTTGTTTCTACACAGCAATGCGGAAATTAGAATTCAGGAGTCAGGTAGTGACAAAGGCCATTCAGAGTGCTGAGTGTAAAAGACATGAAACCAAGTTTGTGGGTTGTCAAGTTTTTATCATTTATATTGGAAAAAATTAAAAATATAGATCACAAACATAACCATATGTAACTGAATATTTATAAGAAGCTCCAAAAAGTAAAGGGTCGCTGAAGCTTCAGCCTCCTGGTAAATCCATCCCTGCCCAGGTAGATTGGAAAGGGGGGGCTTTCTCTCCTGGGGGGCCTTTCCTTTCTTTCCACCTGCCTTCTGCATTAGTGTAAAGAATCCAGATGGGAAATACTGTAGAGACAAACAAATGTCATGTTTATTATCATAAACCTCAATAGTGTGCTCATTGAAGAGTTAGCCGTCCTGCTGAAGCAAATGTTTCTACGATTTCAGGCTATGGTTGGGGAACAGAAGGCCAACTAAAAATTCATACCAACTGCACAAATAGAACTTGGATGCAAGAGACGTTTCGTGGTTTCTTTCAATGCAGATAGGAGAATCTGTCAGCCCACAGATTTACCACCAATGCTTGAGCTAATTTCTTATATCACGTGCAAATGCGACAGTACTGGAAGGATATTAAGATAACTGTTGGTAGCTTGCTGCATACATGCTTGTGGCCTCTGTTAGGAGCACGTCAAGTTGACCTTTTTAGGAGAATGATGTTTGGCTTGTTGGGTGGATTAGCTTCCACCCTCACTCTGCAGCAAAGGGAGTTTCAGAGAGCTATTTGGGTGACAAATTGCAGAGATAAGATGGCATTTCTTTTCTGTCTGGTTGACAATGTGCTGAGTGGCAGTCTGATTGTGTGATGATAGCTAGGAGGCTCTAAATAGCAAGCTATTCTCCTTTGAAGCACATATAGCTGGTTTAGACATAAAATGACCAGAGTTATAGAAGCAAAGGAGAGGAGTTACATAAGGAAATGAGACAACTTGTTAATAACTTTAAAACTAATAAACATGTATAAATTTTGCTGAAAGCTATATTTTTTAAATAATTTCATTTGTTTACCATTAAATTTTTGGTGGTAGATATCCAAAATATGGATGTTTTGGTTCAGGTCATGCTTCCATGGTTCGTGGGATCAAGCCCTGTGTTGGGCTCTGCACTGACAGCACGGAGCCTACTTGGAATTCTTTCTGTCTCCTGCTCCCCATCTCTGTCTCTGTCTCTCTCTGTCTCTTTCTCTCTCTCAAGATAAATAAGCCTAAAACATTATTTTTCTTCAACTTCGTAGTTCTTTCCAAATAAATTCTGGCCTTCATAAACACCATTGTCTAAAGTGCCATGTCATTATTCCATCAAAATCACTCACTCAAACAGGGCTTGGAGCTATGCTGGGCATTGTATAAAAGAGATGTCAAGAACAATAACAACAACAACAATAACAGTAAATTAAGCAGTTTGTCTTCCCACATCTTCTGTCTTCCCTATTAGCTTCATTATTTATTTCTTTCTCCTGGTGTTCATACTCCTCTACTCCCCTACCTGTCATCACTGTCCCCACCCAACTGTGTTCTGCTATAGTGTCAGCTGTTAAGGTATTTGTTTATTAAAGAGTAAGCCTAGGGGCGCCTGGGTGGCGCAGTCGGTTAAGTGTCCGACTTCAGCCAGGTCACGATCTCGCAGTCCGGGAGTTCGAGCCCCGCGTGGGGCTCTGGGCTGATGGCTCAGAGCCTGGAGCCTGTTTCCGATTCTGTGTCTCCCTCTCTCTCTGCCCCTCCCCCGTTCATGCTCTGTCTCTCTCTGTCCCAAAAATAAATAAACGTTGAAAAAAAAAATTTAAAAAAAAAAAGAGTAAGCCTAATTCTCCAATGTGGTACTTAGTAAAATTGGCTAAGCCTTTGCAATGTGAAAAATTAAACTTTAGTGGAATGACAGGCAGTAGGATTTGAACTTGAAGAAAAGATTCCCTTAGTTTCCTCTTAATGGAACCATGAGATTAACTTCTTGCTTTACTCTCTAGTGAGCTTAATTCTAGAGAGAGCCTTTTAGGAGGAAAAAACTCTAAGACAAACAGTAAAATAGACTTCATATTGACAGACGCAGTCAGGGTCCAAGTCAATGGAAGAACTAGTCTTTCAGAATTGGAAGGGTCCTTTGAGTTAAAAACCTGAATTTTCCTCATCATAAAATTGAGCCTTACGGAAGGTTCGTGAATTGCATATTATCATTCAAATCCTGTGTTAGTAAATTTGGTACTAGAATTCAGAAAATTTCTAGTCCAGTGCTGTTTTTATCAACCATATATGTCATGCCACATCCAAAAATATGTAAATCCAACAAAACATAAGTGAAGTAGAGCATGTCCTAATGTTTTCATTTTTAGTATGTACTAACAATTATAAGACAGGACAATCACGTTTTATGAATGTATTGGGGAGAGGTGGAGAGACAGAAATGAGTAAGCTTTAGAAACAGAGTAGGGTCATCCTTCTTGAAATCAGGATGGGAAGGGTATGTAGGGAACATGAGAGTGGATATAGATGAAGGATGAAATTGTCTCTTCACCTGTCACTCAAATCTCAATCTTCTTTCCTACCTTTATCAAGGTAAGTCAAGCTGATAACCAAAGGTCGTGTTGAATACATGCCTTTTCCATTTTATCATCAGCCTAAGTAAAGGAAGGCAATAGCCAATGACTTTTAGCTGAGGCACATTTATGAGCTTTTATCAGAGAAGGAAAAATTTCGCTTGACCTAGACTTGGTGTTAGCAAGGAGACAATTGGTCTCTCAAGTACTTCTAAAATATTCCTTACAGAGACCAATGCAGGGAATTTAACCATTAACTCAATACCTTTATGCCTGGAAGAGCAGCTCATTATTTATAGCAAATGCCATTGGTGCCCCATCCATATCTCCTACGCCTTGCATGCTTGCATGCAAGCTGGACTTCCAGCCACCAGTTCCTGCATGTCTATTCCTGAGGGCTTATTCTGACTACTAAAGCTGAATTTGCCTCCATATGGTAGACAGATATGCCGGGGAATTAATGCTCCCTGGGAGCATCAACTAATGAACAATAGGAATTGATGTATAAACACCCTAGCTTCATTACCCTTGAGGCACATGTTTTCTTTTGTTTTGTAAAGTTTCCCACAGTTGTAGCTGGCTTGATAATGTGCCTTTTATTGGCAGCCTTCCGTTCTCTGTCTCACTTCCCTAAACTTACTGATGTTTCTTTCAATTCTGAAAAGAACTACTTGCACCCTAATCCTTGTCTCAGTCTACTTTTGAGGAAACCCAAATGGAAATATCAGAATTCTCACTGTGTTAGCAGTGGGGTCTCACAACAACCTTCAGGAGAATACACCTACATCAGACCTACAGTTGCAAGAAACAGCAAGCCTAGTTTCAGTAACTTTTTAAAAAACAAGGGTTTACTTTGCTGAGGGTTTTTATAATAAATGAATGTTGTATTTTGTCAAATGCTTTTTCTGTGTCTATTGAAAGGATCATACGGCTCATATCCTTTCTTTTATTAATGTATCATGTTGATTGATTTATGTAAATATTGAACCACCCAGGAATAAATCCCCCTTGATTGTGGTGAATGATTCTTTTAATGTACTGGTGGATTTGATTTGCTAGTGTTTTACTGAGAATTTTTGCAACCGTGTTCATCAGCGATATTGTCCTCTAGTTTTCTTTTTTAGTGGCATGTTTGTCTGGTCTTGGTATCAAGGTAATACTTTTCTATACACCAATAATAAGGCAGCAGAAAGAGAAACCAAGGAATCAATCCCATTTACAAGTGCACCTAAAGCCATAAAATACCTAGGAATAAACCTAACCAAAGAGGTAAAAGATCTGTACTCTGAAAACCATACAAGGCTAATGAAAGAAACTGAAGAGGACACAAAGTACTAGAAAAATATCCTATGCTCATGGATTAGAAGAACAAAAGTTGTTAAAACGCCTATAGTACCCAAAGCAATCTACACATTTAATGCAGTCCCTATCAAAATCCACCAGTATTTTTCACAGAGCTAGAACAGTCCTAAAATTTGTATGGAACCACAAAAGACCCCAAATAGCCAAAGCCATCTTGAAAAAGAAAAGCAAAGCTAGAGGCATCACAATTCTGGATTTCAAGTTATATTACAAAGCTGTAGTGATCAAGACACAATGGTACTGGCAAAAAGTAAACATATATATCAAACAGAACAGAACCCACAACTATATGGTCAATTAATCTTTGACAAAGCAGGAAAGAATATCCAGTGGAAACAAAAGTCTCCTCAGCAAATGGTGTTTGGAAAACTGGACAGCAACGTGCAAAAGAATGAAACTGGACCACTTGCTTACACCATACACAAAAATAAGGGCAAAATGGGTTAAAGACTTAAATGTGAGAGAGGAAACCATTAAAATCCTAGAGGAGATGGGGCGCCTGGGTGGCGCAGTCAGTTAAGCGTCCGACTTCAGCCAGGTCACGATCTCGCGGTCCGTGAGTTCGAGCCCCGCGTCAGGCTCTGGGCTGATGGCTCGGAGCCTGGAGCCTGTTTCCGATTCTGTGTCTCCCTCTCTCTCTGCCCCTGCCCCGTTCATGCTCTGTCTCTCTCTGTCCCAAAAATAAATAAACGTTGAAAAAAAAAAATAAAATAAAATCCTAGAGGAGAACACAGACAGCATTCTCTTTGACATTGACTATAGCAATTTCTTCGTAGATCTGTTTCCTGAGGCAAGAGAAATAAAAGCAAAAATAAACTTGGAACTTCATCAAAGTAAAAAGATTCTGCACAATGAAAGAAATAATGGAAACTGAAAGGCAACCTATGGAATGGGAAAAGATATTTATAAATGACCTATCTGATAAAAGGTTAGTATCCAAAATATATAAAGAGCTATAAAACTTAAAACCCCCCAAAACAAATAATCCAGTGAAAAAATAGGAAGAAGACATGAATAGACATTTTTCCAAAGAAGACATACAGATGGCCAACAGACACATGAAAAGATGTTCATCATCACTCAGCATTAGGGAAACACAAATCAAAACTACAAAGTGACAATATCACCTCATACCAGTTAGAATAGCTAAAATTCACAACACGAGAAACAAGAAGTCTTGATAAGGATGTGGAGAAAGGGGAACCCTCTTACACTGTTGATGGGAATGCAAACTGGTACAGACACTCTGGAAAACAGTATGGAGTTTCCTCAAAAAGTTAAAAGAGTAACCAGGCACCGGGGTGCCTCAGTGGCTCAGTCGGTTGGGCATCTGACTACGGCTCAGGTCATAATCTCATGGTTTGTGAATTCGACCTCCATGTTGGGCTGTGTGCTGACAGCTCAGAGCCTGGAGCCTGCTTCAGATTCTGTATCTCCCTCTCTCTCTGCCCCTCCCCCACTAATGCTCTGTCTTTCAAAAATGAATAAACATTAAAAAAAAATTTTTTTTGAAGAACACCCAGGCACCTGGGTGGTTCATTCGGTTAAGCATTCAGGTCTTGATCTCAGGGTTGTGAGTTCAAGCTTTGCATTGGGCTCTGCACTGGGCATGAAGTCTACTTAAAAAAAAAAAAAAAGGTGATCCCAAAAGTAGAACTACCCTACAATCATGCAATTGCACTACTAGATTTTTATCCAAAGGATACAAAAATACTGATTAGAAGGGATACATGCACCCTGATGTTTATAGCAGCATTATCAACAATAGCCAGATTATGGGAGGAGCCCAAATGTCCATCAACTGATGAATGGATAAAAATATGGTACACACACACACACACACACACACACACACAGGAATATTACTCAGCCATAAAAAAGAAGGAAACCTTGCCATTTGCAATGATGTGGAGGGAGCTAGAGAGTATTATGCTAAGTGAAACAAGTCAGTCAGAGAAAGACAAATACCGTATAATTTCACTAATATGTGGAATTTAAGGAACAAATGTAAAAACATAGGAAAAGGAGAGGCAAGTCCAAGAAATGGACTTAACTATATAGAACAAGCTGATGATTACCAGAGGGGAGGTGGGCAGGGGGATGGACTAAATGGGTGATGGGGATTAAGGAGGGCATTTGTGGTGAGTACAGGGAATTGTATGTAAGTGTTGAAACACTAAACTCTACACCTGAAACTAATATTACACTGTATGTTAACTAACTGGAATTTAAATAAAAACTTACAGGAAGAAAATAAGGGTTGATTTTTTTCTATTACAAAAATTCCTGTAGAAGACAGTTCAGAGTAGGTTCAGCTGTTTGATGATCCCATCAAGGAACTATATCCTTTCTATCATTTTGCTTTGTCATCTTTAACTATCATCCTTAGGCTTTTTGTTCATGTCAAAAAAAAGCTGTTGTACTACAAGAACCAGAGCCATGTTCCAGACAAACAGAAAGAGAGGTCAAAGTTTTCATTTTCAGAGAGCTTTATCGTTTTAGTCTGCCAAAGGAGTCCTCTCTAGGCTTCTTCACACCTCATTAGCTGAACTACATCACGTGCCCATCAACAACTAATCACATCCCAAAAGAATAAGATTAGGATGCTTGGTTTAGATCAGTCATGGTTCATTCCTGAGAAGGTCTCTCTTTACATAAAGCAGGAGTCTGTTACCTGAGGAGATAAGGTGGGAGTGCATAGGTAGGCAATGGCAACATCTCCTACATCACCTCCCAAAATCAGTGTTTGTCAGCACCATGACAAATATTTCAGCTTCCTATTTCCATGTGACCCATTCTAACCCAATGGCACATCAACAGACACACTCAGGGTCATAGGAATATAGAAGTGGGGGGGGGGGGTAGCTTTAATGTGCCTTTCTTAAAGTCTGTCTCCTATTCTTCTTTATTGAGTCCTAGGTAACTTTAGAAACTATATTTATAATTCAGTCTAGGCAAATACAACTCTTTCTATAGCCTGAAAACTGCAGTCATACTCATTAACAACTGCTTATAAAAGGGACTCTGCTCAGATAAGAGCACTGGTTTTTTTCCAGATATGAGAAGAGATTCTAAACAATAAAGCTACTTAGAAAAAAACTTGATGAATGTTTTCAGCCTTCAATTTCATTTATTACAACAAAATTTCAGTCTCTATTTTGTTACCATGAAAGTGTCCCTGCAAAGATGTCTTATAAGAAGCCCCTTTGGGTAAAGGAGAGTCTCATCAACAAATTGTGTTGGGAAAACTGGATATCCACATGTAAAAGAATGAAATTGGACCTTTGCCTTACACCATACACACAAACAAACTCAAAATGGATTAAAGACTTTGGGGTGCCTTGGTGACAGTGACCAACTTTTGATTTCAGCTCAGGTCATGATCTCACGGTTTGTGAGTTCAAGCCCTGCACCAGGCTCTGCACTGACAGCACAGAGTCTGCTTGGGATTCTCTTTGCCCTCCCCTGCTTCAAGTTTCATAGCATTGTGGTCTGAAAATATGCATGGTATGATCTTGATCTTTTTGTACTTGTTGAGGGCTGATTTGTGTTCCAGTATGATCCATTCTGGAAAATGTTCCATGTGCACTCAAGAAGAATGTATATTCTGCTGTTTTAGGATGAAATATTCTGAATATATCTGTTAAGTCCATCTGGTCCAGTGTGTCATTCAAAGCCATTGTTTCCTTGTTGACTTTCTGTTTAGATGATCTGTCCATTGTTGTAAGTGGGGTGTTGAAGTCCCCTACTGTTATGGTATTATCAATGAGTTTTTTTATGTTTGTGATTAATTGATTTATATATTTTGGCTTCCACGTTGAGGACATAAATGTTTATAAATGTTAGATTTTCTTGGTGGATAGACCCCTTACTTATGATATAATGCCCTTCTTCATCTCTTGTTACGTTTCTGTTTTAAAATCTAGATTGTCTGCTATAAGTATGGCTACTCTGGCTTTCTTTTGGCAACCAACAGCATGATAGATGGTTCTTCATCCCCTTACTTTGAATTTGAAGGTGTCTTTAGGTCTAAAATGGATCTCTTGTAAGCAGCATATAGATGAATCTTGTTTTCTTATCCATTCTGTTACCCTATGTCTTTTGATTGAGCATTTAGGCCATTGACATTTAGAATGAGTACTGAAAGATATTAATTTATTGCCATTGTGTTGCCTGTTGAGTTGGAGTTTCTGGTGGTGTTCTCTGGTCCTTTCTAGTCTTTGTTGCTTTTGGTCTTTTTTGTTTTGTTTCATCTTTTCTTCCCTCAGAGAGTCCCCCTTAACATTTCTTGCAGAGCTGGGTTAGTGGTCATGAACTTCTTTAGTTTTTATTTGCCTGGGAAACTCTTTGTCTCTTCTTCTATTTTGAATGACAGCCTTGCTGGATAAAGAATGCTTGGCTGCATATTTTTCCAGTTCATCACATTGAAGATATCCTGCCACTCCTTTCTTGCCTGACAAGTTTCTGTGGATAGGTCTGCTGCAAACCTGATCTGTCTTCTCTTATAGGTTAAGGACTTTTTTTTCCCTTGCTGACTTCATAATTCTTTCCTGGTCTGTGTATTTTGTATATTTGATTATGATATGCCTTGTTGATGGTCGGTTTTTGTTGAATCTAATGGGAGTTCTCTGTGGCTCTTGGATTTTGATGTCTGTGTCTTTCCCTAGGTTAGGAAAGTTTTCTTCTCTGATTTGTTCACATAATCCTTCTGCCCCCTTTTCTCTCTCTTCACCTTCTGGGACCCTATGATCTGGATATCATTCCTTTTAATGAGTTGCCGAGTTCTCTAATTCTTATATTATGTTCTTTTGCTTCAGTTTCCCTCTTTTCTGCTTCATTATTCTCTATAATTTTGTCTTCTGTATCACTGATTCGCTGCTCTGCTTCATTTATCCTTGTCACCGTGGCATCCATGTGAGATTGCATCTCAGTTATAGCATTTTTAATTTCATCCTGACGAGCTTTTACTTCTTTTATCTCCACAGAAAGGGATTCCATGCTTTTTTCAACCCCAGCTAGTTTATTATCATGAGTCTAAATTCTAGTTCAGACATATTGCTAATATCTGTATTGATTACGTCCCTGGCTGTCATTTCTTCCTGTTCTTTCTTTTGGGGTGAATTCCTTCATTTTGTCATTTTAGAGGAAGAAAAATAATAAAATTTAAAATTTAAAACAACACAAAAATTCAAATAAAGGAAGCTAGATTCTTGGTGTGTTTTGGTCTGATTGTTGAAAGAAGCTTGATAAAATAGAGCTATAAAGGGAAAGATAAGAAAAGGAAAAAAATAGTAAGAAAACATTTTAAAAATTCAAATGAATGTATACAATAGAATAGAATAAAATAATATGAAGAAAGTAAAATGGAATAAAAAATACAAAAAAAATAGTAAAAAATTTCAATAACTTAAAAATTTTTTTTAACATTTACTCATTCTTGACAGATGGAGAAAGACAGAGCATGAGTGGGGGAGGAGCAGAGAGAGAGGGAGACACAGAATCCAAAGCAGGCTCCACTCCAGTCTCTGAGCTGTTAGCGCAGAGCCTGACATGGAGCTCGAACTCATGAATGGTGAGATCATGGCCTGAGCTAAAGTTGGATGCTTAACCAAATGAACCACCCAGGCACCCCTCAAAAAAATTTTTTATAAAAACAGAAAATAAAAATAATTGTTTTCTCTTTCTGTATCCAAGAATAAGAAAAGAAAAAAGAAAAAACTGAATAGTTGGACCAGTGAACAGAATGAAATCCTAGTGAAATTATATGCAGTTTCCTCTAGAAGTCAAATTATGAGGCACTTTATAGTCCATACACTAAGCAGGCAGAGAGACTTGTGTTCCTCTAGGGCTTGGTTGGCACAGTTGGATGGGGCTTGGTGTAATGGCTCTGTTCTCCACTAGGCGGCACTGCTAAGCTTACTGTGGTGATAGGTGTGGTGAGCATGCGCATGTATGCACATGTGCAGGACAGGTGAAAATGGCTTCACCCAGCTTCCCAATCTCTGGCACCAGAACACTGTACTCTCCCTGACTGGCAATCAAGCATGCCTCCTTTGTCTCTAGCCATCCACTCCCCCTTCTACACTGTCCACATCCGAACCATCAGCCTGCCAGGTGGCACCTCCCTCAAGAATCTTATCTCAGATGGGGCTGTGTTTCCAAACCCCTCACTAATGAAGGCCCTGCGGCTTGGACCTCCTCTGGGGGAGGGTCTCATCAAGCAATGGCCAGGTGCCAGCTTCCTCCTGGGAACCTTTGCGCTATCATGATGCTGCAGAGGCTCAGAGATTGTGGCTGGGTGCTGGCTTGCCCCAGAAAAAGTTCGTGCAATTGCGTGGCAGCAGACGTTCAGGGACTGTAAATCACAACACACCAACTGGCCTCTCGTTCCAGTGTCAGCAAACGTGGCTGTTCTCTGGGGTCCTCTGGGACCTTTGCCTGTGGGGAGGCTGGATGGCCTCTACCAAATGCACTTCTAGCAGGGCAACTGCTTTTCTCCATGTGGCTCACAGACCCCTTAGACCTTGCTGCCTGCTTCTGGAGATTTACCCTTCTCACCAGAGCACCTCCACGTGCTGAGTTGCAGAATTTCAGAGTCTGCTTTCTTTCCTGTGTATAGAGTCCCAACGGTATTGAAACCCTCATCTTTATTCTTTCTCCTTTTCTTGTTCAGTCACTTGCGGGTATTTCCACCTTGGGGGTGGGGGGGAGTGCTTTTCCTGTACTCTCCTCCCTTTCTCTGTCCTCTCTCCACAAAAACAGCTCTGTACCCTCCACGGTTTCTCTGTCCCCCAGTTCACCTCCACACCATGTACCTGCCAAATTCTGTGGCTCAAGTTATGCAGATTGTTGTGTTAATGCCCAGATCAATTTTCTAGGTGTGCAAAATGGTTTGGTGCTGATCTAGCTACATTTCAGGGATGAGAGAAGCAGAGAACTTCCATGCTGCCCTGTAATCTTCTAAAACGTTGCATACTAACTGATTGTCAGAGGACAGTGTGTTCAAATTGACATCTGAAAGTTCTAAAGAAATATGAAATGAGTATTCTTTTGGGGAGACAAGAGTCTCAAACTCTTTCTTTCCATTAGTCAAGGAGAAATGAACAAATCAATGACTCTGTTAGACATCTAATCCTAAAATAAACTTCACAAGATAATTTCTTTCTACAAAAACGTAATATACTTGTCCTAAGCAGAATATGCTCCATCCAAGGCCAGAACCTGGGGACTTTTGCCAATCAAATGGTAAATTGAAAGGGTCATTCCTGCTTTCTAAAAAATCATATAGAACAGTTTAAGGAATTAAATGTAAATGGAAACTCACAAAAACCAGTTAACCTAAACTAGAATCTATTCTGCTCCATGAAACTTTATGAAGTAGATACAGTTAATTCTAATAATCCCATATTTTATAGTTTTGAAAGCCTTTTGAGTCCTCTTGGGAAATCAAAAGTAATCCAGAAAAACCCTACCCTCTATTGTTATGGGCAAGGCATTGTCAAGGGTGTCTCAGATGAATTAACTCTTAATCTTTTCAATAATCCAAAAAGGTGAGTGCTCTTACTATCATCCCTATTTTGCATAAGGGGAAATGGAGGCACAGAAAGATTAAACTATAAACCCAAGATTGCACAGCAACTACATGGCAGAAGCAGGATTCAATCCCAAGCCTACTAATTCTGAAGCCAACATTTTTTTTTTTTTTAATTTTTTTTTCAACGTTTTTTATTTATTTTTGGGACAGAGAGAGACAGAGCATGAACGGGGGAGGGGCAGAGAGAGAGGGAGACACAGAATCGGAAACAGGCTCCAGGCTCTGAGCCATCAGCCCAGAGCCCGACGCGGGGCTCGAACTCACGGACCGCGAGATCATGACCTGGCTGAAGTCGGACGCGTAACCGACTGCGCCACCCAGGCGCCCCAGAAGCCAACATTTTTAACTGTTTTCACTACATGGAAGATTATTGGCAAGCATCTTGACTATATTAACTGACCTGGCATGTCACTAACCCACAAGTACACGAAGAATTAGAAGGGAGATCCTTTAAAAGATTAACTTACGTAAGTTACTTATTTTGTAAAAACAAAACAAAACAAAAAACAAACAAAACAAAACAAAACAAACCCGAGTCAGTTACTGAGTCTAACAGTAATTGTGTTACTACAGAAGTAATACATCTGCATATTGTATTAAATAATCTCTACCAGAATGGTTTAAAATGCCATCAAAGTATGACTCTTCTGAATCTCTTTAATTCTTATTGCTTCAGCCTCACCAATTCCCTGAGACATTAGTGAAAATAACCTTGATAAGCTAAGCTCTGTAGATGATCATGTTCTGAAGGGCAGTGTGTCTGATCAACTGGTTTTACAAGACTTTGATGTTAACTGCTGTTGGGTCATCAGAGAAATGTTATATTAAAAAAAATGCTTTTAAAAAATTCTGGGATAAATTATTTTTGTATACAATATGGTACATAGTAAAAGTTTTTGCTAGAAGAAAATTATAGTTAAAACAGGGCAGCTTTGTTCTTCTCTTTTACAATAGTGAAATCAAGATATATCAAGTGAGTGATGCCCAATAGCCTGGGATCTCAGAAAAGAAAAAAGAGGAGCAGGACAATGACAAAAAGGACAAAGAGGAAGGATTCTGGATGGATTAATTGATACTTTCAAGCATATATTCTGGCCTCCCTTTTTAAATATCATTTCTTAATGTGAACTCCTTTTGGATAGCTTAATGCATACTTTCTCTATCTTTGGGCCCTATTCACCTCAATAAGGGTATAAACAACCATTTCCTTAAAACCAAAGTTAGGGTCTTTTATCTCAATCCAGGGATGGACTTCATCAGTGAATAATCCTACTCTTTAATCAGTAAAAGAAGGAAATGTTATAAATCGAATGCTCCAAAACCAAAATCATTATTTGTGAAGATGTAATACGGCTTTTGCCTGGTATATAGATAATCAGTCGGTCGGCTGGTCAGTCACTGATTCAGAAAATATTTAATTATCTGTCATAACTCAGGTACTCTTTTAGGCACTGGGGAGGTAGCAATATATGAAACAAAGTCCCTGTTGTCACAGAGTTTACGATCTAGTTGGGATGAGGGATTGCCAATCCACATATAAACAAGTATATGTATGTGTCAGGTGGTGACAAGTTCTAGGAAGAAAAAACAGCAGAGTGGAAGTGGAAAGGCCTTTCTGATAAGATGACAAAGAGCCAATGATCTCATTGGTTTCCATGAGAAAATTGTATATGTTGTAAATAGTCTCAGAGACTGTACCAGGAAGTATCACTACTTAATGCTAGGCAATACTATGGGTGTTTTAATGGAATTTTTTTGTAGTCAAAGTGGTTGTCTACCTATATTTTCCTTAAAATTTTTGAGGCTAAAATTATAAAAATGACATGAAACTCTATGGCTTTAATTTATCATTCATCTCTGGCTTACAGTGGACTCAATAAATGTTTTCTAGGGCCTGACATGTAGATATTAACTTCACTCACCCCCAAATAGAGTTAAGAAACCACCTGTCTTGGAGGTTGTCCTCATAAGCACTTCTGTATTTTCAAGAAGATCTCAGCTCTGCCCCAGCTCGATTTTCTAGGAGGTCAGTTGTTGGCAACTTATTTAGTTGGCAAACAAGAATAGCTGCCTTCTGGATGCTTGCCAAGGTGAGGGGGGAGGGACTTAGTTTATTTATTTTTTTTTTTTATTGTTCTAATAGTGTTGAGTACTTACAGGCATGGTGATGTGTTAAACATTTAGGTCTGGTTTTTTTTTACTTCATTATTACAGCCACCTTGTGAGAAAGGTCCTTTTAATAGCCTCTGCAGATGAAGAGATGGAATTCTGGAGAGGCTGTGCCAATTTCCTAAGGTCAGACAACTAGCTAATAGCTGCACGGGACCCAAACCTAGGTCTGCAAGCTCAGCCGTGTATATTTCCAGTGCACATTTTTCTTTTTTCCTTCCTATTTACTTCTAACCATGTGATCCTGATAGATTCAGTTTATTCTTATGAACCCTCCTCAACTTTTCTTTGACTAAGGTAGGGAATAAATAAATAAAATGTCCATTCTATAGGGTTTTTTTTTTTTTTTTTTATTTGTCCTCTGGGAGACTTCTTGGTCTGTGATTAGAATATTCCTCTAATAACAATCTGTTTCCTTGTCTAGTGTCCCTTTCCCAACTACTGCTGATCCCTGCTTCCCTCTCTTCTGTCTGCCTCCTCTTCCACTCTGATTCTTTATGCCATCACCAGCCTGTTTTCTGGAGTGATTGTTTAAGAATCTTGATAGCAGTTCAAAGTTATCCAGCTTTTGGTGAAGGTATTGACAGTCTTTGGCTTTCTGTACAGGAATTTTAAGCCCTGCCTTAATCTATCAGGGACTGGGAAATTTTTGCCATTTTTACATATTGAGAGATGTCTACACCAAAAGCATAAGGTTATCAACAACTGAATGGAACAAGATACCCCCTGAAAGCATAAAGTTAGGCAATTTTATAGAAGCTTCATTGGGGTTTTATTTTTGATTCTCTTCATTCTTTACCCTTTCTTTTCTTTGATCTTGTCCCTTAAAATTGTCTTCACTTAAATTATATATGCCTGGATATGTATATGTATAAAGTTTTCATAATCAAAATATTCCAACTGGTTAAAAATTTTAAAGATGTGGGGCACCTGAATGGCTCAGTCGGTTAAGCATCCAACTTCGGCTCAGGTCACGATCTTGCAGTTCGTGAGTTCAAGCCCCACATTGGGCTCACTGCTTCCAGCACAGAGCCTGCTTCAGATCATCTGTCTCCATCTCTCTTCCCCAGAGAGAGCTTACAAAATGAGAGCGTGTGCATGCGTGCACGCTCTCTCTCTCTCTCAAAAATAAACACTAAAAAAAAATAGAATGCCTTTAAAAAGAATTTTAAAGATGTAAAAAAGGCAGTGGAATTTGATGAGATATCTGAATAATGGATGAATGAAAATGTGATGATCTTAGAAGGAAAATATGTGAATTTGATTATTACTACTGATTCTTATATATGTTGTTTTGAATATAACGTTGAGTCTGGAAAAGTGATGGCCAACCTAACTGCCTCTCCTTCTCTATTCCCAGTCCTGAATAACTATAGGATCTGACTGAGAGGTCTTGGGCTCTATGTAGATGCTCCCCAGGAAGCTAGTGTGGGGCTTTCTCCCTGAGGATTAAGCTAAAGCCTTTAAACCCTTACTGGGGAGCCCCAAGGCAAGAAGAGAACCAGGGTTCCCTGAGGAATGAGTGTACCACACTGGCATTCGCGCCATATGATTACATCTGTTCTTCAGAATCCCCAAGAAGTAGAAAGAACACTGAGTGGTTGAGCTAGGTCTGTACTGGGTGAGTAGGTGTGGAGGCTTCCTTCTAGCTTTTTCTTCTGCCTCTGGGGTTCCCAGAGTTAGAAAATGCTTCTTCTCGGGGGACCACCAGCACCTGGTACTAGAGCAATCAGACCTAAGTCTGAACAAGCCAACAACAGAAAAGTCAAGAATACAGCTATGTGGTGGCCTCATTCAGAGAAAGACCAAACCAAAGAGGTAGGCACCCAGAGAAATCACACTGAGTACCTCTGAGGAGACTGCTGTGAGCCCACTCCACAGGTTTTCCGGAGTTGAAAAAACAAACATGATTTTCAAACAAACAAACAAAACCCAATAGGTGAATTGAAGAAAAAAATGGACTCTGTTGATACCTGCATTACTGACAAGAAATGCCAAGAGAAAGAAATCACTCAGAAAACAGAACAAAAATATAGAGAAAAGACGATGGGTTGACGTGAATGAGTCTAGAGATTTTGTGTATTACTAATAGGTTTTCTGCAAAGAGACAGATGTAAAAGATGGATGAGAGGCAATAATAATAGTAAAATAATATTTTACAGATAATAGACTAAATATGTTCTAGAATAAAGGCAAACCTGAGTTTATAGTTTGAAAGAAGATACTTAATACCAAGCAGGTTTGGTAAGAAAAAAAAAAAAAAACAAACAAACGAAAACAGTTTACCTGGGAATATTGTAGTAAAATTCTTGAACTACAAGCATAAAAAGAAAATTTCTCATGCTTTCAGATAGAAAAAGTAAAACACCACCCAAAAGAAAAAGAATGAAACAGTACTTTGGAGAGGTTAACAACCTGACACAAACTCGTTTTAATTTCTTGTTCCTCCATTTACTGCCTGAGTGATCTTGAGTACATTACTTGACTGTATTTCTGTTTGCTCATACGTAGAATAATGATAGTGATTGTACTTAATCCATGAGATCTTATGAGAATTAAATGAACTAATAGTTAACACACAGTGCTTAGAACTGTGCCTGGCACAGAGTAGCAATGCATATGGTTGCCATTACTCTTAGATTATCTCAAAGCTGCAAGTCAGAGAGAAGCAAATCGTTTGCAGTAAAAAGAACAAGATTCAGAAATCCCATACCCAGTTAGTTGCTCTCTGTCCCGGTGGTCAGATATCTGTGACTATGTCAGAACTGAGAAAATATTTTAGATTATTTTTCACCTAGTTTAAGTTTTGATGAAATTATATTCAACTTTTATATTTGTGATTAAATCACATTTTGTTTCTGGTAATTTATAAGAACATAATAAGTAATTTTGCTTTAAAATAAAGGCAAGAAAATAAACTTTATAGGATAAATATATTTTATGAACATGTGTGTTTTTATTTTACAATATTACTGATTCCTCAACAGAAAACTTAGACATATACTATAATTGGATTCAGTTGCTTTTTATAGTTTGCTAAATTTTGGTCATTTAAACCACGGATTTACCTATATTTTTTTTTATTTTGTCATTTTACAGGTATATATTTCCAACATTGGAACAAACAGCATATTTTATTTAACAGTTTGTTAACTTGATTTATAACTTTCATATATTTATACGTAAGGTGTGTGGACGTCCATTTGTCCTCTTGTCCCGATGTCCCACAATTATTTAGAGGAGGCCTAGTAGTGAACAATGAAACTCAGCTAAATCCACATAGATGATAGACTACCTGGGAGTGTAATAATAGGTACTAAGAACTCTTCAGTTTTGAGGGGAAATCTTCAAGGAAAATTCCTATAGGAGCATAGAAATGGAACAATTAAACAAACCCAGGAGTTGGTCAGTGGGGAAGGAGAAAGTAAAGTTATCCAAAGAAAGTTCTCACCAGAGTGCTGAGGAAGAAGCAGGGAATAATATTTGGTATCTTATTTTCAAACATGTAGGAAAATTTGAATATGATATGAAAGATAGGGATGGAAATATTTATATAATTCAAGATAGTTTATACAAACACATACACAGAGGGAGAGAGAGTCTTAAAAACATGCACTGTTCGTCAAATTTGATGCCACAGAACAATCCAACAACTAAATATACACAGAAGAAAAATTATGCAAGGAGCATATGAAAACACAGAAATCTTTATATCTTATTCAGAATTAGGTCTAATAGCCCAAATAAGTAAAAATATAGAATACATTGACTTATCAAGAAACTCATATGTGACATTCCATTTGTTACAATGCTCATAAAACTTTGATACAAATTGTATATTCATTTGACCATAAAGGAAATCTTAATATTAAGTTTTAGCATACATATTATTGGTCACAGTTCTGCTCATATTCAATAAAGTGGGAAACAAATATTTAAAAGGTGACAAAAAGTCTCTAGTACTTGGAAATAAATGTATTCCTGGGTAACTTTCATATCAAAGAAGAAATAAAAAGTAAAGTTAAAGTCTATATAGCAATTAATAAAAAAAAAAAAAATGAGGGCGTTAAAGTGGTTCCATATTTGTGGTACTTCTTGGGTCCTAGCAGAAACAGACACACCCTCTGGTGGAAAATATATCCACTTTAGGCCTGCATAATAAGACAAACAGGAGATAGTGGTAAAAGATTGCCAAGCTCACAAGGAAGCAAGGCACCATAAGAGATATTTAATGGTAACTGCACATAATGGATTTAGATCTCTGAGAACTTCAGGTTTTGGAGCTTATGGGATGCTTGAAAAGTAAAGATAAAGTCACAAAAACGAGCAAGCAACATAACACTTTGTAGCAACCTGGATGTAAATTAAAAAAAAATGCTATAAATGAATAAATATTTGTTAAAATAAAAAATACAGGGGAAAAGTTAATCTGCAAACTGGATCCAATTAAATTAGTGAACTAAAAAAAAAATCAGAATAAGTTATCCAGAATACAGCACAATGAGACAAAGATACAAAATATATTAAAAAGAAGGTAACAACTGTGAATAAATTCCACATAACTAATCGGTCTCAGAGGAAAAGAATAACCTAAAGAAGAAGAATATGTAAGGGAATAAAGGCTGTTCAGGGATTTACTCAGGATAAGTAAGACATGTATAGCCAGACACATCATAATGAACCGGATTATTATCAAAACTAAAGAACAACCAGAGAGAAAAGAGCAATCACCACAAGGGAGGAAGAATCAGTCCAACAGCAAACTTTAGCAGGAACAACAAGAGCCAGGAGCCAGTTGAGTAAGGTCTTTAAAATATTGAGAGACAGTAACTGTCAACCAAGAATCATATACCCATCACATCTCTCTTTTAAGAATGAAAGTGAAATAAATATTGTCAGATAACAAGAACTGAATTTTATCAGCAGACCTTTATGAAAACACCTTATAAAACATGTACTCTGAAAAGACAATGATCCCAGAGGGAATGTCTGGGATGGAAGGAAAAAGATGAACCAAGAACATGATAAATATAGATATAAATTTAAAGTAAACATTGCATACTAATTTGACAGGCTAAGATGCAAACCTTAAGTACTGGACAGGGACAGTAAATAAATTGGAAGTACAGGGAGAAGAGATGAAGTGTTTAGAGATCCTTGCATTACTTAGTAAGTGGAGTAAAGTAGTGTTTAATTTTAGAGCTGAAGTTAAATATGCATTTGGTGACCCATTGGAAACATGTGAAACAAGCAGAAATAGAATGTACAAATTTCCTGATCGTACACAGAAAATGGCCAAAAAGGGGGGGGGCAGGATGCATAGAAATCAAGTGCAAAAGGATAGAAACAAGTCGAACTGTAGTAATTATAAGGAATATCATAAAACATGATAGCCACTTTTTTTAAAAAAAAAACACTTTTTTAGATTAAAAAACTCAAAAGATTGAGTTTTTAGATTAAAAACTCAGGTACAAATTATTTTACAAGGTATACAGCATGTTCTTACAGTGTCAATTGTTTCCTGAGACGCACCTACAAAGAAGGGATCAGATACGCAGAGATTTGTTGGGGGAAATGCCTGAGAAAGATTTAGAGAGAGGGAGTTAGGAACATGAGGAGAGAGCCTTCTGACAGTGGGGCAGGTCTGACACATGTCAAAAGGAAGAGGGGAGAGAGGAGAGCTGGAAAGGAAGAGCCTCAGACAAGAGCACAGCTCTGGGAAAGCTTCAACCAGACCAATGGAGTGCATGGCAAAGATTGGTCATTAGAATGATCGCATTGGTCTTCAGTGGCCATCCTCTACACTCCCTGCTGTTCTCAGTCCTTGGCCGTGAGCATCCTAGGGGAAGCATGTCCCTGGTGGGAATGCTGTGGTGGACCTGGAAGTGTGGCAGGCAGAGCTGGCCAGTCCACTGCTTCCCTGCTGCAGGCTTTCTTGCAGGGAGAGTGAGCAGGGCACTGTCATGGTTGCCACACAAAAAAACGTGAGACTAATATGATGGGAAAAGATACACAAAGCTAATACTAACCGCAAACATACAGTGAGGTATCTATCTTAAGAGAAATAAACAAACAGACTTTAAGACAAAAGACCATCTTGATGAAAATTAATCAATCTCATTACTCTCTTGCTTACCTTACCCTTCCTATATTTTTCTTTGTAGATACATGTATGTATAGTTTATGATTTAAAGGTATCACAATTTTCGCAACATTTTAAGTGAAAGACTATGGAGACAAAAGAGAAATTCTCTAGCTTTCTGAGGTTATAAGAAGAAAAAGATAAAATATTTATTTTTAAGAGTAGTAAATTTTCTTACACCTACAATATTAAACGTTGAGCTTTGCTTCTTCCATTTAATGCCACAGTGGGTCTTTAAAAAAATTTCAGTGTAGTTGACATATAATGTTATATTGTTACATTAGTTTTAGGTATATAATATAATGATTCTATATATAACTCTATATGTTATGCTATGCCCACCACAAATGTAACTACTATGTATCACCATACAATACTATTAGAATGCCATTAACTATAGAGTAAAACCTTGGTTTGTGAGCATAATTCATTCCAGAAACATGCTTGTGAACCAAAGCACTTGTATATCAAAGCAAATTTCAAGAACCATTGGCTCAGTTGTGATCATGTGACATTCGGTGTCCCATACTACTCGTACTGCAGACCATGGCTCCTTTATCAAGTTAAAATTTATTAGAAATGTTTGCTCATCTGCAGAACACTTGCAGGACAAGTTACTGACAATTCAAGGTTTTACTGTATTCTCTATGCTGTACCTTTTATTTTACTTTTTATTTTTTTAAATTTTTTTGTTTTTAATCTTTATTTTTGAGAGAGAGAGACACAGACAGACAGAGTGAGAGCAGGGGAGGAACAGAGAGCGAGGGAGACACAGAATCCGAAGCAGACTCCAGGCTCTGAGCTGTCAGCACAGAGCCTGATGCGGGGCTCGAACCCATGAACTGTGAGATCATGACCTGAGCTGAAGTCGGACACCTAACTGACTGAGCCACCCAGGCACCCCTATGCTGTACCTTTTATACCTGTGGCTTATTTATTCCGTAAGTGGAAGCCTTTAACTCTCACTCCGCTTCACCCATTTTGCCCTTCCTTCCCACCTTCCCTTCTGGAAACCATCAGTGTGTTCTGATACATGTTGAATAAACTATGTACATCCATACAGTTGAGGACTATGTGGATGTAAGAAATGACAGGAAATACCTCTAAAAGTGGACACAGTGATTTCCATGGCATATTATGAAATGAAGATGCAAAGTACAAAATCTAATTGTTCTTACTAAGATAATAAAATATAGTAGGTATGTATCTTTTTACATGTATATTTTTATTCCCCTTACGTAAAAGCTAGCATACTATATTCTATTATTAGGTTAACATGCTCTATTTTGTCCAAAATGGAATATAAACAGCAACATATGAATTTGACTCTATTTCATATTAATAAGGAAAGTATATTGAAGGGAGAATATGAATAACCAAGTAATTTTTGAATACAGTACATTGTCATATACCTTCAGCTTAAAGATAAAAAGAATTGTTTAAAAAAAATGAATTCTAATTACTTTGTTTTTCCCAGTAGTA
The DNA here is from genome assembly GCF_007474595.2 of Lynx canadensis. Taxonomy (NCBI): domain Eukaryota; kingdom Metazoa; phylum Chordata; class Mammalia; order Carnivora; family Felidae; genus Lynx; species Lynx canadensis. Next base: position 92,447,600 of record NC_044309.1, on the reverse strand, counting down.
TGAAATAGCAATTTGAAACTTTTGGTGTAAAATAGAGTTTGAAGGTATAAATAAATATATTCAGGAAATGGGAGCCAGTTTTTGCACTTTGAATAAGAGCTACATTACAATACAGATAGAGGAATGATCGAACCATCTGGAGCTAGACTGCAACTGGAGATACATAGTTAAATAGATCTATGTGTGTGTATCTCCCGCCCTCTCAGCATCCCACAGTGTCTGTAGAAAAGGCCTAGAAGTGAAGACATCCCAATAGTAATGAGCACACTAGATTTTGGTTACTAAATGCCATTCCCATTAAGAGAAAATGGAGCTCCTTGGAACAATATCTGATTTTAGGGAAAAAAGTACAAGATTAGCGACAAAAAATAGAACATCATAAAAAAATAATGGGGTCATGTCAAAAGGATCTAGAAGCCAGCTTGAAAGGGAGAGGAATTCCTGGATTATATCCTTAATTCTGTTCTCTGGCAGAAACTCTGTTCTCTGTGAAGCCTGGCTCCATTTTTGAAACATTCTTTTTTATTAAATAACATTCTCCATGGCCCATCTGAAGTGGACATTAGGATTTATTCAAGGGATCTGTAGAGGTTTTGCTGCTTATGTTTTGCCTATGAGAGTTTAGGATTCCAATTCATCAAATAATCAGTGGACTATGTAGTTTCCTTGGTAGTAAAGATCCCTCAGTAAGATAGTAGATTTCTGATCCCTTTTCTAGTCAGTCAAGAATCACATCCCAAACTCATTGTCTAAAGGTAGGGTCACATGACTGCTTAATCTGTTTCTTCTCCCCAAGTCCCTACCTTTCAGCTTGATGATGTCAGCTTTTGGAGGCATTCAAAATAATAGGTTTGGGGGGCTTTCAATAGCCTTTGCTTATTTTTGCCATGGGACTGAATCACTGTATCTAACTAAGGAATATGAACAGGCCTCTGTTTCTCAAAGGTTTTATTTTTTATTTTTTCACTTCTTAGATTCTAGAAGAGTTAGCTTTTTCATCTTTGTGATTTCCAACTGTGATTTCCAATCAGCCAATTTTTATGTAAGGTTGTTTTTTGTTTGTTTTTGATACCTTGCTCAAAACAGCAAGAAAAGCCACCACACATGAATACTCTTTACAACCACTTCTCCTAATGACACAGGCTCAGTAGGCATATAGTCTGTATGAGTTATGACAGGTGGCAGTTTCACCAAATATTTATCCTCTGTTTAGTATTGGTTTTCACTTTGTCCTGTGTTTATTTATTTCCTCACTGCCTACACTGGACATCTAACCCAGGGTAACTTGTTTGTTTTTTGTTGTAGTAGCACTCCATGTCAAGGTGTAACTTTCTGTATTAATCAGAATGACACTACTTACTGTAACATATAGACCTTAACCTGTTAGTTATGGCTGCCTAACACAGTGGTCCAGTGAGTGCCCTGATTGGTAGGGCAATTCTCCTCTACACAGTAATTCAGGACCTCAGATTCCTTCCATCTTATGCCACTATAGCCTTGGTGTCCCCACCTCCAACCAATGCAAGGAAAATGTCATGAAACCCAGAACTGACACATCACTCAGCTCACATTCCATTGATGAGAAGTTGTCACATAATCCCCAGTTGAATGACAACTTCATACTCTGGAAGGGGAAGCACAGATTGCATGTGGAGAGCTGGCTTTCTCTACCACTGTTTACAATAAGTACTATAAACCCTTTGGTTAAACTTAGACAATCAGCTATACAAATCCTGACTCACTTGTCTGCTTTTACTCCCAACATTGGTCAGATTAACCTTGTTTTGTTGTTGTTGTTGTTTTTTGGTGTGTGTGTGTGTGTTGAAGTCAAATCTCTAATGTAAAAATCAACATAAGTGTAAGGCTTTGCTTCTATTAAGCATCATGGCAGCAGCCTCTCTATTAAGATGGAAATACTTTAAGGAACACATTTTATTGAATAAAACTCCATGACAGAAAGTGGAAATAATACAATTGGTGTTTTGATGTGCTTTTCAGGATTCTCTGTCCACTTTGTTGTGTTGTTCTGTTGTGCATCTTCACAATAATTTGTCCTCTGTGTTCTCAAGGCTTAAAACACTCACCCATTTCTCAGAGAGGCAGAATAGTGAGAAGGCACATTAGGGGTTGAATTGGGTTCACCAAAAAGATATGTTGAAGTCTTAACCACCATCTTCTCGAAATGTGACTTTAGAAAGAGGGTCATTTTAGATGTAATTAGTTAAGATGAAATCATTAGGGCAGGCCTTAACCCAAGTGATTGGTGTCTTTACAAAAAGAGGAAAGATGATGTGAAATCAGACCCACGAGGCAAGAGCCAAGTGACAATGGGAGTGAGGTAGCAGCAAACCAAGGAATTGCCAGCAATTAGGAAGAAGGAAGGAAGGACTCCGCCCAAAGTCTCAGTGGGAACATGATCCCGCTAATGCCTTGATTTGGAACTTCTAGCATCCAGAACTGTGAGGGAATAGATTTCTGTCTTTGTAAGCCTCTCCTCCCCCCAGCTGTGGTATTTTGCTATGGCAGCCCTCGGAAGCTGGTGCGGGGTACAAGGTTGTGGATTAAGCAGAACTGGGGTTGAATACCACTTTTCTCACTTGCCATCTATGTGGTTCTGGGCAAGATGCTTTACCTCTCAGAGACTATTCCCTCAACTATAAAATGGGGGAGAATAACGTCTGCATCTCAGAACTGTTAGGAGAGTTTTAAAAATATTTTGCATAGGTCATGACACACTGAATTCTGGGTTAAGGGGAAATTATTGTCGCATGTTGTCTGATGTCATCCTTAGTGGCATAAGTATTTGGATATTCTTCCAGATGTCACTGCTGCAGCTTTAAAACTAACAAAGAATTTTCCTGTGCAGTATAAATTTGTCCAGCCAGATATCACTGTATTTTATTATTCAGGCAACAATGGCCCCATGCACAGACAAAATGATCTATTTATCTATGGCCCCAGAGCAGGCAAAATCTTCTATGTGAAAGGACCAAGAAGGATACAGTGATGTGGTTGATTCATTCATTGGAGAAATACTTACTGAGTATTTAGCATAGTCCTTGGCACTAGGCCAAGTCCAAGTAATGCAAAAGAGAAAACCTAACATCCTCTTAAAGACGGTTTACAGGAATGGTCACGTGATGGGTCTTTTGAGGACAGTACAATGAGAGGTCAAGGAATGTCTACCAGGGACATCTATACTAGCCTTGGGAACCAGGAAAGGCTTCCTAGAAAAGACAGTGCCTCAGTTGTGCTCCCAGGTGTGAGTACTACTTATTCAGATGAATAGGGATGTTTGGGGGCACAGGTACTCCAAGCAGAGGGAGCAAGCCAGGCTCAAAAGTCTTATAAATGGGATGGCTTCCTGGCAATTTCTCAATGGCACCTAAAAAAAATAGCTCTGTGGTCAAATCTGTATGTTCTTATGTATTTGGGGGTATAATTCCCTTAGACTTGGAAACGTCAACTCCTCTAAGGCAGCTGAATGTTCCCTTACAATCTTGTCATCTATTCTGGTCTTCAATTTACTCCTAAAAATACTTTTACTATAATTTTTTTCAGTTGAAAAGGCATCCTTCTGTCTAAAATAAAATAAGCCGTACAGTCCTTTTGCCTTTACTCTGTTATTTGTTAACAGACATCTATCTTGCCTACACAGTGGACTTATTCCTCCCTTGTTTCTTTTATGTTCCCAATGTAGTCTTTAAAAACGATCCCTATTTTTTAATTTAGCATTTTTCTTAAACCTTGTTTCATGATGTGCCTCAATTTTCTGAAAGCTTCTTTTATAGATTGTTTTTTCTCATTTGCATTTGTGTTTGTTCATCCCCTCCCTCTGTTGTGTATTTATATGAGTAAGGATGTCCTTTTCAAACATGAGTCCATCAGAGAGGTCCCCCTGTATAACCACACTACTCTCTTTAAGTACTCCCCCCCCAACCATCTTCATTTTATTTATCATTGAGACTTGAGATTCAAAATGTCATTTATTTTTAGACTTAACATGTCCCTTGAGCCATGTTCCCCTTTAAGATCACTTTCCATGAGATCATACCTATGGTTTTAAAACTTGTCTTCCTAAAATCTAAAGGGCAGGCCTAATAATTCCCAGAGTTCTCTTCACTGATGACTGCAACCACCCAGATGTCCTTGAAACATAGATACAGGGAAAAATTGCTTAGCTTGTTAACAGGATATTGAATCCAAGTTTTCCTATTGTCTTGGAGTTTCACAGAGGTTTCCAAGCCTGTAAATGCCTGGTGACATGTTCTCCTACCTTCCAAAGGAAGAGCCAGGCACCTATGCTGAATATGCAAAGAACATGGTCCCAACAAAAGCTCTTCCCCCGCCTGGTGTAAGGCCATATAAGACAAGACATCATTGAGATGGTGAAGCCACTGGTAGAGAGGTTCCCTGGTGAGAGCAATCAAGTGCTGAGAGCTTTCACCTAACTTCCCCAGAGCAGTGCAGGGATAGGTGAGCTTTCCCTCCCTAAGACAAATGAGAGTGCCTACAAAAACAAAACAAAACAAAACAAAACAGAACAAAAAACAACTTTTAAAGCTTGGCATGTGATATGTAGCCACGGCTCTTGAGTTGGGGGTGAGCCAATGTTGAGAATGGTCCACATGTCCAGATGCTGGAGAATTTGCCATGGATTGCATGGAAGGGGATGGATGGTTTGTCACGAAGGGGACTTTGCCCAAGACACTGTTGATTTGTTCGAGGTGACCTCAAGAGAGAGGGAATACCAGCAACAAGAGGCTTAGAGAAGTTATAAGACCTAGGAGAGAGGGGTTGTAGCCCACATCAAGGAGACTGTAGGTGAGAGATCACCAGCAATGTGCGCCCTAAATAATCCACATAATTACCCTATGGAGAAAAAGTCAGCATTTGGCATTGCCACATCCAGAGAGCGCTAATAACAGATTTCAACTGAACCAATCAAGTAAGAAGTGTTTGCCCCATGCCTTCTCTCCTTCCTTCAAGTCCAACACTCAAGAAGCTAAGTGCAGATGTGTGAATGGGGGATAAAAAAGTGGGAGAACAAGATGAATAAATGGAGAAGAAGCAGCCAGGTGTGGTAGAGGCAACTAGCAGTCCACGATGGATTGTTCTCCCCTTCCATTAAGTGTAGCATGCAGGAAAGTGACGGTCCACTGTGGGGTCAGCTTTTCTAAAGGCAGTGCCCTTTGCATGTAGTTGAGCCCAGAGGAATGTGGATGAAAGTGATGTGTGTTACTTGCTACCCTGGCCCACATTAACCTTCTATAAAATCTTCCATGTTCTCCCTTCCCCCTGTTAGCTGGATATCGACAACCAGGATATAGCGGACACTACAAATGCCTTACCCATGTGCCCTTAGCCATTAATATCCAAGTGTATACTAACTAATATCTAAGTGTGTTCCAATGGTCTGTACCTAAGTCTCTTTGACTGAAGCCTTTGTCTAGCTACTGGAACCTTCTTTGTCCATATATATGGAAGGCTGGAAATGCCAGGGAATTAGCAGCTCCCCCAATAGGTGAACAATCTTAAACCAATGGCTATTTGGAGTTGGTGGATAAATACCCCAGCTTCCTCCTCCTTGGTTGAGATAACATTGAGGCAAATATTCTGTACCATTTCCCACCGGGATTAAGCTCTAGTTGCCCTCAGATATAACTTATGTAACCCTTGTTTTGTTTCCTTTCCCTATCTCACTTCTGTGCCCTTTGGTATTGATTGTGATTGTGTCCCAAATAAAAAACACTTTTATTTAAATCCTTATTTCAGGATCTCTTTTTGGGAAAGCCCAAACTAAGACAAGGGCAACTTTGAAACCCCTATTACCGAAGATAGCCGAGCCTTAGACATCTTGGATCCTTGAATAACTGGATGGAGCAGACTCCCTCCCCTGACCGACACCACATTGCCCCACCCCACCACAGTTAATTCTACTTCTTATGTGCAAAACCTAAATCTCCATTGTATTAAGCCACTGATGTTTCAGGATTTAGCTGTTACAGAACGTCAACCCACATACTATGTAGGCCCCACTTCCCCTTTTGGCAGGTTTCCAAACATACAGCAGATCCAGACCTGGGAAAGGAAGAAGTTTTAAATTGGATGAGTGTTTGAAATTTTCACACTACTCTGGCAGGATATTTTTTATTGCGTTGAAAATTAAACTGAAGATTTATTGTCTGAGAGTGGCCAAGGTTTCATCCAGGAGCGGGGAACAGCAAGTTGAGAGTATAGGTTAAAAAAAAAAAAAGTTGCTCTTTGCTTGTATCCCACGAAGTTTGGCTCTTTCAGTAAATTGGTTATAAGTCACGTCTGTTTATTTGATTCAGCGGAAATTGCTATACCGATAGCTCCTTGTGAGCTAACAAAACAGTATAAAAATGTTTTTGCTTGGCGAGTTAAACCTTGCTATGTTTAAATGTATTTGTTTTCCACTTGACCATGCACTGAAAGATATACATGTATATAAATAAACCTTACTCCATCTGTGATATTAACCGACCATCTTATTTTACTTACATGGAGAGAAAGATATTAGTTACGAACTTAAGTTTGGAAGTTTTCCTGAAAAATTCTAAACCTCCTCTTTCCTCCTTCCTACCACCCCTCAGCCTGGTTCCTAGATGCTGTGTGTTTCTTTCTAGCTCCTTTGGACTGAAAGCTATGGTTGAAACAAGTGCTTTGCTGTCACCTTCCCTTTACCTTCTGGGCACAGTCTCCTGTTTAACACATGGTTCATGCTCTTTTGTTCCTTCCCCAACCCTTCATCTCATTATTAAGGCAGGGACCCTGAGGTCATGCCCAGATGTAGACCTAAGGGGTCCCATTTTCCTGTAAAGGGAATTAAGACACTAAATGAAAGCAAAAGAACGAACTGGAACAGGTTCTGAGTGCTCATGCAAAAAAAAAAAGTAAAAATAGCTATAGTTCATAAATGCAAAATAATAGAACAGCAAAGGTCAAAATGGAAGCCAACAGTTAGAGTTTTAGTTTTACCATAAATATTTTTGTGCCACAAAAAAAAAAAAAAACCCACCTTCAAATTAAGTAAGATGTCATTTTGTCCACAACATGAGATTAAAAATCTACATTCCTTTGGATAAATAATAATACATTCCATTTATTGAGTGTTTACTGCATCCCAGGTGTTGTTCAAAGCACTATGGATATTCTAATGCATTTCATCCTGACCACACATTCTATCAAACAAGGACTCTCCTTATATCCCTGCTACAGATAAGAAACTGAGGAGCCTAGAGGACAAGAAAATTGTTCTAAGTCACACTGCTCACAAGTGGTGGAGGCTTGATTTAAATTCAGGCAGGCTGTGCCAGATTCAGAGCCAGGCACCTTGCCTTCATTTAACCCTCACGACCATCTTCAAGACTGCATTCTCAATTTATAAATGAAGGTACAAAGGCTCAGAATTAAGTAGCTTGCCAAATCTGTATTTATAGTCTGATCCCTGAACACTCTTCCTTAACCTTAGGGTGAACATAGAATTTATTGTCTAAAGTCCAGGGAACTTTTAAGAGTGAAAAAGGGACATTATTAACAATGATGCTGGCACAGTGAGCACAGGACTCTCACAGGCACAGGGCAATGCATGATCGCCCTCCATGCTGCCCATCTGTCCTACCTCAAACCTTTGAAGAGATCTGCAAAATGACAAGAGAGAGAACTCTTCCCCCAGTGTTTTGTGAGCTAGTATCACCCTTATCCTCCCCTCTCCCTACATGTTCATATCCTCTTTGGAAACACTGTTCCATCAACTTCCTCTTCTCTACTTCAAGTCTTTTGAGGAAAAAAACAAAACACAATTAGGTCTTATAAATGTATTTTCTTCAAGTGCGAAATGACGGGGTTTTTTTGAGACTTGGAGAAAATAACATCCTTTCAACTAAGAACAGAGCTGAGCAAAATTGGAGGAGAGCACAGTGAGGACTAATAATTTAAAGGGAAATTTATAGGTCTGCTGATCTCGTGACTAACAAGTAATTTGCTGTCTGCAGCTTTAGCGGCAAGAAAATAGTGCTCAAAACCAGCTGAGCAAGGGAATCTCCTCTGGCGTTAACAACAATGCAGATGCCCAAGTCCCATCCCAGACTTCCTGAATCTGTTTTAGAGGGTGAACTCTCCAGTGTCTGTCCCTTTTTAGAGCCTCACCAGGGCATCAGATTCACAGGCAAGGAGAACAAATCAATATTAAATCCCCCTGACCCCAACAGCGCTTTCTTAAAGAAACATGGAGCAGGCATATTAATATTCATCTTGCGCCATTATAATTACCAAAGAATTCATCCTGGGGGTTGTCTTGCCTGCCTTCCTTCCTTCCTTCCTTCTAGAGAGGGAGAAAGCACGTGCATGAGCCAGGGAGGGGCAGAGAGGCAAGGAGAGAGAAAATCTTAAGCAGGCTCCATGCTCAGTGCAGAGCCAGTCAAGGGACTCGATCTCATGACCCTGAGATCATGACCTGAGCCAAAATCAAGAATTGGAGGCTCAACTGACTGAGCCACCCGGGTGCCCCATCCTGGGTTTTCTTCAACATGTTTTAGACAGAACTTTTTTTTGGTTGTTTTTCTAATCTAAAATGGTCACCTTACCTTTCACATCAAGAAGTTTTTACCATCTTTCATGATTCCTTTCTCTTATTCCCCAACACCTCTTCTTTCTTGACATCTTCTTATACGTTCATATGCATATGTGTATGTATATATACATATGTATGTATATATGTGAAATGATGGTTTGTTAGAGCTTTGGAGGAAACAACATCCTTTCAATTAGTGGAACAGAGTTGAACCAAATGGGAGGATGTAAGCATATATGCATATACATATATAGAGATAATTCAGGTGAACACATTCAGACATATATGATTGTGTATATACATATAACATATACACATACTGTACATATATTCATACAGGCCTCCTGAAATTGGAAAGACCTCTTGAAATTAGTTTTGATTTTTATTTACGTATTGGGTAAAACAATTTTGAATAAATCCACTATTTTTTAATCATAGAACTATTTTGTTTTGTTTCCCAATGATGCATTTTCCCAACAGACCATTATGAAAATTTTAAAGCATACAGCATAGTTGGAAGAATTTTAAAGGACACAGCCAGGTACTCATCACCTAGATTCTACATCTTACTCTATTGGCAACATCATGTATCTATTCATCTACCATTCTTCCCATGATCTCCTAATCCACCTTATTTTTGATGCATTTAATAGTATATTTACACATTGACATACATGTATACATTACACATAACATATTTACAATAGCATTTAATAAATGCTATTGCTATTACTAATGTTAGTGGTGACAAAATATTTCAACTGCATATTGTCATTCAGTTAAGCAAGTCTTCATTCAAAATTACTCTATGGGAAGGGCACCTGGGTGGCTTAGTCAGTTAAGCGACCAACTCTGGATTTTGGCTCAGGTCATGATCTCATGGCTGTGAGTTGGAGCCCTGCATCAGGCTCTGCGCTGACGGCACGGAGCCTGCTTGGGATTCTGTCTCCTTCTCTCTCTGACCCTCCCCTGCGAGCGCTCTCTCTCTCTCTCTCAAAATAAATAAATACACATTAAAAAAATTACTCTATGGGAAAAGATACCACAGGTCAGATTCCCTTCTGAGGAAAATAAAACAATGTTATCTTTTGCTGGTTAGGAAATTTAAGGACTGGCATTAAATCTCTATATAATTATTTTTCATTTTATCATTTAATTACTTTTATAACAGTTTGAAAATCTAAACATTTTGACCAAAAATATTAATCAGTGATTACTACTTACTTGCCCAGTATCCTTTAGGATAAAGCACCAGTTGAAAGTAAGACTGCCAAGTATTAGCATGCATCTGATTTTTGAGCTTGTGCCTTAAATGTTGAAAATGTGAGTAACAGATGGTTTTCAAAAAATAAGGCGCTTTGCTATTGTTTTGATTTAAGGACACCATATAATGGTTCTCTTCTCACCCAAATATCTTCCACACCTGCCTGAAATCCATTGTCATGTTTCATGACTTTTGGGGAGATCCTGTGAAAATGCTGGGAGTCTTTAATGTTAAGAAATTCTTTGCTTTCCTCAGTGCTTCTGGACAACCTGACCAGGATAGGGAGACCAACAGATGCCACAACAGGTGGCAGGTAGAATTAGTCTTGCTGCCTGGTATTTTTTGTCTTGGAAATCCTTGGATTCACCGACACGCTAACGCTAAATCAGGCCTTTTGCAAGCTGCCATGTACTTGGTGTCTAGATGGACTGGATTCCCACACTTATTATCTGCCTATTTCTCCAGTTCCTTAAATCCTAAGTTGGCTTAATGATGTGGAGGGAGGGCAGTGCTGATTCCTGTCTATTCCTTACTTCCTTCTCTGTATCAATTGGCCAAATCCTTGGTAACCTAATCTCAATTCACTTTGGAGACGCCACTTTATATAGATAGGTCACTTAAACTGTGGCCCAAGTACTAGTATAAACTTGAGAACGGCTTATGTTTGCCTGCCCTCCATCCCGTATGCTCAGCCATTGTATTAGATTCCCTTGCAGATACCTGCTGAGGCTAATATGAATGGCCTAGGTTTGGGACAGTAGAGATTAAGTTTCTGGTTGCTGCGCTTTTGGAAGCCAATCCCCATATCATAATCTAAACGGTCTTGGTTCCTCCCTTCTATTTGGATCCACGTGAGCGTCTAGACCAAATTAATCTGTCTGGCACACCCAGGGTTTTAAGAACAGGGGTGCTATAGTCAAACAGTGCTGCATTCAAATTGTGGCCCTACCACTTATGACTGACATTTTGCCAGTGCCTTTATCTCCTTAAATTTCAGTTTCTTGTAGAAAATGAGGTTGCCTTCCTCATTGCATGTTTATGGCTTTTTACTAAGATAAATGCTTGAAAAGTACATACTAAATTATGGTATACAGTAAGTTCGAGAAATGGAAGCTTAAAACAAAAGCTAAAAGTATCAGTATTATTCCAGGCACTCTAAGCCATGTCCAAAATAAAGTGAGTTATAAATACATAAATATATAAATAAGTAACTTAAAAATAAATTTTTATTCATCAATATTTTTTGACACTTTGCTACACAAACATTATTCAGACACCTGGCAAAGCTCTGTGAGGATAGTATATGGGAGAATTATGAACTATAAAAGTGGAATGCATTTCTTTTATTCCTTCCTATTCTCTTCCCCTACAGTTCACTAACCATTTGCTCAATCTTTTAGTCATGTATTTGTTCATCCAAAAATATTCTGTACTAGGCCCTGTGCCAGGATGGGCAAGAATGCTGAGGTGAGGCATGATGAGACTCACAGGTTATGTTAAGGAGCTGGATTTTTCCTAAAGGAGACAGGGAGCCATTAAAGAAACATGATCCTGGAAAGACCTTCTTTGTATCTGCTTATCAAGACGCCCACTCTGGTGACAATATGGGGGATGGATTTGTAGGATCGGGGACAGCAGCAGGGAGACCACTGTGCCTCACACACTATGCTGGTGCATGCCTTTGTGCCTTTCCACTGCTTGGGATCCCCTTCCCATGGTCCTTTCTCACCTTCTCCTCCTCCAGGGAGCCTTCCAGGACTCTTTCTTAAACCAAGGGGTCCCGCTCTGTGCACTCCAGAACTCTGTGCTTACCCCCAACTTAGCATTTACTCGAATATACCAAAACGATCTATTTCCTTGTTTGGCTTTCCCACCAGCTTACTCACACTTTGAGGATAGGATCTGCATCCTATCCTTGTTTCCCTAAGGCCCATCCTTGTTTCCCTAAGGCCCATCTTAGTACACAGTGCATACTGGATGCCCAATAAGTACTCCATTAATGGCTAAATAGGTTGGACTGGTAGGTAAAGCCTACACTGAATGAATCTACAGATAGAAGTCATGATTTAATAGAAAAGGCAGACACAATAATATATATTACAAGTAAAATAACTGGGTTATTGTATGAGTAAGAATGAATAGCTAGGTAGGATAAATTAGGGAAGGATTCCCAAAGGCAATAATAGACTCTTTACATCTTGAAGGTGAATGGCAGTGTCTTCCGTGGTGACATGGTGTACCATGTCAGACAGAGGAAAGAATGCAGACAAAGAACAGATGAGTGAAGACTGACTGGCCAGTGCCCTGTCTGGAGTTGGGGAGCAAAGGAGCCCATGAGGCATTCAGGCATCAGAATCAGGGCTGCTCTGTACAACACCATCTCTGGATTCCACGTTCAAGGGGCAAATAGTTCTTTAGGTTTCAGGTAAATTCCCTATGGGCCCAGAGCCTTAAAGGGACTCAACTTGCAGGTGGAGAGTCCTATTGTTAGAAAGGGGGCTGGACCATAAAAATCAGGGGAAAACCACTGCTCAATTAGCTGCCCTAAAATCATATTGAGGGTTGACGGCTCCCTGGTTTTCATTCTTAAAAACCTGTTTTAGTTTTTATTTTAATTAATTAATGTATTTATATATGTATGTATTTATTTAATGTTTATTTATTTTTGAGAAGAGAGAGACACAGCACAGCAGGGGAGGGGCAGAAAGAGAGGGAGACACAGAATCCGAAGCAGGCTCCAGGCTCCGAGCTGTCTGTCAGCACAGAGCCCGATGTGGGGCTGGAACTCACGAACTGCGAGATCGTGACCTGAGCTGAAGTCGGACACTTAACTGACTGAGCCCCCTGGGTGCCCCTAAAACTCTGTTTTGTTTTTAAAATTGAGTTCCAGTCTTTTTGCATTATTTCTAGTCTCTATGTTTTCTCAAAGACTTATGACACTGGTTTCTCATGTGATTTCCCTCAGATCCCCTGGTTGAAATTTTTCTAGGATTGACATCTTCAGCTCATTTAGAGCTGTCACATGCACTCACACTTTATTCTAGTAGGTTTGTTGTATTTTTATTTTTAAAAATTAATATTATTAAGCTTGTTTTGCTTTTTTATTACTTTGGTGGATTGGCTTTCTGATAATGTATGCTAGGGTAGCAGATCACTACTTTATATTTGAGAGCAACACTGGATGTTACTCTAAATGGCATTTGTGTTGACATCTCAATGGATCATTTGGTGGAAAAAACAGGGTGAGATGATAAGGCGAATCAATAATGGATGAAGGAAACAGAAATTGAGAAGTGGAAAATTATTAAAGTTCTTATTTTCATAAATTATAACTTATTTCTTTTTGTTTCACAAACCTCTAAATTTGGGTGTATATTGGACTTCAAAATAATCATATGTATGTTTATCTTATACTTTCAAATCTGGGTGGAGAAGACAAAATCAAAGTACCGATTGACGCTTTCTCCTTCAGACTACCACAGGGTCTCCTTACATCTTCTGCATCAAGGCGGGTGGGCTTGCCTTTCTTTTTGTTTCTTGATATGAACACAGCCAAATACATACATACATACCCTCCTGGCTGCTCTTGGCTCCTCTGCAATTCGAATACACCTTTTCAGCCAGCCATCTTTCATTCTCCCTCACTTTTGTCTTCTTCTGCTTCCTTTTCTCTCTCTAAGCATTGCTTTTCAGGTCAAATTGCTTGCCTAGATTTGCTTTAGTATCATGTATTAGGGTTCTCCAGAGAAACAAAACCACTTATACATTTCAATATACATGTAAATGAAAAGATTTATTTTGGAGAATTGGTTCATGCAATTGTGGAAGCTGAGAAGTCCCAAAATCTTCTGCCTGCAAGCTGGAGGCCCAGGAAAGCCAGTGGTATAATTTCAGTTTGAGTAAGGTATAAATCCTAGTACAAAGGCAAGAGAGCAATGTCCCAGCTCAGTCAGACAGGCAGGAAGCAAAAGGGCTAATTCCTCCTTCCTCTGCCTTTTTGTTCCATTCTGGTCCTCAAGGAGTGGTGCCCATTCACAAGGGAGAGGGCAGTCAACCTACCTTTTCGAAGTCCACTCAAACACTAATCTCTTCGGAAAGACTCTCACACACACCCAGAAATCAGGTTTAGTATGGGCACCTATTGGTCCAGTCGAGTTGACATATAAAATTAACCATCACATTTCATTAGGGGGAAACGAGTTAAAAAGAGAAGTTGGAAAATGAGGGCTTTCTTAGACCAAAGTATGAAGATAGAGAGGAAGGAACAAACTTCCGTTACAATAGCCTTTGGTTCCTGTCTCTGCCACTAGGTGTCACTAAGTAATCTAATTAAATACCAATTTATGACTCCAACAAATGAGAAGACACGGAACTAAATGAGGTAGAAATAAAAATTAAGGTCATGTGGCCTAAATAAAAATCCTGTAGATTATCTGTAACAGCTATTTCAAAACAGCAGGATGAATCCCTGGAATATGAATTGGAAAGTTCATGAATTAGCAAGAGGACATGAGAGGGCTTAGTCTTTATTGGGGAGAAAGAATAAATCCTTTATAGTTTATGTGCTCTTCCTTTTTTCTCTCCTATTAAATTGGACATCCTGCTGCCTGCATTTTCATGAGCATAATTAGATTTTATGTGGTCTAAACGTTTTGGCCGGGTTGTTAGCATCTGCTAAGGCAACTCTACTCCCCTTCGGACTTTATTAGTTCATATATTTTGTTGTTCAGCTTTGTTAAAAGACTATTTTTTGAGGGCGCTGACCTGAACTACCTAAAAAGCAAACTGGATCAATGTAATATCTGCCCTTAGGAATATCTTTGGGTGAACTCCTATTTATCCTTCCAGATTCAGATAAAATGTTTTCTAGTCTGTCAAACCTGGTCCCCATGCAGCTCTTCTGCTTCTGTCATTCCCCTGGCACAGCTGCATAATCTTCCATGAGGCATTTTTCACCTTACCTGCTCATTATTTGTTCATGTATGTCTTCTTCACAGACCGTGAGCTCCCCAAGGAGGGAGACCAGCTCCACAAAAACTCAATGGTGCCGCCGCGGCCCCTTGGCTTCCGGCTCTAATGTGGAGACACTATGTGGCACTAACACAGTGTAGAGCAAGTCAGTGGGCAATTACTGGTTCCTCTAAAGCACTTTGCTGGAATCTTCTCCCATGTCATTTCAGCAAGAGATAAAACTGCTTGTGTGTGTTCTGTGTTTTCTAATCCTATGTGCTTGGAAAGAATAATTAAAGGCTCACTGCATTAACGTGAAAAGAGGTTTTTTGTTTTGTTTCAGGCTTGTTTTATTTTTTTGGATGATGTCTTCAAATATTTGTAAAAGGAGTTGCTTATTATTCAGCTATTGCCAACCCATTTACACAAAGTTGCACAGCGGAGAAGAGGGGATTGTATTTTTAAGAGGTGCTAAATCAATATTTAACTTAAGGGGCAGATTGTAAGCAAATTACTTTGCCTTTCTAAGAGAAGTAATGAGATTAGGAAACATTTTCTTAGAGGTTAATGGACTTGCAAATTCAAACAAGTATTTAGAAACATTGCAAGTAGTTATGTTTAATTTTTCTATAATATTCTTAATTTTATAAAATAAGTATAAATTGCTTTAAGAAACTTACAGTGAAATGCAGCACACATTTATTTAATACTTATTATGTGCCTGGTACTATGTTGAAGGAGGAGATATCAGCATGACTGGTGTCTCCCACCTCCAGAAGCTTACACTTGGTGGGGCCATGTATACAATGAATCTAAATATAATTTTCTAAGAGCCAAGAACCAAGAGATTTGATTAATCCTATAAGGGAGGGTAAGATGGTCAGGGAGGTTTCAGAGAGGCATGGCATTTGAACTAGAATTTTACTATCTGTGAAGTCAGGAAGCTTTATAGTTTGTACTTTGTGGCTTAGTTAAATGGAAGCACTCAGGGATTGGGGCAATATTTACATAGAGTGTTTAAAAGCTTAGATTTGTAAAATTTAATTAACGGATCGGATCTATCTTTTGATCTACTTTACTGATAAAGTTATCAGGGTAAATCAAAATGACTGTTTTCTGTCATTATATTGACATCATCCTAACCTATTGAGTTTTAAACTTTGGTATACTTTGCAATCATCAGCAAGGCTGTTAAAATATAGTTTCCTCCCAAACTTACTGGATCCAAACCTCCTTGTGTGGGGAGGCAATGTGTTTTTTTTTTTTTTTAAGTTTATTTACTTATTTTGTGTGTGTGTGTGTGTGTGTGTGTGTGTGTGTGTGTGTGAGAGAGAGAGAGAGAGAGAGAGAGAGAGAGAGAGAGAGAGATTCCCAAGCAGGCTCCACACTGTCAGTGCAGAGCCCCATGCGGGGCTTGATCTCACGAACCATGAGATCATGATCTGAGCCCAAATCATGAAATCGAGAGTTCCAACACCAAACTGACTGAGCCACCCAGGTGCCCTAGGAGGCAATGTGTTTTTAACAAGGCTTCCGTGTGATGGTGGTATAAGTACCACTACATAAGCAATTTGGTAAGTTAGAGATAAAACTTGGCCTTGTGGGGAAGGCTATGGTTGCTGATATTATCTTCTGATTACTAATGGATGTGCTTCTTGAGGAGATATAAGGAAACTTAACATTTATTTGGCACTCTACCCATCGTTCTAGGGCTGCATCTAGATCATTTTTTCAAAAATTGCAATACCACTAAGACTCCTATTTTAGAGACGAGAAAACTTAAGCTTTAGAGAAGTTAAGAAACTTGATTAGGGCCACACTTCTAGTAAGGGGTGAAATCACTAATAACTTTGGGGACCCTAGTTCTTTGCCCCCTTGAGTATATTCAGTTTATCTCAGCCCCTGAGATACCAATTTAAAAACACATATCCTGCAAGATGACTATTTAAGTCGTTTCCATGAAAAGAAAAGATGACAGTGATTTTCTCACTCCTGTGCTCTGACCTGGCTGCAGACAATTAAATTGCCAGAGAAGAAGGGGAGCGCCAACTTCTGTAACTGATGATCTCTTCCACCTCCATCCAGACCACAGGCCTTTTCCAGACATCCCTGAATCAGAGATTAAATATGGGCAGATCTAAATCAGTTGTGGAAAAATCTAAACTTGGCACTCCCCATGTCTTGTAGTTGGCGTTACGGAGTTCACTTCAACATCCATCTTAGGGGTGGGACATCTCTTAGAAATATTCAGCTGCTGTTGTAACACATTGATTACATTTGTACAAATCATTCCTTTGGCAAATGGGCAATTGGGATTTAGCCAAATGTAAACAAGAAAACTGACAAGCTTGGTCCTTCACTTTGGCTAGTTGACTTCTGCCTCAGAACAATCTTAGGTATAACCAGGATGAAGTTGGGGACACTAATACTTGCTGATCTCTAGAGAGATCACCCCAGGGCCTGAGATAGGTCAGCCTACTTCAACCCTGAGATGATCCCAGGGACTCAAGGCACAGAATTCCTTAACCTACAGGGGCGTTGAAGGTATGGTCAGAGATGCGTGGCACTTAAATCCTATTTTATTTTGTTTATTTTTATTTATATTGGCAATTGTAGTTTCTGTGGACCCAGAAGTATGTGAAACAGGGCTTTCATCGTTATGCCTTTAATAATGAGAACGCTGAGTTCAAAAGCTGACACTCTTAAAAACACCCACTTTTGGGGCACCTAGGTGGCTCTGTTGGGTAAGCAGCCGACTCATGATTTCGGCTCAGGTCATGATCTCGTGGTTCATGGGGATCAAGCCCCGTGTCGGGGTCTGCACTGAGGTGTGAAGCCTGCTTGGGATTCTCTCTCTCCCATCTCTTTGCCTCTCTCTCTCTCTCAAAATAAATAAATAAATATTAAAAAAAAAAAAACAAAAAAAGGGGCGCCTGGGCGGCTCAGTCGGTTAAGCGTCCGACTTCGGCTCAGATTATAATCTCGCGGTTTGTGAGTTCAAGCCCTGTGGGGCTCTGTGCTGACAGCTCAGAGCCTGGAGCCTGCTTCGGATTCTATGTCTCCCCCTTTCTCTGCCCCTCCCATGCCCATGCTCTGTCTGTCTCTCTCTCGATATAAATAAACATCAAAAAAAAAGAAAGAAAAACACCCATGTTCATAGTTATAGAAAACCAACGGGAGTAATTAATAGAACTTGAAAATTTGGGGCACCTGGGTGGTTCAGTTGAGTGTCTTACTTCAGCTCAGGTCATGATCTTGTAGTTTGTGAGTTTGAGCCCCACATCGGGCTCTGTGCTGACAGCGTCTGGAGCCTGGAGCCTGCTTCGGATTCTGTGTCTCCCTCTCTCTCTGCCCCTGCCCCACTTGTACTCTGTCTCTCTCTCTCTCTCTCAAAAATAAATTAACATTAATTTTTTTTTGATTTTGTAAAATTTGGCAACTGAGCTTTCTTAAAATTAAATTCCTGTTAGACAGATGTGTTTGTGTCATTTTGAAAAAATGGATAAACATCATCCATTATGGATCAAAACTTTTTTTGCATGGCTTTTGCTCATTTGAAAATGGGCCAGTTTGATACATGCCTAAGTATATGTATACACCTCACTTCCAGTAACAACTTAACGTGTCTGTATTAGTAGAGTTAGAGTGATGTTCCCTCACTTCTGAGACAATGGTCACGAACGGGTCTCATTGCCTCCTGCAAAGGGTACCGGGAGAACTTCTCTGCTGTATTTCTTCCCAGACACATTTGTTATTCCTATTTATATGATTCATCATTTTCCTGAAAAAGGTAACCAATAGCTCAAGCTTTAGCAATAGTTTTTAGCTTTATGTTTATGAAAGCTGCTATTTCAGTAGCCAGAGAAGCTGAGTTAGTGGACACCTAAACAGCCTCCTCTCAACATGCCACGCGGGGAGCATAAACCAGCTGATTGTGTAACAGCAGAAATCCCCCTCTATGAGCAGTTCAGGAGCTGGCAGAGGTGGTGGGAATTTTTCTGGCCAGTGTTCCGGATGGTCTGTCCTGTCTGGTCTGTCTCTCTCCCATTGTTTTCTAAAGCTTAGCCTCCACGCTAATGCCTTGTACTGTGATGGGCTGCTCACCCCTTGAGTATGGATTCTGGGAGTTAACTTAGTGATAGGACCCAGAGGAAATGCTGACCCCCATCTGTTCTTTGGGAATGTCCTTATATAGGAACAAATTTGGGTTGTTAATTTTTACAGTGAGAGCTTAGTAGGGCTGGACTGCATTTTCTCTCTCTCTCTCTCTCTCTCTCTCTCTCTCTCTCTCTCTCTCACTGCTTGACTGGAAGATATAGCTACAACGGGAGAATTTTCTTCCCCAACCATGTTTCTTTCTTTGTGTTTGCCCCTGAAAAATGGGTCAATTTGTGCATGGGCATGTGTGCATGTGTGTGTATGTATAACAGGGGGTGGTCCTATTTTATTCAGAGAAATCCTCCATTTTCTACATTTATGTATGTATGTATGTATGTATGTATGTGTGTGTGTGTGTATTGGAGAGAGTAAGCAGGGAAGGAGCAGAGAGAGGGGGACAGAGGATCTGAAGCGGGCTCTGTGCTAACAGGCCACAGCAGCAAACCCAATGTGGGGCTCAAACTCACAAACCACAAGATCATGACCTGGGCCGAAGTCCAACGTTCAACTGACTGAGCCAACCAGGCACCCCTCTACTTATCTTTAGATCACGGAGGAAGGAAAGTTTACCAATTCTTTTACTCTCTCATGGATACACTGGGGAATGAGTCTTCTCTTTCCATTATCTACTCTTATCTCCCCATGGGATAAGATGCAGTCAGTCTGATTGGTCCCTGGGACTCATCAGTCATTCCCCACTTCTCCCCTAATAGTATGCTGTGACCTATATGATTTTACTGGAGCCAGCCTATGTGAAGGTAATAGACTACACCTCCCAACTTCCTCTGCAGTTAGAAGTGGCCAGTGAGATGTAAGCAGAAGCTGGGGGCCTTCCCCAGGAAGCTCTGGTTCACCTGGGAGGTGTATCCTTTGTTTCTGCCCCTTTTTATTTCCTATTGCCTGGAACACTGATGAAATGTTTAGAAATATAGCCGTTATCTTACAACCTCAAGGTGATCTTGAAAGTAGAAGCTATAAGCTAAGGATATGGAGTTGAAAATAGAAAGGTCCTCAGTCTCTGATAACTGTGGAGCACATTATCCGTACTGGCTTACCTATCTTCACACTTATTTGTGAGTAAGAAAAGTAAACTTGTATCTTTTTAGCCACTATTATTTGGATTTTTGTTCAATGCAGAACCTAATCTGTTGCAAAAAATATGTAAGTCACATAACCAAAAATAGCTCATTCTGCCTCTTTTTCTCCTCTTCTCCCTCCCACCTCCCACCCACGAACCCCCCAATTTTTGCTCTGTTTTTAGCTTCTCATCTCCAGCTGATAAACCGTGTGTTTGATCTGCTTAATACATGAGAATTGGAAGCACAGAGGATGTCCACCATCCCTGAATTGAGGTATTCAGCATTTGTAAAACCTAGAGACCCATTTGCTTTTAGGTATCCAAGATGGTGGCAGGATCTTATCTCTTGATAATCACTTCCATTTCCAAAAGGTAAAGAATTAAAGAGAGATCAAGGAGGAAAGAGATTTATTTCCTTTATATTATTTTTTTTTTAATTTTTTTTCAACGTTTATTTATTTTTGGGACAGAGAGAGACAGAGCATGAACGGGGGAGGGGCAGAGAGAGAGGGAGACACAGAATCGGAAACAGGCTCCAGGCTCTGAGCCATCAGCCCAGAGCCCGACGCGGGGCTCAAACTCACGGACCGCGAGATCGTGACCTGGCTGAAGTCGGACGCTTAACCGACTGCGCCACCCAGGCGCCCCTCCTTTATATTATTTTTAAGGGGGTAGTGTCGGTGGAAATTTTTCTGTGGGATAAGAGGGGAATGGAGGAAGAAGAGACCATATCCCCAAAGACTCAAACCCTCAACTTCATCACGTTTGTTGAGATTTCCACATCAGTCTTGACCTGTTGGTCATTTCTACTTCTCTGGCAGTTTTAAAGGGAGGAAAGGACTAGAGTGAAGAAATGGGTCACTGGATACAGTGACTTTCAGTCCAACATGCTATTCAGCCTTACCTCTCCTGTAGCTGGGGGCTCTGAGTATAAACAGGGGATGTAGGGAGCAGGCATGGGTTCTCCTACCCAGTGAAGTTGCACATGCTCTCTCCCATGGCATCTGGGTAGCAGCGAGGGGCAGGGGTGGCATAAAGAGACTGTGTGGGGACGATAGACTGGGGTTCCGTCTCCTTGTTTTGGGTTTTACACTGTGTGAATCCTACACCCACTCGCGTCCACCCTGAATAAGGAGAGGAGGATTCTTTTGTTAGAAATGTGTTTATTTTATAGTGAATTAAGGAAAGGCAGTCACAGTCTGCAATGACTGTTTGGATTCAAGGCACGGCTCTTCCTAGACTACCCTCCCTTTTATAGAAGGTTAAGCTAACAATGTTTAACTATCTAGAATGGGGTAAGGTCCCCTTTCCTTATGTCCGTATCTTATTCTTCCTGTCTGCTATCTTAAAAGAAATCTGAAGGAAGCGGATTGACGTCCTTTTGATTGCACGAAAAGTGATTGAACAGCAGCTCAGCAGCATCATTTTCCTTCCCAGTCATTGAAAAATGTTCTGTGTTATTTTCTAAAAGAGTCATCAGAATTGACAATTTTGTCAAGATTATCTGTTTTGAAAACAGACTTTAATATTCAGGACACCATGATGACTAGAGTAAGAAGTTAGAGCTTGAATCTCAAAGCAGTTCATGTGTGTGTACGTGTATATGCTTGTGTGTACATGCGTATGTGCAGATGTGTGTGTGCATGTGGGGGGGGGGGGCCCTTGGGTGTCTCAGGCTTTGCCCTCGTCAGTGGTCCACTTAGAGCCAAGGTGCATCACATGAGCCACTCTCTGGCTGTGAGAAATGCATACCTGCCCATACGTTTGAGATTCAGTTCCCACATTGTGACTCTATTTAAAATCTACCTAATGTTCGATGTTGCCTATAATTGTAGGCTGGTATCTGTATATCACCTTTTGCTGGAAAACCCAGGCTTTTCAAAAAAAAAAAAAATACTCAGGTCTTACCACAAGCGTGGGTGGCAGGTGTTGTTTCTTTCTTCCTCCAGATGAGGAAAATGCAAAAACAGAAAGGAGTTACGTGACTCGTGCAGGCTCACTAAAGCCTTTGTAAAACTTAACCCCCATTTACTTTCAATGTCATTTAGTATAATGTGTTAAGTCAGCAACTGATTTTTCTCTCAGATAACTTTGTTATTGAAATCTAACTCACGTATCATAAATTCACCCTTTTAAGTATACAATTTAGTTTTTAACGTAGTTACTAAGTTGTACAGCCATCACCACTATCTAATTCCAGAACATTGCCATCAACTTCCAAAAGAAACCCACACCCATTAGCAGCCAATCCCCTCCCCCTTTTCTCTTCCAGCACCCCCAACAACTATTGATCTACTTTATATGTCTATGGATTTGCTTATTCTGAACATTTCATGTAAATTGAATCCTATAACATATGGCCTTTTTGTGTCAGGTTTCTTTCACTTAGTGTACTATTTTCAAAGTAAATTCTTCATTCCTTTTTATGGCTGAATAATATACCCTTGCACAGGTATGCCATGCTCTGTCTATCCATTCATTAGCTGACATTTGGGCTGTCTCCCCAAATGGGGAGCTATTTGGGGCTATTACAAATAATGCCTCTGTGAGCATTCATGTACAAGTTTTTGCGTGTATTATTGTTTTCGACTCTCTTGAATATATGTATATACCTAGGCGTGGAATTATTGAGTCATTACAGTAACTATGTTTACCTTTTTGGGGAATTCTTCAAACTGTTTTTGCAAAGAGGCTGCAACATTTTACATCCCCACAGCACTGTCTGACAGTTGTAGTTTCTCTGCATCCTTGCCAAACCTTGGTATTGTCCCTCATTGTGATTACCGCCACCCTAGTCAGTGTGGTAGCTACTGATTTTTCAACGATAAGAGAAAGATACGCAGCTAGAGACACTTTGACACTTTCTAAGCTGGGATAGGGGTTATGTGGCCCATGGAATGGAAACCCGTTTCCTTGCTAGACTTCCCTCTTTCATTATCCTGTTCCTTATCTGTGACAGGCTTTCTAGAGTCTGCACCTAAGACAAGAGAGAAAAAGCTGCTAGAGGCCTCACCTCCTCTCTCTGTTCCCAGTGTACGTGAAACATGGTCCTCCCCAATGTTAACTTCCAACTCTCTACAAAAATTCTTCTATGGTTAACACCCAGCTTAATGTATTTACTATCATCATCTTCCTCAGCTGCTCTGGAATATTCTTTACTTCACCATTTGACGTGTTACTCATATTAATAGTGATGCTAAATACCAAATAATCCCATCGCACTTATTACACATTGTTTAATCCTTACAACAATGCTGTGATGCATGTTGTTATTGTCCCAGAAATTTTGGACATGAGGAAGTTGAAGATGAAGAGTACAAAGTGAATTTCCTTGGACACAGAGCCATTGGTGATAAAGTAGGACTCTCTAGGGAAGGTTGTAATGTCAGCCTCATCTACCCTGGTATTTATTTCTTCTTGGCCTTTTCTCAGGCTCTGAAAGTCTGGAAGGCTCCCTTCCAGACTGGAAAATCCTGAAAAGCGATGTGTTCTTCCCTTCTCCCTCAAATGCCACGATAACCCTGGAGGGAATTATAGAGCTAAGTAGGCTTGGGATGACTTACTTTTATTTAATTACAATTTTAATTATTCCATTAGGCCGCTTGTGTCTCTGGAGTCAATTCTCCTTCTCAGATATTTTCTGATAATTAGAAAATAATTCTTTTCTTCATGATTTTAAGCAAGGTCCTATCAACTGGGCCAAATTAAGTTTGGGGTAATTTCTTGGCAGATGGCAATAATCAAAGCTAACTCTGTACCCACAACCCAATTCTTATAATTTTTCTGCTTATGAAACAGAACCCAGCATTGCCAATTCATACCAGGTGAAAGATGTCATTTCATACCAGCAAGATGTTTCTTGCTGAAACAAAATACCGCGTCCCCCCCCCCCCTCAGTCCCCATATTCTATGCTTTGGTTGGTTTGTAAAAGGCATTATCAGAATACATCTAGCAACAATGCTAGAGTGGACTCTGAGTTTTTGATGCCAGACTGCCATTAGATGGAAACCAGAATGCAAATCTCAACATTCCGCCAGAAATAGAAGCAGAGGAGCCTCTATTTTGGGGGCTTTATTTAAATTGAAATAGTATCTCTCTTTGGACAGTGAGTGTTGAGTTATGTATTTTTTTATAGTTTAAAACACCCAAATGAAAAACCCAGGGAGGGACTGAATATCTGAAACACATAGACGTTACCTTTCTGCAGGGGCCATGACCATACATTTTCCATTGCACGGCTTGCCACTTCTCCTTCTCATCTTTCCATCCTTCCTAACCTGCAAAACCACATGTCAGTCGTCTTCTCAGTGATGGGATGTGAGGGTAAAATGTTGTTTACACTTCTCTGGAAGGGAAGTGTGTGAGGTTTATGAATGTGTGTGTGTGTGTGTGTGTGTGTGTGTGTGTGTGCATGTGCATATATTTGAAGATCTTCAGGAAAAGGCTGAAGAATAACCGTAGGGAATGATGGCAAATTAGTTTTAATTAACGTACTGTAATAAAGCCAACCCCTGAGAACCGTTTGTCTGTATATTGTCATAAATAACACTCTATTCATTACACACACAAACACGAGCTCAAAATGAATGAGGTCATTGAATTTTTGTTGAAAAGCCATTTAACTTGGGGCACTTGGGTGGCTCAGTCACTTAAGTGTCCGACTTTGGCTCGGGTCATGATCTCACAGTTCGTGAGTTCAAGCCCTGCATCGGTCTCCGTGCTGACATCTCGGAGCCTGGAGCCTGCTTCAGATTATGTCTCTCTCTCTCTCTCTCTGCCTCTCCCCTACTTGCGCTTTGTCTCTCTCTCTCTCTCTCTCTCTGCCTCTCCCCTACTCGCGCTTTGTCTCTCTCTCTCTCTCTCTCTCTCTTTCTCTGTCTCACACACACACACGAATAAAACATTAAAAAAATGTTTTTTTAAAGTCATTTAACTCAGGGTTTTACTGTTTTATTCTATTTCTTCCAAAAATGCTCCCCTTTAATTCTAAGTCATAGTAACATTAGGAGGAAATGTGTGTCTGAGTTGCAAGAATCTTTTCCTGGAGATTTTTTTTCTGATGCTCATTCTCTGACACGAATTGTCTGTGACTGACCTTTGGATGATTCCTATCATTGGCACAGTTTTAAATTAAAATGGGCCCAAACTGCTTTCCATTAAAAAATTTAAATTAATATACATACAGTTTTGGGGTATGTTCAATTTTGCATACAACCTTGTTGTATTTGTTGTTAAGATACCCCACTGGCCAGACTCTCTGTTCTTCCTGACACCTCTCCACTTGAACATTGCTTCACACTCTCTGTTTCCAGCTCTTCTGGTCTCACCCTCTTGGTGCTTCGGTCATCTCTGAGGGGGCAAATTCAGTGGATGTGAAGTTAGAAAACCTGAGCTCTATCATTTGCTTATGCCGTGATTCTGAGTACATTACAAGACTCCTCTGAAGTAATTTCTTCATCTGTAAAAGTGGGAAAATGCTTGATGTTTGTTATTACTAGGAGAACTTTAATCTAATTTTCTATACAAAGCTCTACTCTCATAATTCATTTGGAATCAATGGCGGCTTGAGAGATTAAATATACCAGTAATTTCCCTCTGGTCATTCCCCTCATGCCCCATCTCCACCTTCACCACGGTATCAATATTTGTCAGTGTTTAAACAAATTATAACGATCTTTCCCTCACCAAGGGATTTTACTATTTTTGTTGTTCATTATTGACATTTTTCTGCTCCATATCATTTTTGGAAGTGGGGGAGTAATGAACAAAATGAGTATCAATGCATTTTTGCAAAAACAGATTGGCCCCTTTGTTTCAGGAGAGCAGCTCTAGGGCACTCAACAGGGTTTCTCAAAGGATCCCTAGGAAAGATGTATGGGCCAGATCGCTGCAGGGGATCACTGAGAGGCTGAAGAAAAGGGCCAGAGGAAAAAGGACAGAGGGTCCAATAAGTGAAAATGAGCCACGGGCATGGGGCTAATCCCCATGGCAAGAACCCAGTTTCCTTGGATCTGTGGGGCTCACAGAATTATCAGGAAGGTCTCTGAGGCGACTTTATTAGAGCCGAGAATGTCCATTAAGAAGGATGGCCACCCTAGGAGCCAGAAGATGTCCTGGGAGGAAGAGAAGGCACCAGAGCTGCCTGCTGGCATAGGACACAGTAGCCAGCAAGACTGGGTGAAGGCAGTGTATGTAGCTCAGTCCAAGCTGATGTGGAAGAGCCGTGGTGAGGACTGGAAGCCCATTGCCCCAACCAAAGCGATTCTACCACTCAACTCAACTCTAGTGTAGAATTATTTCAGCCACCGGAAGTGACAACATTCCTCATAGGCTACTAGACCCTGGAAAGCATTTTGTTCCTAGCAAATGGTATGAACCTAGTAACTGTTTAATGAATTTATTCATTCATATGCTCATCCAAAAATATTCGTGAAACTCCTATTATAGGCCCAACGGTGTTGTAGGTTTGTAAGGATATGCTAATGAACTAGATGGGTGAGTCCCTGCAGTCCTAGCATTTATATCCCCAGAGGAAGAGCCAGACAATAAACAGGTAAAGAAACAAGCAGGATGATATCAGATATTGACACATGCTGTGGAGGCTTATCTAGAGTTATATTTGCAATAGAGTGGTCAGGGGAGTGGTTTTTGAGGACTGAATCATGAAAATTGGCCACCTGTCCTGAGATCCATGCAAAAGGAACCTGAACAGAGTTCGATTACGTGTGTTTGCTGATTTGTTCTATCTCTGAAGTAAACCTCATTCTAACGTACTGTAGTCACAAAGCTTGATTCAAAATAGTTATTAAACATGCTCTGTATTTCAAATAATGTGTTTAGTGCTAGGAATATACAGGTTAACGCATGGCCCCAACCTTCAAGGACTTGACATTCTCATGTGGAGAGCCAGGGGTGTGAATAACGACAATAAAAAGTGAGAACTGCCAGGATGGAGTCATGCTAAGCATACTGTGGGGGACTTGTTGAAGAAATGCTTTTTTTTTAATTAAAAAACATTTTTTTAATGTTTGTTTATTTTTGAGAGAGACGGGAAGAGACAGAGCACGAGTAGGGGAGGGGCAGAGAGAGAGAGGGAGACAGGGTCTGAAGCAGGCTCCAGGCTCTGAGCTGTCGGCCCAGAGCCTGATGCGGGGCTTGAACCCACGAATCGTGTTGAACCCACGATTCGTGAGATCATGACCTGAGCTGAAGCTGGACGCCTAACCAAATGAGCCACCCAGGTGCCCCAGTTGAAGAAGTGCTTTTCATGTAACTGAAATAGCAAGGCTAGCTGTGAGTTAGGAGAAAACTCTCCATTGGTCCCTCATGGGTCTGCCTTTCAACAGACCACCTTTGCTTTTTTATTATTTTATTTTATTTTTCCATCATGATAAGTGTACTCTTAATCCCCATCACCTATTTCACCCATCCCCCCACCCACCTCCCATCTGGTAAGCATTAGTTTGTTCTCTACAGTTAAGAGTCTATTTCTTGGTCTCTCTCTCTCTCTCTCTCTCTCTCTCTCGTTTTTTTCCATTTGCTCTTTCGTTTTTTCTCTTAAATTCCACATGGGAGTGAAATCATATGGTATGTGTCTTTCTCTGACTGACTTATTTCGTTTAGCATTATACTCTCTAGCTCCATTCCTTTCATTGCAAATGGCAAGATTTCATTTTTTCGTTATATAGGTGCAAATTATTTGTTTTGTAACCTTTTTGTCTTTCTTACAACAGTATTTATGCTTTCTGAGTTTTCATTTTCTCATCTGTAAGCTTGGGGTGAAAATCCTTACCTGAAAAAATCCCAAGTATCAAATGGGATGCCATATAGTTGGCAGAGACTGTTAGCTCTTTTTCTTTCTCTTATAGAAATTTTGTAGTGTAGCGATGGCCACCAGATTAAGGAAAACTACATATCCCAGCCTCCCTTGCGCGTGGGTGTGATCAAGCAATAAAGTGCTGGTCAATGTGAGCAGAAGTGATAAGTGCAGCTTTCGGATGATGTTCTTGAAAGGGAGAATTCCCTCCCCTGCCCCTTCCCTCTTTCCCATTGCCTGGAATGTAGACATAGAGATGAGATGTTTTAGACCACGTGGAATGGAAAACACCCTGCAAATGGTAGAAGAATAAGACAGAAGGAGCCTGGGTGTCTATCTTTTCAGAGAAACCATTCAAATCCCGGACTGCTAATGAACAGACTGTTATGTGTTATGTGAAAGCAAAAGAAATTTCTGTTTTGTTTGCGCCACGGCCATGTGGTATGTCTGTAGGAGCAACGAACCTGTACCCTAATTCATGGAGGAGTAAAAGCAGAGTGATGCATTAGAAAGGTCCTGCTGGTGATGGTGGAGAGGAGAGAATAGAGGCAGGGAAATTAGAGGGAGGGAGACCACCCAGCTTCCCAGTTATGTGTTTGCGTTTTCAGAGATTTTGAAAGTTGGCAAGTCTTGCCTGGCCTGTGGGTTTTTACAAGAATTTTGAATTCCATAGACAAATAAATTGGAGACACACTGAATTAAGGCTAAACGTGATTCTTCACGATAGGTGTGACAGGTGTTTTCAGCATTAGAGAGTTTTATGCCCCTTAAAAAGAGAAGGCTGAAAATACAACGTTCCTGAAACTTATTTGAAAATGAGCCCTTTCATCATAAAACTTCAGTTTTCATGGCTACAAATGTTCTAGGAGACACAGGGAAGCGTGATCAAGTGCCAGTTAGGCTTAAAGGCATCTATACTGCCCTGTAGAAATTTTAAATCTGAGATGACAACCAAATATCAATAGTCCACAAGGCATTTCACAAAGAAGGATGTTTGTTGGATACAAGAATTAAATAAACGTGCGCATGCACACGTAGCCCTTTCCACAAATTGAAGATACACCAAATGTTATTAGATATCAATTTTTCTCTGCACAGGGTTAAGCTTTCAGTCTTGTTCCAAGGTATGAATGAATAGGACAAGAACGGAAGAGGATACAACAAGACACTGTTTTGATTCCACTTGGGAAGATCTTCATGAGGAAAGTCCTTGCACAAACCTCAATGGCATGAATACTAATTCTCATGGCAAGAGATTAGACTGCACGGTGGATGACCTCCTTGCTCAGGGAATTCATGACAATCCAAGAGGCAAAGTGAACGGAGGCAGAGCAGAGCATGTAAAGTCAGAATCCTGTGACTTTGGCCCTGAGAGTGTTTGATCTGGCAGAAGCCATTTTCCATGAGTAACCGAGTCCTGTATAGCACTTACAGGATCAAATGGCAGTATAAATTGGATCAACAGTTAACGTCCTAATTCTCTTCCATGGCCAATGTGAGGAAAAGTAACTCTATTTAAACCCTTCATAGAAAAATACTTGGTGCAGATTCCTTGGAGGGAAAATTTTTCTAATCACAATCCCATGCCAGCTATCTCTACAGTTTTCTCAGCAGTACAGCTAATCCTGTGTGAGCAAAACTGAGCAAAACTCAGTTTTCTTTCATTATTTTTGGTCCATATTGGCAGAGGAGTTCTTAGGTGCAGGGAAAACACACACAGAGGTGTCACACCACACTTGACACTGTGACTGTGGTGACAAGGTTCTCTCCAGCTGTCAGTTTCAGGAGCATTTCATTTCATTTGCTGCTGCACAGCCCCGTGGTGAGAAGTGGCAGCCACACGTTTTATCCAATGTAATGTCTTCATTAGTAACAGAAGCGATAAATTGCCTTGGAGAAAAGAGGTGCCTAGGAAATGGTACACGTGGCAAGCGAGGGTCTTTATGTAAATATCCTATGTTACTTCCTCCAGTTGGGCTTGGATTCTTAAGCAGTAGGGGTTTTGAATTGGGAAAGGTAAGGAGAAACTGCATGTCTTCTCTGCGTGTGGACCACATGAGACATCCGATCTTCATGCACAGCGTCCTCATTCTCTTCTGTGGGCTGGGTCGTTACCTGCCTAACAACCTCCTAAACAAGTACAAATTGTGTCTCCCAGTCCATACAATGACAAGGTGACTTCTTTTTAACGGCCATGGAGAAACTCTCAAGATAAAAGTGAGTGTCTTTCAGAAATCAATGGCAAATTTCTCAACACTCGATGGGACACTAGCTGTGTGGTGTGACAGAATGCATAGTGAAAACTTGAAGGTTTCTTGATCAAATCTTTGTTTGGAGAACAGCAGTTTATGCAAAATTAATCAGGTTTCTTTTGTTGTTGTTGTTTCTGGAGCCTTTAATAAGATGACACGTATTGTGAAACTTCAAAGGAAAAGGAAAATAGTTTCCTGAGTTTATTTCACCCAAGAAATCTTTGCTTTGGGCCTAGATAGTTCCATGAAACGTTAATTTTTGGAAAAGACTAACAGAATCTGCCAATCATCAGCTTTTATGTCTTTTAAAAAAAATGTTTATTTATTTATTTTGAGAGGGAGAGAGAGCATGCAAACGGGAGGGGCAGAGAGAGAGGGAGAGAGAGAATCCTAAGCACTGTCAGCACAGAGCCTGATGCAGGGCTCGATCTCATGAACCCATGAGATCATGACCTGAGCGGAAATCAAGAATCAGGTGTTCAACCAACAAAGCCACCTAGGCACCTCATCAGCTTTTATGTTTAGGAACGCATACCAACCCCCAAGCTAAAAATGTTTGAGAAATGCCCAGTAACCTGGAAATCTGACTGAAGGCCACATTCTTGGTGAGGAGGTTAGGTCCAATGATGATTTAGCAGAAGAATAATTGAATTCTTGGGACTACACAAGAATCCAGCAGTAAAGGTTGCTTGCTGACCTGGGGCAGAGATGGGCTGCAGGATTTGTGATTCCTGCCTCACTGGTTGGAATTCTCCCTTCTTTCCTATTTAAGAGAGGAAATGCAAGTGGGCAAGAATGATGTGATTTCAGGGCTAGAACTCACAGTCATCTCTAAAATGTGAAACAGGAATTCAAAAAGGTTGTAGTTTGCTGTTTGAATGACATCTTACAATGGAGCATCACACTCTAAAATGGCCCTGTCAGTGATATCGATGGCCCAGAGGATCCTGGAGTGGATTTGCTGCCAATGAGCATGGGATGCATGTGTGTGCACACTCAAGTTCACACACATGTGCAAAAGTCCTGGACTGGAGAGCTGGAAGAATCCAGAGAAAGGCAAAGAAACCAGGCTCCTCCAAAGTCCTCAAAGCTGGTGAAAATCTCAGGAACCGCAATTCTTACAAAGCTCCCTATGTCACATTTTATACATTTTTGGTTTTCAAATTATCATAGATCATGGACACTAGGATTTGGTGTTGGGGATTTTTTTCCCCATGCTAGAGAAAAGTCTTCACTTGCCATGTTGGACGTATTGCATTTGGAAAAAAACGTGACAAGCAATTAAATGTCCTTTTGGTTAGAAGGTCAACCAGGACTAATATTTTGAAAATATAAAATGAATGCGATAAGGAGCTTAGCATAGTGATTAAGAATATGTATTGGGGGCTCCTGGGTGGCTCGGTGGGTTAAGCGTCCGACTTCAGCTCACATCATGATCTCATGGCTCATGGGTTTGAGCCCCATATCAGGCTCCACATTGGTATTGTGGAACCTGCTTGGAATTCTCTCTCTTTCCTCTGTCTGCCCCTCCCCCACTCATGCTTTCTGTCTCCCTCAAAAATGAGTAAATCAACTTAAAGAGAAAAAAAAAATATGTATTCTAGGGGCACCTGGGTGGTTCAGTTAGTAGAGCAAATGACTTTTGATCTTGAGGCTGTAAGTTTGAGCCCCATGTCAGGTGTAGAGATTACTTAAAGATAAAATGTTGAAAGAGAGAGAGAGAGATAATATGTATTCCAGAGCCAACCCATCTGAGTTTGAACCTAAGCTCAGTGCCCTTGCGGCCAGCTGTTTATCTGTTCTACACCTCAGCTTTCTTGGCAGTAAAATGGGAGTTAAATTAGTACCCACCTCAGGATACTCAGGTTGTCGTAGGATGGAATGAATTCATATTTGAAAAGGTCTAAGAATAGTGTTTGATGTTTAATGTTTGTTACACTTAAAAATATTTTTAAATGTGCTTTTCATTTTCTCTCTTATACAACATGAGACTCAAATCACTCCATTCTAGACCCATATGTGTCTCTCAGACTCCTTTTATCTTCCACATAAAAGCAAAATTTCTTTCTTTCCACAGTTGCAAGCTTAATAAAGAATATACACCTCACGCGTCCTCAGAGCTAGGTCTAAGTTACTGCATGGGGTAGAGTTCTCGCCCACCCAACTTGTAGCCACTAGGAGGCCATGAGTGAGAAGTACACTTTTCTTGTTAAATTGCTATATTTAGAATGTTTCTGTTTCAGCAGATAATGTCATTATTTACCTAATAAACACAAACCAAGATTGATTAGACCCCCTCGCTCATACTAACCAAAACCCATGAGGGACCGGAGTAGCTTGCAGAATGCCAGTTTATTCGTTTAAGTCGACAAGTGTATCTGTCAGACAGGCTAGGAATGCTCTCATTGGCATGATGCAAGTCTTTTCTCCCTGGCCAACTGCCTGGGAGCCAATCATAATCCAAAGTCACTTTATCTGCTCGGCATGAGAGATCACTGCCCATTCACTGGAAACACATGGAGTTCGTATAGTGCACATCCTTGGTCTGTATAGGGATCAGAGAGGAATGAGAACATCATTTGGCAAGCATGAAAACAGACCAAGAGTAATTAGATGAAACAGGGTTTAATGGCAAAGAGCTAAGAGATTCTAAAGCATCCAACTCTTAAGATCACTTTCCTAATGTGACTAAAAAGATGTCAAACCTGATAACTCATATTCCCTATCAGCCAATTCTTAAATAGTTCCCACCACGTCTTGTTTCTCCTTTTTATGCTTTCATAGATGCTTCTTTTCCACCTCCATCCCCATTGGAAGGACATTCTCTCGCTGGCTGTGCCCGTATATTGAATCAGGGTGCCATTCTATCTCCTCTCATGGTGTTTATTTAAAGTCCCCTAGATTGCAGTTGGGGAGGGGCAGTGGGAGAAGCATTTTTAAGGCTTCCAGGGAGGACCAACACCTGGCACCATTTTAGTATGGGGATATAGAGAGGAATAAGGTGGGCACTTGCCCTCCAGGGGCTGCAGCCCAGTGAGGGGCCCAGATTAGTAAGCACCCAGACTACACTGTCGTATAAGTACAGTCAAAGGAGCAGATATAAGAAATGGCTTTAGCATGCAGGAAGGCATGATGGACTCTTCTTGGTCAATGGGCGTAAGAGGAAATGAGGGAAGGTTTCCTGTAGGAGGTGATAATTGAGCTGGAATAGTGATAGAGGTGTTCCAGAAAGGTGAAATACCAAAATGGGGGGAAAAGGCATACTGTGGCTTGAGGTGTCCAGGAAATGATTACAAGTCAGTTATTTGGTGGGGGTGGGGGTGGGGCATATTGAGACAAGGAGTGAAGCAAACCTGAGCACGTAGGCAGAGGTTTTGGCCACGAGAAGCTTTTTAATGAAGCCCACCAGCATATTGGTTCACTAGGTCTGTGGTGACAAAGTACCACGAGCCAGGTGGCTTAGCCCAAGTTCATCATCTCACGGCTCTGGAGCCTAGAAGTCCAGGATCAAGGTGTCAACAGGGTGTACAACTTCTGAGGACCTCGAGGGAGCATCTGTTCCAGGCCCATCTCCCTGTGGCTGCTGGTTTGCGGACACTCTGTGGCATTTTCCTTTGGCTCGTAGAAGCATTGCCCTGACCTCTCCCTCCATCTTCACGTCACGTTTGTGTTCTCCCTGTGTGCACCTCTGTTCAAATTTCCTCTTGTGGGGACACGAAATTCAGTCAGATTAAGTTAGGGCCTGCATCATGGCCTTATTTTAACTTTAGTATCCCTATAAAGACCCTGTCTCCAAATAAGGTCACATTCTGGGATACCGAGGGTTAGAAATTCCACATACGAATTTTGGAGGGGGACATAATTCAACCCACGACGACCTGCATTTAAAAGACAGCTAAAGAAAAAGAATCACGGAAGGACTGGCCAGGAAAGCAGGAAGAGAATACAGTGTCAGAGAAGGGCAGGGGATAGGGCTGTCTGCAAAGTTGATTGCTCCTTCAGGGCAAGTAGGTGGAGGCACCAAATCCCAGCTCTACCTTTTGAGTTCACTTACCTGCTTCTCATTTTTCTTATTGCCAGATAAGGGTAATCCTGCTTCCCCACAGGGTGGCCATGACGATTAAATGTGATTATGTACATAAACTCCCAGCACATAGTGGGCCAGTTCAGTACATACATGCCTGCATACGTAAACAGTAGTACAAAAAACTGCATTTAGTCTCACCCTAGGGACCTCTCTCATTTGTGCATGCTACCTAATGCCAGAGGGGTTCTAGACTGTTACCAATCGACTCCCTAGATACACTACATCATTTAAAAGCTGACACCCTGGGGGGCTGCTCTTGTCTCCTTCCCTGTGCAGAGCTCATAAAATTCCCCATTTGCTTCATGTGACCAAAAACCTATGGGAGTATACAAGTACAAAGGGTGTGAATTATGGCCGTGAAACAGGATTTCAGAATGTTCCCCTCTTGTACTTTCTGTGGAAATTAAACATCTGATTTGACACCTCATGAATCTTGCTCTCCAGGTTGTTTGGTTTGGATTTCACATGGTAACGGATCTGCCCAGGAGAGCAAAACACAAACCTGCCTTGCTGTGTGTATCTAGCCAATGACCTATCCGAGCCAATGACCTATCCTACGCTTTGCTTCCTTGATTGTTCTTACCACTGGAGAGATACTAGGTTCCTTCATTTAGGATGGTGTCTGGTTTTTTTTCCCCCTCAGAACCAGTTTAGATGCCACAAATGCTCCCTTGCGAGAATAGCTCCTATATTCATGGCACATTCAAATGATGCTTCAAAGGAGCATCTCCATCATGAGTTAGGGTGTTAAACCAACTTCGTTTTCCAGGCCTGCATCTGGCTCTCAAAGGCTCCCGGGCTCTAGGCCCTCCCACTACTGATATTTTGCTGGTGTGGTTAAGAAGCCATGAAAAGGAGCCTTATTCCCTCTGGTGAAAATCACTTAAGCAATATTTCTGAAAGACGCAAACATTCTGAACCTGTCCATTGTCCAAACGTTTGTGAGAGATGGCATTCCGTATCATTTTTTTTTTCTCTCAAAACAATGTCACCGTATTTCCCATCAGTCCTTATCCTGTTTGCTCAGGGAGTAGAACCACCTTTTTGCTTTGCTCATCTTCAACTACTCCAAGCATACTGATGAGCAGCTTGTTTGGAACAAAAGGAAAATACCCAGGTGCTGACAATCATCCTCGATTGCCCACATCACTGCTGCTGTTTGTAATATGCTGGAGACGACCGGGATGCATGGAGAAAATCTGTCCTGTTGGCTTCCTCATTGTGGGCTTCTGAGTCATGGAGCCTGAGGCCAAAGAGGCGCACCAGTCAGCATTTATTTGTTTTTCCTGTCTCTTGTTCTGTTCCTCCAACCCCCCACGTCTCCCGAGTTAGGTCCTCATCCATCTCCTATGGACTCCTGCAATAACCTTGGAATGAGCTCTCCTTTTCCGTGTTAACATCTTTGTTAACGTAAACTCTTAAGGCCCAGCCTTTAATTTTGTCTTCCGGAACCACTTGGGTCTCCTTTGCCCTCACAATAAGGTCCAAACATTCTTATATATATATATCGCAAGGTCCTTCAGATCTGTCCCCAAACTAGAACCCCATGCTCTTGTTTCTTGACAATCTTCCATATACCATCTGCTTTAGCTAGATGGAATTGCTTCTCCGTAGACACATGTACCATGAGGTGTGCTTCACTCAGTCTCTCCCCTCTGAGTGGAATGCAGAACCCTGTCACCTTCAGAGCTCAGCCTACCTCCCGGAGAGCTTTCCTGACAACTTTACTCAGAAGTGATGGCCCCTATGAAGTCCTGTAGCTACATTTCTCTGCCTCTCCCAGGGCTCATATAGCTTTCTACTTGATATCCTATTTGTTTGTGTATCTGCTCAACTCCTTCCTAGGTTGTGAACTCCCTGAGTATAGAGATGTGTCCGGTTGATGCCCCCAAATTATCTGGCACAGCCTCTTACACATATGGCAGGCACCTTATCAATGTCTGGGAGTGACTGGACGCCAGGTAATGGGATAGACATGGGGGCACGGAAGACTTACAAGAGATTCTTCCAGTATCTCAGCTAATTTTTACATGTAGTGGCACTGAGCGTCCTCAGCTGAAATTAATCTGGAAACAGGCATTTACAGAGCAAATTAGTTTCATATGAATTCAGACTTGCAGCTAATAGATGAAAAGAAAACCTCAAAAATCTTCATTGCATATTGTCTAGCCAGGGACAACTTCAACCACACTTTTATAAGCAACACTTCCATGCAGATCTGCCAGATAATTTACCCCCCTGTGACAGCCGTCTTTTGCTTTCTCTCATATATTCTTAGCACAGTCCCCATGGTAATAAAACTTTACTCAGAAAGCAAGGCAAGTGTGTGGGGGAGGAAGGGAGGTGAGCAGTGTTTTTCCGTCTGACTTGTCCTGCTGTTGCTTCAAGTTCATTGCTTGCATTTTATCTTGGTTTTGGTAAACAAACTGCTCTCAATTATCTTGTTTCCTGGAAGCTCCACTGAAATGCATTTGAAGGTAGCTCATAGCTCTTGAGCTTTTATTGGGGGCCTCATGATTTTTTCCATGAAAGGCAGAGGGGACTCATTTAGTTTGTGTTCCCTTCTGTGAACAAGTAGGTTTCCAAGGAGAGAGTTGGCTAACCAGAGCCTCAAACGGCAGCCAGCACTCTGGGCTCTGTGTTATGCATCTATGTCTCTGGGTTTGTGTGCACCTGTGTGTGCATGTGTGCATTTGTGTGTGTGTGTGTAAAAGACACACAGAGAGAAACAGAGAGAAAAGGAGAGAACACGGGGCTTTCGGCATGCTTTAAATTGAACTGTATCCGCCATCATGCC
Source organism: Lynx canadensis (assembly GCF_007474595.2). Taxonomy (NCBI): domain Eukaryota; kingdom Metazoa; phylum Chordata; class Mammalia; order Carnivora; family Felidae; genus Lynx; species Lynx canadensis. The sequence continues at coordinate 92,410,601 of NC_044309.1, read as the reverse complement.
ACCTAACTTTAGAATCTGTCATGGGAAGGCACTGGTGAAGGTTATTTTAACCCGGTGGTGAGCTCTGAGTGGTGAACACAGCAAGGGAGTAAGAAAATGGTTGGAGATGTGTGCGGCGGGATAACGGTCTAAGGCGCTCACACCGGGTGCCTCCAGCCACACATCTGTTTATGCAGTGGCCCTAGAGCTGGGGCAATGGCAGAAAAGGTATTTGTGAATCTAAATGCCTATTTCTTTGCTGGTTGGTAGTACGTGCATGCTGCACATCGCATGAACGAATTAACAACGCCCAAAGTTTAGTTGAGTTGCAAAGGACTTTGTCATGTATGCTCACCTGATGGTGACTGCATGGAGACCTCAGGTGAGGAAACCATCAGCTCTTTAGTCAAGGTCCCTGCAAAACTTATAAAATGCTAAATCTATTTCATTTTGGTTGGCATGAGGCAGGTTTTTTTTGTTTGCTAGTTTTATGTGAAGTGTTATAACCGAAGTCTTGAGAAACATCTCCAAGATTAATTGGTGACACTGATGAAGGTGTGAGTGTGGCATTACAGAAGAGAGTTTTGTACATTTTAAAAACATGGTACCTAAACTAAGCTAATGGTGTTACCTTAATATTGGAAGGTTGGACTTAAAGATGTGTATGGGAAAGACAGAGCTTAGCATTCACGTATGTTCGGGCTCAAGCACCTAGATCCCAACATTTTAAACTAAAAGAATAGAGCAATGCCAAGTGATTCTTTCATTTAGGTGTCATTTTCCACCAAAAAGATTTGTAATGAAGGTAACACCCATGTCTTCAAAAATAAGCCCTCAAAAGGTCATTTTTTTTCTTAAAAAGAAATCATATTTCCTACAATTGCTCTACCATTTCAGAGTTATTACATATCAAATATCTCATTTTGTCCTTACAAAATTGTCTGATTTTCTCATCCTTATTTGACATCAAGGAAACCGACACCAGGTAGTTAGAAAGAGAAATGCTAGATTCTAGATGTTTTGACTCCCCATTTTGTATTATTTTTGCTAGCTCATAAAAGAAAGGAAGAAGAAAAAATAATGGCTAAAAAGTCCTCGCAGAGGCCCACATTTCCTAAGTGTGGGTATGATGCTACTGGGTCTAATGTATAACTTAGCGGTTCAAGTTCAAATTCTTTCTCTTCTCTTAGATCATGTTCTAGTGATAGTTTTGCTGGTCTAACATAGTGATAAGTAACTTTTAAACTTAAAACTCCTTTAGTAAACCAGAAAAGGAAATTATTTTAAAAAGTAAACTTTTACATTAAATAAGTGCCACCTACACTTTGGGACTTCCTGGGTAATTCTAATTTATTATCAATCAAAGCTTTAATTCACACCTCAAATTTTCTCCAAGTTTTTATTTATTTGTTAGTTTGGTTTTTCAAGTTTATTTATTTGTGTGTGTGTGTGTGTGTGAGAGAGAGAGAGAGAGAGAGAGAGAGAGAGGAGAGAGCATGCATGAGTGGGCAGGAGAGGGACAGAGAGAGGGGGGTACAGAGGATCTGAAGTAGGCTCTGTACTGTCAGCAGAGAGCCCAATGCGGGGCTCAAACTCACAAACTGTGAGATCATGACCTGAGCTAAAGTTGGACGCTCAACTGGCTGAGCCACCTAGACACCTCTCTCCAGATTTTTATTAGAATTTTCCTTCTTAGTCTATTTTTTATTCTAAATGAGATCCTTCTCCTTCCTAGGGTAGCCTAAGGCTCTTATACTTGAGGTTACCTAAGCTTTAAGATTCTTAAGATATATCAATGTGCTGGATTAGCAAAGTTGTGAAATGGTAAGTTTGTGAGTCTGTTTTTCTTTTTTGTTGTTCATTTGGATTTTCTCATTTTTTAACAATGGGAACATATTGTACTTTTATAACAGAAAACTATTTTTGATACCATATTAGATAAACAAATTATAAAAAGGGAAAAGAAAGGAAAGAAGGAAGGAAAAAAAGATGAGGGAAAGACAAAAAAAGGAGAGGCGAGAAGGAAGAAAGAAAGAAAGGGAAGGAAGGAAAGAAGGGAGGAGGAAGGAAGGAAGAAAAGAATGAAAAAGAAAGAAGGAAAGAAAGGAAGAAAGAAAGAAAGAAAGAAAGAAAGAAAGGGAGGGAGAGAGAGAGAGAGAGAGAGAGAGAAAGAAGACAAGAAAAAGACTCCAGCCCAGGCCTTGAGAAGCACATTGCTGGACATCTATGATTATCTCATTAAGGCCAGACTTTGTATGACAGTCATGTTTCCCTGAGGGAATACGTGTTCCCACTGTCAGCCATATTGGGAAGAAGCTAACTCTGGATCTGAAAATGGTGTCAAGTTGAGACTAAACTCTAAGATGTGGAAATGCCTAGAGAGTTCCTATAGAGTTGAGGTAGTCCCTGCCACAGAGCGGGAGGAGGCTGGCTGCGAATTGGTCTGGATGGAGTCATCACATCTAGTAGCAACTGGAGGCTAGAACCTGTGGAAGCCCCTCAACTGGGCTAGATTGATGAAATATTCGCTGCAGACTGGTGTCCCCAAGGAGCAGTGATGTCAGAAGGATGGTGGGCTTTGAGACACAGCGAAGTGGCAAGGGGGAGGCCAGCAGGAAGGACCTGGAGCGGGTGGGAGGTGACCTGTCCCTGAGACTGCAGGACACTTACCAGGAGGACCTGCCAGGGGACCCCTCGAAGCGGCTAGTTCCTGGGACTTAAGCTGGTGGCGGTGAGGGGCTCACATCATGACAAGTTAGATAGAAAAAGCAAATGTAACATGTTGTCATGCTTCAGACTTGTGACACCTGGGACGTTAAGTGGTGTGGAGCAGATATGGGTAAAATGACTGGATGAAAGGAAATGCATCAAAATGTCGAGTGGAAATACATAGAAGTTGCGGAATTATGAGCAGTTTCTCTTTTCTCTTTTTTTCTGTAATTTCCAAGTCATGTACCATTTCTTCCACAATTAAAAGACCAGCATGTTATAAAAGTTATTTGTTGCATTCGGTCTTGGCTCCCTAGGCACTGTTCAGTCAAAGTATCACCGCAGCCTCTCCTAGCACTGCGGTACGTGGAAACCATTCCTATCATTCCATTACATGAATTATTCCTTTGTCTGCTCTCAGGTGCCTGCTTCTCACCTGGTACCCAGTAAGCTCCAGCTCCGTCAGAGCCCTCCTTTCCCCCTTCTACACAGAAGAACAAGGCAGACTAAAGTATATTGTATCTATATACTCAGAAAAGGCATAGCTGATTGTTATTCTGTAAAAGTATTGACTGTGCCTTCAAAGGGTCTAGAAACATCTGAACTTACAGAGCCTATTTTAAAGAGTCAGTAAATATTTGTTGAATGAACAGTGTAATCTATCAATACGTTAATTAATTCTCTAAGTACATGCTCGATATTTACTTAGAATTTCAATATTGACTTCTTAGTAATAACTATCCATTCTTAATATTTTTCAGTACTGTAGACTGAGGCTTACCAAAAAAGCTTCCTGAGAGAGAGGCAAGTCATATATGACAGATTTATGCTCTTCAATATGGTAGCCAGTGGTCACCTTAAAATATGGATAGGGGCGTCTAGATGGCTCAGTGCACTGATCATCCGACTTTGTCTCAGGTCATGATCTCACTGTCCATGAGCTCAGGCTCCGCATCCGGCTCACTGCTGTCAGTGCAGAGCCCGCTTTGCATCCTCTGTACCCACCTCTCTCTGTCCCTCCCCTGCTCATGCTGTCTCAAAAATAAATAAACATTAAAGGGGCGCCTGGGTGGCTCATTCGGTTAAGCGTCCGACTTTGGTCCAGGTCATGATCTTGTGATCGGTGAGTTTGAGGCCCGCGTTGGGCTCTGTGCTGACCGCTCAGAGCCTGGAGCCTGCTTCAGATTCTGTGTCTCCTTCTCTCTCTGCCCCTCCCCTGCTCATGCTCTCTCTTTCTCTCTCTCTCTCTCTCTCTCTCAAAAATGAGTAAATGTTAATGAATAAATAAGCAAACATTTAAAAATGTGGGTAGAATGCATTAAGATGTTGTAAATGTAAAATGCACACTGAGTTTTGAATGATCTTATTAAGAGTGTTTTTAATTTTGGTTATATATTGAAGTGATAGTACTTTGGATATATTAGGCTAAGTTGAATATATTATTAGAATTAATTTCACTGGCTTTTTATTTTTTAAAATATGGATGCTAGAAAAATTTACATACATGGCTCATGGTATTTCTACTGGGTAGCATTATTATAGCATAAACATCTTTAAAGGGAGGAGGATTCACCACATAGTTTTAATGTGATTTTATTGTTGTACTGAACATCTTTCCCATTCTTCTGCTATAGGTTCTGCTGTAAACCCTCATTTCTTTTCCTGGTCATGTAATGATTACTTGACAGAAAGAAGTGATAAGGCCAGGCAGCAAGATGAAAGCAATGCTATATATATTGACCATAGAACACAAAATAGGTTAGAAGTTCAGGCACTACAAGTAAAAGGATTTTGTTTAGGCAGACTGGTTGGAGTGTCGTGAGCCCACAGGAGCAGAGAACATTGAGTATGTGAATTGTCCTGAGCCTCCGAATATACGTCCAGAAGGCACTGTTATTAAGAAAGATTATTGTGAGATGGTGTTGTGGGGCATTTGGATTTGGAGGTATAAATTCACCATTTGGTATCTGAAAATCCTACAGCTCTCTTTTCAGATAAGGTGGACCATCTTTGGTGGACCAAAGTACCTGAGGTACTTTGCAGAAATCCCAATCTTAACCTACTGTCAAATCCTTGATTTAAAAAGAATGACGTTGGCAAACTGCCAGAGAAAATGCTAACTGTCCATGTGATGACCTTCAGATCAACACCTGTAATACATTTGGATCATATAAGCCCAGTGCCTCATCCAAATGGCCTCACTTAACCACAGTTACATAATCTGTTCTTCTAATCAAGACTTGATATAAGAAATGGCCATTTGAAATACAATGTGAAATGTTGTTGCAAATCAGATGTTGTCCATCTCAGAGTCTCTGCAGTTAGGAGCCACGTGAATAATTTGCCCTTGATTTTAGAACCTGTAAAAAACAGTTCTCACCTGAAAAACTCATTTTTCTTTCTACCAGATAAGGAGGTCTCATGACACTCTCCTGTTACCTTGGGTAATCATAAGCTCAGAATCAATTAGTGCTTAATTGTGGTAATAGTTTAATTCTGGTTCTTGATAAAATTATCTTTCTCTAACCTCTTCTCTCTCTTTTTTTTGTTTTTTTTTTTTTGTTTTGTTGTTTTTTTTTTTTTTTTTTTTTTTTTTTTTTTTAATAATGCTGGGTACGTCATTATGGTGGTGACTCTTACTGGGCCGCGGTATGTGTTCAGCTACCCTCGCGTGAGAAGTAATCACCACTCACCCTCTACCCCTAATCCAACCACACATGATCCTAGGGAAAACTCTCCCTCTGTCCTCAGTTGGGGTTTAGCTCTGTATTGATTGTGTCATGATGGAATGTGTAGGAGGACATCAGAAGCCAGACTGAGTAAAGATGTAGCATGTTAGGAGATGTCTGAATATACTCTAGCCCTGCGAGAAAATCTCTCTCTCTAGACTCGTGAAACAAACAAGGAAGAATTATGAAGTGAGAAAAGTGACACTTACAAAACCTTGAATTAAAATCTCCGTAGTATAATGGAGTTGTGTCTGAATTCTTTATATAAATCCTCACTGGTCTACAAGGCCCTACGAGATTGGTTTTTAACCTGCCTCTCCAGCATTTTCCTGCCTCCCTTCTGCTCATTAACAGATACAGGTACACTAATCTTTATGTTCCTCAACTGCACCAACCACATCCCTGCCTCAGGGCTTTTGCACTAGCTCTTCCTTCTGCCTGAAACGTTCTCACCCCATCTTTATATGCCTGGCACTTTGTTATTATTCAAGTTCCAGCTCAAACAACACTTAATGAGAGAGACCATTTATACCAACCCATTTGAAGAAGGCCTTGTACCTTCAATCTGTCTCTATCGCATCACCTTGTTTCATTCACTGTCCTCATCACTATCTGAAATCACATTTGTTCATGTCCCTGCTTTAGAAAGAAAGCTACCTGGGATTAGAGATATTGTTTGTCTCATTCACATCTCTATCCTCAGCACCTATGAGTGCTAGGCATATAGAAAGCTCTCCATAAGTATTTGTTCATTCATTCATTTACTTATTCATTAGTGCCTTAGGTCAGGTCCCCCATTAAAACACACTTTCAGATGGATAGCTTATTGACAGGAGCCTTTGGGATCAACATCTGCGAGCAAGGAAGGATGTAAGATTGGAGAGCGGGGTGGGGCTGAACTCTGATGCAATCACAGCCAAGTTTCAGTCAATCCCACAGGAAATCCAGGAGCTGGGATAGTCCTTCAGAACTGTCCCACCTGGAGGTAAGAGGACTGGTCCTTTACACCTCTGGAAAGGGGACAAAATCTTGGGCCACTCAGCTCTCTTCAGTCAGGGCAATACCTGGGGTGAGGCTCAGCTGTGAGCCGTCAGCCTCCAGTACTCTGTCCTGAAGGGAGATGGGGAATCTGGGCTGCACAGCCCATCACCCACTACAATTCAAACCGACCCTGAGTCAAGAATGGATCTAGACGCTGACAACGCAGCAGTGAACGGAAGGAACACAGACCCTTGGTCTTGCAGATCTTACATGTTAGCAGATAAATGACTCGGTCAGTCTGTCATCTGTATCTACATTGTGTCACAGCACCCTCCTCCCGTTGACGGCGTGTCTTTGCAATTGTAAACAGTTGAAGGATGTTGATTCTTTTTTTTTTTTTTGAATGTTTATTTATTTTTGAGACAGAGACAGAGCATGAATGGGGGAGGTCAGAGAGAGAGAGACACAGAATCTGAAGCAGGCTCCAGGCTCTGAGCTGTCAGCACAGAGCCCAACGTGGGGCTCGAACTCACAGACCGTGAGATCATGACCTGAGCTGAAGTCGGAAGCTCAACCGACTGAGCCACCCAGGCGCCCCCGAAGGGCCTTGATTCTTAAGGGGCATAATAAAGAGGGACAGTCCTTGAATGCTTTGATGGAAACCGGCATAAACTCATCAGGCCCATCCTCCTTGTTGCTGAGGGAGGTCTTAGGACCCCCATGTATCACACTATCTCCATACAGAAGCCTAGCTTTTTTTATTCCATATTTTCTCCTTCTTTTCATTTGTCTTTTCCTCAAACTGTTGATTTATGTATCTATTTTGTCTACCTGCATACAGTATATTTATTCTCAGACACCCCGGATTTTGGCATTCTCTTCTTTCATTCCTATAATATGCTTAAGTTCTTCGTTTTTCTGAGACACTCATTTTAAAACTTGTGTGCTATAGGACACTAGTTCTAAGAGATGCTGTGGAGAAAAAGGGAGGAGGAAGCTAAGGTCAAATGTATCTCCTTCTTGGAGAATCACCACCTACATCAGGCTCTGGGAAGTCCTGAAGAAGAGATATGTTTTTTATTATTAAAAAACATTTTTAAATGTTTTGCTTATTTTTTGAGAGAGAGAGAGAGAGAGAGAGAGCAGGAGTAGGGTAGGGGCAGAGAGAGGAGGACAGAGGATCCAAAGGGGACTGTGTGCTGACAGGCTGATAGCAGCAAGTCTGATGTGGGGCTTGAACCCATGAACCATGAGCTCATGACCTGAGCTGAATTCGGACGCTCAACTGACTGAGCTACACTGGCACCCCTATTATTATTTTTTAATGTTTATTTATTTTTGAGAGAGAGAGAGAGCATGCATGCATGAGCAGGGGAGGGGCAGAGATAGAGGGAGACAGAGGACCCCAAGCAGAGAGGCTCTGTGCTGACAGAAGAGAACCCCACTCAGGGCTCAAACTCAGGAACCATGAGATCATGACCTGAGTTGAAGTTGGACCCTTATCTGACTAAGCCACCAAGAAGCCCCAAAGGAATGTCTTTTAGTTATTGGACTACTGTTTCCCAGACTTATTTTACCACAGTGCTTACCCCCATGACTTTGTGTTGTTTTTGTTAGTGATAGTGTTCATTTTGTAGCACATCGGTCAATATCCCTGCAACAGTGAAAGCATCATGGAAAGATGCTCTCCTGGTGTCTGTCCCTTTAGGCTTCTCTTCCATTGTCTTCCTCTGATCCATTATTTTACACAATTTCCCTTCTTAGCCTCTGCTACTCCAATTGATATTCCAACATGCTGCAGGATTGAATCTTATTCTTTTTTAAGATATAGTTTCCTCATAACTCACGGAAACAGGGAGTAGACCAGTGGTTACCAGGGTTGAGGCATAAAAGAATGGGGAGATGTTGGCCAAAAGGTTCTAATTTCTAACTATAAGAGGAATAAGTTTTGGGGGGGGGCACCTTGGTGGCTCAGCTGGTTAAGCGGCCGACTCTTGATTTCGGCTCAGGTCATGATCTCACGGTTAGCGAGATTGAGCCCCACGTCGGGCTCTGTGCTGACAGTGTGGAGCCTGCTTGGGATTCTCTATCCCTTTTTCTTTGCACCTCCCCTGCTCATGCTTTCTCTCTCTCTGAATAGATAAGCAAACATTTTTATATTAAAAAAATATGAATAAATTCTGGGGATCTAACCTACAATATGCTATCATTAACAATACCGTATTATATACTTGAAAATTGCTAAGACAGTCATCTTTAACGCTATTACTATAAAAATGGGAATTATATGAGAATATGGAGTCATTCACTAACCTTATTGTGGTGAACATTTCACAATATCTGTGCGTATCAAATCATCACGTTGTATACCTTAAACTTACATATGTTATATATCAATAATACCTCAGTAAAACTGGGAGGGAAAAGACACGGTTTATTCCGTTACTTTCCTTATTCATGAAGCTCTGTGTGTCCTGACCCATCGCATATCGATACCATAGCCTGACATTCCAAACTTTTGGTCAGCGTCCCCAGCCTTCGCTATTATAACTCACGCCTGTCAGTCCAATCTGTATGTTGTCTGTCCCAGCACATGGTCAACTCATTTCTTTCTTTGCATATGTTCTATCTCCCACCCCTCTCTGATAAATTATATCTTACTTCCCTTCAGGTCCATTTCAACATTGACCTCCTGCAGGATCTTTTTCTATATTAGCACAATTCTATTTTATCTCTTTAATACATCAACTCAAGAGGGCAAGAGGGTCTGGGAATACTGGAAGACGTAACTGAATGGGAATGGTGCCTGGCACATAGCAGGTGCTGTTTTTAAGCACCTTCGATGTAAGCGACTAATACTAAATATTATGCTTATACAAACAACAACGAAACGATAACGTGCATGCTGTGCCGTTAATAAACCCATTTCATGGTGTACTAAAGTTAGAAGCGGAAAAGAGATGATCTGGTCTCATCATCTCATTTTCAAGATGAGCCAACAGAGAGGTATGATGACATTAACTGAATTCTGTAAGGTCATATGTGTGGCTGGGCTGGAACCAAAGTTCCGGCTACTTGATTCTTAACCCAGTACGCTTTTCACTTCCCCGGGCTAGCTGTCTCAATAACCAGTCGTATGTGTGAACAAATTGCCACCCACGCCACTATGTGAGAGTTGCCAGATGACAAGAACTTGAGGTTTTCATAAAAGGGTAGAGAACGCTTTGGCCTGTCATGTTCGGAAGGAGCTGGGGACAACGAAGACTCGTAGCAAAGCGAAGATAAGATCTAGAAAGGCGGAGGTTGTGGGGTGAGGTAGGACAATCATTTAATTTGGCAGAAATCAAAAGCAGCAAGTGCTTGGAGATGGAGAGAGTATAAGGTATGTTCAGCAGGAAATACACAGACAATCTAGGCGAAGATAAGAGGTAGGGCTAAAAGCTGCCTGTGTGCCACAGGCACCTCCTAATGTGTCAGGAAATGAGGCTTTTGTTTCTCTCGCCAGAATTTATAACTGGAAGCCGGAAAAGAGCTCTATAATTATGGCACTAAACATTTTCGGAAGGAAGAGAAGGAGTTGTCCGTTCACTCCGCACCGCTGTTCGCAAAGGGGCCTGTTGTGTTTGTTTTGTTTGCCTATAACCAGGGGCTGGCTGTGCAACCCTGCTTCTAACCAGTGGCCACCAGGCACTCGTTCTCTTACTCTGAACACTCACATGAGAGCCTTGCATCTCTTGGAGAGACTTTGGGTAAAGTGGCCTTCCTTGTATGCCACCAATGGGGTGCTTCTTGTATTCTTAATAGTAGCTGGTGGTTGCAACTTTTAGGACGCCGTGCCTGCTTGTAATTAAATTCTGATAATAGCTAAGAATGAAAGTAGCCCAGGAAGGCAAAGCTCTGCAGAGGTTAACTGCACCGGCATCGCAAGGGGGACCCGTCGCACATTCATGTGGCGGGCACCTTCGGTCTCCGTGACTGCCACCAAGCGTGAACGCATGGGCATTGAGGGATGTTCTCCGTGATACAAAATGCGGTTAACAAGCAATGGTCTCCCATCAGCCGGGAAATCCAGAGACAATCCAAAATCGTTTATCAACACACACATCGAAGCCAATGTGAGAAATTCATTTCCAAAGTGGGAAATGTCTATTCTGTGTCGTTGGTCCCAGACAAAGCCCCTTCTTGCATAAAACCAGACGACAAATGTTATATCTGCTCTTCTATCGGGTGCATGTCCAAAACAGGCAAAGATGAGCAGTTGCTACATTTACCACACGTCGTAATCCCTACCCAATTAGCTCGGAGAGCTGTTTTCTTTTTTTATGTGTCATAAACCAGATGACATGGGAAAGTCATTTCAAAACTAGTTCCTGCATGGTAATGAATAAGTTCATTTGCCTCCAGAGGCTGAGTGTTGGTTTCGATTAAAAAACAACAACAACAAAAAAACCAAAAAAACAAAAATGAAACAAAGCTATCGCTGCCTTACATGTGGTGTTAGGAAAAGGTGTGGCATTTGCACATGATTGCTGAGAGAGTTGGAATTCCAGAAAAATAAGGCATTTTGAGTAATGCATGAGGAAGAGGTAAACCCTACTGGTCCTTTACTTAATACCTTTTGATAATGCATCAAGATTGGGAGATTCACACTCTCTGTTTTCCATTTGCTGGATGACTGATCATTCAGAGAAGATCCATAAGTTAGAAAACTAAAGACCAAATAAATGGCCCCTGCTCTCCTTACATGGACCCATGAAATAGCCCAGGGCTCCAGCCAACGTTCTTATAGCTTTCTCAATGTGCATGAGTACTTCTTGGTTGCTGTTATTTCTAAATCTTCTAGATCAGGGATATATTCATAATAAACCTCCACTCCATAGCTCACATAACAGATTCATATTAAATCGGCTCTATTGTGTGGTAATTCCAACAGCTGGTTTCTTATCTTGAGCCTCTGTGCTTGGGTCCCTGTGTTGGTTTGCTGGTCACTAGTGACTGAGATTTAGTTTCTCCCTCCTATGCATTTAGAGAGAGGAGAACCTCCTCAAAGCTCAGATTGCCTGATGGAAGCCCACAACCTCTTGTGGGATCTCTCTAGGACCTCTAACTGTGGTCTAACACTTTGGTCTCCTCTGACTGTCTTCCAGCCTTATAGGACCTCCTGGGTCAGGCTCTATCTGACCATTTCCCTTCATCCACCAAGCCTCAGTGTTAATGACCGAGACGGCAAAACAAAAATACTTCCTTTGTTGAAATTGTTACTCCTGAACATTCTTTTAGCTTTGGATATCACCTTGCTACTTTCAATGTGTATTTTTTCAGTCAAAAACATTTATGATTTCTATTTTGTTCCAGGAACTGAAGCTAGTACCAAGAAATATTAGACATGGTTCTTTCCTTGAACAAGCTCAGTCTAGGGTAACATTCTGTATTATCGTATCTTATATTTGCATAACACTTCACTGTTCACAAAGAACTTTCACATATGATTTCTTGACCATTATGCTTTAAGCTACAGATTAATTGACTTTTCATATTCAAGACCACAACTATTCCAAGAGTCATGAAACTAGCTTTCCCATGATGTAATTCAAATTCATACTGGAGAGAAACCTTATAAAAGTAATGAATGTGGGAAAGCCTTCAGCCAGAATCATCACCTTTTCCAACGTGCAAGAATTTGTACAGGGGGAGAAATGCTATAAATGTTCCATTGCTTGAGCAAACTGGTTTCTTGACCTATATTAGTTGGTGGATTTTCTATTTAAAGAGGCCTCCTTTCAGGGCCATTTGGGGTTTTAATATCAGGTTCATCTATTTAAATTGAGAGAATGAAATTTATCCTTTTGAAATATGATTTATACAAGTAGCTTAGCACAATCAAAATTAAGCCTGCAGAAAGCCTGATGGGATCACATAATATTATTATTTTTTTTGCACATTTTGGTGAAGGCCAACGGATTGAATATTCACTATAATCAGATAAGACATAGCTATACCACTGGAAAGTATGAAAACACCTAAAAATGTTTTGTTGTCGATTTGCTCAAAGGAAAAACATACTTTTGAGAATTTCAAGGAACGGGGGTCAGTGACTTCCAGTGCCAGATCCAAAAAGGTGTGATGGGAGCATCACTTTATGGAGCTACATTTTTTTCAACTCAAATACTCCAGGCTCTTGTTTACTTCTAGATAATTTGCTGTGATTATAGGGTAAGTTTCCAGCCAGGTGCAGGTTAGTGTCATATATATATAGCCTTGAGCTCAGTAGGTGGATGGGAAGAAGGAAACCGGGAAACCAAGATCAAAACATGTATTGCATCTTGGCAACTTGGGTATACTTAGACCCCTGAAATGACTTTGAAGTTGGTTCTTCAAAAGCTAGAAAGATATAATAGGCTTCTGAATAGATGCACTTGTAAGAGCCACTTGGGTTGTCAGTCATAATCGTAAATCACATTGTTTTGATGTATATGTTAAAGTTCAAAATTTTGAAATAATCCAATAAATTATTTCAGAATTCCATCTACTCCTTTACGATTCAGTCTTTAAAGTGAGAGTTAGAATAAATGCTTACGAAATCGCCTTTATCTTAATAAGTACCTTAAAAGATGGGGCCTCTACAAAAGCATAATCTTTGGTAAAAGAACAAGAATTCAGATATTGAATGCTGCCACTGTATCACTGGAGATTCAGTATAAAAATGTTCTCCCTCCACCCCACACCCACCAAAGTAAATCTGTTTCAAATGAATGTCTAGAAATGTGACTAGAATGCTGTGCCTAATCACATATAGCAGTTCTGTGCCAGAATATGTGTTTAATTGCACACAGCATGGTCCTAGGCCCTATTCTCTGTTCCCTTCTGTCTTATTATTACAATCATAAGATAAAGGGATGAGTTAAGGAAACTAACCTTAATGATTATTTAACTATAACCCAGCCACTGAAATTCATGTTAAAATATGTTGTCTTTCTAACCATTATAGAGATTGTGCCACGTAAGTAGGATATTCTCATTTTGCATCTTGGCTATTGTGGTGGGTACTACAGTAAACATAGCAGTGTTGGTTTTTGTATCCACCAGCAATAACCATTAGAAAATGCATTTTTTAAAACAAAGAACTCCAACTCACAAGAGCCCCCGACAATGAAAAAGTACTCAAGAATAAGCTAAAATATGCAGGAACTTTATAGAGAAAACTATAAAGGTATACTGAAGGAAGTGAGAGAATGTTTGGATAAATGGAGAGTTGTGAAAGTAAGGACTCAATATTACAAAGATAAACGTTCTCAAGTGTATCTTCAGATACAATGCATTCCCAATCAAAATTCCCACAGCATTTGTCATAGGAGAGTATATGTGCAAAAACTGCCAACCTGATTTTCAACATAGGATATTAGGAAGTATTATAATGAAAATAATGTGATTTGGGCATAAAAATTAAATAAACAGAACCATGGAACAGACTAGAGGGTCCAGTTGGGTGCATATAGGTAGAGTTGCATATATGATTTTGTTAGAAGAACAATAGAGCTTCAACTCCCTGTGGAAGGGATGAGCAACTCCGTAACCATGTTAGAATAACTGATTCTCCATTCACAAAAGTAAATTCCTGGTGGATTGAAGAACTATGTATTTATATACGTATGTGTCTGTGCACACGCAAGCTACGCAAATTTATCCTGAAAGGTATTTATACATGTGCACAGGGAGGCTTATACAAGGAGATTCATTACATGATCATTTTAATAATTAAACATGAGAAACAATGTCCACGATTGCTAGAATCGAGAAACAAACTATGGTACATCCAAATATTGGATGCCATGCAATATATAAAAGAATGAAGTGCACTCATATGTAATCACATTGAAAGATCTCAGAGTCAAAGAAATTACTGCTTGTGCTCTCTTCTAGGATATTTATGGTTCCAGGTTTCACATTTAGGTCTTTAATCCATTTTCAGTTTCTTTTTGTGTATGGTATTAAAAGGTGGTCCAGTTTCATTTTTTGCCTGTAGCTGTCCAGTTTTCCCAACACCATTTATTGAAGAGACTATCCTTTCCCCATTGTGTATTCTTGTCTCCTTTGTCATAGATTAGTTGACCATATAATCGTGCCTTTATCTCTGGACTCTTTAGTCCATCCTCTGATCTATGTGTATATTTCTATGCCATACCATACTCTTTTGATTACTACGGCTTTGTAGCGTATCTTGAAATCTGGAATTGTGGTACTTCCAGCTTTGTTCTTCTTTCTCAAGATTGCTTTGGCTATTTGGGATCTTTTGTGGTTGTTGGGGATGTAAACTGGTGCAGCCACTGTGGAAAACAGTATGGAGGTTCCTCAAAAAATTAAAAACAGAAATACCATAGGATCCAATAATTCCACTAGTGGGTATTTACCCAAAGAAAATTAAAACACTAATTTGAAAAAAAATATATGCACCCCTATGTTTATTGTAGCATTATTTATAATACCCAAGAGATATAGAAGTAACCTAAGTGCCCATCAATAAACATATATAAAGAAGATGTTGATTATATTATATTATATTATATTATATTATATTATATTATATTATATTATATTATGTGATGGAATATTACAGAGCCATAAAACAGATGGATGAGATTCATGCTATTTGGGGTGCATGTAGATGAACCTAGAAGGTACTATACTAAGTGAAATAAGTCATACTGAGAAAGACAAATAGCATATGATTTCATTCATAAATGGAACCTGAAAAAAAGAAAAATGAATAAACAAAAAACAGAATCAGACCTGTAAATGCAGAGAACAAACTGATGGTTGCCAGAGGGAAAGGGGTTGGGGTTGGGCAAAATGGGTGAAGGGGAGTGGGAAATACAGGCTTCCAGTTATGGAGTGAATAAGTCATACAAGAATAAAAGACACAACATAAAGAGAAATTTCAGAGTCATGTTTCTGAGTGTAAAACACAAGTTATAGAAAATGCCCAATGTTCTACCATTTATATAAATCAATTTAACATACATCCATATGTAACCATATAAGGCAAGTAAATGTTTCAATATTCGTTACATGAATGTTATAATATTTATTAATATACATTTTATATACATAAATAATTGATAATTGATTACAATGTTTTCTTTCCTTTGGGAAGTGGACTACTCGGGGTTTTCAAGGCTGAATAGCAGACAATTATTTTGTATATCAAGTATTAAATAAAGAGTCTATATTGTTTGTTCTTACATTTCCTAAGCACAGTAATGAGGGGAGTGGATCTTATCTATCTCAGAAGAATCTTTGGAAATTAAAAGGTCAACACATTGAGGACTAATGAACGAAATGAGTTATGGAGGCTAAAGTCCACCAATTTTCCATTACTTTCTGGCTAAATATTTTAGAAATATAATATGAGGGATGAGAAGAAAAGAAAGTCTAAGCATTTAATCATATTCCCGAAAGGACCATATGTTGCTTTGGCATAATCATTCACAATCTATTTTCCTATTGTATTAGGACATAAATTATACTAATATTTAGATAGAATGCCAATTTCCATCTAAAGATGGAATCACACAAGTACACAGAGGTAGACTGTTTGGATGGATCACAGAAGTATACAGAGTGGTTATACAAATCCTCTTTTGTTCTCAAAAGAAGTCAACTAATGCTTCACCTAATGCAAATGGTCAGAACATATTTATTGATTGACTGGAATAACACCTTCAGGTTAACTTAAAGAGTTAAGATTCAAGTATTATCTCCCCAGCTACATGATTGCTAAAGAGAAGCTTAAACCACCTTCTAGACGATGCATCAGAGAAACTCTGATCCTAGAGTTCTCTTACTTGAATGATGTGGACTGCTACAGATGGTGATAAACCTAGTCAAGAACTTCTGATGTCCTGTTGCATATTTATATGTTGTATAGATCTCACTGTTAAACTCATCCACTCAGTTGGAGGCCGTTGTCAGCTCTCCTGGTTAAGGTTCGGGGAAGCTGGTCCCTGAAAGGAAAGGAGTAAGAAAAATTGTAGCTCTGACATTCCAGATAAATAAGCTCCTTGCAGTTGAAAACCACTGAAGTTATACTCAGAAATACGTATCTGTCTTGAAGACTTAACTGCTGGATTGAAAAATGAACAAATACTGAAATACACTTAATCCTTCTCCAAAGACACCCAGTTTCAACAGCTATCTTTGGATCTTATAGCAAGAAAGCTTTAAAAAATTCAAGAAGTGCTTCTTGGTGTTAAATGAAAAATAATCCTGTAGCCTGCATGCTGTGAATGTCTAGTGTGTTTTCTTGCAATAAAACAGCAAGGGGGTATTTGTTTTCAAACAGATCTCTCTCGACATTCTCGCCTTCAGGATATCTGATGCTTGGTTTATTTCCCCATCAATTTATCAGGTCATCAGAACTCTTTCTAACGCACCCCTCCCAAATTCTCACGTTAGAGGGATAGGACAAGCTAATTTTTGCCACATACGTTCTCTGCCTTGTTCATTGTCTAGCTTGTTTTTCCACAAAAAGTCTTGGAGGCTTCGCTGTTCTTCTGTTACACTGACTTCTATGCGACACACTTGGGGCAGAGTCCTCAGCACTGCTGATCCAGGCTTCTGGGAATGCCTTTTTGCCTGCCCTTTAAATCCTCCACTATGAAGCCTTTATTCTCCAAGAGAGTGCATACAATGAAAGGCTATTGCAACTTCCACTTGAACTTTTAATAAGCATCTAAAATAAAAATGTCAAACACAGAGCTTTTGCTTCATGCTGTCCCCACCCCCATCAAGTCTACTCCTTCTTTAGCACCGACTACTCCCCTCCCCCACTGCCCCCAGGCAAAGGTTACTCAGGCCGATATCCTGAGGGTCTTCCTGGATCCTTCTCTTTCTTTCAAGCCTCATATCCAGTTATTAGGAAATCTTGTCATCAAGATATACCTGTGATCTCATCCATTCTCACCCACTCCACTGTGGGTCTGAGCCTTCACTGTCTCTCACCTGGGCCAGTGCACTGACCTCCGCCCCGGTCTCCCCATTCCTACTCTTTACCTTTTGGAGTCTATTCGGTAGACAATTGGCTTGAGAGCCTCTTCTTTTTTTTTTTCTTTTAATTTTTTTTTTTCAACGTTTATTTATTTTTGGGACAGAGAGAGACAGAGCATGAACAGGGGAGGGGCAGAGAGAGAGGGAGACACAGAATCGGAAACAGGCTCCAGGCTCTGAGCCGTCAGCCCAGAGCCCGACGCGGGGCTCGAACTCACGGACCGCGAGATCGTGACCTGGCTGAAGTCGGACGCTTAACCGACTGCGCCACCCAGGCGCCCCGAGAGCCTCTTCTTAAATGCACATCTGAGTATGTCATTTCCCTGCTCAAATCCCTCCAATAGCTTCTCATTGCACGGGGAACAAAATTCACAGGCCTTCTTTTGAAAACCAGTATTTTGCATGACCTGGCTCCTGGCTTTTCTACATCTGGATTCCTTCCTTTCTTGTTTCCCCTGACCACTCTGCTTCAGAGGCACTGCCCTCCCAGGGGGAGAGCACATGTAGTCATCTGCCCCAGAGCATTGATGTGGATCACCTCCTCACTTCATTCAAATATTACCTCCTCAGGGAGAATGTTCTTGAACACCCTATCTACAGTGGGACAGCCTATGACTATTGTATGGCCCTACTCTATTATTCCTTCCTGGTCCTTAGTATATATTCTTTGTCTATGATCTCTCCTCCCTACTAGACTGGAGGCTCTGTGAAAGCAGACCCCTTATTTACCTTCTTCACCTAGGATCCCCAGTGCCTAGGACAGGGCTTAGGCTTGGCAGCACTCGGTAATATTAGTTAAAGTGGATTAGTTATACACTTAAAATGGGAAAATCTTGTAATACATAAATTGTACTTCAATAACGTCGTTAAAAAAAAAGACCCCGCATTTTTATTTAAAAAAAAAATTTTTTTAACATCTATTTATTATTGAAAGGCAGAGAGAGAGCGTGAACAGGGGAGGGGCACAGAGAGAGGGAGACACAGAATCTGAAGCAGGCTCCAGGCTCTGAGCTGTCAGTGCAGAGCCCGACGTGGGGCTCAAACTCACAAACCATGAGATCGTGACCTGAGCGAAGTCGGACGTTTGACCGACTGAGCCATCCAGGCTTCACCCCCCCTTTTTTTTTAATTTTTTTTAACACCCCTCATTTTTAAAATGAGGGAAAAATAATTTGATTGAATGAATGAATGAAAGCAATACTCAATTGACTATGCCTACAAAAATAAAATGAAAAATATTGATTTATAGAAAGCAGTGTTTCTGGCTATAATGTTTAATTTCATCCAGTGAAAAGCTATTTCTTTCCAATGATATTTTTGGAAGTTTGAGACATTATCATCTAATAGTTAATAAAAATTACTGACATATCTGAGTGTTTCCCCAGCGCTCAGAGACTGTGCTAGTTTGCACATAAGTATCTCACATGCTCCTCTCTGAGGCAAGTACTATTATATGCTCGCGATGAGGGTAGTGTGGCTGAGAGAGTCTGTTTCCAGCCCAGGGTCATAGAGATTACATGGTAGTGATCGGATTTGAACCCAGACATTATCTGGAAGTAATGCTTATTAGGGACTGAAATGAAAAGACAGAAAAAGTCAATGAGATGGATGCCAAACTGCCAGTTTTAGCACTTATGGTAAGTGCTAGGGGACTCCAGGATGTTTTTTTTTTTAAACTCATTGTGTCTCCCAACCAAAATCATTCATTCTTTCTACCCTGAGCAGGGGGGCCATGGTGCCACGCCAAGCGGAATATCACCCTTTTCCAGACGAACTGCCTTCAAGCAACCTGCTACACATATTATGATTCTGATAGGATTACAGCAACCCTTTAACAAACAATTCTTTCTTGGTCTCTACTAGAGTATGTGCTTTTCTTTTTTTTTTAAGAGAGAGAGAGACCATGCATGGGTGGGTAGAGGGACAGAGGAAAATAGAGACAGAGAGAGAGAGAGAGAGAGAGAGAGAGAATCCTAAGCAGGCTCCATGCACAGAGTCTGATGCGGAGGTCAATCGCACAACCCTGGGATCATGACCTGAGCTGAAATCAAGAGTCAGACGCTCAACTGACTGAACCACCCAGGCACGCAAGAGTAAATGCTTTTACTCCAGATTTGCTTTAAAGTTTTTAAAGTTTATTTATTTATTTTGAGGGGAGGGGGGTGGAGGGGAGAGAGGTAGTGAGAATCCCAAGCAGGCTCCGCACCTGGGGCTCAGACTCACGAACTGTGAGATCATGACCTGGGTGGAAACCAACAGTCCGATGCTTGACTGACTGAGCCACCCAGGCGCCCCTCCAGATTTGCTTTCAATATAAAGTTTATGGGTTCATCCCAAATAATCCAGCGTTGTCAATTCACTTCTACACTGAACTTTACTGCTGAGCATAGTCTTCAGCATAAACCCTCTTGGCCTATGTGGCTGCTTCTCAAATCCCCCCAGATTTTTTTCTTGAAGGCAGTCATATAAATGGAGAAAGGCACCCTAATTCAATTCAGTGATTTCCCAGGTTACTGCTGCTCAGAATGGGCATCCATCCATCTATGCTCCTGTCATTGTGAGTAGTTCTCAACCCTGAAATGCCTTCCCAAGAGATGATCACCACTCCCTTCTCTCCCCTGCCCTTACATCACACATCTTGACTTTCCCAAACCATCATGCCCATCACCTCCCTCCTACTCCACCTTCTCCAGCCCTTACTTTTCAATTTTTCCACTTTATTCTCAACCTCTCACGTCTGCTATTATCAACCTCTCCTCAAATTTAGTCACGTGTTCTCAGACATCACTGTGTTTTACACTGAAACAAGATCCCCTTTCAACAGTGGACTCTTCCCATTATACCTTGCATTGATATAGCATTCTGTGGTTCTCAAAAGCCTAACTAGACCATCGGAGCAATGATGTGAAGTAGATATTACTATCTTAGTTGGACAGAAAAGAAAATGGAGTCACAGAGCCTTGCCCATTGTCCCATACTACGCGGAAATGTGGAAATGGGAGTAGAATAAGGCCTGGTTTTGTTTTGTTTTGGTTTGGTTTTTTTCATTCCACCAGACAACTTGTGACCTTATTATAGTAGGATGTGGTAGGATTTGTGCTGTCCTGGTAGCTACCAGCCACACGTGATTATTTAGATTTAAATTCATCAAAATGAAACAAAATTTAAAATTCAATTCCTTACATCAGCTGCAACTTAAGTGAGCAGTAAACACATGGCAAGTGGCTACTGTATTGGACAGTGCAGATGTTAAATACTTTCCATCACTGCAGAATGTTCTGTTGGACAGTGCTGGCTAGGTCCCTGTCATGCTACTGATGCCGAGAGAAAAGAAGAATTTGCACTATCCTGGCTTTCTACCCGCACTTGCCCTGGGGAATGGTGTGCACTTACTCCCCGGAGATAGGAAACCATCTTGTCAGAGTGGACATCTAGTTTGTGGTTCCCCAAACTGGACAGATCATCAGAATTACAGATTCCTGAACTATTAACTCTTGAATGAATCCATAGCGCTCGGAGATGGATTACTAACTCCTGATCTTCCAGTTGCAGACCTCGTTTATTATAAATCCAAGGATCGGGAGAGGTGACCTGACCTCAGGGCAGAGTGGACAGTATCTGTTGCAATTCGCTCATTGCAAAAAATTGAAGTCCAAATGATAAAGTCACTCTTTGAAAGTCACCCAGCTGGTGGCCGACTCAAGAATACCAGATGAATTTCCAGATTCCCTATCCAGGCCCTTTTCTCTCAACCGCACTATTTGATTCAGCGTTTGTAATCTACCAAAGCCTATCCTAGATAATAAGTAGGAAAGGAAGTCAGAGAGCAGCTGCCTCCTGTCTCTACCCTTGCCTTTCCTGCTACAATCATTAAAAATGGAGGTTCTGTTTTTCTAAGGCTATGCCAAAAAGGAGCAGCCTTATGAGGCTCCCCAGACAGCTGGCCAACAGGATTACATAGCCTCGCCTTGGATAATGAGACTATGTCTCATACCATACCTCACACAACTTGTTCCAGAATATGTGTCTGCAAAGAACACCTGCTACATGGCCCTTCCTCCGTCAGCCACTGTGTGCAGCGGCCCTGATCTCCTTCCCACAGGAGTTCTAAATAAGTCAGTGTTGGGGAGCTAGAGAAACCTCCACAACTTGCCTACGAAGTCATAAAGCAACAGCTGGGTGTGAAAATAGAACCCCTGTCACTTTTCCAAATAGCATGAGACCTGGCCTGAAGGGGCCCGTGGAAGTTTCTGGGGCATGCTGTAATTCACAGCTGCTGCCTGGAGTAACATTTTTCCTCCCTGAGGTTTCGGGTGGCAGAGGGTTGCGATCCTTTTCAAGTGCTGCTTTTCTTCCTTGTGACCCTTCTGTCATGGCGCCACTGGGCATTTGCTCCCTCTGGTCTTAAATGTTTTCATGTGACTGGCTGTGAGGTTCAGTGACTTCGGAGGCATAATATCCTGAAGCAACTTCTTCATCACTCCTAGAAGGAAAGCCCAGATTTCTCAAGCAGAAGGCAAAGCAAGAACCGAGCTCCTGGCTTGACATTCTTTTGTGCTTGAAAACATCAGCTTGCTAAATCTGGTGCTGCATCTTTTTTTAGTGGGATAATACAAAAGTCTGAATTTCCCATGCAGGGAAGTAGCATTACCCAAAGGCAGCGCCTATTTGAATTGTTTTCCCCTAGCGTCCACTCTCTTTTGCCACTTCCGATCTGATTTCTCACTCGTGAAGAATAATTATGGGGTAAAAGGGATTATGAGTTTCCTTAACACAAAGCAGAACTGAATAGTGAGTAGCAAAAATCCAACAGCCGCTTCGTGTTCATTTTTATCCTAGGAATCTGATGAACAGAAACAGGAATGGATATGTTTTAAGTACACAGCCCGTGTTCAGACGGGACCTTGGTGCTGGGAATGAAATGGAGCCTTGGTCCAACTGAGCTTTATAATCAGCAAAGCCGCCGCCATCTGTCAGGGCTGGTCTCCTCTCCCTCGGGCTCTGGCTCCTGGGGCCCAGCTGACAGACGGGCATCATTAGCTGGCTTGTGCACCAGGTCACCCCACTGAGACAGGTCACCTTGTGTCTTTGGGGTGGTTTACTCCCCCCCGTTCCCAATTCTGATCCTGGGAAAGGAAAATTGAATTTTAGTCTTAAGATTAAATGATGACAGTATGCAATCTGTCAGCTCCTTGCTGGTAGCCAAGCAGGTTTGCTAAATTAAAAAAGAAGGGGAAAACCCGATCCAGCCTCTTCTTCTTTCAGTCCTCTGGGATCAGAAGCAGGGGAACCCTGCCTGCATACAGCCCATTGAAATGCAAACCCCTCAAAGATGCTGCCAGCCTTTGCAGTGCTGTGCGGATTAACGAGCAGGCATGGAGATGTCGTGGATTCTGGCTGAAACGCAGTGGCAATGAGAAAAAGTGGCATGAATGGAGAATCAAAGCAAGATGCTCAACATGCTGGTGAGTCGTTGCTAGGTCCATGCAGGGAACCACTTAGAGGCCCAGAGAGCACATGGAAGCGAAAAACACCTACTCTGGCCCCCAACCTCCTAATTTTTTTCAGTCCGTCCTCTGTTTTAACACCTCAGTCAGTTGCACAGACTTTCTATCACGTTTTCTCCCCTCACAGATCGTTTCCCCTTAATCCACCCGATATGCCCGGCACGTTTTCCGCTTTCTCTAGAGGCAGCTGTCAATCACTAATCTCCTCCCCTGAAGGATGCCCCTGACCCTGGCTTCTTGACCCTCATGCTGAACTCACTTTTTTCCCTCTTTATCGTGGTTTCTGAGGGCGTTCTCATGAGTGACAGTGACCTAGTTCTGGACCTCACTTTAGACAGAATCTGGCGAGAAATTTTTATTAGTCAAATCTCAATGTAATCAATATTCTCTTCTGAGATAACTCAATTAATTCTCTTAATAAAGGAACACACGTTTTGGACAGGGATATAATTATGGATTCCGTTGTGTTTTAATTTGGAAGAAGAAGGATGATTGTTAGAGCCCAAAGATACCGATAGAGAATCTTTGAGATTTCATTCCTGGAAAGAATTTGTGCAAGTGTTGCCCTTTCATGAGAGAACTGCTCCAGACTGTCTACGTAGGGAATCATCCCCCCAAAATGGGTGGATGTTAGTTTAAGGATCTTAAAGCTTTTAAAATCGTGGATATATTTTAGAAATGTCACAAAATACAATGAGAACTTAACCTTCCCTGCTGACTTCTCAGATAGGTGCTCAGCAACACTGGAGCAACCCTTATAACAGAGCAGACTGAGGCCTCTAAAAATGTGGTCTTTGAATCTCAGCCTTTACGTCCTGTGCGAGTTCTGGTTTACTTCCCCTCGGGTCCCTCCCAGTGGTTATTTCAGACCCTGAGGACCGCACTCAAAATTTCCACTCTGCGCTTTCTCCTCTCCACTGAACCATTTAACCTCACCTTTGACTTTGCTGAGAAATGAGAAGTGTGCAGACATGATCCCCTTCAAAGCCCTGTTCTGGGGGCGCCTGGGTGGCGCAGTCGGTTAAGCGTCCGACTTCAGCCAGGTCACGATCTCGCGGTCCATGAGTTCGAGCCCCGCGTCAGGCTCTGAGCTGATGGCTTGGAGCTTGTTTCCGATTCTGTGTCTCCCTCTCTCTCTGCCCCTCCCCCATTCATGCTCTGTCTCTCTCTGTCCCAAAAATAAATAAAAATAAACGTTGAAAAAAAAAAAAAAAAAGCCCTGTTCTGGCCTCCAAGTGCCTGTGGACTTGTCCTCACTTCCTTTCCAGCCCTCAGTGGAAGAGGTGACCTTTCTCTACTCTTCTCACATCCCAGCCTGCTTCCTTCAGGCCTGGCGCCTTTATCTGTTATCTCCTCTCTCTTCAGTCACACTTTTTTGCTGGTGTTCTACTCTTCCCGACTTACACATCCACCCCTCACTTGTACCCACGTTACTGCCTTCTTCCCTGCAAGAGTAAAAAAGGAAAAAACAATCCTCACAGATAAAAATGAAGGCTTACACTTGCTGTTGAAACTCCCACAACTCCCAAGTGTTTTTGATTTTTTGTTATTGTTTATTTATTTTTGAGAGAGAGAGAGAGAGAGAGAGAGAGAGAGAGAGACAGCAGGGGAGGGGCAGAGAGAGAGAGAGGGAGACAGAATCTGAAGGAGGCTCCAGGCTCTGAGCTGTCAGCACAGAGCCCGATGCGGGGCTCGAACTCACAAACTGTGAGATTATGACCTGAGCCGAAGTCGGACGTTTAACGGACTCAGCCACCCACGTGCCCCCTTGCAAGTACTTTTGAAATCCTTCACTGTGTTTTTTACTTTCCTGAGACTCTTTGGGAAAGGTCATCATTGGCCTTGGAATTCCCAAATGGAAAGAATTGGGGGTGGGGTGGAAGGTTGTCACTTTCCTTTATCTTGTACAGCTTTTGAAACTGCAGCCCACTGAGATCAGTGTGAGTACAGCTCACTCTTCAAATCCACGTGCTATAAAAAGAGGCAGTTCTGGGTTCAAATACCAACTCAGACTTTGGCCCCATATCTTTAGGGAAGTTACTTACAATTACTTTAGCTATTATTACAGCTATTTGCTATTAAAGTTACAAATAGCTAACCTGGATTGAGGATTCACAATGAGTGGGACGGGGCGAGTTCTTTCTACGTATTAATTCTTATAGTAATTCTATAAGAGAGTGATGATGGTGATGATGATGTAATGAATGAAGAAATGGAGGCAGAGAGAAAGAAGTTAAGCCATTTACTGCTTCAGTTACACAGCTAGAAAGAAGTAGAAATAGCATTCCTAGGCACCGTCTCGTGCTTTCTGTCTCCAAGCTCCTGGTTCCCCAGAGTTGTTCCAGATAAAATACAAGCTCCTATACCAGTTAGCCATGTCCTCGAGAAGGTCCCCAGTGCAAACCTGTAGTATGTCCCAAACCCTATGCATCGCATCCCTTCCCTCTTCTGCGTTTCCCAGTCTTGGTGAGTGGACAAAATCCCCTTTCCAGAACCCTAAAAATCCACCTACATTACTTTCTCTCCCTGATCCCTGCTCCTCCCAATATGCAGCTCCCCTGTAGTCTGCCTCCCTCGTGTTTCCCATGTCAGACTCCTCGCCCCAAACCTCATGGCCCTGTTTGTACAGCTCACGTCCTCATCACCTCTCCTTACTGTTGTACTGGTTTCCTGATTGCCGTTTCTACCTTGGGTTGGCTCTGCTCTCAATGACCCTTTTTCCTGCTTCCAGAGGAGTTTTCAAAACACAAACAGGATTATGTCCTTATTAATTCTCTCCAGAGGAGACACAGGGCAGTTAAATCATCTACCCACGTTCTAAAAGGTGAGGGTCAGAGCTTGACTTCAAGTCCAGGGAGTCTGGATCAAACACCTTCACTCTTAACCGCTGGTCAGCCACGCCTCCCTGAGAATGGAAGGGCAAGTCCGCCAGCCTTCTCCTAACTGTCTGCTTTCTCTGCCAAGGACTTCCTCAGAGCTTGGCGGTGATGCTTTCCTTGTACCTGAGTTTGGCTCCTCATCAGCTAGAATCAGATAACCACAAAACAGCACATCAAATCCACTGGGTCTTATTGAACTCTTTTCCGTCCAAGTCTGTCCACACTCAGGAAAACTTACGCCAGCATCAGTGCGACAGATTTCCCACCCATCCAACAGCTTCACTGCTATTTTTGAAAAGAAAAAATATGGGAAAATATAAATTCTCTAATGAGATTAGTTATCTGATGCTTCTTTTTTTTTTTTTTTTTTTTTTTTTTTTTAAGGCATCGCAGGTCATTAGTCATTTTTTAAAAGTAAAATAAAGAAAAATGCATGTGTTGATTCACTAAATAATTTTAGGTGGGACTAGAGTTGCAAGTCAAAGAGGCTTTGTGAAATGTTTGTATTTGTGGTCACCTTTTACATGGGTTACGAGTTTTCATTTGCTCTTTCAATAATACTGTGTGACGTAGGAATTTTCCTCCTTAGTTTATGAGTGTGTATACTGAGGCTCTCAAAATATTCAACCAACTTGCCTCCAGTCACCCTGTGGGATGGTGATGGAAACAAGTTTCAAATCCAACCTTCA
This sequence comes from Lynx canadensis, assembly GCF_007474595.2. NCBI lineage: Eukaryota > Metazoa > Chordata > Mammalia > Carnivora > Felidae > Lynx > Lynx canadensis. Next base: position 92,384,085 of record NC_044309.1, on the reverse strand, counting down.
GATCTTAAGACCCAAGCTAGTCCCACTGCCCAGCTTTCTCAGAGATCTGCAGATATTTTTTTTTAATTTTTTTTTAACGTTTATTTATTTTTGAGACAGAGACACAGAGCATGAACAGGGGAGGGGCAGAGAGAGAGGGAGACACAGAATCCGAAACAGGCTCCAGGCTCTGAGCTGTCAGCACAGAGCCCGACGCGGGGCTCGAACCCACGGACCGTGAGATCATGACCTGAGCCGACGTCGGACGCTTAACCGACCAAGCCACCCAGGCGCCCCGATCTGCAGATATTTTTTAAATAAACATCCTATTTTGGAATAACTTTCAATTTGTAGAAAAGTTGCAAAGATAGTACAGAGAGTTCCTGAGTACCCTTCACCCATTTTCCCCAATCCAAACATCTTATAAAAATACAATTGTCAAGACCAAGAAATTATCATTTGTACATGAGTATTAATGAAACTCCAGTCCTGGTTGGAATTGCACCTGTTTTATCAATGACTTTTTCTGGTCCAGGATCCAGTCCAGGACATCACATTACACTCGGTCATCATGTTTCCTTTTCCTCCTCTGCTTAGTGACATTTTCTCAGTCGTTCCTTGACAGTTTTAGAGTACTGACTGGTCGGACATGTTGTACATGTTGAAGATAATTTTTTTTGACACTCAAACATGTCATATTTCTGCTGACAGCACTTTATTCTCTATCTATTTGATTTTTATAGGTCTATTTCAAGAGGCAGATTTCCTGTGCTTTTGCCTGGAAATGATTGCCCATTTCTTCTTGACGCTATTAGGGACCCAGAACTTTTTGCAACACTGTTATTAACCTTGCAAATAGTCGCAATGTGTACCCTCAGGTGGATGTAATGCTATCCTCCTATTCCCAGATAATTAGATCCTTGAGGTCTAAAATGGTGCTGAAATCATTATAGAAAAGATGATGAATATACATGCAAAATTAAGAGGCCAATTTACAGAGAGAGAATAGTAGCTAAACTAAACGGATATAAAATTTTAAGAAACAAAAGTTTACTATAGCAGAAGTCGGGTTAAGTAAGTGTTAGATGTAATAGACCACAATGACTTGTCTCAGAGTATATCCTTCTTTGTCATCAATTACCTTGAGCTTGAGAAATAGTTAAGGCTAGATTCTGGTTTCACTTCATGTAGTAACAGCTTATAAAATAAAATGATAAAGATGACAGGCCAGCGGTGCCTGGGTGGCTCAGTCAGTCAACCATATGACTCTTGATTTCGGCTCAGGTCATGATTTCACATTTAGTGAGACCGAGGCCTGCATCGGGCTCTGTGCTGACAGCAGGGAGCCCGCTCGGGATTCTCTCTATGCCCTTTCCTTGCGTGCTCTCTCAATCTCTCTCTCTCTCTCTCTCTCTCTCTCTCTCTCTCATTCTGTCTTTCTCTCAAAATAAATAAACAAACATTAAAAAAAAAAAAAAAGATGACAGCTCACACCCAGTACCTGGCACACGGTAGGTGCTTGGTAAACGTGAATTTCTTTCCAGAGAACACTTAGCTAGCGCTTACTACGTGACAGGCCCTCTTCCAGTGATTTCCACACGTGAGCTCATTAAATCCTTACTGCCACCCATTTTACAGTTTAGGAACTGAGATTCAGAGAGGTTGCCCAAGGTTACACGGATAGTAAATGTTATGGCTGGGATTTGAACCCAGGCAGTTTGGCTCTCTTTTATCCACTCTTTTCACTATGGTTTTCCGTTGTTCCTTTGTTATCTATGCAGACCAGTCTGAGAAATTAGCATTGCACATGAATTTTCAAAATGACTGAATTAACAATAATTTCTCCTTTCCAGTTGGAGCTATTTCTAAAATGCATCGCTTGTTTTCCTTGCACAGATATCCTATTTCCTGGTAGCAGAGGATTGTTAATGTAAACACCGAATCTTGTATTTTGCTCGACTATTTTTTTCCCCTAACGGAATGACCCCATACTGATGAAGGGTTGATGAGTTATTTTCCCTGCCATTCTGATTTATCAGTTTCCTTTATCATTGTTGGCTCTCTGTCACTTCTTGCTGCTTCCAGTTGCATGACTCTAATAAGATCCATTTTCTCTTTTTGCAATCACCTGCTTCCAGTTTGCTATTAGAATTGTATCCGATATAAAAGTAAACAGCTCTGGAGGGGGGCCCTCAGGCCTTCTCCCATGAGCTCAGAGCATGGGAGAGTGTGGGATTTGTGACATGCGTTTCCTCTGTTCACATATCACTTAGATGGCTTCTTTGCTTGTTTCCTCGGTTCGGCTCCTCGTCACTGAGATCGCTTCTGGATAAGCGAACAAATACATCACACATCTTGAACATAATGTCTTAATAAAATAGATAATAAATTAGCACAGATTACTTTATATCCTCAACCAGATTACTAAACGCCTTGCCGTTTGTGGCAAGTAAATAGACAAGAGGTTTATTTTCTAAATAATGCAAACGTGATCAATTATGTCATTTAAAGCCCGATTGCATTGAAAGCCCGAGGGCCTTCATCATTAGAATTGGGGCACGGTGGTTTTCTTTAGATTAATAGAGAAATTTTCCCCTGGGGCAAATGTTCTAATGTTGATGACATTTGAGGGGTCAGGGTGGGGTATGGATTGTTTCTTAGCAAGGATCTGGTACCCTGTGGGACATGTAGAGGCGGTGATCTCTGATGGATGCCATTTTCCATCCTTACACTTAAAACATTTTCAGTGAGACCATGAGGTTTCTTTCTTTTTGTCTTCTCCAACACTAAAAGTGTTCCAAGCATTTTCAGATGGATGGAGTTTTTGTTCCTGGCTCTTTCTAGTGGAAACAGAGGGGTCCTCCCTCTGGGCAGGGTTGAGGCCAAATTGAGGAGAAATTCTTTTCAGGTGTTAATTCAGACCCAGCTGCATTTGGGAAAGGGTGGCTAGATTCAACCCAAGGTGTTTGCTTTTAACCCCGAAACTTCTATGGTCTTCGGTCCTGGCTACCTCGATTATATCCCCAAAGCATCCACATAAGGGAGGAAGCTCAACCAGGTATCACTAGTGAAATTTCACAGAAGCAAGTGGTTTCCGTTGCTTAGAATTCTTTCCACATGCGTACTCAACAAACGTGAAACAGGTTGTTTCTAGTTCAGAGTGGGAGAATATACAGTGGCAGGGAGTTTCTTGGTTCTCGGGTTGTAAATATACTCACAACTCATCATTTATTGATCTCATGCATGGTGACTATTTTATTCTTCTGTAAATGGAACTGAATAGCTCCCCAGTGGTCTTAGTTCATCAATAATAAACACTGCTATTAATTTTATGTGGTTAGTGAACTTGCAGTCTGAGATTTCATCAGAGTTTATCAATTAACAAATATAATATAGAATGAATTAAAGGATTGCCCATTTCAGTTCTTTAAAACTATACACTTTCCATCCTTTAATAACACCTAAAATCCTCCCAAATTTGATAAACACATGTTCAAATAAATTAATTAAACGTGGTTAGAAAATTAATTTCCAACCCTACCACCATTATTTTGTGAACCGCATGATCAATGAGGTGTTCCATTTTGACACTGAGTTACAGTCAAGGCAGTTTCTTAATGGATGAATTATTAATATTCAAAATGAATTGGGTTACCAGGAGACTTTCCAGCATGACTTTTAAAAGCAATAACAAATGTAACTGCGGCTTTCCAGAAATGGCATTGTGGTCCAACTTATTACCTGTCAACTGTCCCTGGTTTTATGTTTGATAGAACACAGCCATGAAATCCCAACTCTATTTTTGAGGTGGTTATTCAAACACCAGTAATCTCTAAGAATAGCAGCAACCATGTATTAATAACCAATTAAGGCATTAGTCTGTGCTCACTGCCTACTTATAACTTCTTCCTCAGTCAGCCCAGAGAATGGGGCTGTATTTGAATAACAACAGAAGGGAAAGGTCTTGCCACACACACACACACACACACACACACACACATATATACATTTTATTTCTTTTTTTTTCTTCCCCACCAACTGACTCTTGGTAACAAAATGAGTTTTCCTTGCAAGGCCCCAGAATAGATAGCTTTCAAAATTTCCCTGTCATAGTGGAACTGAATAAAGAATATGGCTAGTCTATTACTCATAATATGGTTACTTTCTTTTTTTTTTAAGGTTTTAAATTTATTTTGAGATAGAGAGCATGCAAGTGGGGGAGGGGCAGAGACAGAGGGAGAGAGAATCCCAAGCAGGCTCAGTGCTGTCAGCAGAGCCCGATGCAGGGCTTGAACTCATGGACCATGAGATCATGACCTGAGCTGAAGTTGGATGCTTAACCAACTGACCCACCCAGGTGCCTCATAATATGGTGATTTTCTAAGAGCAATTGGCTGAGGGGGGAAAAAAGTTATTCTCTAGTTAATAAATGAATAAATATTTAAAACATTGCCCTACATTTGTTCTTGCCTAGTTTCTCCTTCCATTTTTGGGAATCTTTCTTCTCTTAACCTCTCACTAACACCCACTCACTTCTCCTTACCTTTCTTCGCGTTCCAAAGGAGACTTACCTCATTATCAAATATTTTACTCTGCTTAGTCCCATATCAAGTGGGCTCTCACTGAAATGCTTTATCCAGGGTGACCAACACAGTGCCTGGTTTGACTGTCTCCCTTTTGATAGAAAGGGAGAAACTGTTTTAGTCAGCAGATTACAACTGAGGCCCTAGGAAGGGGCAAGAAGGAAGAAAGAATTTCCCCCTTCATTTGTAGCTCTCATGGGCTACGTTGCGTCATGGTCTTTTCCAAAAGACTGAGGGGGAGAAGAAAGGATGGAAGGAAAAAAGAAGTGGGAGAAAGAAGAAGATTAATCATGGCTATCATGTTTCGAGGGTCTACTTGAAATCAGGATCTGCATACACATTAGCTCATTTAATGCCACAACAACTCTGCAGAGGCCAACCATTTTTATTTTAAAGATGGAACTCATGAGGCTCCAAGGGTCTACGCGACTTGTGTTGAGACGCTGACCTCGTGTGTTGCAGGGTCAGAGTTTGAAACCAGCTCTGTGTGACTCAACCCTCAGTTGCTTCCCACCATTCCTTGCTGGTGAGAGTAAGGTGTGAATTTGGCTCCTGCCCCGCCCTCACCCCTGCTCTCCTCCCTACAGTCTCAGGGGTTGAGGTGGATTCAACAAACTGGGAGCCAGGTTATCCGTGAAAACGATGGGCTCCCAGCTGCTACTTTCTTCTGGGGAAGCAAGCACTGCCAAACAGGGCACTCTTCTACCTGGAAGGTGTTGACTTTCAGATATGAAGATGGCTTTGTTGCTCCCTGCTAACCAGATGTTTTTAGTAAGCATTTTTGAGCAAAAGACATGGTTAATAAATTGATCCAGCTGCAATTTTCTTTTACGTTTTTTTAATGTTTATTTATTTTTTCAATGTTTATTTTTGAGAGAGACAGAGTGCCAGTGGGGGAGGGGAAGAGAGCCAGGGAGACAGAGAATCCGAAGCAGGCTCCAGGCTCCAAGCTGTCAGCACAGAGCCCGATGCGGGGCTCCAACCCATGAACGGGGGGATCATGACCAGAGCTGAAGTCGGATGCTTAACCGACTGAGCCACCCAGGCACCCCCAGCTGCATATTCAAGCTCGTCTGTGAGATGGCTTGATGATGGTAATAACGATAATAAAGATAAAAGGGCTACCTTTCATCAAATATACACTGTGATCAGGGAGCTCGTATCACTTCCCCTTACTGTTACCACTCTGAAGTAGATATTGTATATCCATTTTACAGATGTGAAAACCGAGGCTCCCAGGAGTTAAAGAACTGACCAAAGTCAAACAGCAAGAATGAGGGCACCTGGGTGGCTCAGTCAGTTAAGCGTGTGACTTTGGCTCAGGTCATGATCTCGCAGTTCGTGAGTTTGAGCCCTACGTCGGGCTCTGTGCTGACAGCTTGGAGCCTGGAGCCTGCTTTGGAATCTGGGTCTCCCTCTCTCTCTGCCTGTCCCCAGCTTGCGCTCTGGTTTCTCTCTCTCAAAACTAAACATTAAAAAAATTTTTTTTAAAACGGCAAGAATCTAGCAAAGAAGTAACTAAAAGTCAGGTGTGTGTGCACCCAAATCACAGCCTGGCCACTCTGTCGCAGCTGTCCTTTCCTGTGCCTGCCAGGTTGGAAGAAAACCTGGCAAATTTGCCTTGAGCGTCCATGCCTGGGACCAATCAAATTCCCATCTGTGATTACATTGAATAATCGAAAATCCTGTTTCGTTCTTACACTAGGCATGGTTGCAAACTATCTTGCCCTTATTATTGCATATTGGTAAGCTTTCAGTGGCTCCATGTTACCCAGAAACAAGACATCCAAATGCTTTTGTTGCAGATATGACGGCCTCCACCATCTGACAGCCCACTTTTCTGTCTTACCCCTGACCACCTTTTCGCTAAACCTCTGTCGGGTGGAATAGTTTCACTTTCTCTATGCAAACCAGATGCTTGCCCGCTGCCTGGGTTTTACACAGTTCCGCCTGTCCTGAAAGCTGCCACTTACCTTCCTATTGATCTAAGCTCGAATTCCACTTCCTAAATCATCTGGAACATTCAGTCTGAAGTATTTACTCTCAACCACGCACTCTGATAGTAATTATTTTCAGGATAGTTCATTTGCCAATTAATGTGTATGACTGCGAGGCTTGTGCTTCAGGGCCTTGGTACACTATTTAAAACTTGGCGTGTTTTTTAACTTGTTCATTTCATCCCAGTTCGAGAGGAATTTCCTCCTATGCCCCTTCATGTCACCTGCTCAGCACAGAGTGTGTCGCCTGGCAGATAGCAGTCAGGGAAGGTCTGGGGCGGGGGTTCTTTAACAGCACTGGATTCGAGCTGCAGCCACTGAGGCATGTTTGTATAATCATGTCAGTGGTATTAGCAAAGATAACCCCCTGCTGACCGTGTGACCTGGATGAAAGTCACAGTTATGTCATTGATATGGTGCCAACTTGCATTTAACCTGAAAGGGTGAGAATGGAAAGAAAGGTGAAAAGAGACAGGATATCACCCTGAAGAATGAAAATGAAATTTGACTTGGAAATGTGTAAACATTTTTTGCGTGTTTCCTTTATTTACATCACATTTTCTCATCGGTCTCTAAGTCTTTGGGTGTACAACTCAAGGGATGGGGGGAAAAGATCAAACTTTGGATGAAAAGAATTCCTTTCAACTTTGGGAATTCTGGTACACTGTGTCCCTGAAAAAATATCTTACCTTCAGGAGCAGACGGGGCAACCAGGCACCACAGGGAGACTGTAACTATAAACAAACTGGGCTTGACGCTTCTTTTAAGGTTTTGTTTGTTTGTTTGTTCACCTGCTTGTGAGTCAGCGGTGAAAAAAGCAAGTCCAGTGCTAGAAGGTGGTCACCTTGTTTGCCTGTGACTCTGTGGCCCCAAGTTCTATTCATCTTGGATAAACAATCGAGGTAAGGAGAACAGCAACTCATCCAAAAAGGGTGGGGGGTGGAATATGTCCTTCCCAAAGACTGTTTGGACATATCACATTGCTTTCAACCTTCTCCTCCAGAAAATGAGAGAATAAGAGCCCTCATGGACAAGAATGCTAATTATAATCATTACCTAAAGTAACAAATCTTTCATGACAAGGGCCAAAGCTGTCAGATATTAGCACTAAAGCTCCTTGTTTCATTTTAGTACAAATTACTTTCCTGTTCCCTTTGACAAATGCCTCAATTTTCATCTCAAAGTTGCTCTTAGAATAAACATGTAATTATCTGGTCTTGTTTACAGCAACAAAGGTCAGGTTCTTTAGCAGATATTAATAACCACTGTGCTAAGAGCTTTCTTCCAGCTCACCCCACATGCTGAGCTTTGCCCTGATTTCAACCTCGTGAAATTTTCATGGCGCCCATTCTGTACCCTCCCAACTTTTTATGCCGGCATATCCATGGTGACCACCACACTGAGCCAAATTTCCTCTTATTAAACCCAATCATTATGCATTAAAAAGACATCACCTTGTTCCATTAGGGTTAATAGAGTCTGTTAAAGTAATATAGAAAAATGTATCTGATTCCTTTGAACCTCCTAAGGCTTGAGAGCCTGAAGAAGATGACAAAGATTTCTGAGGCTGGGTTCAAGCTAGCAAAGTGGAAAATGGTCACAATCCCAAAAAAAAAAAACAAAAACAAAACCAAAAACGGTACAGTACCAAAAAAATTTTGCCTAAACTATTTGGCTATTTTAGATCTAAAGTGGGATCAGGTATTCAATTTTATATCCACCTCTATATTTATAAACCGGCAAAAATAGCTAACATCATGTCATATTCTAGATGCTGTTCAAGGTATTAATTATTTAATATTCACAACAATCCTAGAAGACAAGTGCTACTGTTGTCCCCATTCTACAGATAGAGAAACTGGGGCATAGAGTTAAGTAACTGCCCCAGGCTATGTAGCTAATTAATGGTGGAAATGGAATGAGAACCCAGGCAGTGTGATGTAGATGCTAAGGGTGTAATCACTACATGCTTCTGCATATCTAACCCAGTGCATGATTGCCAGGGTCTAAGTGAGACGACTCTAACAAGGAGAGTTGGCTAAGTTTTACTTCCCTTTGGGTTCAGTGTACGTGTGTAGGAGCAGAGTTTGTGACTGATCTAACATCAGGGCAAGGATCTGTACTGCAGCGAATCTGAGAGGTCTGTTCTGGTCTCCCCTTTCAGGAAAGAATTAGTTCTCCAAGGAAAGGGAAACAAAACCCATTATTTGCTAATGTTTATTTATTTTTGAGGGACAGAGAGAGAGAGAGAGAGAGAGAGAGAGAGAGAATTCCAAGCAGGCTCTAGAACTGTCAGTGAGAACTATGAGATCATGACCTGAGCCGAAATCAAGTCAGGTGCTCAACCTACTGAGCCACCCAGGGGCCCCACAAAAACCACTATTTATCTATCACCTCACAACAACTATGTGAGGTAGAACTTATTATAGCTCTTCCTCTTTTATTGATAAACAACTCAGAAAAGCTAGTAAGTTACATAAGACCATATAGTTAGGAAGACACAAAAGAGGGGATAAAACTCGTTCCCCTTTATCACTCTTTGTCCCTGAAGTAGCAGTACCTAAAATATTTTAATAAGTATTACATAAAACAATAACAAAAAGAAAGAAAGAAAAGGAAGGAAGGAAGAAAGGAAGGAAGAAAGGAAGGAAAGAAGAGAAAGAAAGAAAGAAAGAAAGAAAGAAAGAAAGAAAGAAAGAAAAAGAAAGAAAAAGAAAGAAAAAGAAAGAAAAAGAAAAAGAAAAGAAAGGAGGGAGGAGTGGAGGAAGGAAGAAGAGAGGAAGGGAAGGAAGTTTCTATGTTCACAAAAGTTTGGGAAACCTTTGATTAATCAAAATTATGTAGGTTTCTTACATGCAGGGCTTCTCAGAAATGTTAATACATTAATGTGCACTGATAGGGTATAGTATGAAGAACTTATTTCATTCTAAAATTGTGTGTGTGTGTGTGTGTGTGTGTGTGTGCATGTGCGTGCATGTGGAGACATCTTATGGGAACAAAGTTCTGTGAAGTATATTTTGAGAAATACTACTCTAGTGATTTGAAGACCTTCTAGGCAAGATATGTGATCTAGGAAGTGCTTCTGTTTCATTATCATCTTTAGGGCAAAGGTCATAGCATACAGAATGGTAGATCCAATCTACTTGAGCTTGGATTTTTATTATTAGGACTGGGTCAGAATCATAAATAGCATTGAATGCAATGGTAACCTGAAGCAAAAGACTACTTTAAGGTAGACAAATGTATTAAACTCTGTATTTAATTTGTACCTGGGGCACCTGGGTGACTCAGTCAGTGAAGTGTCCAACTTTGGTTCAGGCCATGATCTCGTGGTTCATGGGTTCGAGCCTCAGCGTCAGGCTCTGTGTTGACAGCTCAGAGCCCAGAGCCTATTTCAGATTCTGTGTCTCCCTCTCTCTCTGCCCCTCCCCCACTCATGCTCTGTCTCTCTGTCTCAAAACTGAATACATATTAAAAAAATTTTTTAGTTTGTACCTAACATTATGCACTTAACATTTATTCCTTACTGTTGTTAACTATTTGTGTGTGTGTGTGTGTGTGTGTGTGTGTGTGCTTCAATGTTACAAACGCCTAATGAGGTTTTAAACTACTTTGTGTCATGAATTATATCCTATGTTTTTTCTTCTTTGCCATTCTGTTTACTGTATTGCTTTTCTGCCCAGAAAAAGCATGCATATATTTAATTGATTAATTTGAGCCAGACATTTTTTTAATTAATTAATTTACATATAATTTATTGTCAAGTTAGCTAACATACGGTGTATAGAGTGTGCTCTTGGTTTGGGGAGTAGATTCCCATGATTCATCACTTGCATACAACACCCAGTGCTCATCCCAATAAGTGCCCTCCTCAATGCCCATCACCATTTTCCCCTCTCCCTCTCCCTCCCTCAGTTTTTTCTCTGTGTTTAAGAGTCTCTTATGGTTTGTCTCCCTCTCTGTTTGAAACTATTTTTCCCATTCCCATCCCCCATGGTCTTCTGTTATGACATTTCTTAATTTTTTAAAATAAATGATCTAGTAGAAGTGTAAATTTGGACCAGTTGACAACCCATTGGGGTTTTATGATGAGCAACTAAGATAATACATACAAATGCTTATTATTATTTTTCTCATAAAAATGTTAACATAAATTCATGTTACTTCAAACTTGTAAGAATCTCTACCACCAAGTATAAATCAGAAGTTGGATTTAAAAATTGTCCATTCTTTGACAACTCATTGGTCTCCATGCCCTGGTGACACTCTCGGCAAAAACAAGCAACAGGTCCAATATTGGAGATTTTTTTTTTAAGTTTATTTATAACAGAGAAAGAGATAGCCGGGGAGGCGCAGAGACAGAGAGGGAGAGAAAGAATCCCAAGCAGGCTCTGCTCTGTCAACACAGAGCCCAACATGGGGCTTGAACTCACGAAGAGTGAGATCATGACCTGAGCCGAAATCGAGAGTCAGATGCTTAACCGACAGAGCCATGCTGGCAACCACAGGCCAGTAAAACTGCTTTCATAGCAGTTAAAAGTTTTAAGAGAGAGAATTCCAGTAAGAAAGGTTTCCTAGTTTGGGAAGGTTGGTTATATGACTTCCACCATTCTGTGTTAGTCACAAAAGTGCACCCAATTTCATGGAGGAGGGAATAGAGACCACATTTCCCAACAGGGCTGCTAAAATCACATTTTAAGAAGGGTATATGGGATGGAGGTTAATTCAGTGGTCAAGTTGGAAAACCCATCTCCCACATTATCAGACACTTTTTGACATGGTGCTTTGCAAAAGGTGGGTGCTCAGGAAATGTTTGGAAAATTAATAAAATAAAAGGAGTCTGCCTGAAAGTGTGGTTTAAGTGAAAGACCAACCCAAAGATTTCAGTTTAAAAAGCTCTACTGCATACCCTGACCACTCTATGACACAGGTACTCATGCAATTTCAAAAGCTTTAAGATATCACTAACTCCAATCTGCCATGTTAACAACCATCTCTGTAGGCTGGCTCTGGGTCGTATTATTTACATTATTTGTCGAGGAGACCGTGTCCTTTTCTGCTTGATCTGTTCACAGTAGAAGTTGAGAATAAGCTGATCTCTACTAGCCTAACCCATGTCCCCAAACATTTTCCAGAGTCCTACAGACCATGCTAATAAAGAGCTCGCATGTGTTAACCATAACTTTCATCAGCTCTGGACAAAAGGAGAGCCAAATACTTATGCAGAGATGGAGAGATGATTTATTATTCTCATGCATTCCCACTTTGAGGTAGAGATAGGCAAGAGTGACGTTTGTCCAACTAATTGGAAGATAACACTCAAAAAGATACCGCTAAATAGACAAAACACTTCTACTCAGAACAGTCACAAGATTTTATGCAACAGAAGGGGTCTTGGAGATTCTCAGTGAACAATCTTAATTAAGGAAGAGGAAATGAAGTAATTTTATGTGACCAAATTTGCAGAGCAGGTTAGTGCTGATCTTGCGTTGTCTGTAAGTTCTTCTGATAATGAGCAAAACAACGTAAGGCTAGAAAATCTTTCAAAAAAAAAAAATCAAGGAGGAAAATTTAGATTGTGAAAACTGTAATTCCAATGGTATTCTAAGACAGCATTTCAAAATGATTTACAGAAGTAAGCATTATACAAGAAAGGGGCTCTATGAACTTATGTCGAGCTAAAAAATGTAGCAGGTGTCTTCATGAGACTTCTCAGTGCCTTTAATAAGCTAACATTTACTGTGAATATTTTAAGGATAGGCAAGGAGGTATTTCCCAACTATGTACCCTTTGTTCAAAAGAATTTCTCAGGTCTGGTATATGACAGAAAAAGCTTTGAGGAACACTGAAATATTTTCTCCAGAAGGCTATAATAGATTAAGATGTCAGTTTCTGGGCGTGCCACAGCCAGCATACAGGCTAAGAGCTATGTGAGGGTCTCCCAGGGTTCAAAAGGATGCTCCAACAGCCCTTAGTCAAGATCCCTTTCAGAAAAGATTTTGCCCATTTTCCCCTTATGGATATAATGAATGAGAGTCAACTAACTGTGCAAAAACACACCATCTATCCTGAGTTAGAGGAGTTATTTGGTAAAATACATGTGTTCTAGAGCTTCGTGTCTGATAGCGTTAATAAACCATTTCGAGAAATTCTGACCGTGGAGTTAAGTTCCTCCTGTGTTTGCTGAGTGGTAGAGCATATCACATCTACTCAAGTAAAATCAGCCTCTTTACATCAGAAGATTTAACATCCAAAAGTGACCACGAAGACCAACTGCACGAGGAAATGTCCCATTTTGCTACAACACAAAGTTGAACTTCATGAGCTATGAGGATGCAAATCACTTAACTAGAAGGTGAGACCCAGCGACCGCCAGACACCTGCAACTCAGCACATACTTTTCACTGTTATTAATTTTACATATATCTGATTATGTATTTTAAGGGGTAGATAAATAAGCTATGATAACATTCAACTGTAAGCAGCAGAAAGCCTTTATAATCACGGACTAAGTAAAATAGTCATTTTTGCTTATGTAACAAGAAGTCTAGAAGCAGCAGCCTGGTGCCAGTGTAGTAGCATAAGGATTTTATCAGGGAATCTGGTTTCTTCTCTCGTCCGTCTCCACTACCCTTGGCAAATAGATTTTTTCCTATGGTCACAAGATGGCTGCTGCTTTTGCGGACATTGCAGCTGCATTCCAGGTGAGCAAAAAGGAAAGGGGAGAGAGTGAAGAGCAAAGGCAAATGCCAATCAAGTTTATTCCTTTCAAAATTATATTTTCCTTAAAAACCCTACTATAGATTCCATCTTTTATCTCATTGGTTAGCACTATGTTATATAGCCACCACTGTCTGGAGAGTAACCTAAAAAAAAATAAGTAAGATCAAGGTTTTTTTGTTTTCATTTAAGCTAGAAACATGGCTGCCACCACAAAATATTGAAAGTCCCATTCTGGACTGACAGAAGGCTGTGATTGTTCAGACCTCTCTTCGATGGTCACAACCTTCTGTGGTGCTTATGTGTAGCTTATGTTGAGCACTCTTGGGTGCTCATGGTACCTGTGAGACACCTGAGCTTTGCTAGGTGCCTCTGCCAGCATTATCTCACTTGGTCCTAATGAGACATTTTCGTCTGCATGTACATTTTTGGTTATAGCATCGGTCAGGCCCCTTCTAGCAATGCGTGTTCCCATATGGTTGAGAGCCAGAAATCACAGAGATGCAATATTCGTTTTGTTTCCCTGGTAATTCTAAAATAGACTCTGAACGAGTCCTTCTGTGTGCTTCCATGAGCCCGAATAATCAGCTCTTAATCTTTTACAAGGTGCCTAGCTAGTTGGTGCTGTACTAAGAGCTATATTGATACATAAAAAGAAACAAAAGACAGCAGGGATAACAACCTCTTGGAAAATGTCAGAGGTGTGACATGGGGAAAGATAAGGGGGGAGCAGTGGGAAAAAAATGTACTTTCTTCTTCAGTCATTGCTGAAAATCTCTAAAAATATTGCAGATTTCTCTCTATCTTGAAGTTGTAGCAAGATGGCCATCATTGCTCAATGGGGCGGATGCTCTCTCTTTAATGTGCTCGAAAAGGGGAGAGAAGGTAAGAGAGCATCCATTCCTAAGGGTCTTTCTACTTTTATTGCTTTGCTTCTTTTTCCATTCCTTTTGCAAGGGACACAACTGCATGGGAAATCGTGGAAGGAAGGAATGTGAATTCTGGATACAGGTCACCACTGTCTTACTGTGGGTGTAAGCTCAGGGAAATTCTGCATGACCTCTTTATCTAGGTCTCTATTAGCTATTGCTGATTAACAAAATTAACCCAAACGTGTAGGCTTAAAACCACAAATATTTACAATCTTACAGTCTCAGTGGCTCAAGAATGAAGGTGAAGCCTTCCACAACTGGGTACCTCTGGCTCCAGATCTGCAATGAGGTTACATCTACTTATTGGCCAGAGTTGTGCTGTCTCTGAAGGCTTGACTGGGGAGTGATCTGCTTCCAAACTCATTCGTGTGGTTGATGGCAGGATTCAGTTCCTTGGCCTGTTGGCCTGAGAACTGGTTCCAGTTCTCCCCTGGCTTCACGCCCTCAGGTCCTTTTCCATACAATAGTTCACAACACGGTAGCTTGGTTCCCCTCGGAGCAAAGGTTCTGAGAGAGAGTACAAGTGAAAGAGAGTGAACAGGATAGAAGTTACCGTCTTTCTGTAACCTAATCTTGGAAGTGGCATCCCATCATTTCTATTGTGTTCTATTTTAGAAGCCAGTCACTGGGTCTAGCTTATACTCCACAGCAGGGAATTTCACAACAACATGAATTGCAGGGGTAGGGATCGTGGGGCACCATCTTAGAAGTTGCTTCCCCCTGTCTCCAACCTCCTTTGTGTAGCATCCTCCCAGCTCTCTGGAAGCCTGTAATTTCATGGTTCTAAGAATGTGCTTTGAGTCAGCCCCTGCACTGAGTGTTCTGAAGACAGGGGCTGTTTCTTGTACCTCTATATCTTCAGCACCGTGACAGGGCCTGGTCCACACTGGGAATTCAGGTATTTCATTCATTTGACAAATATTTATTGGCCATCTACTATGCACCGTGCCCTATAGTAGGTGCTAGGAATATGGCAACAACCAAGATAAATGAAGATTTTCAATATCATGGAACTTACATTCTAATAGGAGACGATAGACAATAAACAAGCAAACCAATAAAGGGGTGAGATACCGTCACACAGATGGAGATTAGCAATACATGAAACTGGAAAAAAGTATTTGCAGAGATTGCAAATACTTTTTTCCAGTTTTATGTATTGCTAATCTATACGATAAACATCATTTTAATGACCTTACTCTGTGAGGAGGAGTACACAAGTCAGTAAGGAAAAGCTGAACATTTCAGAGAAACTGTTCTCAATAAAAATTGGAGGGGGAAAAAAAAAAGGTTCAGTACCGCTAGTTGTCTAAGATCTGGAGATTAAAACAAGACGCAGTTTATTAATTGATCTCTTCTAATTGCCGTTACTGTTTTGAACCACAGCCAGTGCTGTCAACCATGTGGGGGAACTGGGCCTTCCCACAGAGTCTCGGAGGAAGTGAATATTGGTTTTACTTTACTGGAAAGCTTTGTGGCAAGGTGTATCCAGATCCTAAATGAATGCATGGCATTTCTGAGTCAGTAACATGAAAACTAGAGGCTAAGCGTGTGGCCTGTGGATTCAGCCTGCTGGGGGTGATGCAGCAGGGCCTCCCAGGGGGATGATTTCTGCGCTGAGTAGGAGGCGATATTACCATCCAGGGTCTGGGGGTGGTGCGGGGCTGGGGGGGGGGTGGGCGGAGTTTTGTGGGTAAAGGTGAAGAAGTAGTCTCTTCTAGGACAAGGAAGTAGAGTGCTTGTTAGAGAATGAATATGGGGAAGCCCAGGAATCAGAGAATAGTCTGCACTATTCCCAGACTTCTCTCTTGAGCATCTGGTAGATGACCGTCCTCACCAAGACAGCAAAACAGGAAAACTTCTGCAGGATAATCACGGGTTTCCAAGCCCTTTTGATTGTGGCTCACTTAGGTGAGTAAAATACCCGAAGACCCACCTCCCCCACCCATTAAGCCCTGGTTTCCTCACTTATTATTTTTTTTGGAAGCATATTTTAAAAAGGAATCCATGCCAAAATAGGGCCACGAAAATGTTAGTCCTTTTTATATGTTAACATTTTACAAATTAGCACTTTGAGCACACAAGTGCCCTTATGTGCACACCCTTTACCATGCCTGTGGATAACCTCATGCGGACAGAACATCCAAAGTCTAAACCTGAGGTCGTTCATGACTGGGAGAACCCTGCTCCCCTGGGGATCCCCACCCACCACCTCCAGGCCAGGTTCTACCCTCAAAGACAAGGGGTCTTTCATTTCCGTTTCATAAAGGTGTTCCTCTGATAGAGTTAAGGCCAAAGCAGCAATTTTCCTTTTTGCTTCCTCTCTCCCCACGAACATGTGTTCTGAGAGACTGGGTTGCCAACAGGCAGATGAGGGAATCTATCTGATGTCATATTTTATTTAAAAAAAATTTTTTTTTCAACGTTTATTTATTTTTGGGACAGAGAGAGACAGAGCATGAACGGGGGAGGGGCAGAGAGAGAGGGAGACACAGAATCGGAAACAGGCTCCAGGCTCTGAGCCATCAGCCCAGAGCCCGACGCGGGGCTCGAACTCACGGACCGCGAGATCGTGACCTGGCTGAAGTCGGACGCTCAACCGACTGCGCCACCCAGGCGCCCCTCTGATGTCATATTTTAATGGAACAAACTTAGAGTAGACACCTGGTGGCTAGGGTCACTTATTTTTCCTGTCGTGTTCCTTTGATGGTTTTGTAGTCTCTTAGAACACCATTTGCATTCCTTGGAGATGTCTAGCAGATGATCTTGACAATAGTATTTCTCTTCATTGGTTTATGTGTGTGTTTTTAATTGGTAAAGTTAACTAGAACTGGAGTTACCTTTGTGGGAAGTTTTAGAATTACTGACTATTTAAAAAAATTTTTTTTAACATTTATTCATTTTTAAGAGAAGAAACAGCGTGCGAGTGGGGGAGGGGCAGAGAGAGAGGGAGACGCAGAATCCGAAGCAGGTTCCAGGCGCTGAGCTGTCAGCACAGAACCCGACACGGGGCTCAAACCCACGAACCGTTGAGATCATGACCTGAGCCAAACTCGGATGCTTAACCGACTGAGCCACCCAGGCACCCCAAGAATTACTGATTATTTTTAATAGTAATAGGAGGATTGGGGTTTTCTAATTATTCTTGTGTTAGTTTTGGTAAGTTGTATTCTTAAAGAAATATGTCCACTTTATCCAAATTTTCGACTTTTTTGCATTATATTATTTATAATATCCTTATTACCTTTTCAACAACTGCAGGCTCTGTAGCAATATTTGGTTTGTCATTCTTGGTGTCAAGAATGTACTTTTTTTGAACTTTTACTTTTTCCCTTGGATTAGTCCTCCCAGAGAACCAGCTTCCTGCCTTATTGTTGTTTCTACTCTAAATTTATTTTCTATTTATTTAATTTACCCTTGTCTTGCTTTCTTTGAATTTATTTTGCTGTTCTTTTTATTAACTGTTTGAGATGCATGGTTACCTCCTTTCTTGTTGGGCTTTATTTTTTATTCCCAATAAATGCATGTTAGGGCATTTGCTTTTGTGAGTTCCTGCTTTAAGTGCATTGCACAAGTTGCAACGTATAATAATTTTGTTATCATTTGGTTCAAGATATTTTCTGATTTTATTATAATTTATTCTTTGACTCCTAGGCTATTTATCAATACATTTTTAATCGCTAAATATATGAGGATTTTGTGTTTATCTTTTTCAGCAAACTGATTTTCCAGCATAACTACATTGAGGCCATAGCACTAACTGTATAATTTCAATCTTCCAATGCCAAGTATATAATCCATTTTGTGTGATGTTTTATGTGTCATTAAAAAGAAAATGTTCTACACAGATTTGAGATCAGGATTCCGAATATGTCCAGTAGGTTAAGTTTTTGCCAACCATGTTTTAGAATTTTCAATGTTTCACTAATTTTTTCTGCTTGTTATAGATATTATAGGGAAGACATGTTCAAAAAATTCTCACTGTGATGGCGAATTGGTCTATTTTTTCTCTAGTTGTGTTCATTTTAGACGTGATACAAATATGTACAAATAGAAATCATCATATCTCTCCGGCAAATTGAACTTCCAATCATTTTAAAGTGACTACCTTTAATTTACTAATATGTTCTCTTTTAATATGGCTATACCAGCTTTCTTTTAGTTAATGCTTGCATCACAGACCTTCTCCTTCAGTTACTTTCAGCTCTTCAATATCCTCATGTTTTAGGTATGTTTCTTGTATGCTGCCTATTTTTTAGTATGATGTTATTTATAATCCATTCTGAGGATCCTTTTCTTTTGACTAGAGCATTTAGTCAATTTATGCATAATGCAATTATTAGATTTTAAATTATGCAGTTTTTAGTTTTATCAGTTTTATCATTTTTATTCTGTCGCCCCAAAGACCTTTAAAATGCTTCAGTTTAGATTGGTTTGTGGCACATTCTCTGAGTTTGTTTGTCTGAAAATTACTTTACCTTCTTTCTGTAGGATATTTTCAAGGGACAGAAGTTCTGAGTTGGTAACTATGTTTTCCCACAATATTAAAGTTATTTCGCTTTCTTTCAGCTTCCACGTTTGCTCTTGTTAGCTTTGGTTTTCTGCAATTTCACTATCTAGATTTGGATTTTTTATTTATCCTACTTGGCATTCATTTGACTTATTGTGAATTGATGTTGTTCATCAGTTCTAGACAATTTTAAGTCATTATCCCTAAATTGCCTCTGCTGTGTTTCTGTCTTCTCTCTTCCAATTAAAAATATGTTAAAACACCTTCTCACATGTCCTTTATCTCTGTCTATTCTACATTTTCCTTTTTTTTTTTTTTTTTTTGGTCACTCCACAAATAATTTCTTCTATCCTGTCTTCTTCAGCTGCTTAATTTGCTTCTAAACCTGTCCACTAGGTTTAAATATTATATGTATATAATAATATATAATTTATAATAATATATTATATTATATAATAAGTATATATATATTACTTATTTTTGAGAGATAGAGATACAGAGAGTAAGCATGGAAGGGACAGAGAGAGAAGGAAAGAGAGAGAATCCCAAGGAGGTTCCGTGCTGTCAGCACAGAGCCTGACTTGGGACTCGAACTCACAAACCATGATCATGACCTGAGCTGAAATCAAGAGTCAGGTGCTTAACCAACTGAGCCACTCAGGTGCCCGGTGCCCCTATTGTTATATTTTTTAATTCCAGAATTTCTTTTACCAAAAGAAATTACCAAAATTTACCAAAATTTATAGTTTCTGTTCCCCCCCCCCAGTTTTATGCCTATCTTTTATCTCCTTAAATATACCAAGCATTGTTTTATAATCTATGACTGATAACTCCAGTATCTGAGGTCCCTGACTCTGTTTCTGCTTTCTGTTATTTTTGACTTGGCTTTTACTCGAGATATCTTTTCTACCAATGTTTCTTCCCATGTATTTGAAAAAATTATTTGTAGAAACCACTTTGGGCATAAAGTGGACTAATAGGATAGTGTATGTCAATTACACTTAGATAAAAATATAAATAAATAAAACAAAAGAAACTGATTGTTAAGATTCAGAAGGCTTCTTCCAGACAATTCAGAAACATAATCCACGAATTTGCTGATTGTCGATGAATGCAGACCAACTGCTGTATTACTGGCAACATAAATACTGTGTCTATTACTCATTAACAATCTTTTAAGATGTCATGTTCTTGGCTTGCTTAATGCCAGTCAGAAATAAATTTCCCGAAATAGCATTTTAATCCATGATATTCTTTCACTCTCAACCAGGAGGATGTAACAGGGAAAGAGAGTATAGCCTAGGATAAAACACACGGACACAATGGCACAGATGTGATACAATAAAGTATATCCCAGTTCTTTTCCCCACGAACCCTATTTCAAGACAGCCATTTAAACACTTGCTGAGCATAAGAATCAAGAAAGAACTGTCTACCGTCTAGGTTGCAGCTATGAATAAAACACATCACATCCTAAGGACTCTAGAAGTAAAGTTAGTTACCCTTGTCAGGCCGGGAACTTTCACAACCAGACATGGGAAAGTAAAGGCAATGTTTAAAGCTATATCAAAAAAGAATGATAGTGCAGAAGCAAAGGTAGCAGGGGGAAGGGAGATCTCTTGAGGGGGCAAGACATGCTGAGTCGGCCAACAGCTGAAGGTATAACTTGGGCATCCTAACACAGAAGGCATTTACAGTGGCTTTTCAGCTATGTGGCTCTGGGAGACAAAGAGCCATGTGTCAGATAACTCAGATGGATCCAGGGAAAACATGAAGAGGGAAATAAAGCGAAATGAAGCATGTGAAATGGCAAAGGAGACCGACCTTTGTAGAAAGAGAAGCCAAATAGGGTTCTCACCTACCTATCCACATATTCAAGCACTTGGAGTGTTATGAGTATATCGCGTGGTTTTATTGTGTGGCCATCTTAACACACTTTATCATATAAGTTTTAATATGACCGTGCACACAGCAGTAAGTTTCCATTGGTTCAGATATTTCTTATTTTGAGAGCGTAGCTTCTCTTTAATTGATGCCCTAAGGATATTTGCGCATCTAACTTTTCTAAGAAAGTGATATGACCTCTTTGCCTGGGCTTTTGTAATAGCACTTTAGATTTTGTTCCGGAGTATAGAGGAACTGACAAGTGGAGTCGCCACCACATAACCTTGGAAGAAAAGGACGTCTGTGAGAACAGAATTCACCATGTGACTCTTTTTTCCCAAAGAAATCCCCTTAAATGTATATTGTGCAAGAACTTTTCTGGGCTCTGCTTCAAGCTAAATTGGCTTAGATTTTCATGGGGTGCACTGACAAGTGTTTAAGGCTAGACAATAAATCAGAGCCTTGTCTCACTAGAGGAGCTATCCAGCACGATGAAGATGGTCCCGCCCACCCCACCCCAGACTGAGCATTTTTCCAAACACTATCATAAGAGGTCACTTATTAAAACTGAAAGTCACTAACATGAAGGCTGACCCATTCGCTCTGGCATTAACTTTTCCACATTCTGACCTGTACATTATAAAGCACAACCATACCACAGCCAGAGGTAACATTTCTTCCTGTTTGGATGACTCTACCTTTGTTCTTTGCAGAAAACTTTTAGATTTAAGACACTGTACCTTGTGTAACCCAAACATTTTCAGGCTCCACCAAAGAGTGGGTATAAACGAGGTTATTTTAATATTTATGAAATACGTTTCCTGCTTTTGCCCACAGTTGCTCATCTATGCTAATCAACTCCCGCTCTGCTATTTTCCCTCCCACCATCGCCACACATTCTTTCGGTTCCCAAGTGTCTCATATGCCCCTGAACAAATGGGCATCTCTGATCCTTATGTGGCACGTTTTTCCTTCCTTTTTGTTTGTTTTCTGGATCCCTCTTGACTTCTTCCCATAAAGCCACTTAAGAACTTTTCATTTTGGGACGCCTGGGTGGCTTAAGAGTCGGTTAAGAGTCCAACTTCGGCTCAGGTCATGATCTCAGCTCAGGTCATGATCTCGCAGTTTGTGAGTTCAAGCCCAGCATCAGGCTCTGTGCTGACAGCTCAGAGTCTGGAGCCTGCTTCGGATTCTGTGTCTCCCTCTCTCTGCCCCTCCCCCGCTCGTTTTCTCTCTCTCTCTCTCTCTCTCTCTCTCTCTCAAGAATAAACATTAAAAAAGAAAAAAAAAGAACTTTTTATTTTTTGCCAATGTTAATGGTGCCTATTGTGACCGGCAACATCCAGGCCAAGGGCATGAATTCCTGCAGTTCCTAAAGCCAACAATCCAAATATTCAGAGTTTATTCATCAGGTATTTACCAAGTGCCCACTGCTTTCCAGACACTGTGCAGGCATTAGGGCACCCTGCCCATCCCTGTGCCATACACTGGGGCCCCCAAGTGGCACTATGTGGGCCAAGAATTTTAGAGAGGCCTTCCTGAAACTAGTTTCTTTCATTTTCACTTATCACTCACTAAGCAGAGATTCAAAACCAGCCCAGTAGTGAAGGCGGAGTTTGAAACGCATTGTACTCAACAGGTCTTATCCCTTTCTTCTCCGTCAGGAGCTCTTCCAAGGGGACCAATAAGGAAAAACATTTTTCTTACTCTTTTCCTAGAAATTGCAAGTCAATGCATATTAATTCATGCAAACTGTCAGAGAGGTCAGAAACCTACCAGTTTCAGGAATAGCTGAACTCTCAAGCCTAGTCTTGATTTAGTTATGACATTCTGCGATGATACTCTGTTAACACGCTTAAATATATTTCTTGGATTCCCTACTAAATTCACAATAGCTTAAGAACCTGTCAATTTTATACTCTTTCCCAAATGCTACCTAAAATAATGTCTTCACTATCATTATTTAATTGGACTGATAATGACCTTTCATGTGTAATCCTAGTAAATACCAAGGGATATGACAGTCACATTCACAAAGTCACATTCAAAGAAAACACAAGTCAGTCTGCATCACTTGAGAAAAAAAATTCATGTCTTCACTATTGGTAAAGTAGTAGAGTTTTGTATCATGCATTCGCCAGAATTTTCCCGGAAGTCTTATCTTGGTGATCATTCCTTCTCATCAAAGTTACACACCCACAGCAATTACAAAAACTAAACAAACAAAACAAAACAGACCTTTCCTACTCTCTCTTATCTGTTTCTTTTCCCATCTATCCCTGGGGTACCACACTCCCAACTGGCGATACCTCATTCTCCGTAAGCATTTCTCCAGTCTCTCACTGTGGACAAACAGTTAAGTATCATTCAAAATTTCTCCGTTTGGTCACTTTTTAAATGAGAATCCTCAACCTAGAGGGAAAAAGGATAGTTCAAGAGCTGACTTGGAAATAAGTCTATGAGAATGATACAGTAATAGTTTTCCCATGTTCAACATATAGCCTCCTTGTTTTGACCTATTTATGACTTTTAAAACTTAAAAGCAACCTTGGTACTGAAAAATCTATTTGTAGCTGCTGTTAGAAATTTCTCAAAAGAAGAAAAGTTCTGACATAAAATATGAGTGGCCCGAAAATATTTTTCTGTAGTATTTTGACCAAAAAAAAAAAAGTTATTGTTCTGATATCTTTGCCCTTTTAAGTTCTTGTGAATTCAATCAGCACAGAATTGTCAGAGGGAAACTGAGAACGAATTTTAAATGCTACACTCAACTAGTGTTTAGAAAAACAAAATGAAGTGAAGAGCGTTCCATCTGGATACTTTTCTGCACACTCCCTCACATTCTCTGTCCACTTGCTATGATCATTTCTTGCTGTGTAAAAACCACTGCAAAATTTATTGGCTTGAAATAACCGCCATTTTATTGCCTCTCATGATTTTGGGGGTTGACTGGGCTCAGCTTGGCAGTTCTTTGGCTCCAGGTGGTTTAGGGTCAGGGTTCCAGTCATCCGGGGCCTCGGCTGGTCTGCAAGGTCCAAGCTTGCTCATGGGTATGTCTGATGCCTCAAGAGGCATGGTTCAAAAGCTGAAGACTTCCATCTATGTCTTCTCTCTCTGAGTTGGGATGCTCGGGTAGCTGGGCCTTTCTCTCCTTCTCTCTCTACTTAGTCTCAGGGTCTCTCCTACTCTCCATGTGGCTTCGGCAGCGGAACTTCCGTGAAGATTCAGAGCCCCCAAAAGCACGACAGTAGAAGCTGTCAGGTTTTCTTCAGACTTAGGTATGGAACTTGTACCATCAACTGGGTAAAGCAATAAACAGGGCCAGCCCAGACTTCACATGGAAGACAGTGAAAACTAGGAGATGTGGTTCATTAGGAACTGTCTTTGGAGCCTATTTGCTTCCAACATACACAACGATTTGCTGGAAAATTTAATGTCTCTTTTTATTTTTTAATTCTTTTTGGTTAACGTTTATTCAGTTTTGAGAGACACAGAGAGACGAAGTGTGAGTGGGGGAGGGGCAGAGAGAGAGGGAGACACAGAATTTCGGAAACCGGCTCCAGGCTCTGAGCTGTCAGCAGCCCGACACAGGGCTGGAACTCCCGAATTGCGAGATCATGACCTGAGCTGAAATTGGACAGTTAACCAACTGAGCCACACAGGCACCCCCCGAACTCTACACTCTTAAGCTTAGAGACATAAAGCAGAGTTTCCCAAAGAACGTTCCATAACATTTTGGTGCTACAGGTTAAATGTGTGGGCAAGGAGTTTGGAGGAAATGCTGAGGTTAAACAAACTTAAGGAGATTTTTTTTTTTTAAGACAAAATTTGTTAGATCTTTAATATGCAAAGCGGGATTTAATGTGTTTTGTTTCCTTATTTGAACATGAAACTTTTTTGTCTAAAAACGTCAGGGACTCGGGGCGCCTGGGTGGCTCAGTCAGTTGAGCGTCCGGCTTCGGCTCAGGTCATGATCTCACGGTCCGTGGGTTTGAGCCCCACATCGGGCTCTGTGCTGACAGCTCGGAGCCTGGAGCCTGCTTCGGATTCTGTGTCTCCCTCTTTCTCTGCCCTTCCCCTGCTCATGTTCTGTCTCTCTCTGTCTCAAAAAGTAAATAAAAACATTAAAAAAAATTAAAGCCTCAGGGACTAAAGTTCACCAAATACTGTATGAGAAAGTGATTTTCTAAAGAATCGTGTGCTGTGAAGATCATATTACTACCCAGCATCTTTATGCTCCATGATTTTGAAAAATATGAGTGTAAAATAGATCTCTAAAGCATGGTAATTACAATTATGATAATAGCCAATGACATTTATTGAGCATTTACTATGTGCCATATAATGTTCTAAGTATTTTATATCCATTTTTAATGCACTGAGTGGTTTGCACATATTATCCTATTCAATCCTACAAATAGTGACTCAGAATAGATCTTATGATTTCCATTTTACAGATGAGGAAACTGAATCACGGGAAGACACACAATTAAGAGATACAACTTTGACTTGAACCTATTTGTATGACTCCATAGTCTGGTATTTAACTACAGTGCTATCCTGCCTTATCTTCTGCATATCAAGTCAAGTTTTCAGTGTCAAACATTAATGGTTGATTTTAGTCGGAGATTCCACAACTCCAGAGAAAATATTTATCAAGCACCCATAACATGCCTGTCTTTGTGCTTTTCTATATATTTATTAGGTGATTTATCCTTGCAACAACCATAGGAAAAAAGTATTGAACATTTTGTGAGAAAAAAGAAAAGACTCTTTTGCTTTGTTATTGAACGTTTGGCCTACTTCAGATGATTTTTGAACTACTTCAGATGATTTTTCAGGAACCCACTCAGTTCTGAAGTACAAACTGTCATCCTTCATTGTCCTCTAAAGAGTGGCTTCCCTACAATACTGAGTATTCAAACTGATTTTAGCTTAAATAAGACCTTTCTCCAACCTATTAAAGATTTACTTGAGTCCTCGTGAAAATTATATAACATGTTTGGAATAATAACGTTTGGAATCCACGCTTGTTAAATTCTACATCCAAGTGATAATGTCTATCTTTCTTAAATAAATGTAAATATGAATTTTATATATAAATTTGGAAATTAATAGCACAGCTTGAATCTGTACTTTTTCACACGATGTCATTTCAAAATGGCAAAAACACCCCAAGAAACATACTTTCGAAGTCCCTTCAAGATGGCAGTCTGAGCACAAATTTACAACCCGGGCCTCTCTCTACAAGTCCGCAGAAATAGAAATCCAGACGCACAAAAAAGGATAGAGAGTCACAGCAAAGTACTTCAGATGGGGCTGTGAAGAACAGTGGTCATTAGTGAATGAGAAATCTAAACAAATGTCTGGCTGACAGGGAGCAGATGGGAGCCTCTAAGGAAATGAAATAGCACAGAGTTCTGTCCAGAAGCAGTGGCAGTGAGGTAAGGCAGGAGCTCTTCCAGCAGCACCAAAGTTGGGACAGCCTCAAGCTCAGACCGGGTAGGGATGAGGCAAACATAGAGCTGGTGACATGTTCTTTAGGTCTTTACGTGGAGACTAAGGTCTATATAAGGAAAACCTGTCTTACTTACCCCTCAATCTCCACCTTGACCCCCAGAGAGGGCAATCAGCCTGGAAATATAACCTAGAGATTTAAAAAAGAAATGGATTGTGAAGCAAGGTTACCTTGGTTCAAAGTCTGTTTCTGCCATTGACTAACCGGGTGACTTTGGACAGGTTATTTAACCTCTCTGTGTCTCCATTTCCTTGTGTCTGAAAGGAAGACAGTATTAGTATCTAACTTAAAGGAGTGTTGTCAGTAGTCAGTGCATTTCTATACATGATGTTCTTAAGAGAGGGCTGGCACTGGATCAATAGATGTATCAATATTAGCTATCATCTTTATCCGCAGCAGCATCATTATCTCAGAACAAATCTCTCGAATAAACCACGGGAGAACATCTGTGGCTTACGGTTTGGGAATGGGAGTCTTAAAGCAAAGCCCTCTTTAATCTGGAATTTGGGAGACTAGCACCAGCTGCTGGCTCCTTACCCGCTTAACCCAAAACAGTCTTGGCCGTGAACCGCTCCACCCTGGCTACAGAGGGCTTTTAGTCAGGCTTCCCACTAAAAGAGAAGGGAAGTATGTCAGGAAATAGATCTACCAATATAGTAGAAAAGAAAAGAAACCTACCCCAACTACCCAGTCATTTGTTTTAAATCTAAATAGCAAACCGAGGATCACTAGGCAGAAATTACCAGCATCTTTGACGTATGTATGTGTGTATGTATGTATATATGTATGTATAGGAGTCAAAAGAATTCATTTCTAGAATTCTAGAAAAAAAAGGCAGCCATGCATTCCACCCCTCCTGAACGTGCGCTTTCGGTGAGGTCTCATCACTGCCAACACCGATGTCTGCTGAGGGTCTGCCATTGACAATTGTCAAAGCAATGCAGGCTGACGTGGCACTTTGTTGCACAGGCTACTATCAACAGTCTCCCTGGACTTGAATATATCAATATATGTATATATGCCATTAAAAAAGAAACCAGGACAACAATAAAAAAGAGCTCTTTGATGTTAAAAACGTATTTTCTGAAATTAAGAAAATTTCAAAAGAAAGTGCTCATGTAAAATTAAGGAGATTTCCCAGGATTTAAAGCATCATAACAACAAGATGGAAAACTGAAAGAGAAACAAACAAAAGCCTTAGAGAGCTAGTTCATGAGGGTTCCACATAAACTAATGGATTCTAGAAAAAAAGAAGTCGAAATGGATGGCACATGGGTTCCCAAGCATTATATTGGGCAATACGTCCCATGGCTGAGGAAGGATTTAATGATTCAGATTGAAATGGTGTGTGAATGCCAAACAGAGGCAATGAAGTCCACACCACTCACATCATCAGGGAATTTCAGGATACTAAGTAATACCTAAGAGAAGATCTGAAAATAAAAACCCATTGAGAATAATTATGTGAATAGCAAGGTAATGAGAACCAAATTGGAGTCATCGATATGGAAGCTAAAAGACAAGGCAGCCAGGTATCATCCTTTCGCTTTCTTCGTAATAGGTAGGGGTGCTATTGTGTTGCCTTTGTGCCCAAGCCACGCCAGCTCAGACACACAAACAAGATCATAATGGTAATGACAAAATTGTAATTCTCTTCCAGTTTGGCCCTCTTAAGTAAGGACTCTCGCTAGCCTTCAAATCCCTCTGAGATATTTTAGGGTTTCCCCAGTGTGACCTGCAAATCAATCATCTCGGCTCCAAAAAGGCAGCCACGCATTCCACCCCCCCTGCACAGGCGCTTCTGGTGAGGTCTCACTACTGCCAACACCAGTGTCTGCTGAGGGTCTACCGTTGACAATCGTCAATGATGTCAATGACAGCGATGCAGGCCGTCGTGGCACTTTGTTGCCCAGGCTACTACTATCAACAGCCTCCCTGGCCTTGAATCCCAACCCCCTCACGTACAAAAAGTATAACCTTGACCTCTCTAGGCCTCAAGTTTAACATCTGTACGTTGGGAATCACTTAGCCCACCTTGCTTTTGATGATGCAATGAGATCGTCCCATGTTAGAACTTAGCATGGTGCTGAACACACAGTTAGCGTTTGATCAAGTTTCAGGATATAGCAAAAAAGGAGCAAAACCTCCCATGGCGCGCCACCGATAGCTGCCCGTATACGTACCCAAAACGCTGGCTGCCAGCATATACCGCCATCTCCTATTTGAACAGAAGCTGCTGTTGCCTTGGGTAACATTTCTCTCAGGGGAGCAGTCAACATAATTCCCTTGACTTGTGACTTCACTTAAATTCTCCTTTAAGCACCCATTCTCAGTGGTAATAGAAATTCAGTGATTTTAGAGTCCCGCTCTTGCTCCCCAGGTGGCATGGATGATTCCAGGGGATTACACACCGCCGCCTCCGTGTTGTCTGGGGGTGGGAGGAGGCAGCACCTAGTCCTTGGTTCCTCCACTGTGGTGCACTTTGGTTCCTCTGGCATCCTCCTCAGCATCGATGAAGTTAGCTGCTTTGTCTCCTCTGACACCGAACCTAAAGGCCTTTCAGACCTAGCTTTCTGGCAGCTACTTGTGTGCCACTCTAGAGCCACAGAGAATCTTCTGGGGCTGTCTCTTGGCCCTTCGCCATCATTGGCCTCACAGTGGGTGGAGGGGAGATCGTTCTACGGACAACCTGGCCACCCAGGCAGGTCTCTTGACTCTTGCTTGTTTCTCAAGCTCTGAGAATGGGCCCAGATGCACTCTACTTGGCTCCAGATTCCCTGGACTTGTCTGGATCGTTCTGTCCACTTTCTCCTCCTTGGAGGACTCTGACTGGATATTAAGAGGAGAAAGATGCAATCCCCATTGAGTAATGGCCAGCATCTGCTTCTTTCCAGTTCTTCTCCTTGCTCTATGCTGGGAGGAACATCATCTTGCTGTGGAGAAAAGAGGAGAAAGGAAAAGCCTTGTGCACTCTCTTTTCCCAAAGGCCCTCGAGGGCCCATTGCTTTTGGCTCCTCAGCTGTGACATCCCTGATGACAATGCAGAGAAGGGGAAAGACACAAAAATACATTTAGGAAAGCCAAATTGTTATCTGCCACAACCTTGATAACTCATAGAGTAGCTCCAGATAACATATACTGAGAACCTGCTAGAAGCCAGGCATTCCCCTAAGGACTTTGTGTGGATTAACTCGTTTAATTGTCATATCAACCTAGGAGGCAGGTAGGATTTTATTCCCACTTTCCAGATGAAAAAATGGAGGATTGGGCAAGTTAAAATAACTGTCCCAAGGCAGTGAGGATGCCCATAAAAAAAGTGGAACTCCAGCCCCAGATCCTCGGGGGCCAGGGCCCCCACCCATTGCTATCTACCTCTCTCAGTCTTGTATTGCAGCACGGACCCTAAGTTATGGATCTGGGGCAGAGGATAGTGGGAACAGCAGGTGTACCAGAATCGCTCCCCATGCATGCTCACTCTCCTTGAAGCCAGGGTCCCTCCTGCACCTCTCTCTTGCTTTGGATGGAGTTACTTACTACGAGAATCCCTCTTAAGTGGCAAGTCGGTATTTCCCTGTGGGCCACCTCAGCCCTCTAGACTTTTTCATCAGGATAGGCCATGATGTCTGTTTAGAAAAGCAAAACATGGCCTAATGGAAAATACAAGCAGCTTAAACCACCATTCCACCATTATAAGCTGTGAGACTTTGATCAAGTTCTTTATTGTTTCTGAGCCGTAAGGATTTCATGTCTAAAATGGAGATAATACTTACATGGTCATTAAATACATGAAGTGCTTAGCACAATGCCTAGCACACAGAAGGCACAAAGTAGTTATTTCCTTGGCTCCTATGATCTGAATTTCTTTTATTTTTAATGTTGATTTATTTTTGAGAGAGAGAGAGAGAGAGAGAGAGAAAAACAGAGCATGAGTGGGGGAGGAACAGAGAGGGAGACACAGAATCCAAAGCAGGCTCCGGGCTCCCAGCTGTCATCACAGAGCCCAACACGGGGCTCGAACTCAGGAGCCGTGAGATCATGACCTGAGCCGAAGCGGGCACTCAACCGACTGAGCCACCCAGGCACCCCTGAATTTCTGATGAACCTGTAGATACATTCATTTTTTACATTTTTATTTAAATTCAGTTAGTTTACATACAGTGTAATGTTAATTTCAGGTATACGTTAGGGTGATTCAACACTTGCACACAACACCTGGTACTCATCGCAGCAAGTGCCCTCCCTGTTTAACCCATTCCCCCAGCCACCTCCCCTCTGGTGAACGTCAGTTTATTCTCTAGAGTTAAGAGTCTGTTTCTTGATTTGCCTCTGTCTCTCTTTTTCCCTTTTTGCTCATTTGTTTTTTTTCTCAAATTCTACACATGAGTGTAATCATATGGTATTGGTTTTTCGCTGATTTATTCGCTTTTCATTATACTAAGGCCATCCATGTTGTTGCAAATGCCAATATTTCATTCTTTTTTATAACTAACAGTCCATTATATATGTATAATATATATGTGTGTATGTATATGTATGTGTATATATGTGTGTATACACATACATGCACATATATATACACACATACATACACACACACACATATATCACATGTTCTTTATTCATTCTAACCTGTGGTGGAATAAACCTACTTCAGTTGCTCTGGGTGAAACTCCCTGCTTGAGGTCCTTTTTCCAAGGGTGGAAACCATTACCTGATTATGTGCATCATGGTCAATGTACTGAAAGGTTTACTCTTAGCAAAGGTTTTTTTTTTCCTTAAAAAAAGGAATAAAGTGTACTGCATAGTATAAGTATAAAGTCATATCTGATATGACTGCTCTATATCTCTTGGAGTATAACTAGGGTTAAGTCAATTAATTTTTTCCTCAAGAAACTAAACACAATCTTAAATCAATGTGCTTAATACTAATGTTAAGGGGCGCCTGGGTGGCTCAGTTGGTTAAACGTCCGACTTCGGCTCAGGTCATGATCTCACAGTCCGTGGGTTCAAGCCCCGCGTCGAGCTCTGTGCTGACAGCTCAGAGCCTGGAGCCTGTTTCAGATTCTGTGTCTCCCTTTTTCTCTGACCCTCCCCTGTTCATGCTGTCTCTCTCTGTCTCAAAAATAAATAAATGTTAAAAAAATTTTTTTTAAAAATACTAATGTTAATAGCTACCATTTGTAAATTACTCATTAGGAGCCAAGTACTGTGCTGAATTGATTTAGTCCTTACAATCTTGTGAGAAAGGGATACTTGTACCCATTTCACAGAACAGATCATTGAGGTTTGGAGAGGTTAAGTAACTTGTCCAAGGTCACAGAGCTAGCACATGGCAGAGCTGGACTTTAAACAGTGTTGTGTCCACCTGAATCCGAAGTCCAGGCTCTCCACCTCTATTTTAAAATAATAATAGTAATAATAGAACATAATGGGAAACTTAGCTTCTATACTCTTTTTGCTTTTCAACAAATTGTATATTAATCTAAGTCATGCTCCATTAAGCCTTATCATATAAAGGCAATGGCAATAAAATAGAACTGTGTTTGCAGAGCTGTTTATATGACCAAGGAAAAGAAAGTCCCCGGAGAATTTTCTATTATCTGAATATGTACAAAATCTTCTGGAGGACACTGAAGGCAAATTATTAAAATCTGGTGTGCTTGTTTTATTTAACTCTTCCACAAGTATATTCACTGAGCCTCTCCAGTGTAGTAAAAAGGGATAGTCCCCAGCTGACATCTGAGTTAAAAAGACAAATTTTGGGAGCACCTGGGTGGCTCAGTCGGTTGAGCGTCCCACTCTTGGTTTGGGCTCAGGTCACGATCTCACGGTTCGTGAGTTCAAGCCCCGCATCGGGTTCTGCACTGACAGCACAGAGCCTGCTTGGGATTCTCTCTCTCTCCTCTCTCTACCCCTCCCTTGCCCATGCTCTCTCTGTCTCTCCCAAAATAAATAAATAAACTTAAAAAAAAAAAAGGCAAATTTTCTAATTTGCATATTAGGTGCTGATTTATTTCTCCATTGGTGTTTGCTGTAATTCATTTGGCCAGTTTCCCTTGGGGCTTCAGTTAGCAAACTTTCTGGGGGTTAGGGGATCCTCTGAAAATTAAAAAGTAACCAACAAACTAGATTCAACAGAGAAGTGACACATCATCGTTCAGAAACTTTTATGGCTTTGACAGAGGATAGGATCCAACACCCACATCCTTTCATAGACCTGATTAACAAGAAATTTTCTCCAAGCAGATGGAGCATGAAAATTACTGCCCCTTGGAATCAGTCGTCTAAACGAGTTTAATATTTTCATTTGGTTTTCCACTGTTATTATTATTATTGCCATTTTAACTTATGCATTATAGCCACAGCATATGCCTCTGGGTACAAAGGGAAGGAAAAATTCAATTTTAGTGTTTGTCTTATTTGTGCTTTACTTGAAGCAATTTGGTTTGCCACATGGAGTGAATAAAGCTGTCATGTTATTTTTTTTTTAAGAACACAATAACTATAATGGACTATGCATTCATTACTGAGTAGATTAATTTTTTTTCTTCCATTGAATGCCACAAAAAAGGGGGATAATTTCAAACTGAATTGTGTCTGGTGAATCACAATGCACATTTCCAACCTAGGCACATAGCAGGTCTCAGCTTTTCTGCCAGTGTTTTCCAAACACACAATCTTTTTTGAAGAACGTTACTCAGAATGCAATAAAAGAACGTTTTCTGGCTTATATGTAGTAATTTTCTGCAGGAAAGTGTAGCTTAAAAAATAATCTTCAACTCCCAGAAAATACTGCCTATGTTGAATATTTGGCTTTCTTTCTTTTTGGGG
Organism: Lynx canadensis; assembly: GCF_007474595.2. Classification (NCBI taxonomy): domain Eukaryota; kingdom Metazoa; phylum Chordata; class Mammalia; order Carnivora; family Felidae; genus Lynx; species Lynx canadensis. The sequence continues at coordinate 92,351,131 of NC_044309.1, read as the reverse complement.
GGACTTGAATTCTCTCTTCCTTTTTTCTCTTTTTACGTTGTTTCCTTTACGTTCTCAGCTAACATCTAAACATTGCCAAATCCTTCCTTATATGTTAGAGATGTTAGCTGTGCTCATGCCAGCATTCAGACAAGGCTGGCCCTGCCCAGAGGCTCATTGTGGTGGACACTTTGGAGCTCTGTTTGCATGAAGGACTGAAGATCTCTCTAGGAAATAGCTCATTAACAGTAGATGAGAGAGCTGAGGGACATATGTTTGTTTCAAGACAACGAGAAAGAGTCAGAGGAGAGGGTCATATGGGCAAATCATGATCACTCAGATCATTCATTCAACATTGAGTCCCCTTGGGAGTGGGAACTCTGAACAAAAACTTTTAAGAGCTGTTTTACCAAATATATCTTTAGGCCTTGGGAGCACAAAGAAGCACTTTTGGTAACCTAGGTAACAGATGGTAATAATAATAATTAACATTTATTGAGCTCTTCCTAATTCCTAAACATTTAACATACATCATATTTTTTTTTAATTTTTTTTTCAACTTTTTTTATTTATTTTTGGGACAGAGAGAGACAAAGCATGAACGGGGGAGGGGCAGAGAGAGAGGGAGACACAGAATCGGAAACAGGCTCCAGGCTCCGAGCCATCAGCCCAGAGCCTGACGCAGGGCTCGAACTCACGGACCGCGAGATCGTGACCTGGCTGAAGTCGGACGCTTAACTGACTGCGCCACCCAGGCGCCCCTAACATACATCATCTTAATCACACATTATCATAATCATCACGGTGGCCCTCTGATATGACCATTATTTCTCCATTTCAGAGATGAGGAAACTGAGGCTCGGAGGGGATGTGTAACTTGCCTGTGGACCTGTGGCTAAAAAGTGGCAGATCCAAGATTCTAACTCAAATCTCTCTAATCTTAAAATCTACCCTCTGGACCACACTGCAATACTGCTTTCCACCAAGTTCAACTGGAGCACGTGGGAACATGGAATAGAAACTGTGGGCCTAGAGGTCGTGCGTGCCCGCCTACCTGTGCCATGTAAGGTGGGAGAGTAATGGGCATTAATGTACACTCAGTGTCCATATCTGATGCCTTCCTACTCCTATCAGAAGCTTCTTGTTGGCTTCTTGACAACGTCTTAGCTGCTGAGTAAGGGAGAAGGAGAGTGGCTCCTGGCAGATGCTAGCCTGGATGACCGCTTTTGGGAACACAAGTGAAATAGCTCCTGAGTTTCCCAGAATAATTAGGGGGAGAGTCAAAGGCAGTTGAAATTCTGGAAGAGTAAACTGGTGACGGAATTAAATAAATTCTGTTTTGTTACTGTTTTATGACCCTATTTTTAACCTTAGGCTGTTTAGGACGAAGAAAACAGGTATGCAAAGAAACCCCTAAATCAGGATTTGGCTGGTAATGAAACAAGGAAAATGTCCCCTTGTTTTTTTTTATCTTTGGATGCCTTGTCATTCCAGTCTGCAACTTTTGGGAGAGGGAAAACACCTCTGGAACGCTCCTTTTTCTTCCGTCTGAGCCTGCTTAGGAACAGGACCATTTCGGCCTCTTTTTCTTCCTGACCTCAATGATTATTCAAAAAGTATTATCGAGCCCTTTACCAAATGAAAAAGTGCTTGATCAACCAATGGTGTTTGTCATATTTGGAACACCTACCCTTGACAAGAGGCACAGCACAAGGGGAGGGGATGCAAAGAAGACTCAGTTGGGATTCCTTGCTCTTCATCAATGTCAGTCTCCTGGAGGGGGACGGGCAGGTGTAGAACTCCTCACACACAAGACAAAACAGGGCTAAATGAAGGCCAAGTAGCAGAAGTCCAAGAGGCTTTAGGCATCAAGTACCATTCATATGGGGGGCTTTGCCCATCCTCTCTGTCAACGCAGTTTAAGTAAATGTGTGTTTGGGGTAGGTGCTATTTCACATTATTCTTCCTGGCTTTCTGAATCTGTTCCTTAAGTTATTCATCTTTCTTGGGCTCTCTCTACAGTCTCTTCCTTCCTCCCCTTCCAAATCCCTTCGCAGACACCCACTGAAATTACTGAGCTCCTACTCAGAACCACCTTCAAATCAAGCTACTAACGATGTGTTCTTGCCAACCATTACTCGTTAGTCCATCTGTCTTCTTGTCTGCTCAGAAGAGTCCAAAAGTATTTCTAGATCTTTAACAATCTTTCAGCCACATGGGGGAAATGCATTTAAACTAGTTAATAGGACCACAGACTAAGGGCAAAGCACTGAGATCGACTTTTATGTACCCAATTACCGCCTTAGATGTCAACTATGCACCAGGGGGTTCTTAATGAGTTATGTAAGGGAGAGAGTCTTTGAAATGGTTTGGCCTTTCCTCCTTCCTTTATAAACGGGCGTCTATCCTGCTCTGCTGGAACGAGCCACTGAAAAATGCAGAAGAGAGCAACCGCAATGAGGAAAAACTTTATGACAGTGGGGACTCGTCTGTGTTGCTCACTGCTCCATTTCCAACACCTACCTCACAGGGGTGAGTGAGTGAAAGGGGAAGGAGGGGAGAGGTTGAGTTAAACACTGGGCTTGGCTTGCACCAGATGAACTCTAAGATCCCTTCTTACTGAGATTGTAGGACCCAATTACAGTGAGAACTTAAATTTGAAAAACTACGTTAGGGGCGCCTGGGTGGCTCAGTCGGTTGAGCGTCCGTCCGACTTTGGCTCAGGTCATGATCTCACGGTCTGTAAGTTCAAGCCCCGCGTCGGGCTCTGTGCTGACAGCTCAGAGCTTGGAGCCTGCTTCACATTCTGCGTCTCCCTCTCTCTCTGACCCTTCCCTGCTTACACTCTGTCTCTCTCTCAAAAATAGATAAAGATTAAAAAAAAATTAAAAAAAAAACTACGTTAAACTCATCACGTTGCATTGTTTCCTACCCCATCCATCTGCATTTACAAATTGTTACAGTGGAATGGCCAATATTGGGATCAAATAAAGGAGAAGAGAATCAAGGCAATGGAAAGAATTTCAAAAGGCTATTTATTTTATCCCCAGTTGGCAACTAAATCATCCCATAAAAGGATGTACGATGATATAATGGAAAGTGTGCATGCAGGCTTTGGAGTCCAACAGAGCTGAGTTTGAATTCCTGTTCTGCTGCTCACAGGCTACATGACCTTGGACAATTTAACATCTTTGAGCCTGGTTCCCCTTTTATAAAATACATACCATAAGAAAATATTTTAGAGCGTTTTGCACCTTGCACAGTCTGAGACATAAAAGGACCTCAAAGAGGTCTCCAAAGAGGAGAGATTAGCTCCATCTCTCCTCAGAAAGCTATATGCACATAATTATTTTTTAAAAGAGATATCTCAGTTTCCTTTAGGAGATCAGCATCTTACAAATTTCCTAGCCTCAAAAGTCTACAGACTTTGGAATTGTGCTGACATGAAAGGACTTTTACTTACTTAAAACAACAAAAAAAAAGTGTCTAACTTAATCTTGTTGGAATATCAGTTGAAGAATATCACTACTGCCAAATCCCATTTGTACAGTAACTCTTCCTAAACTTAAAGATCATTGCCGAGTCCTTTGCGTGCCTGTTATTAAACTGAACCCTCACATCGCCTCATTTGTCAGAGGTTTTTAAAGAAAAGAATTCTTTTAAACACTTAGGCTATGACTAGGTCTTAAACCTGTTTTAAGACAGGACCTTGTTTTCACTCTAGGAAGGCAGAACCTAAAACATTAATAAGAACTCTAAGTATGGAAGATATATACCAAAGTTAGAGGAAAAGAAAGCATATACTATCTCCTTCTACTAAATGAAGGTTAATCTCTCTTCAAAGACTTTTAAGTCGAAAATAGTTGTTACACAGCCAATCGACCTGCAAGGTGACTAGAGACAGAGGAAACTTGAGTCTCTAATAGGAAGTGTTTAAAAACGGAAAGAAGGTTCCGGAGCAAAACTTCTAGGCGAGCGAGGGACTGAGTCTTAGTCCCTCATGATTCTCAGGGAGCAGGGTTGTGTCAGGCACCAAGTAGTGGCTAGAAATCTTAAGCTGGATTGAAATAACAGTTGTCACCTCTATATAAACTGTCACAGGAATACCTTAAATAGAAAAATAGAAAATAGAAAAATCAAGACTTAATAATATTAACATAATAATTATTTTTAAGGTGGTCCTACTATATCCTTGAGACGCGTGTCGCCCTTTTAAAGCAAAGAGTATCACTTTCGTTTTTAAAGCTATTGAGAAAATATTTCAAAGGCCAGCAGTTCTGGGTCATAAACTACTACCTTTCCCTGGATCCAATGAAAGATACTCAATAAGAAGATTTACGCAAAAATTGACTTGTCTAGGTGGGACCCTTCTGCCTTCGGTAGACGGGTCCATTCCACCACATTTACTCCGGGGCTGCCATTCCTCTCATGGGTAACGTTCATTCCTATACATGTAGCAATGCACAGGTTTCCTAAATGTGGGAAGGAAGCTTATTTAAGACATACAATAATCTGAATACATTAAAGGCTTCTGTCTGGCAACTCAGTAAGAATGCTAATAACTACCGTGTGGGGTTGTGGTACAGAATAAGTAAAATAATGAATTCATCACTCAGCACATGTCTGGGACCATGATAGGAGGCACGAAATCAATGTCCTTAGTGATGATAGGAACAATATAGTAAAGAATACGTTCATCCGTCAGGCAGGCCTGAGTTCAAATCCCAGCTCAGCCACTCTACAGTTATGTAATTTGGGGCAAGTTTTTAAATCTCTCTAAGCCTCAGCTTTTCCATTTTCAAAAGACCTGGACAGTTATTGCACCTATCCCAAAGCATTTTTGAGAGGACTGAACTTCATAATCCACTTAAAGAATTTAGCACAATGTATGCTTCTTCTATGTGTTCAACAAATGCCTGTTATTGCCTTCACTGTTAATAATAATTCATTAATTAATTTTGTCTGTACTTTTCTCTAGGGAAAATAATAAGTAACTTAAACATCTAGAAAAATAATAGAACACTCCCCAACATTCTACCTCCGAATATTTCGGGTAGCACAGCAGTATGAATGATAATTCTTATTCATTAATGATGCATTTGATGATTCAATTTGAGGATCAGATGAATCTCAAGTCTTGAACCCGAAGAAATAATTAAATACAGTGATTCCAAATGGAGATAGGGGTTTGTATATTGGGGATCAGTTGGAGCTTTCTTAGAATACAGATCCTTCTTTTTCCTAAGACCTTGATACATCTTAGAGAGATGGTGGAAATAAGCATAAGAATTTTTAAAATCTTTGCTTTGGGTTAGGATATGCACTCCTTTTAATTTTGAGGATCACTTATTTATAAGATTAATAAAGTTTATTTTTAAGAAATTATCACTAATGTTTTTATTTTCAAGAATTTAAATACAAAACGTTGGGAAAGTTGTTTAAAATGTTAAAATAGGGGTGCCTGGGTGGTTCAGTTGGTTAAGCGTCTGACTTCAGCTCAGGTGATGATCTCACAGTTCGTGAGTTCGAGCCCCACATCAGGCTCTGTGCTGACAGCTCAGAGCCTGGAGCCTGCTTCAGATTCTGTGTCTCCCTCTCACTCTCTGCCCCTCCCTTGCTTGCACTCTCTCTCTCTTTCAAAAATAAAATAAACATTAAAAAATTTTTAATGTTAAAATAGACAAAAACAAAAAATAGAAAAGATTTTACAGGATATTTATTTCCCCTTGTATTGTGAAGATGAGAGCATTGAAATAAAGACTTGCCTAGGGTCGTACAGGTGAATAGGCATGGGGCTCAGGCTAGGTTTCCCCATTCCTCTACAAACCACTCTTACAACTCTACAAAAATTAAGTCAAGGTGCTGATTAATCAAGCCTGACTCTCTGTCAGCTAGAGAAATGGAAATATCTTGCTGTAGTTCACCACTGAGTTCTTCAGTCCATGAAAATCTTATCGTGTTCTGCTTGGCTATGATTCATCTTTGGTGTATAATGTGTCATAGCCATGTATTGATTTTGTCAATTTAATGTGAAGACAAGTAATTTCATTAATTATTGAATGAACCAGTGTTTCCTTGTACTCCCATGAAACCTGCCCTGAAACATGCATCTACTTTTCTTCCTTCAACTGTTAACTCATTTGTACAACCAGTGATGGGACTTAGCTCCACAGCCCTCAAAAGCTCTGAAGTCTTTCCCATTATATATTTCAGCTCCAGAGCTCTCAGACATTTTATGAAATAATTCACGTTACTCCTCAGAGATTAGGAACTGATTAATATAGGACATTAATGACATTTTAAGGTCCCGGGCTCCACTTTATCCTAAGGTTGTGAAAGGCTATTGTTTAGTTACAATTGTCCCATTCTCAGAGAGATTTCCCGTTTGCGATAGACACATGGCTGCGACAGCCTCAGGACACACACTTCCTCATGTTAAAATGCAAGCCGAAGAAGCATGCGACTCTCTTTGCCAAATGTTGTGAGAGATATTTCAGTGACCTCTCAATGGCATTGGTTTGGTTGCATGTCTATCTCTAAGCCAATCACTATGGACAGAAGAATATGAGGCTTTGTGTGGCCAAGCTTGGCTCAGGTACCATCCCTGGGGGGAGGTTGAAGACAACTCCATCACGACCGTAAATCGTGAGAGTGGCAAGGGATGGACCCCAAGTAACTACTGGGGATGGACTGGATTCCGATCTAACAAATATCTACTACTTTGGGGAGAGTCTCTGAGCCATGGGATGATAGGATACTAAGCCTGGGACCCTGTCTTTAGGAAAGATGGAACCTAATGGAAATCCTTGAAAACTATGAAAATTTTCTACAATTGAACATCAAATCCATAATTATTACAATAAGAATACTGCTTTTGAAATTTTGAAGGTGACTTTAGGAGTGAGAAGTGCTACTTTATGCAGTAGGCGATGTCTTCATGGGATTCTTTGTCACGAAGAGGCTGTACTTCTGAAAAATATCATTGATTCAAAAGAGTCGGTGGGGGGCAAAGCCTTAATTAAAAATGTAGGAAGGGGATAAGACACCCCAAATTTCTGTAACTCCTTTTGCAAACGAAATGATCCTCCAGAGCCCTCCCCTGAGGGCTGGAGAGTCTACCAGCCTCAATAATCTAGTCCAACTCAACAAGCGAAGTGGAAATGGTTGTACATGCAATTTTAAGTCCCTGACAAAGTTTAAGGATTAAGCAAAACAGAAAGATGCAGCCAGACCATAAAGAACAAGAACACGTGTTCCACTCCTTCATTTCTATATCCAACAGAGAGAAGAAAATGCTGCTCTAACCCACATAAGTGAATCAAGAACCAGAAAAGACATGTTTGCTCGCGACCAAAAACAAACCAAGTAAACACATTATTGTATATTAGAGCTAAACCTTTATATTCAATTTTTTGTTCCCTATTTCTAAATTTGTTCCGAAATGATAACTTACGTATAAGATAAATATATTATTAAGTGATGTGTCATATAAAATATCGTATGTTGCCGTAAGTAGCCTCAGAGGTGATCACCGAGTGCTGGATAAGCAAGGGCGCTTTTGCTGTCTTTTCCTCTTGCCTCCTGAAACAAAGGTCTGAGAAGTTCATGATTCTTACACTGTCACTTGTTTCATCAAAAAAGCTCAAAATCCTTAAGAATGTAAATGTGTCCTTCCAGCAGGCTTTCATTCCCCCCCCCTCCCCCGCCCTGCCCCGGGGTATTATTGTGCTTTCCTGGTGATTTACCCACAGAGGAATGATGAAAAGAATTCTCTATTTCAATGATTTGTGGCCTATTATATATACACTGAGGGACAAAGTTGAAATAAAAGGTCACGATGAGATTTCATTGCTCTTCATGTTCTGTCACAGCTAGGAATAAAGGCACACCTTGGGAAAGAAACGGTGTAGAAACAGAACTTCTTGTTGTATGTTATGCAAAACCATAGTGAAAGTGCATTTATAGAAAATAAATGTCTTTAGAGACATCAAGCGGGGTTCCAAATTATGCCAAAATAAAATAAAAATATTTTTCTCATGTGGACCTGACATTTCTAGAAGTTTGGGATCTATGAACCCAAGATACTTTTTTTTTTTTAATGGGCTTGGGGTCAGAGTGGGCAGTTACTTAAAATTTATTCCTTACCTATCTCCATTGACATGATCACTGATTCATGGGACTCATTCTATGTGTCTGAAATATAATGCCGAACAGGACAAAGACTGCCTGGTGAGAAGTCTACTGGGAAGACAGAAATTAAATACGAATATTTAAATTACGATTGCAGCAAGTGCCACAAAAAGAGAGTGTGATTGAAGTGTCCGGTGAGGATACCAAAGTGGTCTGGGAGAAAAGGAGGGGTATCTGGTCGCAAATCAGAAGAGTTAGGTCGGTGGAGGTGGTCAGGGACAGGACTAGTGGCAAGAAGGGACGAAGGACACACATCTCTGAGGTTTCTGAGATGGAAAGGAAGATGAGGTGTTCCGTGAGCTAAAAGAAGATCCATAGGAAGAAGGCAGGATGTGAAAGGGGGTTGAAACTGTAGAGGAAAGTACAGGCAGAACACGTAGAGTCTTAAAGGCATAAGAATCTGATGCTTTAAAAACAATGGAAATTCATGGGAGAAGGCTTTTTTTTTTAATGCATGTCATTGTCCTATTTTTCTTGTTTTTTGTTTTTTGTCTTGAGAGGTCCCCTTTTCCACAGTTTCAGGAATCAATTGGAGAAGTATAAGCACAGAGATAAGGAGATTGCTTACATCTGTTGTTGTGTTCCAGAAAGCAAATGATAATGAGTTCCTCCACCAGTGATGGCAAAGCTGACAGAGAGAGATAGAAGGATCTGAAAAGTATTTAGGAGCCAGAACCAAGAATATAATGGATATTATATAATTATATATGTAACCAAGAATATAATGGGTATGAGTGACCGTGGCTCCTGTGTTTCTAGACTGGATGGAGGCAGGGAGGGAGAGCCCTGGATTTGGGACCTCTCATGGCAGAGGATGTTTTAGGAGAGATTAACTTCAGTTCTGGAAATGTTTGTGTCAGATCCAAGCAGAGACAAGGAGTTGACAAATAGCTGCTTGGGCCTGGAATATAGCAGAAAAGTCTGGACTGGATATATTTGCAAATTTATATAATAAACACTTTCAAACGCTTCCTGGTTACCAGTCACTGTCTAAGCATGTTATAAACACTAAACTGTTTAATCTTCCCAACAACCTTCTGTTAAACCTATTTTACCAGGATTATTAAAGTCTCCAAGTTAGGACATGCAGTCAGGATTCAAACCCAGGCCGTCCGGCTCCGGAGTCCACACTTCTAAGCACTAGGCTGCTGGGGCTGAACCCAGGAATGGGATGGGTGTGGGTGAGACCGACGAGTTGTAAGAGGAGAGGGAGCCCTGAGGAGTTCACACCATTAAAGGTCAGGGGAGAAGAGAGAATTGGCAAAGGAGACAAGTCACTTCTACAAATCCGTTAGACCCATTTGTCTTAACATGTTCGCCCAGCAAGGCCTCACACTTTGAAGTCAGCAGAGCCCAGATGACATTCATCACCATTAGCCTGGACACCCTCACCACCAGATACAAAGTCTCCTGGATTCATTCTCCTTGAAAAAACCATGACAGAGCTACCATACCACTTTCCAGGCTCTGCACAATTGGTGTTCCTCCAAGGCCGACTCTTTTGCCAATAACTTGACTTGTATTATTTTTAGTGAAATATCATGTAGCAAGCTGCTCCTAAAATATTTCCAGTCTGGAGTGCTGGCAAGAAAAAAAAAAAAAAATCCAAAAAGAAGAAAGCTAAGAGCGGAGGGCAACAGTGGGAAAAGAAAGGGGATAACGAAAGGTGGAGGGCAGACCAGACTGTAGAGGAAAGAACATAATCTTTTTTTTTTTTTTTCTTAAATGTTTATTTATTTTTGAGAGAAAGACAGAACAAGCAGGGGAGGGGCAGAGAGGGAGGGAGACACAGAATCCAAGGCAGGCTCCAGGCGCTGAGCTGTCAGCACCGAGCCTGACGTGGGACTCGAACTCATGAATCACGATATCATGACCTGAGCTGAAGTCGGATGCTTAACCCACTGAGCTACTCAGGCACCCCAAGAACGTAATCTTTCAAGTGAGAAGGCTGGAAAGTCATCCACATGCTGTGGTTGATCTTAATCTCAATGGGACTGCCCCCCCCTCCTCCCTGCAGCTTTCCTAATTAAGCAATTACCCAGTTCCTCTTTCGTGATGTCATTAGTTGGTTTCCACTGGGTGTAGGATTTCACAGTACCTCGGCGTCGGGAAGCCGTGGACTTGGATTTGAACCAGCACAAGGTGTGTGAGTTCAGGCTCTGTGTTAAATGCATGACTTCAGTAAGTTACTAACCCGTGGTCTCAGTTTCCTCATCTGTGAAGTGGGGATGATGATAAAATCTACCTCATAGAGTTCTTATGAAATCTTTGAAGTAGTACCTCACCTGTGGCATAGTAAATACTCAAGAAACATTAATTACTCTTATTTTTATTATTATTAGAAGGGTTGGTGTACTTCCATTGCTTTTAGCAACATAATACCGTGGTATCTACAAGAGCCCCAAGGTACCATATTGATAGGGAGTCAAGGTCATGGCCATTAAAGAAGGATTTTGAAACTTAAATTTAAGTATTGATAACTGAATTACTCCCAACTATTGTTTGAATCTGGCAGCATTTAGAGAAGCACAAATGCTCTGTGTGTTTCCTGTCTGGGAGAGGGACAGAGTGCTTTGTCATAGAGATCGGACTCCACACAACTGTGGGGTCTGGTTCAGCCGTCTCCGTGGGTCGTTGTCTTCCCATCTGACCCCGGAGCTTGAAGTCGCAGAGCAGGCCATCAGGAAGGGAAGACGGACATAGAATCAGGGAGAACAAGGACAGACCAGAACCCACAAATAGGAACCAGAGCCCAAAAGGCCGGACTGAGACCTATTCCAGTTCTCGCTATCTCTGACCTCAGTTATGTGGCTGTCCCGCAGAAATGGGGACCCTTAATCAAGGAACTAAACTTGCGAATGGTCCCAGAGTCAGAGAAGCTGAAGAAGGCTTTAGAAGCAGGAGGGCGGTTATAGGACATCCGCTACCTCACCCCAACGAGGTGAGCTAGCGAATAGATGACACTGTGTGTAAACCACAGAACGCTCGTTGCTTCACTTTGTCCTCTAAATATCCCACGAGCATCTCTTTTGTAGCCCACCCCAAAGGGAAGTGCACGGGAAAGGGAATCCTGGGAAATGTATTTCAGCCCCGCCAATGGCTGACACATTACAAAACCAGCCAGATGGATTTTTTACTAAACAGATGTGTGCTCAGCACTGTGCCGACGGCTTTATTCCTCTTATTTCATCTATTGTCACCCCAGCCCCACAAGTCTAGCTATCATGGTTGAGGAAACTGAGGAAAAGAATTCCTCTTGAGTAACTTGGCCGAGGTCAGATGAGATTTATTTATAAGCGATGAGGCCTACAGCTAAGGCTTGGAGTTAGTGTCTACAGTACCCAGGTTTTCTGTATCATTAGAATTCCTCCCCAAAACGGCTTAGCTAATAACCGCAACAGATAATTATCATGCAGGTCCTTTCCCTGCTCTTGTTAAAAATAATAAGGCAAGCTAGGCCCAAGGCACTGATTTACCTAGTGATAATATGACACTCTTGGAATCTTAATGAAAGCGAAATAATTTTCAGGTACTGTTTATGTATAAATATTATTCTCTTAAAAATTAAATAGATATCAACACCAAATGGAATTATTCCTTAGGCTCAATTTATTTCGTTTCATAAACTATAAATTAATTTTAGTCACATTCTACACGTAAGTCATAGCTAGTATACCACTATCTCATCTGTGGGCATGCAATCTGCCTCAATCTGTACTGGATTTAATAAGAATTTAAGTGGAAATTGTCATGTCATTTCGTTAAGAGTTATCAAGATCTGGGGTGCCTGGGTGGCTCAGTCAGTTGTTTTGGGGTCGGGTCATGGTCTCAGGGTCTTTAGATTGAGCCCTGCGTCAGGGTCCGTGCTGAGTGTGGAGCCTGCTCAAGATGCTTTCTCTCCCTCTCCCTCTGCCCCTCTCTACTCTCTCTCTCTCTCTCTCTCAAAACATTTTTTTTTAATAAAAACAAAAGTAATCAATATCTGTGAAGTTAAAATTCCTGCGAGCAACCACAGGATCCCACCCCCCCCCCCAACACACACAGGCAAAATCCCAACTTACCAGTTAAAAGCTGATTATAAAGAAAATACGCAGTAACTGCTGAGTAAGATACAGATCCTCCCCTGTCGATAGCTATTAACTCTGGACACAGGTAAAAAGTAGCTAGCTGAAGTCACTAGAGACTGAAATGAGGCAAACAGATTCTTACGGGGCCTCCATACTCATAGGAAAGGAGTACATAGAATGAGTTTCCATCATTGTCCCCTAGCCTGTGACCAGGTATAATCAGTAGGGATTCAGTGAGAGTGGGGGCCCTGGTAGAAACCTGCAGTCTTTTTGTACTGGGGACTCAAAAGAGCAAATATGAGGAAACTCATCACCAAAGAGACAGGGGAAGCCCTGTTAGGAAAATGGGCAGAGAGAGTTCATCAATTTCTGTCTGCTGTTAATTTCAGTCACTCTTGAACCATTCATGAGCACAACAGACTCAAAACAGCTCCGTTCAGACAGAAGATATAAACTGGATTTAGACGGGCTAGACAAGAAAACGAGTTTTCAGTTCTAGTACAAACAACATTTACGAATACTTATTGTAATGCTAGATAGTTCTAGTAGGTTAGCTCAAGACAGAGAATGACTAGCAACTTCTTTATGACAAACTATTGTAGAGCAAACCAAGCGCAAGGAAGATGGAAGCAACACTCTAAGTTGACCTTGAAGCCAAGGAAATCACACTGGAAATGTGATCTAAATGTAGAATTCAAATAAATCCTACACCTCATGGGCTCACTCATGTTCTTCCTCCTGCATAAAGTCTTCCTTTTCTGATTACTGCATACAGAGTCATACATCACCTCTGAAATCCTTGCTATTTCCAATCATTCACGCAGCACGACTCTGACACAGTCTTAGGCTCAGGTCATGATCCAATGGTTATGAGATCGAGCCCCACATTGGGCTCTGTGGTGGATGTGGAGCCTGCATGGGATTCTCTCTCTCTCTGTCTCTCTGTCTCTCTGCCTCTCTCTCTCTCTCCCTCTGCCTGTCCCACACACTCTCTCTCTCTAAATAAACTTAAAACAAATCAAAATAAAAAATAAAATTACTTTCTTTAAAACAATCTTTTTAATTTTATTTTTAGAGAGAGAGTGCAAGCAGGGGAGAGGGGCTTGAAGCCACGACCCCGGGATCATGACCTGAGCTGACATCAAAGAGTTGAGCGCTCAACTGACTGAGCCACCCAGGCACCCCTATAATAAAATCACTTTCATGTAAATAATACCCCAAGTTGTGTTTGGGCTCAGCAGGAAATCTTGCCGTGATCAGTTAGTGATGTCTGCCATAGGCAAGGAGACTATGTCGTGTCCACTCCACCTACCTGTCACCCCCCCCCCCCATTGTCTGAGTTCTCTCAAGTGTTTCATAGATATTTTCTTACTGCACCTTCACAACAACACTCTGAAGTAGATATTATTTTCTCCATTTTGCAGATGAGAAACCTGAGTTTCTGAGGGTTTGCATAAGTTATTCAGAGTCCCTTTTGCCCCATCGTACATGATGGAATTAGGCTTCAAAGCCTGAACTTTACCCACCATACCTCTATGATTCTCTTTATAACACAACTTCCTGCCTACTCAGTGCTTAGCACAAAAGAGGTTCTTGCTGAACATTTTTACAGACTTAATAAATGGATGACATGTCAACTTGGCACACAGCAGCCTAAAATAAGGTTATTTTTTAGACAGCTGTGAAGCTGAGGGCAAGTCTGAATCACAATAACAGACTTCTTTTAACTGGAAGCCATATTTGAGAATGAAGTATTTTCATGTCTACAGTGCACAGAGGGTTGTGGCCAGATAAACGCGTCTTCCAGTGATGAACAGGAGGCTCATTGTCAGTAAACACAAGACAACACTATTAAAATCTGTATGACAATTAATCTATAATTTCTTCATGGCAACAATTGTCATCAAATAAAAATTTAATCATATTGCTTTGTGCCTTAAAGTCTTCATCGAGCCTGTCATGCGTTTCGAAGTCCACAGCTCAGCCCGAAATGTTCCTCATAATCTGATCAGTATCTCTGTCTTTAGCCCCACTTCTACGTTCACTTTATCTGACCAACCTCACCTCAGTGATGCGAAGTGACTTAAAGCATTCATATATCGTGCAGTGGTACACCTTCTCTCTCTGCTTACACAGTATTCTTTCTCCCTGGACTGCCCATTACTCTTCTTTATTTTTTAACATTAAATCTAAGTTCAACATTAGATGGAAAGCGTTACCTCTTTTTGCGACTCTTCCCTGGTCCCCTGAACCTAAAAGTCCCTCATTCTTGCTCAGAGTAGAACTCTGGATTCATCAGAGCGTCCTTTTCATTTTAGATGCTGCTTGGACTTTCATCCTCTTCCGCCCAACCAGAATCTCTTGGAAGACACAGATCACATCTTATTTTATAACTGTATCACCCAGCATAGTGTCTGGAACATAATAGGAAGTTCATAATTATTATTTTGAGTAAGCGAATGTCAGTTCTATTCCTAGGTGATATATATGTGTAAGGAGATAAGAAAAAGATCAACTATTTAACACTTGGGGTGCGGGGAAGTTTCCTTTTTCTAGGAGATGCAGTTTATCTCCAAGTTTCTATTAGTGAGTCTGGTAGGGACTGTAGTTAGTATTTACCAAATTTCATTTCCCAGGCTTACTTGCAGTCTGGTGGGTCACATGATGAGTTACGGTGCCCGGAATCTATGCAGAAATGATGTAAGCTGCTTTTCAGCATGGCTAACAAAATCTCCCATGTGTAATCCTTCATTCACATTGTCTTCCTCCTGTCTCCTGCTGGGGGATGCTGGGGTGACTTTGAAACTTCACATAGCGGAGTCACAAGATGGAAGTGGCCTGGGTCACTGAGTCACCGCTTGGTAGAGCCATTCAATTAGAAATAGCTACACTGGCAGTTAATCATTGAGAGTTGGAGATTATTTATTATAGGAATTTGTGTCATTTATCATGATGAACAGAGCCCAATATGAATTCTATGTGCATCTGTGTTGCTGGTTTTTTTTTAATGTTTATTCTTGAGAGAGAGAGAGAACGAGCGGGGGAGGGGCAGAGAGAGGGAGACACAGAATCCGAAGTGGGCTCCAGCCTCCGAGCAGTTAGCACAGAGCCTGACGTGGGGCTCAAACCCGCGAACTGTGAGATCATGACCTGAGCCGAAGTCGGACGCTCAACCGACTGACCCACCGAGGTGCCCCACCTGTGTTGCTCTTATACAAGATTCTACAAACATCTGAAACTGGAGCTTTGAAGGCCTTAAGAGAGACTTATTTAATTAAGTAGCACTTATTAAGTCTCACCACAATGTGTTCACAAAAGAGAAACTGAAAGTTGCAGAGGAAAACATTTCAGAACAGAGCAGATGGGATGCATACCCAGAGGGAGCCTGAGATGTGGTATGTGTGGTATCAGAGATATACTTATAGAGTAGTTTTGAGCTAGCCCCTCCACCTTACCCTTAGAGCCTGTATATCCATAGAGTCTGCATAAATGCAGCTTGCTAGCCTCTTTAAGTGACCTAGTAGGGAAAAAACAAAGTTAGGACTATAATTTAAATGAACCTTGAGGCTTTTGGAGGTCAGGGTAGAGTATGTATGGCAGGGGATGGGGACCCAAAGGAGGCCTCTTCTTCCCATCGACATGCCCCTTTTCTGATTCTTCTTACTCCAACTCTGTTTCCCTTCCTACAAGTGATGGTGTTTCTGGCACTAAAGTCATGCTCTGCCTGTTGAAGCAGTAGCCAAGGTGTAACTCTAGAGAGGTGGTGGCTGTTAAACAAGAAAGTGGAGAAAACCAGTGGTGAGTGCACTTAGATAAGCAAAACAACCCAAGGCCATTCACTTTAGGTATCATTACCCAAGGGATGACTTTCCCATGACACTGTAGAGGATATTTGATTAAACTCTATTTTACATGTGTAGAATCTTAAAATAGAATGTGACAAAACAGGGTAATGCAAAGCCGAATGGATATTGTAGAAACTGAGGAGTTACTAGGTATACTTAGATTCGTGACTTGGTACCTAAAGAGCCCCAAACTGAGACATCACTCAATTCTCAAGAGTTAGTCTCAGAAGGTTAATGCCAAGGACATCTCTTGGGGTGATCTCCCAGTTCTCTGTGATTCTCTTTTATTGAAGAACAGCTCCGTGGCAACCATGGAAAGACACTACTCTGATCCCCTGCTGTGTAGATGTAACTGATGGATGGCCCCAGCTGCTGCCTTCTGAGTCCACAGCAACAGTCATAGGCAAGACCAACCTTCCCATGGGCTGCCCTCAACCAATGACGGAGTACATCAGGGATACTAATCAGGCTACTTCTTGCAAGGTTGCAAGAACTTTCTGATTCTTGACTTTGGCTCAAGGACTCCCATTGGCTTGGCCAAAACTTTCTTGTTGTTGTAGTCTTAGGTTTTGCCAGTTCAACCTTGCTTCCTTCTCTCCCTCGTAGGGATTGGATCTGCTTGATGATGTCCTCTGCTCCTCCCCTTTATCCTTCACAGGTGTTTTCTCCAGTAAATCTCTTGCATGTCTAATACTGTCTTGACATCTGCTTCTCAGAGGGCCCAAACTAGTACAAGATCACATCTATGGGGAGCTTCCAAGAACAGAGGCTGTGTTCTAGGGTCCTGCCATAATTACCAGGGGACTAGACAACTGACCATACTGGAGCCATGAAATACTCAGTCCCAGGAATTTGGGGTGTAGAGAACAGAGACATGAAGACGAGGGTACATGGAGCTCAGGCATATGTAAGAGCTCCTTGGAGAAAAAGTTCATGAGCTTAAATATCGAGATCCTGAAGTTGCATTCATACCTTCTCCTCCTATATTTTTGTTTTTAACTATTCCTTTATATTTTTGTAATTTTCCAATTTTATTCCACCAAACTCCCTCGTTTCCATTTTGCTTGTCAAAGTCTATTTCTGGTACTTGCAACTAGACAAGGACTATGGTGAGGCACAGACCAGATTTTTCATAAGTCTTTTATGGTACTGCAGACTTTATCCAGATCCTTTCCTAACATGTTTATATATCAGATCTGATGGCATCTCTGTGGTATTGAGTTTTGTCCTCTGCATGAAGTAGGCTTTATTTTTATATTGTAAAAATCTTTATTTTTCCAGGATGTTGAATATAAATCTAAAACTCCCAAAGTAAAGTTAAAAAAACTCAAAACCCAAGAAACAAAACATGACTCACAGAAAGGACGTTTTAATAGTTAGAAGTTATGGGAAAGGATTTGTCAAGCATCATTTGCTAAATCTCACTCATAAAGAGATGGTTCTCAGAAACTATAAAAAAAGGAAATCTTGTCCTACATTAGGCACATAGAGAGGAAGGTCAAAGAATAAGATTATCTAAAGCAGCATATTATTTTCTGTCTGGATCCTAGGGAGATTTTGCCCTTTGAATGTTGAATTGCTAACAAAATAGAAAAGGTCTTAGATAATGAAGGAAAAAACACTGGAAGAAGTCACAAAATGAAGCAAACCCAGAAGCTGCCTACCGATTGCGTTCTTTGAAAACACTTTACACCTACCCATGGCTTTCTGTCTGGCAATGTCAGCATATTTCTAAATGCCCCTGAGCACACCTATGGGGACTGCATCAAGTGCAAGGAACAAAATGGCACTAAATCATATCACTTATTCACTGTTAACCCAGGGATCCGAGTTAGAGCTGAGGTTGGAAGTCTCGATTTCTACAAACTCTTAGAGCCCTCCATGTGACAAAACAGGCCACGCCCCCTCTGAAAGTACAGCTGCTTGATGTGTTTTGAGTTTTATGAGAAAAGTTTGCATTTCTTCACTTGGTTTTCTGAGTGATTCAGAAACAGATGGCAGAAGTTTTAAGGATTCTTTTTAAAAGCTCCAGAAATCTACCCATCTTCCTCCCTCCCTCCCTTCCTCTCTTCCCCCCTCCCTTCCTTCCTTCCTTCCTTCCTTCCTTCCTTCCTTCCTTCCTTCCTTCCTTCCTTCCTTCCTTCCTCTTCATTCTTGTCAAATACAAGGCCATTGACCACATTCAATGGGGAAATGTAAAAAAAAGTCATACGTATAATGTACACTCAGAGACATGGATGCTTTGTCAAATAAAAGGATGTGAGCTAGATTTTCAATCCAAATAATTAGGGAATAAGCTGAGAACCTATTTGGTCTCAAGAGTTCCCTCAGGAGCTTACAAATATGTTTTTAAACACCAGACAAGTTGATCATTTCTGGTCTGAGCAGCAAAGTCTAGATATGCACATCATTACATGCGATGGAGCCCCAAAGCTCTTCTGGGTAATCTCACAAGCTTTTCATTTGCTTTGGAAGCAGAGAAGAAGAGATAATTAGTCATCATCTGCTTAATCACCAGTGACCGAGATTGGCCTGACTGACCTAACTTACTTCTGCCTTAATCCTTTCGAAAGCAGAAGAAAGGTGGCAATCGTGCTGTGGAACAATCCGTCCTGTGTACTTTAAGCAGAGATCAAAGTATGGCTCCTTCTCACCCCCAGACCCTGTGACGTGTTTTCCTCCACAGGATATCTGGAGCAAGGTGAGGTGTCCGTCTCATCTACATGCAGCTAGTATGCCAGCCCTGACTCTGCCAAGGCTCTTCACTTATTTCATAGTGACAGATAAAGTCTAAATCACAAAGGCTCCATTACCCCACCTGCTTGATCTTGGGAAGTACAAACTTTCCAATGCATCCTGGCAATCTCCAGGGGATGCTCCCATGGTCTGAAAATTCAGCTTGGTTTGTATCCCCCATTCACTGACTTAGGGCCACCGAGTTTTCTCCTTACAGGGACTTAGCTCATTTAGCGCCTCTCTTTCTGCGGGTGGGTTCCATGGTTTCTCCTTCCAATATTGTATTACCAGTTGCCTAACAAAAACCAAAACAAAAATCTGACCGGGGGTAATCAATAATTTATAATACATCTAGAGGCAGTCGGAATCCAGATGGAAAAGAGATATGTCTACACACAGTAACAAACGAGCCAACGTTTAGAGTGCTTCTTATGAGCCATGCTCTAAGTGATTTAACTTACTTCTTGCTACCACACTATGAATCATGTACTCTTTCTTTTTTTAAGTTTAGGTACTTATTTTGAGAATGAGAGAGCAAGTAGGGGAGGGGCAGAGAGAGGGAGAGAGAGGATCCCAAGTAGGCTCTGCACCAACAGCAGGGCTGAAACTCACAAGCCATGAGATCGTGACCTGAGATGAAGCCTGGAGCTGGAAGCTTAACCGACTGAGCCGCTCAGGCACCCCAATTGTGGATTCTTATTAATGTTAATCTACAAATGAACAAACTGAGGCACAGAGAAGGTTAAAAAATGTTTTGTTAAAGTCACATTTAGTAAGAGGTAGAGCTGGGACTTGAGGCCAGGCAATCTGGTTGAAAAAATGGGGTTCTTCAGGATGATACTGTATTTCCTCTCTACTTCCTAATGAAGTAAACATAATCTGCAAAGATGTACCTTTATCCATTATTAAAATAACATGCTACGTCAACTTTTGGTTTATCGGAGCTCAAATTTCTCCTTTCCAGAGTCTTTGCTCTCCACTTGTATAACTGACAGAAAACCACAGGGATGATCTGCCCCAAAGATAAAGTCTCCAGCGCTTTGTGAAATGTAAACTATTCTGCTCAGAATCCTTGCCCTTGTCTAGTTCTGTTGGGTTTTTAGCTTCTGTCCTCTCCGGCTAAACAAGGTGAGTGAATTCTCCCTACAGAAAAGGAAGCTATCGTTTCACGAGACCACTGCCCTACTCCATTCCAGTGGACTTGGTTTCAGGTTTTTAAATCCCTTCTTGACTGTCCTTCTTTGGTGGAGAATACTCAAGGTCAATGCATGCAGCCACTGATAAAATCATGCTTTCTTTAACTTGGGTAGTCCCTATCTTCCGGTTTGTCCCTACCTCTTGGCACTCTTACTGGTTTTACCTTCTGTTCCAGGAGTCCATTGTTGGTCTGCCTCTCTCTCCACTCTGACCTTGCCCATCCTTTCAGATGGAAATGTTTCCCAAGCCTCGGTCTTGAGTTAAAACCTCTCCCCTGCATTCCTTTTCTATATACTAATCTGCCTTTAGGATATCTCTACTTCCATGCCCCATGGTCACCTTGAATATAGAACAACAATCACGTCAGGTCATTGCACTAGCTCTTTCTCTGCCCAGAGTGATCTTTCACTAGACATCTCAGGCTCTTTCCCTTACAGCCTTCCCTGACCATCCTCTTTAAAATAGCAGTATCCCAGGGCGCCTGGGTGGCTCAGTCGGTTAAGCGTCTGACTTCAGCTCAGGTCATGATCTCGCGGTCCATGGGTTCGAGCCCCGCATCAGGCTCTGGGCTGATGGCTCAGAGCCTGGATCCTGCTTCCGATCCTGTGTCTCCCTCTCTCTCTGCCCCTCCCCCATTCATGCTCTGTCTCAAAAATAAATAAAAGTTAAAAAAAATTTAAAAAATAAATAAATAAATAAATAAATAAATAAGTAAATAAAATAGCAGTATCCCACCCCACACACTCTCTGTCCATGTCTGTCCACCTCCATTAGAGTGTAAGTTCTATTAGAGCATTGTCTTTTGTCTTCTCTGTTCTGTATTGTATCCCCAGCATTTTGGAACAGTGCTTGGCATACTGTGGTCACTTGATGCACATTAGAAAAAAGAAGGGAAGGAAGGAAGGAAGGAAGGAAGGAAGGAAGGAAGGAAGGAAGGAAGGAAGATAATGAACAAACCATCTTCTGGTCCCCATCTCAGGTCCTTCCAGCCCCAGCCACTCGGTTTTCTAATGTAACA
This sequence comes from Lynx canadensis, assembly GCF_007474595.2. Lineage (NCBI taxonomy): Eukaryota > Metazoa > Chordata > Mammalia > Carnivora > Felidae > Lynx > Lynx canadensis. The sequence goes on along the minus strand of NC_044309.1, from coordinate 92,330,099 downwards.
TTCTACACTGCGCATCTCATCAGGTGGGCGATCATTTTAAAAAAATCCTTCAAATCCCTGCTATACCCATAAATACTTAGCATGGTACTGGCTTTACATTCTACTATTCACCATCCCCACCAGCCTCATTTCTGACCACTCTCCCATAAGCATCCTGTGGTCTATGCAGCATTTCCCAAGTAGATGTGCCATGAATGAATAGTCCTGCGGATGGCGAAATCTGGACGGCTCATCACACTGTTGAGCGATGAACTGAGACACATTAAATCGTGTGAGTTGATTTGAGCAAAAATATTTGAATCAGGGAGTGCCAAATAGGAAGTCGTTAGGAGTGCTCTACCAACAGGAGCCAGGGGCAAGGTTTTTACAGATAAGATGTGGAAGCAAAGCAAGGACATTGTTTGATTGACTCTAGTTTACATTATTTGGGAAAGCCTCGTTGGCTGTTGGCGATCTGTCGTTCTTCTGGCCCCTGAGGCATTTACAGGAACTGCCTCTGGCTTAAATTTGGGGTGGTTTAGGCGAGCTACCAAGGCATTAGAGCCTCCTCAGTCTAAGGGCCTCCTTGTTTGATTCCTCTAACAACACTGTATCTCTGTTGTAAAGAATCACCAAGCACGTTGGCATATTAAGAAGACCCGTATAACTAACATACCGGACCAAGCGTGCATTTAAAAAGGAAAGCTGTTTAGGAAGCTAAAGTTTGTTTAGTCCAGGTCTGAAAACTTTTTTGTGTAAGGAACAACGATGAACCAGACCTCATGGAACACAGTTTGGGAAATACTACTCTATATGACCTCTTACGGTTTCCTGTGCACCCCAGGCCCCCCCCATCTTCCCATCTTCCCATACTTTACTTTTACAGAAGACCCCTCCACCTTCTAAGCTTCGAGGATTTCTTTCTTTCTTTCTTTTTTTAACGTTTATTTATTTTTGAGACAGAGAGAGACAGAGCATGAACGGGGGAGGGTCAGAGGGAGGGAGACACAGAATCTGAAACAGGCTCCAGGCTCCGAGCTGTCAGCACAGAGACTGACGCGGGGCTCGAACTCACGGACCGCGAGATCATGACCTGAGCCGAAGTTGGCCGCTTAACCGACTGAGCCACCCAGGGGCCCCGTAAGTTTCGAGAATTTCTATAAGCCCATTCTGTAAGGCTTAATGCAGAGTCACTTCCTCTGAAAAGTCCCCTCAGGGAGAATTCCTCACCCTCTCCTCCTGCTGTCTGTTGTATCTGTTACCCGCCTCTGTCACAACACTCGCCTTGTTTACCATTCCTGCTTATTTTCTGAATCTTCCATTAAACTATGGCTCCTCAGGGATCTGGGGTCATTCAACTCTGCACCCTCCATCACCGATTCCCGTGGAAGTGTGATAAAGGAATAGTCTATTCAGGGAACGTAACATTGAAACTTATGCCCATGCTATCAAACATGAGGAGGGGGATAGACTATGAGGAATATACCAAGAAATATGGACTCTGATTCCATTATGCGAAGGGTGATTTGCCTCCTTTTGTGGGAAGGCATACAGGAAATAAAAGATACGGCCATCGGGAGGTGGCCTGGGCTGGACCTACCCATCCTGATTAAAATCCATTCAACAGTCTGAGAGTGACTTAATGGGTTGTCCAAATTCCTAAGATTTTCATTGTTGCCACTGCCCGCCTCTGCAGATGGGAAAGAAACAGCCCATCTCCAGCCCACTTAAAACACAGATAGATGCCTCCCAAAGCACAAGTTTGCCCTGGAAACTTGTCACAGTTGGGCCAGCTGCCTGTGTTTTTACTTTCCGGATTCCCCGCACAGACAGGGTGGCTTATGTCATTGTAGAAAGAAAAAAAAAATAGCCAAAGGACGCAAGCAAAAAATAAACATGTGACCCTTTCCAATTTAATAATAAAAACTGTGACATTTATTTCCAACTTTGTATAAAATGAAAAAGGCAGGGAATTTGGGTCATTCGACTTCATACCACCCAGCACCTGTTACAGAGCATGGAACCCGGCAAGTGCTCAGAAATGTGTGATAAATTAATTTCTGGAGAACGTGGCAGGTCACTAAATAAAGTGTCTTTGCCGTTCAACTGTTAAACCAGCTCACCGAGCTACCAGCCTGAAAACTTTGTATTTCCGCGGACAATGACTAGCCGTGCCTCCTGCTCCTTTAAGCAATGATCATTCTAGGTTTCTCTCTCAGGTGCACATAGAGGATAATCACTTCTAGGTGTTCCAAAGCAACTTGGTTAACTGTGTTGTCTAAAGAACTAGGTGGTGGGGCGCCTGGGTGGCTCAGTCGGTTAAGTGTCCGACTTCGGCTCCGGTCACGATCTCACGGTCCGTGAGTTCGAGCTCCGCATCGGGCTCTGTGCTGACCGCTCAGAGCCTGGAGCCTGTTTCAGATTCTGTGTCTCCCTCTCTCTGACCCTCCCCCGTTCATGCTCTGTCTCTCTCTGTCTCAAAAATAAATAAATGTTAAAAAAAGATTTTTTTTAAATAAAAAAATAAAGAACTAGGTGGGAGAACGTGATCTCTTCCCAGTTGGTTTCTTAAGAAATTTTAAGCCAATTCCAAATGACAGAGGCTCACTCTGCTCTTACGTCCTTCGCGTTGCCCGGGAAACAATTCTGTCCTATAATTGTACCCAGGTCGATTTTCTGCGCCTCTCTTCCGTGTCCTGTGTTCCGGAAGGCTCACCCCGTGACTGCATCACCTGGGCTCCTCTGCCCTCTAACTGCCAGCTTTGTTTAACCCCATGAAGGGCTATTAGCAGGACGTCAAAAGGTAGGAGTGAAAAGCAGTCACACATTTCTTCCTGCCCCTCCCAGCCGGGCAGTGATCCTGGCAATGACCACAGGCTTCTATGACTGGAACTCTTTCCAAGGCTCCAGTTCACCTTTCCTTCCCTCTTTTGGCCTAGGGCTGGTGGCGGAATCCCACAGTGGGCTGTCTGTGGCTAGACCGCCATTCCTGCTGACTCCCTTCAGTCTCCCCCCACCTATGCAATAGTTTCTTCAGTAAATTATTTTCAGTTAAAATCTGAGTGTGCCTTCTGGGGGATGCGCCATGTTAAAGAGTTCCATTCTTATGCTAAGCGCATCGGGAAACCATTGAAATGTCTTAAGCAATGAGGGAAGAATGTGGGGGGGGCAAAGTCACAATTAAATTTGAATTTCAAACATATAACTCTGGCTACGGTTCAGGATGTAGATGGGAAAAAGAGAGTGCATAGGGGTAGGTCATTTAGGAGACTGTCATACTGGTCCTGTGGAGAAATGACAGTGGTTTGGGGTTGGTATCTGTTAAAGGTGGGGCTGGTGGAGGCAAGAGGTGTTTGAATGTAAAATCGAGAGAGGCTAGTGATGGATCTGATACAAAGAGAGGGAGGGAGGTGAGGCATTGAGATGTCAAAAGTAATTCCTTGCTTGGCTTCTAGTCATGCTATGTGCTAAGAAATGTAAATGTAAAGCTAGATTTCTAGGATAAAGCGCATGATTTTGATTTAGGGCGCATTCACTTTGAGTTGTCTTTGTGTTCTCTCAGTAGACAAATGCACAAGTCTAATAACTCAGATTAGAGGTCTAGACCGGAGATTTGTATCCAAGAGTTGTCTCTACATAGCTGTTAATTAACCCTGTGAATTACAACTCCTGGGAATACGAAAAGCTTTCAATGACAGAAATTTTACAGATACTTGTTAAGAGACCCTAAAAATAGGGTGCTTGGGTGGCTCAGTTGGTTAAGCAACTGACTCCTGATTTTGACTCAGGTCATGGTCTCACAGTTTTTGTGGGTGCGGACCCTGCCTGGGATTCTCTATTCCTCTCTCTCTCTCTTTCTCTCTCTGTCTCTCTGCCCCCCCTCCCCGCTCGCACGTGTGCAGGCACTCTTTCTATCTCCCAAAATAAATAAACACGAAAAAAGAGACCCTAAAAATGAAGACACATGAACAAATACGTGAAGTGGAACGCCATTTGGTTTTTTAGGTCAGACGCATACATCGTAATGCAAATATTAAAAATTTAACCTAATAAAAAGGGTTGTTTTTCATTGAGGACATACTATATCATTTTTTTTATTTCCCAAGTCTGATGCAAAACAGTGCGTACGAGAGGATGTATGCTAAGTGAGCAAAGTGATATACTTATGTTCTCGAAAGATACTTTTCCTTTTACCCTGAAATGCTAGTAGTTCATATTGCACAGTTAAGTTGAGTTGTCATGGTAACTGACTGCGGAGGATTGCGGTCACATTTGCGCTATGATTTGTGCCGTGTCCTAGCCGTATGGCCGGGGTCCCTATTTGTCTCACCTGCATTCGCTCAAAAACAACTTCTTCTTGCTCTAGAATCCTTTCGTCAGAAATTGCCAGAGAAACTTTCCTAGATTCTGTAGCCTCTAAGAGTATTTACTGAAAATGATCCTACTGTAGGATCTCATCTTTATCCATCTTATAATCAAAATGGCTATGTCTGACCATGTAGAACAACAAAGTTGTCCATTTTTGTAAACAAAAGACATTGTTTTAGTTATAAATGTACATACATTCCATACATATATATACGTGTACTGAAACATCCCATTGCTTCCTTTTGGGAGCCTGAGTGGCTCAGTTGGTTAAGTGTCTGACTTTGGCTCAGGTATGATCTCACGGTGTGTGAGTTAGAGCCCCATTATCAGGCTCTCTGCTGTTAGCCCAGAGCCTGCTTCAGATCCTCTGTCCCCCTCTCTCTGCCCCTCCCCTGCTCATGTGTATGTGTGTGTGTGTGTGTGTGTGTGTGTGTGTGTGTAATGTGTGTGCGCTCTCTCTCTCTCTCTCTCTCTCAAAAATAAATAAAACGTTTAAAAATGCTTACTTTTGCCATTTGCAATCTGCTCTAGGATTTTCTATTCTATCCTACTTAGGTTTTTAAAATGCTGATTAAGGTCCACCAGCTTGACCTCATAATTCATTCTTGGATTAAACTTCCAGGCTGGAAAGTGTCCTCTAAATCCTGGTTTCTTCACCAATTTTAGAGATCTCTGCTTCACCGTTAATGCATCCTTGGAGTCTCACACTGAAAGGAGGAGAAAAATGACCAGTGACATAAGCAGCTATATGAGGACACAGGCACATGTGTATGTGGGTCTTTGTCACGGTCCCAGGAAACTTGTCATTCTGTCTGCTCCCTGGAAGTTGATTTTGTTGCATCAGGCAGGCACATTTAAGAGAGATTCTTGCCTGGGCTTAACTACAAGAGAATTTGCGTTTCTGCTGAGCAATTAGTATATGCTTAACTTTAAGGACAAAGTACCTTGTGAGGAAGACCGGGTTCCCAGTTTCTTGTTGGCTGCCAGAACCTTCAGTACACAAGTACGTTCTCTTCATTTCTAGATCCAACTTCCATTCTTAGCCTTATTTCTCCTTTATCCTTACCTATGTGCTATTTTGTATTTTACGTATCTCTGAAAACCACTCCTGGTTTGGTTTTGTTTTTTTTTTTCTCTCTGAAACATTGTGATACATAAAGGAATACGAGATATAAAGAAAAATGGGAAGTAATCCAAGGAGGTAGTTTAGAACATGAGCTCTGGAGTCAGGTGGCCTGATTTTAATTTAATTCCTGACTCTCACTCACTAGTGGGGATCTGAAAGAGCATATTACTTGATCTCTTTATGGGTTGGTTTCCTCATGCATTAAATAAAGGAAATAAGAGCATCTTTCTCAAATGCTGATTGTGCAGATTATGAGAAAATTCATGTGAAATACTTAGGAGAGTTTGTCATGTACAGTAAGCGCTCAATTAATTAGGTAATGTTAGCTATTGTTGTAAAAATTAGTATATTTGAGTTCATGACTGTTTCTGGACACACGAATGCATAGTTATGCAAACGTGTAGCATAAAGAAACGTTGACAGCCCTCTACTCATCTGAAGCTACTGGAATGTGTAGGGAAATGGTGTTTTCATGACACCCTACTGCCTTCAGAAGGTTCACATGAAATTTTTCTACCTAGCTCTGTTAGTCTATTTGGCCTGCCACAGACTCGGCAGCTTAAACAACAGACATTTACTTTCTCATTGTTCTGGAGGTTAGAAGTCCAAGATCAAGGAAGGTGCCAGCAAATTCCACCTCTGGTGAGACCTCTTTTCCTGCCTGGTAGATGGCTGCCTTCTCCCTGTGTCCTCACACAGCCTCTTCTCTCTACGTGCACAGAGGAAGATCTCTGGAGTCTCTTTCTTTTCTTATAAGGTCACTAGTTCTGTGGAGACGTATGACCTCATTGAACTTAAATTATCTCCTCAAAGGCCCTGTCTCCAAATACAGTTACATTAGTGTTAGAAGTTCAACACAAGTGGGATGCCTGGGTGGCTCAGTCGGTTAGGCGTCTGACTTCGGCTCAGGTCATGATCTCACGGTCCGTGGGTTTGAGCCCTGCATTGGGCTTTGTGCTGACAGCTTGGAGCTTGGAGCCTGCTTCAGATTCTGTGTCTCCCTCTCTCTCTGCCTTCCTCTGCTCTCTCTCTCTCTCTTTCACAAAAATAAATAAACATTAAAAAAAATTTAAAGAAGTTCAACACAAGAACCTGGGGGGCGGGGTGAGGGGGACACAATTCAGCCGATAACAGTAGCATTGGTAAAAAAAAAAAAAAAAAAAGAGCACAGGAACTGTCAAGCAGAGAGAAAAAATAAGAAACCAAACAACCAGAGAATGAGACTTTTCCAGCATGGAAAGGAGGAGACAGGGGAGGGGAGTCACTGGGGGAGGCCCTCGTGCACCAGAACGAACAGTTCAGGGGAAGCAGGGGTGCTGTTGACGGTGTTGTGGAGACTGTTGGAAAAACCCTGGCTATGCTCCATCTGAGAATCACAGCTTCAGATAATGTGAACCAGGCCGGGGCATCTCCTGAGAAGAGGCACTTTCTCACGCCTTATATAACTGTTTCTGGCCAGGCTTGAAATGCCGTGGGAACTACTCAACGGCCCTTCTTGCTTCAGGATCAGTAGTAGCGTTCAGTACATTCGCAGACAGCCCCTCACTGCCTTGTCATTTTTGCTTGATCACTCATCACTAGCGAGGGCATTTTTTTCAGGTTTCATTTGCAAAAATCTCTAGGTGATGTCCCTTAGATAAAATTATAGTAGGAAGAAGGTAGTGACTCTGAGCGAACAGACCACCCACCCTTCCAGAACCAGGGAAGGGTGTGTGAGTGTGTGGGTACAAGCAACAGGTCTTGAAAATCAGTCACGTTTTATCGTAAGAAGATCCCCATCCTAGTTATTGTACCTAAAAATGAGTCGATATAAAAGCTGAGATGAAATTTCTAACTTCCAAAGATTCTTATAGTCAAACCCCGGCCAAAACTAAGATAAACTGGGATTGAGACGGGACAATGACCAAATCTTTGTTTCCACAGACATCACACAACAATCGAGCTAATTGTTTCTACCTTTACCAACGATTAAAAATAGAAGTCGAAGATGGGGAAGGCTGAGGAGAAATGAGGGGGGAGAAGGATAAAGAAGAGGAGCCGGAGGGGGAGGAGGGGAAGAAGGAAGGAGTGGAAAAAGAATAAGAAAAGGGGGAGGAGACTGGGGAGGAGAAGGAGACGGGGGAGAGGTGGGGGGCAGAAGGGTAGTAAAAAGGGCTGTGCACAAGAATCGGGTGGGGTCCGAGCTCTAGCTTCAATTGTCACCCTGGAAGTTACAATCTTTGGATTTAAGTGTGAATGCTTGACACTTTGTGGGCCTGGGTTTCCTTCTCTGCACACTTACCGGCTAGTCCCCATCAGTGGTTTTGAAAGCTTTGCTGTTGTTGTAGTTGTTTTCTTGTTCCCTTTTTTGCAATGAGATTCTTCTTACTAAACGAAAGGTTATAGGGGCGCCTGGGTGGCTCTGTCGGTTGAGTGTCCAACTTTGGCTCAGGTCATGATCTCATGGCGCGTGGGTTTGAGCTCCGTGTTGGGCTCTGTACTAATGGCTCGGACCCTGGAGACTGCTTTGAATTCTGTGTCTCCCTCTCTCTCTGCCCCTCCCCTGCTTGCACTCTCTCTCTCTCTCTCTCTCTCTCTCTCAAAAATAAATAAACATTAAAAAAAAAACAACAACAACTCCTCTGGCTTAAAAAAATGAACAAAGAAATGAACAAAAGGGTGTGTAATACCCAACATGGAATTCAGACACAGGCAGAAGCCCTGGGTAGAAGCCGATGCAGAGTTCACTGTGTTAGTCAACTACTGCTCTAGGGGACCCCAGAGAACGCTGGCAGCAATCTGGATGCTAGGGCCTCATCCCTCTCCAACCTGCCCCTGCCACCCTTGTTATGCCCCCTACCACTCCTGTGACGGGCGGTCCCACTGCGATGCCACTCGCAGAGCCCGCGTGATAAGCCTTCTTTCTGGTGGCCCTGCTGCCTGAATGCAGCTCTCGAGGTGCCTCAAGGACTGAGCTCCCTTCAACAGGAATCGGCCCATGCTGTACGGGCTTCTACTCTCTAAGAAAGAGATTACAGTGCACTTGCAAATGTTTCCAAAAGCTTTCGAAATTGCCCCCGATGTACAGCACCCCCTGTATGGGAGCTACTCCGTGTCATGAGAGAGAAGGGCAAGACACCAATCCCCACTCAGGTTCAGGCTGCTCCACACCGACTGTCTCTGCCACGGCGCACCTGACTCACCACCACGTAAAAAGACCCACGCTGAAAACTCCGGCCTGAAATTCTTGTGGAACAATCCTGGGAACCACTCCATCACCACCATCGTGCACATGCACGGCCTCGGAGAAGCCTAATCTGAGTTCAGGCTGTTGCTAGAGCCCGCCTAGGAAGTCTGTAACCAAACCTCAGTCCAGGAGCCAAACCGTTTAACCCACTGGCATCAAACAGCTCAGAAAATGAACTAAATATAGAACGCCCAAGTAAGCCCTGAGGTTCTTTCCTTCCTATTTGAGTCCAAAAAGCTCTTCTGGACATCACACCATTAAACAAAGCAACGTAACTGACAAGCAGCGATGGCCAAAGCGAGTTCAGTTTTGGAAATAAACAAGGCTCTTAGCTTCCCCAAAGATTTGCCCTGCAGCTGTCACTCACTGGCAAGAGACAGAGCCAGGCTGGGTCAGTCGACACACATTTGGGGGATGACTTCAGGACTCCCCACATTGGGCTGCTCTGGGTCACTGACCATCAGAAACGGTCTACTTTGGCCACTTTTTTTTTCCCTTTAAACAACATCAGATTGAAACCATTTTTTTCTCAGCAACTTGTTCCCAGAACAAGTTATTTCCAAGTGAAAGGCAGTTATGTGAAATCTACCATCAGGACACAGAACACAAAGTTAAACATTTAATATATTTAAACAATCACGCTTGTATTTCTGTTTTGTTAGCCTAAAGCAACTCACTGATTCCAAGCATTTATCCCTTTTGGTGCCAACGTTGGGCAGCTGCAAATGCGGAAAAAGAGCACCTAGAAGCGAATTCCAAGATTTCAGGAAAGCTCACAGAAAGAGTGTGGTTCTCCAAGATAAGACCGCAGAGGCTAACTATCCAGCGTCTTTGCTGTAGGCTGGAATTATATCATCTTAATGGAGTAAATATTCTTTTTAAAATCTTACGCTGACCTAAAGTTTTGATTAGCAGTTATCTAAATCTGTGATTAGCTTAAAAAGAAAGAAAGAGAAGAAAGAAAGAAAGAAAGAAAGAAAGAAAGAAAGAAAGAAAGAGAAAGAAGGAAAGAAAGAAAGAAAAAGAAAAAGAACGATAAAACGTTTATCATTGTAGTAGTCAAATGTCGCCTGGTCGATTTTATCTTTCCAAACATGGGACCCAGGAGATGGCAATAATAAAAGGAATCCTTGAGGGTGACAATATTGGAAAGTACTTAGAAATTATTTTAACGAAGTAATTAAGAAAAATGCAGCCACAGAACAATTTATCCTAGCCCTGCCTATGATAAGAGAAATTTAAAGACACATACATGAAAAACTAGTAACAGAAGATTTGTTAATAAATTACAATACATGTATAGAGTGCGAATCCCCAGCACTCACTAAAGAATGTTGCAGGTGCAAATTTATTGGAATGGAAGAAATATGTTCATAATATATTACTAAGTGAGAAATAATAGGTTACCAAGCAGTTTAGTGATGAGTGTAAATCGAAAGAGGGCGTGTCTACAGATGGTAGGATTGTGTGCATGTTGTACTTTTCGTTTGTTTATCTGTAATTTCTAACTTTTCTTTGTGCTTTGGCAATAAGGAAAAAATGAAGTGAAAGATAAAAAACAAAAAATATATCCTGACCCAGAGAGATGGGAAACTCATGACACTAAATAACCGATAGATTTGTGGTCACCAACAATGTAAATAAAATAGAATAAAAGATAACTGAAATAAATACATAGTGAAGTTGAGAAAATCCAAAGTGTGGAATCTGGCTAACCCATGTCCTTGCTCCTCTCGTGTAGAATTTTCTCTCCACAGCCTCCTCCTGCTCCCACGTGTGTGAAGCTTTCTCTGACTTCTCCAGCCCTGCTTTTGAAAATTCCCTTTGCGCTGATTTTCAGAGTCACATTAAACATTTTGTTATACCTTTTTTAAGGTGGCCACATTTATTTTGTACCAATGTTAGCTTTTTTCCCTAGTTCTTTCCTTTTATCTCTCTTATTCTCCAACTATTTTGAAGACCCTTTGTGCCTAAGAAATATCCTTATACTTGTGTTTTTTTCTGGGGCCTTATCCCCCTACTTGGGTGGGGGAGTGGGGGGATCATCACAATATGGAACATAACCAGGGGCGCCCGGGTGGCTCAGCCAGTGAAGCGTCCGACTTCAGCTCAGGTCATGATCTCGTGGTTCATGAGTTCGAACCCCACGTCGGGCTCTGTGCTGACAGCTCAGAGCCTGGAGCCTGCTTTGGATTCTGTGTCTCCCTCACTCGTTCTCTCTGCCCCACCCCTGCTCATGTTCTGTCTCTCTCTCTCAAGAATAAGCATTAACAATTTTTTTTAAATATATGGAACATAACCAGCCCAGTGCCTTGCACGTCATCATCATTCAATACACACCTGTCACGGTTGTTTATGTGACCTTTGCCTTTTATACCAGACTGTAAATGTCTTGTGGGATGAGTCACACCCTGCTTATCTTTGCACCTCCTTTAGTGCCTTCTGATGACCTGTGCACATGACAAGAGCTCAGTAAATATTGGCTAATAAAATGAGTGACCAAATTATGAGGACTGACTCTGGCTTCTTTTATCTTTACTGGACCATTCTAAGCCATTTCTATCTCCCTTTAGCTTAGAAGTTCTCAAGGCAGGGGCGGGGCAAGGGAAATTTTGCTCCCCAGGAGACATCTGGCCATGTCTGGAAACTTTCTGAATGTTCTGACGGTGGGGGGGGGGGGGGGGGGGGTGGGCGGGGGGGGGAGGGGAGATGTTACTGGCATCTGGTAGCTGGAGACCGAGGACAACGCTGAACATCCTACGATGCAAAGGACAGACTCTTTCAACAAGGAGTTACCCAGCCCAAAATGTCAAAAGTGCCGAGTTGAGAAACCCTGCTTTTGCTGTATGTGTCCCTATAAAAGCCACCCTCACACCATGCTCCTTTTCTCCCTCCCCCCCCCACTGCCCAAATACACACATACTTAGCTTTTAGGGAGTCTCCAAGATTAGAACTAGAAATCTGTAAGCCTCGTTTTGTCATCTATTTACTGAAGGATAAGACCTGCCCCACCTACCTTTCAGCATGATTGTGAGGGTAATATAAATGAATAAATCTTTAAATGCTTTTAGAAGCAGATGGAATATATTAAGAAGCTCTGCCAAGATACATCCTGAGGGGGAAAAGGGATACTTAGTAGAACATGAAACTCACTCCCTCACCAATAGATACATTTATTTTTCTATTCAGAGTCATCCGATAAGTATTATTTAAGCACTATTGACATAGAATTAAAAATGCGACTAGTTTTTTGCTAGAAAGAAATTGTGCAGTTTTACAACATGAAGGTAAAATGGAAATCATTTCTGGGCTCTAGGCAACTAGAAATATTTTTGTTAAGCTGAAAATGCCTTTTTTATTTGTCTTTTTGGGCATGAGGCAAGGTTGCAGAAAGTGTGGCTGAGTTAAACTCAGAACTTGTTACTACACCCACATAACCAGACAGTGATTGTTTTTGTTGAAGGTTTTGCTGGTAATGTTTCTGTGAACTTTGCCACTTTTGGTCTGGCTACCAAGATCCAAAGCTCTTGAATTCCTAATCTGTAGATCGTATGTGTTGAGAGATCAATTCTAAGGAAGTGACCATAGAAAATGTCAGAATCTACTGAATGAAAGGAGTTCTCAGAACTTAGGAATTTGAATCTCAAACAAAACAAAACAATATTGGAAGCCATGAGAATTGTTCTACAGCAACCTACATACACTGCCTCTTTGGTCAAGCTCCAAAGTGTTGATTTGCTCTATCAAGAAGGTCTAAAACATGCATGATTGCGTCTCGAGGAACCTAAGGCCCCCCGATCCCATAACTATAAAATCATGGTTGTGTGCACATATTTAAGAGACACGTTGGGTTTTCCATTTTTTTTTTCGTAAATGTACGGCAAAGGCATTTTGCAGATGGGGCCCCTCTGAGAACATGAGCTGGTTGGGAAACTTGGGAGGAAGAATAGATGTTTCAAAATGTCTATAAGAAAACCAAATGCCAAGTACACACAAGATCATTTTGAACCAAAGATGCAGTTGGGTGAATTAATAAGTTTGTCATCTGCTCAGTGAATTTTATAAAATGACATTTGTATAAATGTAGCAAAAGTAAGGTGTTGTGTTGGAGACAAAGAAGGAAAGAGGAGAAGCTTGGGGATCTATCTGGGAACATACATGCATGAAAATATGTCATCTGAGATATGTCATCAGACAATGAATGAGATGTATCAAGTGAGCAACAAAGCCAATCATGTCTATAGGTGAGAAGAAAGATATCATGGGATGTAGAGTGACAAGAAAGGATTCACGGGGATAAGAGACTTGGCCTTGGTCTTGAGTGACAGGTAGACTGGTCAGGTGAAAAGGAAGGGAAGGGAAGACATTTTTGAGAAAAGCATTAATGAGAGATATTCATTGGAAATCCCTGGGGAATTCTACCAGACATTTAAAGCAGAGATAACCTGGGGCGCCTGGGTGGCGCAGTTGGTTAAGCGTCCGACTTCAGCCAGGTCACGATCTCGTGGTCCGTGAGTTCGAGCCCCGCGTCAGGCTCTGGGCTGATGGCTCGGAGCCTGGAGCCTGTTTCCGATTCTGTGTCTCCCTCTCTCTCTGCCCCTCCCCCGTTCATGCTCTGTCTCTCTCTGTCCCAAAAAATAAATAAACGTTGAAAAAAAAATTAAAAAAAATAAAAAATAAAAAATAAAAAAAAATAAATAAAGCAGAGATAACCTATCCTTCTCAAGCTGTTCCAAAAAATAGAAAGGGAAGGAAAACTTCCAGACTCATTCTATGAAGCCAGCATTACTTTGATGCCTAAACCAGACAGAGACCCAGCAAAAAAAAGAGAACTACAGACCAATATCCCTGATGAATATGGATGCAAAAATTCTCAATAACATACTAGCAAATCAAATTCAACAGCCTATAAAAAGAACTATTCACCGTGATCAAGTGGGATTCATTCCTGGGATGCAGGGCTGGTTTAACATTCGCAAATCAATCAATGTGATACATCACATTAATAAAAGAAAGGATAAGAACCATATGATTCTGTTAATCGATGCAGAAAAAGCATTTGACAAAATTCAGCATCCTTTCTTAATAAAAACCCTCGAGAAAGTCAGGATAGAAGGAACATACTTAAACACCATAAAAGTCATTTATGAAAAGCCCACGGCCAATATCATCCTCAATGGGGAAAAACAGAGCTTTCCCCCTGAGCTCAGGAACACGACAGGGATGTCCACTCTCACCGCTGTTGTTTAACATAGCGTTGGAAGTTGTAGCATCAGCAATCAGACAACAAAAGGAAATCAAAGACATCAAAATTGGCAATGATGAGGTCAAGCTTTCACTTTTTGCAGATGACATGATATTATACATGGAAAATCCGGTAGACTCCACCAAAAGTCTGCTAGAACTGATACATGAATTCAGCAAAGTCGCAAGATACAAAATCAATGTACAGAAATCAGCTGCATTCTTATACACTAATAATGAAGCAACAGAAAGACAAATAAAGAAACTGATCCCGTTCACAATTGCATCAAGAAGCATAAAATACCTAGGAATCAACCTAACCAAAGATGTAAAAGATCTGTATGCTGAAAACTATAGAAAGCTTATGAAGGAAATTGAAGAAGATATAAAGAAATGGAAAAACATTCCATGCCCATGGGTTGGAAGAATAAATATTGTCAAAATGTCAATACTACCCAAAGCTATCTACACATTCAATGCAACCCCAATCAAAATTGCACCAGCATTCTTCTCGAAGCTAGAACAAGCAATCCTAAAATTTGTATGGCACCACAAAAGACCCCGAATAGCCAAAGTAATATTGAAGAAGAAGACCAAAGCGGGAGCCATCACAATCCCAGACTTTAGCCTCTACTACAGAGCTGTCATCAAGACAGCATGGTATTGGCACAAAAACAGACACATAGACCAATGGAATAGAATAGAAACCCCAGAGCTAGACCCACAAAAGTATGGCCAACTCATCTTTGACAAAGCAGGAAAGAATATCCAATGGAAAAAAGACAGGCTCTTTAACAAATGGTGCTGGGAGAGCTGGACAGCAACATGCAGAAGAATGAAACCAGACCACTTTCTTACACCATTCACAAAAATAAACTCAAAATGGATAAAGGACCTGAATGTGAGGCAGGAAACGATCAAAACCCTAGAGGAGAAAGAAGGAAGAAACCTATCTGACCTCAGCCGCAGCAATTTCTTACTTGACACATCCCCAAAGGCAAGGGAATTAAAAGGAAAAATGAACTATTGGTACCTCATGAAGATAAAAAGCTTCTGCACTGCAAAGGAAACAATCAACAAAACTAAAAGGCAACCGACAGAATGGGAAAAGATATTTGCAAATGACATATTGGACAAAGGGCTAGTGTCCAAAATGTATAAAAAGCTCACCAAATTCCACACCTGAAAAACAAATAATCCAGTGAAGAAAAGGGCAGAAAACATGAATAGACACTTCTCTAAAGAAGACATCCAGATGGCCAACAGGCACATGAAAAGATGCTCAATGTCACTCCTCATCAGGGAAATACAAATCAAAACCACACTCAGATACCACCTCACGCCAGTCAGAGTGGCCAAAATGAACAAATCAGAAGACTATCGATGCTGGAGAGGATGTGGAGAAATGGGAATCCTCTTGCACTGTTGGTGGGAATGCAAACTGGTGCAGCCGCTCTGGAAAACAGTGTGGAGCTTCCTCAAAAAATTAAAAATAGATCTACCCTATGACCCAGCAATAGCACTGCTAGGAATTTACCCAAGGGATACAGGAGTGCTGTTGCATAGGGCCACTTGTACCCCAACGTTTATAGCAGCACTTTCAACAATAGCCAAATTACGGAAAAAGCCTAAATGTCCATCAACTGATGAATGGATAAAGAAATTGTGGTTTATATACACAATGGAGTACTACGTGGCAATGAGAAAGAATGAAATATGGCCCTTTGTAGCAACATGGATGTAACTGGAGAGTGTGATGCTAAGTGAAATAAGTCCTACAGAGAGAGACAGATACCATATGTTTTCACTCCTATGTGGATCCTGAGAAACTTAACAGAAGACCATGGTGGGGGTGGGGGGGAAGGTTAGAGAGGGAGGGAGCCAAAACATGAGACTCTTAAAAACTGAAAACAAACTGAGGGTTGATGGGGGGTGGGAGAGAGGAGAGGGTGGGTGAGGGGTATTGAGGAGGGCACCTGTTGGGATGAGCACCGGGCGTTGTATGGAAACCAATTTGACAATACATTTCATATTTAAAAAAAAAGAAATTCAATGGAAATTCATGGACGCATTCCAAAAAAAGCATCACTAACGTTATTTTTATATCCAAGACGCTCTGCTAACATCCACGGATGCAAAACTGAACTAACCACACACTGCACCTTCATGGAGAGTACGTGGCCTAGTTTAAGGACAGCAGATACTACTATTATAATGCAGTGATCTCTGAAGGGAGGTCCAAAAACCCTCCAGATAATGTGCAAAATGATCTGTTGGGATGCAGGAGAAAACAACAAAGTTGCTAATTGTGTTTCTTCCTAACATAATCCTTTTAATGTGCATACATTTTAGATGTATAAAAATGTACCACTATAGTAGGGTGTTTACATAATTTATAAATAACTATACATATATTAGGGATGAACGCTCAAAAGGTTTGGTGATAACAGCACAAGATCAAAAACTAGTGGGGGTCCTGCTGTGGCGGTCGCACTGGAAGTGCAAGCAAATCCCGTGGGAATCCAAACCGTTGAGGCTGGACAATGTCCACATGGGACTGAAGGGGGGGAGGGGTGAGGACAAAAGGAAGGAGAATGGTACAAAAAGGCTAGAGGGGGCAGATTTGGGACAACATCTGGAAGTCGTGGGCCGCCTGATTTCACAAGAGCAGGTAGATGTTATAGAGGGGCTGCGGGGGCTAAATTCAGCTGTGCAGGGGCAAATTCTCATCTGCAGAAAAGTAATGTGTCTGTCATTCAAAGACTCCACAGAAATTCTAGCTAGAGAAGAGTTAGTCTATAAAAGGTCAAGATTGTCTGCATTTTGCAAGTTTGCTGATTCTAAACCAGGTATAAAAGTCTCACTCTTTACAGTAAGTTAAACATTCATGGTTCATACCTTTCAGAAGCTTATATCCACAAACTAATATTTTCTTTTTTTTTTTTTATTTTTTTTAATGTTTATTTATTTTTGAGCGAGAGACAGAGCACAAGTAGGGGAGAGACAGAGATAGGGGGAGACACAGAATCTGAAGCAGGCTCCAGGCTCTGAGCTGTCAGCATAGAGCCAGATGCAGGGCTTGAACTCATGAACTGTGAGATCATGAGCTGAGCTGAAGTCAGACGCTTAACCGACTGAGCCACCCACAAACTAATATTTTCTATTCAAGAACGAGGACTTCCTTTAAGAAACTACATAAGGCTGAACTCCCTTAGCCTATTACTTCCAAACTATCCAGGCTCTAAACAGAAGACACTTACAAAGTGAAATCATACCTGCTGTCTCCTAATGTCCCCTTGACCTTTCAGAACAAAGACTATAGACACAACAATCCCCATTCCTCATACTTGAGTTAGGTATAGTTTCTAGTGGACTATGACATTCCCCCATATCTGTGGGTTAGCTGAAAGGTGTATGTAGATGAAAATCAATTTACAAAATATTGCATGCAAGCCCAGAGGAAACACTGCTTAAACACCTTTATTTTGTTAGTACGGAATATGAGAAGAAGTGCTAGCAATGAACACTGGAAAGAAAGAGCCTATAGCTGGAGATGCCATTAAATAGCAGAGCTCCACATTGTTAGGGTAATTATGCTGTGCTAATACACTATTCGGTATTAAGACACAGAAAGAAATCAGTGTCACTTGCGGCTGCTGGGTTGCATGGCTGCCAATGGATTAAATGCATTATATTCGTTGTCATTTAATTCCAGCCAGAACCTACTAACCTCATAAACACAATTAGAATACAGACACTCATCGAGGAGAAAGTACTTTTACTGCTACCATACTATGAAATTCTTTTGGCTGCTAGTAAGGAAAAGAAATGCCTCTTCTGAGAGCTTTCAGCTAGCAAGTACCTGTAGCCTCCGTAAGCAAAAAGTTAACAGAAAGGAGACTCCAAATTCTTGGAGTGAGTGAATGCTTGAATGTTCATGGCCTACCACGAAAAGAAAATATGCCCTAAGAAAAATGAAACGTTAATAAATCCTTGGCCATCACCATAACATAGGTGAAACTTTTCCACAGGGAGGGACTAGAATTCTAAGATTCTTCTCTATCACACGTCACAATGGAGGGTACTCTGAAAGTCATTAGAGGTTCCTAGAAGAATAGAAGTGGTTCCTATAGACTGACTCTATTTCTCAATGTCAAGATGGAATGAGCTAGTAAGACTGCACTGGGGAAGACAGAAAAGATCAGAAACTAGAGTTCAAAGCTGGATTAGAAATGCTTCAAATTGTTTGTATAAAATGGAACCCAACATTGCGAACAAAAAATTGCACCATGGAGAATTATTTAACCCAACGTTACAAAAAAAGAAATGACCCATTGTCTTTCAAAGTTAACTAATTAGCATTCTCTGCACATGAAAGTCATGTTTAAGTTTTAAAAAATTAATAAAAAGAAAATCTAAATGCTTTTACTATATTGCTTCCGGTGGTAAGAGTTGGAAACAGCCATTTAAGCTTTCTCTCAATTCAAATATTACTTTTGCTTCATTTATCACCTGTCTGAAATGCCTTGAATGCCTTTCTCTAAGTGATAACATAGGAATCCATTAATGTGTCTCAAAGACAGCTGGACCACCCTAATAACCTACTAGGGGATTCAAAAGTTATATTTAATCAAGTGTAATCTCATCTGGAAAAGTTCTAAGTTCCTTACTAGAGCACATAATAAAGTACAAGCTAGAATTTGGCACTTAGTGGAGCTTTGCTGCTCTAATTTCCTTTTTCATTCTAGCCTCAAAGCAGTTTCTTAGACTTCAGGATGTTGATCTAGTTTGGGGGGCTGCAATTATGGAGGCTAGTTGTGCAATTACCAGCTAGTTGAGAAGGTTACATTATTCAGTTCAGTATATAACATTGTCGTAACTTACATTGTAGATGTAATTTACAGGACACCAATGAATGGATAGATGAATTGACAGTTGAGTATAGAGACAGATGAACAAATTCCACAAGAAGCCTGATAGTTTGTGCACTTCACAAAAAATGAACACCTGTCAACTCACTGTGTACATACCAATGATAGCAACTGTTAATGTGTATTCAGCAACAAAGAAACTTCTACTCAGCCTTCATTTTCTCATTCGGATAAAATTCAATCCTCACTTTAAATGAAACATATCTGAACATAGAGGGGCGCTGGGGTGGCTCAGTTAGTTAAGTGTCTGACTTTGGCTCAGGTCATGATCTCATGGCTCATGAGTTCAACACCGCCTCCCCCCGCCCCGCATCAGGCTCTGTGCTAACCGCTCAGAGCCTGGAGCCTGGAGCCTGCTTTGGATTCTGTCTCCGTCGCTTTCTGCCCCTCCCCCACTCATGCTCTGTGTCTCTATCTCAAAAATAAATAAATATTAAAATTTTTAAAAATTTTCCAGAAACATATTCCTCAAATACTATTGTATGGATAATTTTATTATAATTAGTCCATACTTTTTTTTACTGTTCTATCTTTAGAGAATGAAAATGTAATGTCCTTCAGCTATGGAATGAGAAAAAAAAAATCCAATGCAGACTATTAATAGTAAATGTGTACTGTCCATGGAATTTATGAGCTGGAAATATTTTTAGAGATAATCTAGTCTAAAGTCCCACCCAATGGAGAAATTCCCAGTAGACCATCCTGGACAGGAGAGTGCTGTCAGTAAGATGGTGACATAAGGTTTTCCTTGACTTCTCTCCTCCGTTGCCCCCCCATCAAGAAGAACAGCTAACAACTACCCAAAACAAGGCACCATGGAGAGAATTGCAGAACAAAGGAGTGAGGCTGAAGCATCCCCACACTACAGTGAAAAAGACAGACTATATTAGAATAAGAGAAACAGCTGTGTATTATTGATCAAATTGCCAGATGGAGAGGTCTCCCTGGGCCTCTGGTTCCTCTGGCGGAAAAGGAGAACCTAGGGGGACAACCAGCCTCCTCCATTATTATGCATCATTTTGTAGGAGCCCCTACTCTGATCTCACACCATGGGGATTGCAGGGGTATCTGTGGGGCTCAACCTCTGGCAAGCTGTGTTGGAAAAAGAGGGAGAGACAATTAAAAAAAAAATGAGTAAAGGACCTGAATAGGCCTTTCTCCAAAGAAGGTATACAAAAGGCCATCGGGTACATGAAAAGATGCTTGATATCACTAGTCATTAGGGAAATGCAAATTAAAACCACAAAGATAAAACCCCTCATGCATATTAGAATGGCCACCATTAAAAAAATAATAATAACAAATACTAGCGTGGATGTGGAGAAAAGGAACCCTCATGCACCGTTAGTGGGATTATAAACTGGTGCAACCACTATGGAAAACAGTATGGGAGATACTCAAAAAATTAAAAATAGTGGGCACCCGGGTGGCTCCGTCGGTTGAGCATCTGACTCTTGGTTTCAGCTCAGGTCATGATCTCCTGGTTTGTGAGATCGAGCCCCGCTTTGGGCTCTGCATTGACAGTGCAGAGCCTGGTTAGGATTCTCTCGCGCGCTCTCTCTCCACCCCTCCCCCACTCATGCTCTCTCTCAAAATAAATAAACTAAAAAAAATTTTTTTTTAATTAAAAATAAAACTACCATATGATCCAGTAATTCTCCTTCTGAGAATATATCCCAAGGAAACAAAAACACGAACTTAAAAAGATATCTGCGCCCTCCTGCTCATAGCATTATTTACGATAGGCAAGACATAGACCACTTAACTGTCCATCAGTACATGAGTGGAAAAAGAAGTTGTGGTATATACATGCAATGGAATGTAATTGACCCATATCAAAACAAGGAAATCCTACCATTTGTGACAACATGGATGGACCTTGAAGATATTCTGCTAACTGAAAAAAAAAAAAAAAAATCAGAGGAAGACAAATACACTATGGTCCCACTTATACATGGACTCTAAAGGAAAAACAGAACTCATAGAAAAAGAGAACAGATTTGTTACCAGAAGCTGAGGGTGGGAAGATGGGAAATTGGAGGAAGGTAGTCGTCAAAAGGTACAAACTTCCACTTATAAGAAAAATAAATACCGGGATGTCATGTACAACTAACTCTCCTGTGTATTAGATAGGAAAGGTGTTTAAAGACTAAATCCTATGTGTTCTTATCACAAGGAGAACATTTTTTTTTCCTTTTCTCTCTCTTTTTTTTTTCATTCTTTTCCTTTTATCGTATCTGTATGACATGATGGTTGTTAGCTGAACCTATTGCGGTAATCATTTGAAAATACATGTAAATCAAACCATCGTGCTATAGGCCTTAAACTTATACGGTGATGGATGCCAATGATCTCCCAATAACATAAGAAAAAAAAATTTAAATAAAGGTGAAAAGAAAAGTAAACAAAAAACCCAAAACATCTTGGCAAGCTGTTTCTCCTCTCTGTCTCAACCTACCAGCAGCTCAGAAATACCTTAGCAGGCAGCTCCTGCATTGGGGCATTCTCTGTTTTCTCAGAATTCTTTCTTTTGGGGGCGATGTGCATTCTTGTAGCTTCTTGGTTGCCCACAAGGCTACTATATCAGTGACACTGTTCCTTAAGGAGCCCAGGCTCAATTCTAGTGAATGCCACTTTCTTTCCAGTATTGTCCATCCATTAGATGAGGACCAGAGCAAGATCAAAGAGTCAAAGAGGATCCTGAGTCAAAGTTATCTTCCAGATATATATGAAGACTTTCTTAGGCACGTTGCTTCTAACACCGTGACCTTTAACAGGGATAAATGCAAGGCTGTAACACAAGTCAAAAAAAACTGTGATTAGGTTAAAAACAGTAGAAGAGACTTGACTTAGCAAAAAAAGTATAAAAAACTTCTTTTTTCCACGCAGACTTCAAATGCTCAGGCTGCACCTAATTAAAAATAATTAATGAGAAACTACATGTCAGTCGCGAGACGTGGCCAAAAATGCCTGAACAATCTTAGCTTGTTATTAACAGAAAAATAATTTTCTTGAAGGAGGGAAGTGAGATTATTACCTTTTTTTTGTTTGTTTTTTCCTAAATCATAGTCAAAATGCATCTTTGAACTCTGCCTTATGGGTCTTTGGGCAAACTGAGTGTATCCAGATGAGAGTGAGCAGGATGATAAAGGATCTGGAAATCATATCAGACATGCAAAGAGAACTGTGGTTAACCTGGAGAAAGAAGACTAAAGATTGTGTTGTGGAAGAAAAGTTGGCCTCAGGAGCAGAGAATCAGGGGCACAGATGGAAACTACAGGCAGTCAGACTTCAGCTCACTGTAAAGAAAGGACTTTGAGGGGTGCCTGGGTGGCTCAGTCGGTTAAGCCTCCGACTTCAGCTCAGGTCATGATCTCACGGCTTGTGAGTTCGAGCCCTGCGTCGGGCTCTGTGCTGACAGCTCGGAGCCTGGAGCCTGCTTCGCATCCTGTGTCTCCTTCTCTCTCTGCCCCTCCCCTGCTCGTGCCTCTGTCTCTCTCTGTCTCGCAAAAATAAATAAACATTAAAAACTTAAAAAACAAAAAAAAAAGAGAGAGAGGACTTGCTGATACAGAAGCTGCTCAGGGACTGGAGGGTTGTTTCATCAAGCATGAGAAGTTTCCCAACATCAGCGGAGCAGAAGCACTGTCGCACTGTCACACGTTCCTAAGATGGAAACGCGGTTGAAGAAAGCAAGCTTTGGAAACATAGAATCGAATGTTTATGGAATGCCTACTACTTGCCAGTTACTGTGCGTCCAGCCTTCATTAAATAAGGCAAATACAAGTGCTGGACTCACAGTTTATCATGATTCCAGAAGAGGGTTGGACTAAAAAATTCTTCAAATTTTCTTTTAGTCCTGAGAGTCTATGATGCTATTAGTCTACGCACTATGATACACAGTATTACACACAAATGAGAAAATGTGTCAAATGTGACTTTGTAAATACTTGGGGAGAGAAAAGCTTCTCACAGCATTTGATCCTTGATTCAACATTTACTGAATGCCAATTATGTGCTGGGTACTGAGGTGCCCTATGCGGAATAACCTACCCTAAAGGGGGTTACAATCTGTAATTTGAACCACGCTTTAAAGCCCATTTCCTGAGTGCCTGAGTGGCTCAGTCAGTTAAGTGTCTGACTTCGGCTCAGGCCACGATCTCACGGGTCACGAGTTCAAGCCCCAGGTTGTGCTCTGTGCTGACAGCTTGGAGCCTGAAGCCTGCTTCAGATTCTGTGTCTCCCTCTCTCTCTACCCCTCCCCTGCTCACACTCTGTCTCTCCCTCTCTCAAAAATAAAATAAAAATATTTAAACAATTTAAAGCCCATTTCCTCCAGTACTTTGGCCAGTTCAGGGTCACAACACCAATATATGAGATGATCGTATAATCTATTTTCCAAATTAGGACATTTATGAAAGTAAAAAGGATTCTATTAATAATTGCATCAAGACAACAGGTGTAAAAAGGACTGTCCAGACTAACTGGGACATCTGGTCACCCTATTAATAAGCTTCTAGAGTAGAAAGAAGCCCAGGCCTTCTGAGAATAATAAATCCTCTTCGAAGCTGAATATGTAGACTGGGCATCAATTGGTTTGTCAACCCGGCTCCTCCCCACTTTGTCCATTCCAGAAATGTGATTCTTAGTCACTCTTGATTCATCCACAAGTGGGCACCAGACCCAATCAGAGTCTGTCCCTGAGATATTTTTAGAACTGGCCCTCTTGAAGAGTGACAGCTACAAGATATAAAACTTCAGTGCTATTGGTGAGAGGGTGGTCTATGTAGAAAGAATGAAGTCAACTCAAAGGAGCAATAAAAAAAAGAACCCCAGCGGTGCCTGACTCCTTCGCTTCAGTTTTGCTGATGCTCTCTCTACTCGCTGCATATGAGTGCTTCTTGTGATTTGGTTGTTTGAACTTTTATTTATGAGAGATATACCAATATTCTGTTTAACTTTTTAAAAAATTTGTTAATGTTTATATTTGAGAGAGAGAGAGAGAGAGAGAATGTGTGTGTGTGTGTGTGTGTGTGTGTGTGTGTGTGAGAGAGAGAGAGAGAGAGAGAGAGAGAGAGAGGTGGAGGGGAGGGGGGAGGGGCAGGGAGAGCCAGAAACAGAATCTGAAGCAGGCTCCAGGCTCTGAGCTGTCAGCACAGAGACTGACATGGGGCTCGAACTCATGAGCCATGAGATTATGACTTGAGCCGAAGTCGGACACTTAACTGACTGAGCCACCCGGGCACCCTGAGAGATATACCAATATTCTTCTAATATTTTTCTCTTTTCACTTTAGCTGGTTTGAGTTGGGTTTATAGCACTTTCAATGCAAATTGCACTGACGAATCCAAGATGCAAAGACATAATTTAAGTAGGAAAGATGGCTCCCAAGAAGCTTGTCATCTGACTCTCACCTGTAGTTTTGGCCTTGTTATAGTTTCCAGGACAGAAGATATTTAAGCAGTTGTGAGGCCTAACATCAATTCACATTTGCTCTTTACTCACTGCCAACCTTGAGCATCTATTTGAAAAATGTGCTCTCACCTGTCTCAAGACCCTCCTCATCTTTGCCACCAACTTGTGTCCTTGGCATCTTTCTTGGTCCCTGTTCCTGAGTCTCCATTTTGGTAACATATACCTATCACATTCTATTCCAGGTTAGGTTGCCTTGCCATGACTTGATCCATATTCTACCCTAGAGATTAATCCCGACAACTGTGGATGTGGCAAAGGATGCTTATTGGTCCTGATTGTACTTGCCCTCTCTGAAGCATTAACACTGCTGACCATGCACTCTTTCTTGAATTTGTCTTTTCGTTTGACTTCTGTGACTTCAGTGTTTTCCCACTCTTGTCCCACCTCCCGCTCTAAGCACTTCTCAGTGTTTTCTGAAACCATCTCTATTTTGCCCATTGTGGAAATATTAGAGGTCTTGAAGGAACCATCTATTCTGTCTTCTTCCCCATTCTTCCTGGACAATTGAATTGAATCTCGGGGTATTAACTACCACTGACTGAGATCACTTTCAATTCTATTGTCCCAGGCTATGTCTTTCCTGAGCTCCCGATTCAGAAGTCCGGCTGTCTGTTGGACATTTTCTACTGGTGACCCATTAAGTGCATCAAACTAAAAGCACCCCAAATTGAATTAATCTTTTCCACAAAACAAGTCTATTTCTTTCTTATATATATAATCTATATATACATATATATATGTATATATAGATTATATATATATATATATGATTTATTGTCAAGTTAGCTAACATACAGTATATACAGTGTGCTCTTGGCTTCCCATGATTCATCACTTACACACAACACCCAGTGCTCATCCCAACAAGTGCCCTCCGCAATGCCCATCACCCATTTTCCCCCTCCCCCTCAGTTAAAACTAGGTCATTTCTGACATTCTCATTTTCTTCATATCGCGTTGCTCTTCACTCTAGCACCTGAAAAGGCAACCTGGGAGCCCATTCTAGGTCCTTCCGCTTCCTGGCACCACATTTTACACCACTGTGCTCTATTAATTCTACATCCCACTAACACTTGAAGCTGCCCCTGTCTATCAGTTCTCACTGCCAATGCCTTAAGGTTTTACTCCTTTCTCTCTTTCACAATTGCAATGGTATCTTAAGTGGTTTTTTTCTGCATCCAGTCCAACCTCCTTCAAATCACCGTCCTTTATGCTTCCATCCTGGTGTTTATGGAAGATTGTCAAATTCAATATTCTCCAATGACTCTTATCTACAAAACAAAGTACAAACTCATTAGGCATATGACGTCACTCTTGATTCCTTCTGGCCACACTCCCTAGACTCTTAGTCCAACACTTTATCAGCCTTACACGGGAGTCCAGCCCACTAAACAGTTTGTCTTTTTCTTAATGGGCTGCTCACTAGTATTATCCTGTCGTGCAGGTTATTAAAAGCCATGCAGTTCTGTCTGGTTCTTTTGGAATGTTGACTTGCAGTTTGTTCTCTCTTGAAACCCGTGTCATGAGAAGCTCAAGTCACATGAAGAGGCCACATAAAGATGTGCAGTACCAGCTGAGCCCAGCCCAGGTGTCACTCCTATTAATGAAGAACCTACCACATGATTCTGGCCCCAACTGTCTGAGTCACCCCAGCCATCCCAGCTGAGGCCCCAGACGTCGTGAGGCAGAGATAAACCATCCCTGCTGTGCCTTATCTAAATTTCTGGCCCACAGAATCAATGAGCCAAATACCAGGATCTTCTTTTTACATCACTAAGTTTGGGGTAGTTTGTTGCACAGCAACAGATAACTGAAATACCCAATTATAATACCATTTAGTTATCTGGAATATCCAATGCTAGAATAGTTATCTATACCTTCCACAGTCTATCCCTAGTTACAGCTGTATAGTGCTATAATTGTTGCCTTCACAATAACCATGTTTTATTCTTTTTTGTTTGCCCAGTGCCTAGCACACAGAAGATTTGCAATGAATATGGTTGATGAGGTCCCTGAACTTCTTTCTACCTAGTTTACTCATTACTGCATTGTAGTCACCCAATGGGACCTTTTCCTGCTCTATATTTTATTCTCAGTTGCCGATAGTTTTTGATTGGATCACCTTTGCCCCTCAAAATAAGTCCTTCAGCAACCACAGCCACAGAAGTTCACCTAGACCCTTGCCTACTACAGAAATCAGTCTAATTTCAATTCGGCTTCTCTCTAGTGAGCTCTAAGTAATTACGGAAGGCTTGGCAGGAGTCCTAAGAAATGCCATGGATCCCTGTCTAATGGCATAGGGGAAAGTAGGGGAGAAAGACATTCATCTTCTGAAGACCAACTGTGTGTCAGAATCTGTGCTAGAAGGGCTCCGTGTACTATCTGACCTAATCCTCTCAGCAACCCTTGAGCTAGACATTTCAATTTCATTTTTATAGACAATGAAGCTGAGTTTCAGTGAAGTTCAGTAATCTCCATAGGGCCACTTAGCTGGCAGTATGGAAGATCAGCCCAAGCTTGTTTGCTCCAAAGCCAAGGTACTTCCTACAGTCATAAATTTTGACAGGCTCTCCCATCCAGAGAAGCACTTGCCCCAAATTTTATTTCATTGACCTGAACCACAAAGGGGACTTAGCCTCTGATACAATGCTAAGTGTCTAGAAACAAGATAAGAAGCATAATCAATCAATAATATTTCAGGATGCATATGTTTATTCAAGGGCAGGTCTGACCGGGAAGGGGGTCAGGGAAGGGAGTGGAAGGAAACATGAGCACACAGAAGGCCTGAGGGAGAGGAAGGAGTTGTCTTAAGGTGAAGTCAGAAGGAAACTGCAAAAGGGAAGGCCTGGAATCGAAGACAAAAGACCTTTCCCTGGAGACTTAGGTGGGGTCGCGTCCTGGGGAAGATCAGAGGATCTAGGACATCCTTTTGTATAATACAGACAGGAAGCTGAAAACTTCTTCTTTTGCCTCTAAGCAGAGGAGCTTTAAAAGTTTGCTAAACCAAAGACTACAAAGAATTGCCCCCAAATGAAACTTTGTTGGCAGGATTCTATTTTTCTCATTAATGTTAATTTTTTATCATTCTTTTTACTTACACATAAATTGATTTTTTTTTTTTTTACTTTCATGGTTGTCAAAAAACTCACGTACAGCAAAGTTGGAATCAGAATTAATTGCTATTTTTCCATTAAAATCAATATATTTTAGTGAAGGACAGTGGGTTAGACAGTTTTTATTTAGGGGAAAAAAAAAAAAAAAGACTCCTATTCCCAGGCATCATTGATCTATGTCTGAGCCAACGAATTACCAAAGGCCAGTCCGTTTTTCCTGTTGAGTCAGTCCTGGGATTTTGAGTTAAGCTGATGTTGCCGGATTTTTTACTACAATGCCCGGGACTCGTCTCGCCACCTCGAAGAATGAAGAAGACACAAAATGAGCAGCGGGCAAAAGTTTTTTAGAGTATAAGATTAGAAAGATAGAATAGTAGGAAAGTCCACTTTACAGAGAGGGGACACTTGAAAGTGAATGCCCGAGGACTATACGCAAGGGTCCTTGTTTTGTAAGGTTCTGGTTACCCCCCTCTTCCTTTCCCCCTTGTTCCTTCTCAGGTTCTACCCCTATTGGCTGGACAACTCCAGGTGCTGCGTTGTCCATTCCTGATTGGCTCATTTCCATTGCATGAGGGGTGCTCTTTGGCCAAACTGTTCCTTGTGGGCCATAGGTTTTATGGTCTACTACTTATTTTTAGTTAGGTCTTTTGTCCAATTCCTGAGGGATACCTGGGGGGGGAGTCAGTGGTATCTGTTACTTTTTTTTTTTTTTTAATTTTCTTTTTTAACGTTTATTTATTTTTGAGACAGAGAGAGACAGAGCATGAACGGGGGAGGGGCAGAGAGAGGGAGACACAGAATCTGAAACAGGCTCCAGGCTCCGAGCTGTCAGCACAGATCCCGACGCGGGGCTCGAACTCACGGACTGCGAGATCGTGACCTGAGCCGAAGTCGTTCGCTCAACCGACTGAGCCACCCAGGCGCCCCTGTTACATTTTTAAGAGGAACCTTACACTGGGGAGGGAGGGTGGTTGCTGTGGTCAGATACTCCCAACATTGTTCAGAAATGTCTTTCCCCACCCAGGGATTTCAGGTCCTAATCCTTCCCTCTCTGTCTATTTTATCCTATCTTTTCCTGTCATACTGATACTTCGATGTCATTAAAAAAATCAAATATAAGTGCATTTTGACAACCTACAGTGTCAACACTAGGACAACCTAGTATTCCCTATCTGCATACACACAAGCAAACTATGTGCATGTGCTTGAGGAACTAGGAAACAAGATCACATGTTTGAAATCTGGTTGCCTAAGCAAGAAGTTCAGAGGTTGCTTGATAAGACCTGGTTATATAAAATTAGTGGGGCTTCTTCTAAGTGGGGACTCATTCCTCTCTCTCATCCCTCTGAATTAAAAGTTATAGTTATGCCAGTGCTCCCGCTGGGGCTTATTCTCAAGTTGAGTGAAGATGTGTTATCCATTTTAAGAAGCACACACCTGCACACACACACACATCTAGATTTCCATAGAAATGTACAGGGAAACAAGAAACACATGGTATTACGGAAGTAGAGGGGAGAGTGTTTCAGTAACAAATAGGGGTATGAGAGTAATGACTGATAGCATTTACTGAGCACTGTATTGTTCTAGGCATTGTTCTAAGTACTATACATGTATTAACCTTTCGTCTTAATAATGGAGGTAGATACTTTACGAATCCCCATTTGTGGTTAGAAAAACTGAGACATGAAGATGTTCATTTTTTCCAAAGTCTTACAGATAATTAAGTGGGAGGCTGGGAGAGTGAAGTGCTTGCTGATGAACACTGATTAAATCCAACTCTGCTCAGGCGCCTGGGTGGCTCAGTCAGTTAGGTGTCTGACTCTTCATTTTGGCTCAGGTCATGATGTCAGTTTGTGAGATCGAGTCCCGCACTAGCTCTGTGCTGCCAGCTCTGAGCCTGCTTGGGATTCTCTCTCTCCTCCCCTTCTCTCTGCCCCTTCCCCGCACACATGCATGGGTGCGCGCGCTCAAGCTCTCCCTCTCAAAAACAAACAAACAAACAACTCTGCCTATTCAGTGTCCTTATCTCCCTCAGCCTGTTAACAGTCGAGAAAACTAGACCTGAAGATAGCCCGGTGAATAAAATATTTGAAAAAGTGCTGCCCTTTGGAGCTTAACTTTCAGTGAGAGAGGCAGATCCAAAGATAAAATATATAATATGTAAGATAGTAGTAAGTGCTCAGGTGGAAGATAAAGCTGGGAATGGAGAAAGGGCGCGTTGGGTGCATGTGGGAGGGGAATCTTAGACAGACTGGTCAGGGAGGACCTAAACAGGACGGTGACTTCTCAGTAAGACCCATAAGTGAGGGATGGGCCCTACACATATCTAGGGGACAGCTCTCCAGGCAGAGGGGAGGATAACTGAAAAGGCTCTGAGGCAAGAATGTGCCTGGCCCGTGAAAGAACACTCAGAAGGTCAGAGTGGCCCAAGTAGAGGAAGCAAGAAGAATATTAGGAGACAGCAAAAATGCAATGGGGTCACAATAGGCAGGTCTTGTAAATTTAACATGAACTTGGACTTATATTCAGAGTGAGATGGAGAGATGTTGAGCAGAGCGTTTATATGACCCGACTTGAGTTTTTAAAATGGATCCCTCTGGGGCGCCTGGGTGGCTCAGTCAGTTAATCGTCCGACTTTCAGCTCAGGTCATGATCTCACAGTCCGTGAGTTCGAGCCCTGCATCAGGCGCTGTGCTGACAACTCAGGGCGCGGAGCCTGCTTCGGTTTCTGTGTCTCCCGCTCTCTCTTCCCCTCCCCTGCTCACGCTCTGTCTGTCTCAAAACTAAATAAAAACATTAGAAAAAACTTTAATGGATCACTCTGGCTGCTATGTTAACAATCGACTATATGAAAGAAGAAGAGAAGTAGAGGCCAAAAAAGAATACGGAAACAAGAACACAAAGTAGAGACCAGCTAGGAAGCACTGCAATAATCTAGGCAATGAAGGATGACACTGGCTGTGGTTCAACTCTGGCAATATTTGGAAGGTAGAGCCAACAGGTCTTGCTGATGAAGTGGAGAGGAGATGTGAGAAACACAGGGAGTCAAGGATGACGTCAAAGCTTCTGGTCTGAGGAACTTGAAGAATGGGGTTGTCATTTATGGAGATGAAGGAGACTACAGAAGAAGCAAGTTTTTGTGGGGAGGAAATGGAGACTGGTTCGGGGCTTGTTAAGTTTCAAGTGGTCATGAACTATCCCCATGGAGAAACTGAACAGGCATTTGGACACATGAATGAATCTGGAGGTCAGGAAAGAGGACAAGGGGAAGATATAAGGTCGGAAGTAATCAGAGCACATATATGGGATCTAAAACCAAGAGCCTGGATGAGACCAGCAAGACGGTAAGCTTAGCAAGGAAAGAAACAAAGTTTATGCACTGGTCCTCGCTTTCTCTCCAACATTAAGGCAATGAAGAAGAACCTGAAAAGGAGTTTGATAGGAGCCACCAGAGAGGTAGGTGGGAAACTAGGCGAGGCAAAGGCCCAGTTCCCAGGTGGAGCAAATGCTGATAGGTCAGACAAGCGCTTTGACCTTTGGATTTAGCAAGGTCTGTAGAGGCCACCGGTTGATCTCGTTAAGAAGAATTTTCTCGGAGTAGATCAAGAGCTAGCTTGGGATAAAAGCCTGATTGGAGTGGATCCAAGAGAACAGGAGAGAAACAGGAGATATGGAGCGTAGCCCACGCTTCTGAAGAAATGGGTTGTATAAGGGAGAAGAGAAATGGAACAGTAGCTGGAGGAAAGGGGAGAGGCAAAGGAAGTTTCTGTGGTTGCTGTTGCTTTCCACCGAAGAAGTGGCGCATGTTTGTAGGCTGCTAGGAAAAACCTAGTAGAGAGGGAAACTGATCATGCAAGAGGGCAGGGCAGGGTTGCCGGGACAGTGGGTGGGTAGGAAAGAGAAGAGGGATCTAGTGCCCAAGAGGAGGGGTCAACCTTCTCGACACCAGGTCGACATTCAGGACCCAATTTAACACCGCAGAAGGGTGGGCACTGGTCGGGGCGCCTGGGTGGCTCAGTCGGTTAAGCATCCGACTTCAGCTCAGGTCACAATCTCGAGGTCTGTGAGTTCGAGCCCCGCGTCAGGCTCTAGGCTGATGGCTCAGAGCCTGGAGCCTGCTTCCAATTCTGTGTCTCCCTCTCTCTCTGCCCCTCCCCCGTTCATGCTCTGTCTCTCTCTGTCTCCAAAATAAATAAACATTAAAAAAAAAAAGGGTGGGCACTGGTGCAAACAATGGGTGTAGTCAGCTGTTGGCACCTGTGGAATTTCGCTGCAGGCTGCTTCAGTTTTCTGTAAAACTGGAAGGTAGTAGGAAGCAAGGTGATTTACCAGAGTGCAAAGGAGAAAGTGTTGGAGGACTGAAGAGAGAAGAGAAAGCATAAAACACTCAGGAGATTGGGTGCGTTGATAAACTAGCAAAATGTAGGGCAGGCTTACGGACCCGGCAGTAGTTAGTGATCACAAATCCAAAGCGAAGTCAGGCAGCAGGATTGTGAGTTTCTCTCCAAACCCTTTCAGCCGCGCCAGTGCAGGTGCAGAACAGACCCAAGAGCAGTTTCAGTGGAGGAATTTGGGGAAAGAAGCCGGGCTGAGATGACTCGAAGAGAAAATAGGAGGTGAGGAGCACAGAGCCCAGGTAGAGACAACTTGTTCCGGAAGCCTTGCTGTGAAACACAGCGCAGAAATGATGCAATATTTGGAAGGACTGTGGGATTGGGAAATGTAAAGCTCTTTTTTTAAAAAAAGGTGGGAGATACTAGCGTATGATCGCACACTAATGGACTGACCAAGTAGAAAAGAAAAAAAAAAAAAAATGGTGCAGAAGGTAGAGGGGATGATGGGAGGGGGTGAAGTCCTTAAGGAGGTAACAGGATGTAGAACGTAGAGCACAGTGCAGGAGCTGACCTCTGACGGGCACAGGTGTGACAGATCTGGAGAGAAGATTGAAGGAAGATCAGGTTTTCCCCTCTGAGGGTCTCTGTTATCCTAATGATGATAAGATGAGGTCATTAGTTGAGAAGAGGTCATGTGTGGGAAGTTGGAGAAGCCAGGAGAGGAAATATCTAGAAGAATAGGTGAGTGTATTTCCTATGGAAGCACAGTAGGTTACTGGCCATTGTCAAGTGCCCATTTGAGGTTTTTATCCAGAATTTAAAATGGAAGCAATCAACTCAAAATCAGAGTTAAAGGAATCGGTCTGGTTCTGTGATTTTCTTCAGCAAGTAGCTACTCAGAACGCAGACAGTGGGGTTCACTGGGGAAACCTATAAGTTGATAGAGCCTCATCCAGGAAAAAGATCTTATTTCTAGAAACAAGGGAGGGGGGCAGAAAGGGAAAGGAGAGGGTGACACTATATGTGTTATTCTGACTGCGGATCCCTTTAAATGAGTTTCTATTTTAAGAGCCTGGAAGTCAATAGTGCTTAATTTAATCAGCTTCTTGAAGGTTAAAAGGAAATTGGAAATCTTTGTGAGTACTGAGACAAGTTTTCATTAGAAACTCGAACTAATGGGCGAAGGGTGTCGTCGAGCAAAGGTGGGTGGCTTATCTATTTATTCCAAAAGACAGTTATGACCCTTGAGGACAAATTATTGGACTTTGTTTGCCTGAATCTCATCAGGATATCCTGGTTGCTTATCTCAGGATCTCTCGTTTACCCACAAGCAACCATTTCTAGCACGGGCCTGCAGAATCATCCCTGAGATCAGCCCTGACCTTAGTACAAGGAGATTTTAGGAACACTATTTTAGAACTCAGTGGAACCTAACCTCCTTACCCGGGCGTGTTAGGCCTTTTGTAATACGGCTTTCTGCTTACCTTCCTAGAATCATTTCCCAGCACTCCACCCACCTATGCCAGGCTACTTACAGGTCCCTGATGATTCATACTTCCAAGTAATTTCCCCTCTCCCCCTAGAATATACTTCATTGACTTGTCCACCTGCAAAGCTGTTCTTACTCCCTCAAAGCTCCTCCGTATCATCTCCTCAAGCTTTTTCTGGTTTCCTTAGCTTTCCCCTCAGCACTTAATATCTAGCCCTTTAAACACTAACCGCATTGTGCTTGATTTATGTATTTGCCTACCACTATATTCCTTGAGGGACTGTGTGAAATTTATCTCCATAGGCCTAGCACTTAGCCCAGTGCCTTACATAGAATAAATACTTTATTTAATAAACAGCATCAGATCCGATTCGTACAGCAAAAAATAACAGCTCTAGAAACAGAGCTTTTCTACTTCTTTCCTAAGATCCAGCCCTAAACTTGTTTCAAGATCTGTAGCATTTGGGTAGTCAGTGTGATAAAGTCGTTAGGTTTTGGGGTTC
The DNA here is from genome assembly GCF_007474595.2 of Lynx canadensis. Lineage (NCBI taxonomy): Eukaryota > Metazoa > Chordata > Mammalia > Carnivora > Felidae > Lynx > Lynx canadensis. The sequence continues at coordinate 92,296,308 of NC_044309.1, read as the reverse complement.
TAATCAGAGAGACCTGGATTTGAACCTCAGCGCTATCACTTATTAACCGAGTACCTCCTCGTGCCTCAGTTTCCTCGTTTGTTTAATGGTGAAAACAAGAGAATCACCTTCATAGGGTTACTGTAAAGATAGACGAGACAGTGCATGCAACATGCTTAGCTCAGTGTTTCCAGGGCTTGGCACATAACGAGCAATAAGCAATAGTTATCATAGTCATTATTATGAACTGTAATTATCTGGAAGCTAGATTCTTGCTGATTTGTCTATGCCTGAACCCTGGTCTTGAAATCGTATTTTATTTCCCCATGGAGTACATCTCTGCCTTGCATCCGTCCCACGCCCCTGCATCTCTCCCAACCGCTTCCAAATGACTACCCCGCCCCAAGGTGTCTGGTCGTCCAGGGGCAGAGCCCTGGCACCAAGTGGCTGATTTATACACACTGCCTTCCGGAGGTTCCCCGTTACCACACTTCACCTGCGCGCCTCTGCAGACTGGCCATCCCCGCGGGAATCCCGACTCCAGCTTCTTCCTGAGCTTCCCTCTGGAGCTGTCAGTCCTAAGTCTCAGCCTTCCTTACCTCCTGCGTTGATTCTGCCTCCCTCCCCAATAACTGCCCCACCTCAGCTTTTCTAGCTGCCTCTGGGTCTGCTGAAGTGCCATGGTTAACCTGTTTGTCTGTTTTGTTTGTTTTCCATATCTGGCCACAATGTACATTTTATACCTGCTGTGCACACTTCTGCTGAATAGTAATGATCAGTCCTATGACAGCACACAGAAGAGGGTGCTGACCTAGTTACATTACTTTCCTATAAGGATCCCCAGATATCCTTCTGCAGCATCCAGAAGGTCTTCGATTTATCAGATTGTTGGCAGTTCTTTTTTTTTTTTTTTAATTTTTTTATGTTTATTTTTGAGAGAGGGAGGGAGGGAGACACAGAATCTGAAGCAGGCTCCAGGCTCTGAGCTGTCAGCACAGAATCTGACGTGGGGCTCAAACCCACGAACTGTGAGATCGTGACCTGAGCCAAAGTTGGGTTCCTGACACACGGCGCCACCCAGGCGCCCCATACCAGACTGCTGGCAGTTCTAACCAGATCACACATATTAGATTATACTACAATTTGTTAGTTTCAACCAAAGCCATCTAAACGGCCCAATCGTTTCATCCTAAGTGGAGCTCTGAAGGGAAAGCCTTCTGGCTGTACTGGATGGTGGCTAAAGATGCTATGGCTTTGATTTTTATTAAAGTGAATTTCCCAACCAGAAACCTAAGGCCTATGCAATATTTTGATTAGAACTCTCTAGCTAACTACCAAATAATCTGAGGAGATTAGTGGGTTGGCAGCAGATGTCAATATGTAAATATGTGGAAATAAGGAGAATCCCATTTCTAAATGTTTCCCAAGCCTCAAGATTAGAAACGACCTTGGCCAATCTGTTTAACCTAGAGTCTCGGTCAATTGAAAAGGCAAATTTAGCGGAGAGAGAGTGGGAGAGGGAGAGAGAGAGAGAGAGAGACATTGAGAAGAGAGAGAGAAAGAGAGAAAAAGATGCCCTTGGAACTGATTATTCCTGGATCAACAAATTACCCTGAAAAAGAGCTACCATCACTTGATTAAACAGGGCACTTACTTCCGCATCACCAAATGAGTTAACAACTTCATCTACAAGATTGTTTTTTATGGATGTTTACTCTCTAGAATGTTACTATATTGTATAGACTTGTGTGGACTTACAAGAAATCCATTCCTACATAGTGATTATGTTCTATGTATACAGTTATATTTTATAAAAGAAGTCATATGTTTAGACCCAAGGGTTTCTGTAATGTAACCAAAAATGCATTTCCTGCAAAACCAAAGGGAGGTGATTCCTTTATTTCCTAAGGAAAGAAGTCATAAGGCAATAAAATTATTCCACTCATCTTATTAGTGGTTAGTTAATGTGACACAGGAGAAGAGGACAGGACTGGAGGAAGAGAAGTCACTGTTTACAACATTTTGGGTTTTTTTAATTTAAAAAAAAATTTTAAATGTTTGTGTTTTGTTTTTTTTTTTGTTTTTTTTTTTTGAGAGACAGAGCTTTTGAGAGAGCATGAGTGGGGGAGGGACAGAGAGAGAACAGGGACAGACAGGGACAGACAGAGACACAGAATCCGAAGCAGGCTCCAGGCTCCAAGCTGTCAGCACAGAGCCCGATGCGGGGCTCGAACTCATGGAACTGTGAGATCATGACCTGAGCCAGAGCTGGTTGCTTAACCGACTGAGCCGCCCAGGCGCCCCTGTTTATGACATTTTGAGTGATGGCTCTTTGGATCAGGATTCCTTCCACCCAAGTGAAAAAAGCAGCAGAGATGAAAGAGACTGAATCATTCTTCCCAGACTTCCAAAAGATGCCATCCAGACACTCTGGATGAGGCAGAGGGAGGAAGAGCCCAGCTGTCGCCTAAGGCTTCAGTTCAAAGCCTCCGTGGGGACTGGAGTAGAGACTCACCACGCATCTGTATTCCAGCAACCCACTCCCACGTAGAGCTGCTATTCCCAAGTGCCGGTTACTAAATATAGCGCCTGCATTTCAGACTGACAGGAGAGCTCCTGCTGTGTGCCCCAGAAGCTGAATCTTCACTTCACACACTCCTAATATGGTCAGCCCTGCAGCCTATCAGCCTGTGCGCCCTGGAGAGAGACCAGCTCTGTGCTACACACACACACACACACACACACACACACACACACACACACGCCCCAAGGTTAACCCTTTCGTGGAAGGCAGAATGGAAGATAGACTGACCACACCGGTCAGTGCAGCTTTTCCGGGTGCTAATAATCACGAGTCGAGTGACCACGATTCGGAAAACAGGATCCAGTCCCCCTTCCAGATGGCAGTATTTGTGGACAATAAGCATTGAAATCAAGGGAACAGGGCAAAATGAGCTGCCTAAATCCCATGGGGCACAGAAATGAAACAGGAAAGGAGAAATAAAGGAAAAGGAAAACCCATTTTCAGGAGGGTGGGCAAGAGTGTAGAAAATAGGGCAGCGGAGGGCCTGACAAGTACGTGCCCCCCCACGTCCCCCTCAGACTGTGTGTCTGCTCTGTCATAGCAGCTGCTGCCCAAGGAGAAGAGGCCAACGCCTGTCGGGGCTGGCTTTTCATAACAGACCCAAGAAGCAAGCAGACAATGCAGGGCGTAGGATCCAGGTTCACTCCATATTCTTTCCAGCACGCTACAGACTCCGCCATCCCAAGGACGGGGCCATTCAGTGTTTCAGAGCATCTACCAAGAGCCAAAGGACAGTGGCCTTTGCCAGAATAACAAGGAAGAGTCAGCCAGCGCTTAGACAATCAATGCTCCTAATAACTTGCTGAAGTGTTGGAGTGTTTGTGTTTTTTCCTTGGGGGGAGGGGGGAAAGAAACACCACCGAAGCAACTTGCCAATAAGAGGGCTATCAGGACCAGCGGGTTCCTTTTCAAGAGGGGATGATGGGTAATAAAACAAAGCTAAGCTTCAAGAGATCTTCATCATGCTAATGATAGCTGTCAGTATTCCACTGGCTTCCATAATTTGGTGGGATTGTGGGTCTCCAGGAGGCCAGGGAGGGTAAGGACTCTTTGAAACAATATAAAGTATTGGGGCGCCTGGGTGGCTCAGTCGGTTGAGCATCCGACTTCGGCTCAGGTCACGGTCTCATGGTTTGTGAGTTCGAGCCCCGCATCGGGCTCTGTGCTGACCGCTTAGAGCCTGGAGCCTGTTTCAGATTCTGTGTCTCCCTCTCTCTCTGCCCCTCCCCTGCTCATGCTCTCTCTCTCTCTCTCTCTCTCTCTCTGTCAAAAATAAATAAACATTAAATAAACAAACAAACAATATAAAGTATATATCCCCTGAAGGGTCAGCCGTGAGCCATCTCAGATACTGGCTGGATCTGCGGCTCACCCGTTGCTCAGCTGCCGCGATGACGTCACCAGCTGGCCAACAGTGCGTGCTTCTTTACCTTTTGAACCCTACATTATGAAAACTGCTTCCCATGTTCTACTTTCTCAAGACCAGAGTCCTCTAAGAAGCACATTAGAGGAGGTCCCTAAATTGGAAATGAGACTACAGTGGTTGAGTCTTATTTGTGACACAAGGCACGGACCAATATGCTGCTATATATTATCATTTCCTAGTGAAATATGTCTGTGTGCAAGGCATGAATTTCCCTGCTGTCCAGCACTACCCAGATATGGGTTATTCCACTTTTTGCCGCCTTTCTGAGGGGCCAAGGACCCCACCCTATGTGCCCAAGGGGGATCATTAGATGGCAACTCCGCAAAGTCTCATGTTGCAGAGGGGGTCCTTCTGCTGAGGGCCAAGCTCCAGGCAGCTGTGGAGGAAAGACCCCTCCTGGGGTAGGTAAGACCTCTTCTGACACAGGTGAGACCCACCTCACTGGCTTTTTGCCTGGGTAATGAATATAGAAAGATGGCCACCCATAGCTTTAGCTTGGCTTCCAAATGGCTCTCTGGCCACTGGCTGTCCTCTGTCACCCTGCACTTTAGCCTCTCCCCCTGAAATCCCTGTTTGGCCCTTGCAGGTCACATCCCACATAAATCTTTCCATCTCCAAGGAGGGGTAGGGTGGGCAGGATCTTCTGCTATCCTGCCGCCCTCCACATCCCCCCACCCTGGTTTCTCTTCAAGCTTTGTTTTTGCATAAGCGCATCAGTGGGGTGGTCAGTTCCCCTCAGAACCTTTGCTTTTGATTCACATTTAAGCCCCATTAGGAATTGGTTCCTGGCGCCAAAACCAGTTTAGGATGTTTGGGGGGCAGAAACAAACAAATGTGCAATTAACAAACAAGCGTGCAATTAACTATCTCTTTCCTTTACTGTTTTGGATACAATAATCCTAACTCTCCTTGTATCAATGTGGACCCTCTAGCTACTACAAAAAGTGTCAGGAAATTTGAAGAAGGAAGAAAAGTATAAAAATTAATATATAAGATCTTTTTTCTCATACCAGTTGAAATGTCTATAGACTTTATTACAAGAGAAATAAATGATATCCATTTGGCAGAAAAGGAACACTGAGAGAACGCTAAAAAAGCATTACTTCATTTTCAATAAAACTTAGATTAAAAATTCTTTATCAGAACTTGTATCACTGCCCATATTTGCAACACAAATTAAAAAAAAAAAAGAGAGCATTTTTAAAAAAAAGAAAAAAGGGCAGGGATGCCTGGGTGGCTCAGTCAGTTAATTTTCTGACTCTTGATTTCAGCTCAGGTCATGGTCTCTCAGTTCATGGGATTGAGCCCCAAGTCCGGCTCTGTGCTGATAGTGTGGGACCTGCTTGGGATTCTCTCTCTCCTCTCTCTCTGCCCTTCCTCGCAAAAAGAATGCCCACATTCTTTTTGTATGTCAAAATTAAAAATAAACATTTTTTTTTAAAGTGGGAGAAAGAGAGAGGAAGGTGGACATTTCTCTAGAATTCTTCTTGCAGTGGCCACGGTTAACCTCACTCCTTCATAAACTTGAAGCTACAACTTAACCCTAGCCCACATGCCCCACCCCACCCAGGGGTGCATCTCAGTCGTCTTAGGCCCTAAGAACAATGTGGGCTGGGAACCTACCATGCTCCCATTTACAAATGACTTATCCTGGACCTTGATATTAACTGAAAGGATTCACTTGCTTCATTCAACAATTATATTTTGAGTTCTGCTGCGTGGTCATCCTCTGTTCTTGCTAATGGAGATAGTATAGTGACCAAGGCAGAAGTTCTACCTTTGGAACTTCGGGTGGAGGAAACAGACCAAAAGAAAAAACTAAAGCAAACACAAACAAACAAACAAAACCTAACGACGTCATCATCGTTCTGAAGGAAATAAACAGAGTGAGCTGGTGAGTGTGAGGGTGTCTGCAGTGGGGGTACTATTTACAAGGCAGGGTGCAAGGCAAAAGACCGCTCTGACGAGGAGACATTTGGAGTTAAGACAGGCCTGGAAATGCCAAGGTGCTGATAGAAGAAGCAGTTGAGGACGTCTGAGGGACAGAAACAAAACCAGCGTGTGGCTTGAGCCCAGTGGAACGGGGAGAAAAAGAAGAGAAGTGAGCTTGGCCAGGAGGGAAGACTCAGAAAAAACCTTGACATTGAGATTTTTATTCTAATTTCAGGGAAGAAGCACGGGAAGGATTTTTAGCAGGGAAAGAATGTGATCTGGTTTCCAGGTTCAATGTCAACAGTGTTCAGGTACTGCTCTGACAATTAATAACGACAGCTTTTGTCACCAAAGAGACGACCGTGCAGGCACCGAGATACCTGCTGGGTGTGTCTGCACATCCTCTTAGCCACTCAAGAGGCTCTACGGCTCCAGTCTCTTGAAGTCTGAAAATTCTGCACCACCAGGAACTGAGTCATTTCAGGAGTTGCTGCACATCCCAGAACATGCCAGGCAGGAAGGCTCCTCTTTATTTTCCCCCTCTGGGTCAGCAATCAGCAGGATCCTCCTCTCTGATTATATTCAAGAGTGTAAATAGCTCTTGCTACCAACCCAGATAGATGAACTGGCCACGAAGTTATAGAGAAAAACTATTACCTTGAACTTGGTACCAGGTTCTGTGTTCTAGGTTTGCACAAAGAAAGCCAGACCAGGGCAGACAAGAACATTCCCTGTTTCAGACCGCAGACCTGGGAACAGACTGATAATAAAACAGCACACAAGGAACAGAATGATTCCAACAGCTGTGCTTTGGGTGGACTTTCTTCCCTCTGCTTCCGGCTACCATGTTGATGGCTTTTTTGTATACTTTCCGACACCACATCTTGTCAGCGCTTACGTGAAAATATTTACACTGGATTCTTCCATGCCCCTGTCCAACTTAACTTCTGATGAGGTGGCAGATAAAGAGACAGGAGACCAATCATACTGAATGTGGAATGGCCCGAAGATCGGTTTTTGTGCGTGGAGCTCCTCTCTTCAGGTTTGACCACCTAAATTTTCCAGAGCTACAAACAGAGTTGACATAATTTCCACGCTATAATAAGGCCATGAGGGTCTCAAGGAAACCTAATATTGATGAGGTTTCCTTCACAATGCCTTCCTTACTCTTAGGCTACAAAGAAGGGTAATTGGAAGTGCTTGGGAAGCACTCTCCAATAAACAGAAGCATAAATCCCAGGTCTAATTAGTAATGCTATTCAGCTTTAAGATGAGTTGACATGCTCTTTGTAGGGCTTTGAGTTGGTAAAGCCCGTGGATCAATGTCAGTTTAAAGGTGGTCTTTCTCTGTTCACACATGGAACACAACAAAGGAAAGGGTTCTTTCCAGGAAGCAGCGGGGAGATCTGTTTCTTCAAAGCGGGTGAAGTTATAGACAACAACTCGTTTTCACAATAAACATTAGCTGAACCATTACATTTTTTAAACACAGATTTATTGGGTAGGTTTGTGTGAATAGGTGCCTTTGGCCAAGTTCTCAAGGGCTGTCTTTTTTCATGGCGGGAAAAAAACCTTTTCAGCCAAGGCCAAGGAAACTATTTCAGCTAAGAAAGGAACTGCTATGGCCTGTAATGTAACCCATGAAATAGTCGTAGCCAGAGCCAGTGAATACGGTCAGTGGAAAGGCTTCAGAAAGAACCAGGCTGTGACAAGGGGCCCCCAATAGCCGTGCTCTCATCTTTATGGTTTCTATTGCAGGAAAATGGCCTTAAGGTGACTTTCAAGTCCTAAATTTCTTTATGAAAGAAAATATTAGGAAGGAATAAGAAAATTATAGACAGGCCCTAAAAACTGAATCAAAGAGGAAATTCTTAGGAGTTCGCTTAAAAAGGAAATGCTTAAATTCTTTAGAAATGCTCTTTTCTTACAAGAAGACAAAAGAGGGGCGTGGGGAGGGAACAGACCACGGTCTGGACACATAACCAGATCAAGACCAATCACTGAAAATGGATTAAGTTAAGAGATGGGATTAAATTAGGTCACCTTAGCACTTTGATCAGGGAGCCCATCTACCAAGTGTGACATTGTTTACTATTTGGCTGTTGCAACTGAAGGAAGGAAGAATCGAATGTTGTAGAAGCCGCTGCAGACAAGCATGCAGACAACGCGTCTAGTAAGCAGGTGAGTGGTAGGTGAGACCACTCTGCTCCGGATTGTGCACCTGCTCTCCTCAGGCTCCCGTCTCTGCCTTGCCCTGTCCCGTTCTGCGTCCCAGGGACAAACTGTCCCTGCCCCCAGACCGCCGGCTTCTGGTTGGGTGGAGACTAGAGTTGGAAGAGGCTGTTGGCTTCGTGGCCTCCCTGCCCGCCCCTGCTCCAGTCCTCGCTGACGGACGGCATCATGTCAGGTCACTGGCTCCGGGACTCTCTTCTCACTGGGCTCTGCGACCGATTTCCCCTCTCCCTTGCCCTTCAGCCCTGGAAGTGACAACGGCTTTCTGCTCTGGCTAATCTCTGGATGCTTGCCATCCCGTGGTTTGTCCACGGTTTGCTCCCTCCCCCACCTCTCACAGGAGCCCCTTCATTACATTCTCTTCATTTGAACTCCTTGAGTGGAACTGTATTTCCTGCCAGAACACAGACCCATAGAGTCCTGAATACATTTTCTCAAAAAAGACTACAACTCTATTCTGAGGCAGAGGGTCACAGTATACCAGGGGTCCCTCATTTAGATTCAGTGCCTCGATGTGGACAATGATGTGACATTACTACAGACCCGAGATTGCGGGCCACCATTTTCTTGAGGCATTTTCAGCGCGAGGCCCATGCGTTTTAATATGTACGTTATAGGTCAGGGCCAGAGCCCCCAGAAATCCGCTGTGAGATTTACATTCTGGGGGAACCCAGCCAGAAGGTGAGGGAAGGCAGAAGTTAGCTGTAGCAAGCTTTCCTATTGGTTCCGAGAGAACTTATGATGCAGAAATAGCCCCCCGTTTGGGGCTCCTGGCCGGCTCAGTCAGTTGAGCGTCTGACTCTGCATTTCAGCTCAGGTCATGATCCCAGGGTTGTGGGATCGAGCACTGCATGGGGCTTCATGCTCAGTGTGGAGCCCGCTTAAGATTCTCTCTCTCTCTCCCTTTGCCCCTCTCCCCCACTGATTCTCTCTTTCTCTCTCTCTCTCTAAAATAGAAAGGGAAGAAAAGAAATAGCTCCCCCCCCCCCCCAGTTTATAAAGGGATAGAAACAATTTTCATTTATTCTTCTTTCTGGCTATGAATATCTAGTCAAGATAAAAGAAACATCAAAGAGAAAGGTAGGAGAGGAGAGAAAGGTGAGGGGGAGAGGGAGGGAAGGGGAGAGGAGAGGTGCAGAGGAGGGGGAGATGGGAAGGGAGGGAGGGGGAGAGCAGTGGAGCGGAAGAAGGGGAGAAAACAAGAGAGAGCTATTAATTCTTTCTTAAATTTCAGCCAGGGCTAAATAAAGTCTCTTTTTAAGAAAACTGAACAATTTTGCTTGCAGAATTAATGCCAAGATTTTTTGCTTTGAAAAAGGGGCCAGCCTACATAGATACTTAATTTACAACCTGGAGCTCGGAGGCCTTTTCCACACGCGCTCAAATATCCCAGCCCTTCCATACCCCGGACCCCGTGGCAGGGCGCGCGGCAGGCCCCGACCTTCCATCGAGGACCCACGTGCCTGGGTGCTGTCGGCCTTGCCCTCTGGCAGGTGTGCCCCACGAGGCCGGGCGTGCTGCACGTCCACCCCCCGTGCCGGGTAGAGAGCGTGCAGCGAGACGGAGGTGAACGCCGGAAGCCAGCCTGTCCCGGAACCCAGGCGGCCGTTACTCCCAAAAGGCAGATGGATGAGCGGTGGGGACAGAATGAACAACCGTGATTACATTTTGCCTCGGCGAGTCTGAATCGGGGACACTCACTGACTCAAAAGCGATCCTCTCCCCAGATCGCTTTTCGTGAAAGACCCGATTCAGGGCTCGCTTCACGTGTTGTTAGTGGCAGAGAATGAAGTGTCTCTTTTCTCTGCCTCGGTGCTGTATCTCCCTAGGAAAAATAAGAAAGAAAAGGCTCCAGATGGAGAGCCTCACGTTGTCGGCAGATTTAGAAAAAGCTCCCCTGGAATTTGTACTGGGGACGCAGTTGGGTGCAGGCCGACGAGTGAGTAACCTTCCGTGTTATCGCTTTCATTTCAGGCTTCAGAGATGCCCCGCTCTGTTGTTCAAAGAGGTTGATCAAAAATTTGGGAGGAGGGAGAAGAGGTCTCGGCGGGCCTGTCTGATTTCATTATCTCTGACACACCACACAGATGGGGCAGAGCCACAGAAGGCCGGAGACGGCCATCGGCGGCGCTGGGGTGAAGCATAGGCCTCGGGAGCCTCCCCGTACTGACCACACATGTTCTAGTCTCTTGGGATCTCCCACATAGCCATGCGTCTCAGTATTGAACCTAACGTATACGTCTCAGTCATTAAACCTCCAGCATTGTGGTCAGAAGACCAACACCCACAGATTCTCCCAACCTCTAACTTGTCCCCTTAGTATAACTTCCACTCTTGCTCCTCAGGTTAGCAAAACTCCGTTCTCGGGTCACGTTCTCTTAAGTGCAGGGGGAGCAGCACACCGTCGGCCCGTTCCTCGACAGCTTTGATGCATATGTAGCATGAGTCCAACATTCTATACGGAGGGGGTGCTGTCATTAGGTTGGTCATCCAGACAGCAGGAGAATCCTCTCGGTCCAGGCGCAGACCTCAACAACATCCTTACAAGGCAGAGATTGGCCTGAATGCGGCGACTAAAATGGAAAAGGAAAGACTGGCTTGCGTGTTCCATTGGAAGGAACGCTAGGTCACACGAAGGCAGTCAGCACATCAGACAAGCTGCCTTCTCCATCCATATGTTTCTGGTTGCCAAGAAAGGTCTCCAGGCCGGAGTTTTGTGAAGGTGTGGGATGACTAAAGAGTGGGAGGGAGCTCACCACAACACAGAATGGGACCATAGAAAGTAGAGAGCCCTGAACGGGCCGCCTGGACTCCACCCCCAGCTTCTCAACCCTACATAAATGCTGAGATCAACTGAGAGCCTTTTAAAAATACAGATACCCGGGCACAACCCCCAGAACCATCAGAGAATCAAGTTGGAATCTCTGCCATCAACTGGAAGGCCCAGTAGAGTGTTTATCAAAAGTTTGGGGAAACTGTAAGCACAGGAAATGCAAAGCGAATGCAGAGGATGAGTCTCTTGGGTTCCCCTGGCCACACTCTCACTCTCAGAGGGGGTTCACAACCAGGGGTTCCCAGCCAAAGAGGTAGAGCTAGACGAGTCGCCCTCCACTGCTCCCGCCCCAGGGTTCTAACTTGCTTGAGGTCAGACTGGAGCTTAATTTCACAACTGCCTTGGGAGCTTGGGAAACTCTCCGGCAGCAACCAGACTGGAGAAATCACCTCACTTACCTGAGGCCCCAGGCATGTACCTTTGATTCTTTGTTAAGCCCATACCCACAAGCAAAGATAAAAAGATTCCTCCCTCCCCCCCTGCCAAATCCCTTCCCTCTTGTCTATGAACTTTGTCCCTACTTTACCTATTTATCCTGCTCGCAGGAGGGCGGCTCTCCTTTCCTATAAAGTTAGGAGCCTGTATTAGACTTGGCAACGGTCATGATTTTTACTCACGGCACCACCGCCTTATCCAGTGGAGTTGTGCAGTGCACTACCTATACAGCTCTAGAAGATGGCCTTGAGGAGGTCATGACTAGACAAGCATGCCACAGACACAAAGGTGCAAACGATTGAAAATACACACACACACACATACACACAGGGTCAGTGAGGCACCAGCATGGGAAAGAAAGGAAATAGCAGCAACAACGAAACCAATAGAATGACCCATTTTAACCTAGACCGTGATCAAACCATTCCCATGTAAGCTGTGATTTTAGTAGCTTCTTCTTCAGCCCTGGAAATTATGCTTTCCTTTGAAGAGCTGGTGGAGCACTCCAAATGATACATTCAGGACTGCAATTCCGTGTTCTGTTTCTCGGAAGGATGGTAATAGAGACTGGATACATGTCCTAGTGTCTAATTCTCCAGTTACATAATTAGTAACCGTGCATCCTAAAAAAAAAAGTCCCGCTACAAGATAAGATCTCGCAGGAGGCAATGCTGAAGTTGTTGTGCAAGTTAAAACTTTTTTAGTACTAAGCCTTTTTCTAGCCCCAAGCCATTATTGTTTCTTTCTTCTTCTGTTATCATTGCCATTATTATTATTACCATGTGATGGTTGCTAAGAGAATGTTGCCCCAGATATTTGAGAATGAGAGAGTGGGAAGGAGAAGGGGTGTGACACTGGCGTCCTACTCAAAACTACAGCTCCCTGCCTCCCCTGAGAAGCTTCCAGAAGGTTGTGTCCTATCTCTAATTTTCATGACACCCCCATGCATGTCATAATTTACTCTTTGGTGTATAACTGTACGCAGGGCAGGGCAGACCAAGTGAGAGAAGAAAGCAAATTGGGTTAGCAAAAAGGCATTAAATCTGTAACGGGATAAAATCGACCAATTTCCCTTTTCTTTTCATTTTGGTTCTTCAGCTGTGTAATTATTTTTTATCTTTTTTTTTTTAAGTTTATTTATTTATTTATTTTGAGAGAGAGAGAGTGAGCATGAGTAGGAGAGAGGCAGAGAGAGAGGGAAAGAAAGAATCCCAAGCAGGCTCAGTGCGGTCAGCGCAGAGCCCAATGCGGGGCTCGAACTCATGACCCATGAGATCATGACCTGAGCTGAAATCAAGAGTCAGATGTTCAATGGACTGAGCCACCCAGGCATCCCAGTAATTATTACTTCTTATCCACAGTCTCAATACATCTTTTTCCAGAACACGTAATTTACAGTTCACTTAATTGGCCATCTTTCAGATCTCTAATCACCCTCAAAGGTTGGCTTCAGCTCGCTGGCCACTTCAGGAGACCGGGAGAGTTTTGTTCATGGTAGGTCCTAAGTAGGGACTGACTTGGGCCACAAGTGGAGTCAGGACCTTTATTAAATCTTATCTCCCTTAAACAAAGAGAAGTTCCTCCTTTGGTGAAAGGCATCTCTGCAGAGCTCATGGTTGAAGTTGACCCGTTGTTTTCTGAGAGGGCATTTTATCTGCTCTCTGGAAAGTACCAGGGGTCTCCTCAGAGTGGTGATGTCACCCCGCCTTTCATTGTCCCTTCACTCCAGACATGCAGACCCGTTGCTCTCAAGCCCGTTCCCCGTTGCGGATGGCCTTTTCCTTCAGCACGCACAGAAGATGAGAATCCTGTCATCTGCTGACATGTCTCTCAAAGTTTGACAAGCAGTGTTGGCAACTGCAACCACAACAAACAGTCCACATCCAGGGCGCGCAGTTCTGCCTCCAACATGGGAATTCAGGCCAATTCAAATATTTCCGAAACACCTCTCAGAGCCAAATGCTCAGCTCCATGCACTGAAGGGGCAACCGCTCCAGTCCTCTCTCAAGGAGCTGTTTTGAAACGGCTTTCCCCAGTAGTGTTTTGGCTAGAAGAAGACAGATCAAAGAAGATCTTTGACATAAGAAGATCAGAACATCACAGATTTCTGGTTACTTCTAGTTCCAGTCTGAGATTTTTGGCTATGCATAGTCAAAGGTTAACAAGTGATGCCACAGTTATGCTGTTGGGTGTGGTCAGTACTAATCGTGATGAACATTTAATAGACCAAAACAATGTACAAAGCTTTTATGACCGTGGTGTCCTACATAACACGAGGAATGGATAAATGTAAAAATTACATAATTTTAAAGAGGTTAAAATGGCATGTCAACGCTGAGGAAAAGGTTGATTAGAACTCTCCCAGGGTGTCATAGAGTGATCTGCACTTTGCAGAGGAAATTTCCAAACATCTATACGATGACAACATTCCTTCCAGATTTTCGAAGACAGGTCCAATTTCTATTAATTTTCCCTCGTTTCCATAAATATCCTCATACTTATCATACTGGGTACCACATGGTTTTGGTTTATAATTAGCATAATTAAAGATCGCTGTAATTTTTGGTGCATATATCTAAGCCTCTTAGACATAAGAAGAGGTCCTAGGTCACTCTCAAATTTTGAAACTGCATGTATATTGTATTTTTTAAACAGGCAAATCAGGGTTATAAAAGTTGTAGTTTGATCTCAATATAGGCATTTAACACTTTAATACCTTTACCCCCCCCCCACTCCCAGAACAATGTAATCTAATTGTGCTACTCACAAGAAATTAATATAATTCTGTGCGCACACACACCCACGCACGATGTGTGGTGTGGGTATCAGTCTTGTCCCTGAAGCCCCTTATCTTTGGCTAGATGTCCATTTGGAGATTATGGCAAACATGTAAATGGAAGGTGCTTCACGATTTTGATACTACAGGGGATGAAAAAATAATCTTTCCTCTATCCTTCTAAGTTTTGACTGGGACCCACACAACAAAACCAGATTAACAAGAGAGAACACTGAGTTTATTAACAAGGGTATCTCCTATGTCTGTGGGAGAAACCTAAGAAATTGAGTAAGTTAAGGAGCTGGCTTGGAATTTAGATTTAATACAAACTTCAGCCAAACCAAAGAAATCACTGTGTTGGGAGGTGAGGTGTGGAAAGGTGACCACGTCCATAAAAATGGTAAACACGGGTAACAGTGCAGATTTAAGCTGGTGACCTCACTGGTAAGCCTTTTGTGATTTAGATTCTTCCTTCTCTTCCTGGTACAGAAAAAGAGACACCTTTACTAATGGAATCTTTCTTTAAAAGTATACATTTTCCTTACAAAAAGGTAACTTTTATTCTGTTTTCAGAGCTTTTTGAATGCCGTTTCTCAAAAGAAAGAGCTCAAAACAATCTTTATGCCAAGTGGCATATTTTGGGGTGGACGATTCTGGTGTCCCACAATGCTAAGTGTCCCTCTGGCCTTCCGGTGACAGGCCACAGGGCGAACGCTAATGAAGCAGCGCTGAAAATTCGCACAAGTAAACAGGTCCTGAGCGGGAGTGAAGACAGCACGTCCACAGAGTCTGGGGTGGGAGCACCGCGTGAGTCTGGTCCTCCTCCTGCCTGGCGCTGGTGCTCACAGTCTGGGAAGAGAAGGGTAAATCCCTGCGGCCTGGAAACAATTTCACAGGCCGATGCCTTTTGGAAACGAACTGCCTGGTTGTGGGGGCCTCCAACTTTGGGCTCTCTTTCCCACAGTACCTCCAACTTTGGGCTCTCTTTCCCACAGTAGCCTTCAGGGGAGCACTACGGAAAGCTCAACCGGGATCAGCTTTCCCGAGCTGTCTAGCTCCCCACCTGCCGCGGCCGCAGCGGCCGTGGTAAGCGAGGCGGACCCCACCGGAGGCGAACTTGTTAAGGGCAAGGTGAAACCGTCCCGTGGAACAGTTACTCACCAAGCCTAGCACTGAACAAAACACTGGAGATGAGTTTTAGGGGAGTTTTAAAACACGAGAAAGGGGAGTTTTTTTTACGTATACGGATACCTGTCTTGGAGATTTCTGCCCTCGCGGGCCCTGTTCCTGAGGCATCGGCACTAAAATTGCCATCAAAGGCTCCCTACTGAATTAAGAAAAGGAAAAGTACACGGCAACAGCTACAAATAAGACACAGGAATCCCTGTAAGGCCCTTCTCTTGCGTCACCCCCTCCTTGTAAGCAGGGATCGGTGCTGGTTTCCTGAAACCTCCTTCCTAGAGTTTGAACGAGCCCCTCCCCCACACTCCATCCTTCCCACCCGTCCAGGCACCGGGGCACTTCGCTAGGCGAAGCCTTGGATCAGCCCTACGTAGGATCCTTAACCCCACGTTTATTAAAGCGTAGAGGGGGTAGGAAGCGAGGAGACTCGACTTTAAATATTGTCTCCGATCCATTGCACCAGATGGCTCTGAAAAGCCTGTGTCTGTGAGCTTTTACCTGCAGGCCAGCCCACAGCAGTAAGGGACAGTAACAACTGCCAGGTATTTAACAGTTCAAACAGCTCATCACCTGCCGGACACGGTGTTAAATGCTTCTTACACATGAAAATATGATATCTGCTCCGCTCCTAAGTTTCTGTTATTTTTATATTATCCCCCCCCCCCCTTTTTGCAACAGAAGCAGCTGAGGCTTAGAGAGGACAGGTGATTTGTCCGAGGTCGCACAGTAGTGAGAGTGAAAACAGGACTCAGAACCACCCCAATTGACAGAAAGGGAAATATGTGCTTCTGAAGTTTTCAGGGCATTTACCACTCATTCCGGTCACTTGGGATTTAACGTAATCTAAAATGTTGCACCAGTTTTCATGTCAGCTTTTATAATCCCACTGGGACTGCAAATTCCTTGAGGTCAGTGACTGGATTTTCTACTTCTTTGTGTTCTTCAAAGTGCCTACCATAGCAATTTGCACAGAACAGGCAATTAAAAAACATTCACATTAATAAATCTAAAAGCCGAGAGTTAAATTACTAATTATCAAGTGAATTGAAGGGAAAAAAAATGAGGGTACCAAAATAAAAAATGGATGAGGATTTGTCTTCCCCGCTTCCCAGGATGTGGGTCATTTTGAAAAGGCAAATTCCAAGTCTATCCTGAGTTCCAAAGGAGGGAAATACTGTAGGTTAATTAACTTTACGAAATAGTTACATTGCGGAGGAAGCCTCTGACGGCATCCCGAATGTGTCGGTGGGAAATGATTCCAACAAAGCACAAATGTAAATCAAGCCTGGTTCCCCTGCGCCCCAGATTCTCACAACTTCAGAGACGCACCCCTAATCCTCTCAGTGTCTCCTGAGGGCTTATAGAGTCTGCGGTGGCCCGAGGGCAGGAGTCACAGAAGCTCAGCCCCCGGTGCACACGGGAGCAGAAGAGAGGCTGTGTGCACAATCAGGAGTCAGCAAGATAAGCAGCGAAATCCTTTCAGCAAAAACCCTGGGGGCAGACACGCTAGGGACAGAGGTACAGGAATGCTTCTAGATTCCAATCTGTAAGGAGAGGGAAGCCTTCTAACATCACAGCCGGGCAGAAAGCCACGTGAAGGGGCCACGCTGCTTTTGAGCAGGGCATCACCCCCCCCCACCCAGCCCCCCACCCTGTGCACATGCACGTGCACAAACACACGCCAACCACCGTCACCGGACTCCCCTTCCCTCTTTGTTTTCTTTATCAGCGCGCCCAGCTGCGATGCTCCCAGACAGTGCTGGACGCCAGGCCACCGGCTCCCTTCCCCAGGGCAGCTGCACACAAGACCGGCAACAGTGAGGAAAGTGACACCGGTACGTTAAAGGCAGGAAAGTCCCCCTCTCCCGCCGGTCCTCTGATGATAATTCAGCCTATCTGTCACCTAGAGTGTGTGCGTTCTCCTTCACAGACACAAGTAGGAGGTATCGTGCCTTAAGACATCTTTCTGGGGATGGGAGGGGCTTTCTTTGCCACCTTTGTCTGCTGCCGTTTCTGGCTTTAATCTGTGGCCGAAGGCAGAGCCCAGCCTTTGCACGCAGCGCCGGTTCCCTCCCAGCCAGACGCGTGTCTCCGCCAGCAGGGTCTCCGCCAGCAGCCCACATCTGCGCTCAGGGCCCCGGGCAGGAGGGCCGCCCCCCCCAAGCGCTCCCTTCCTGGAGCTCCCTGTGCCTCTTCTCCCCTGATGCCAGAGCCTGCAGCCGAGCTCCAGTTTCTCCCGCTGTAATGGGATATGCTGCCGTTAGGGGCCTTGGTGCTGTGTCTGCTGTTTTGAAAATGAAAATATTTGCTTCTAACTCCAGTTACCATCTGTTCGTAACCTTTACTCCAACCCATATGCCAGCTTGGAACCGCTACTGTAGCCTTTGGGTCTCTTGGACTTTCCCGACAGACTAACCTCCAGCTTCCTCTTGGAATTTTTTGAATTACCAAGCGCTATTATCATGAGCTGTCTGTCACTACAGGCACAGGCCGCTTTTTTTTTTTTTTTTTTTTTTTTTAAAGGGCTGCACATTGTGTGTCTCGTCCAAGCCTCCATGGTGAGGACCAAGAAAGAGAAAGTAAGGACCAGAAATTAAAATATGAACGTTTTGCAAACACACGGAGTGCATTATGCCTGTCAGGATGCCACTGGGTAAATTGAAAAAGAAATTGTTCCATGGTATCGAAGAAAACAAATGGAAAAAACAAAATGGGATTTAAAAAATATTTGTGGATAACGATAGCATGGCGGAAGGGGAAGAAACCTAATTAAGAAGGGGTAGAACCCACGGGAATTTTAAAACATCTGAGGATGCGTAATATTTAAACGCTATTTCTAAGAAGAAATGAGATGCTAAAAACCAGTAATTATATTGGTTGGGATGTTAATAAAGCAGTTTAGCTTAAACGAAGATGTCAAACAAATGCTCAGTTCTGGATAGTAGGCATCTTGGCCACCAACTCGAGGAGACGTTTTCTATCTAGCGCTGGCCCAAGATACAAGCCCATGGTTTTCCAGCCAGTTGCCCATACTTGTTATTCATCATTTCTTGGTTAACAAGAAAATTATCAAAATATGACTGGGCTCTGGAAATAAAGCAAGCTGGCATCTCAGTATCCTATGTTACCAGGGAGGGGATATAAATCTAAATCGGATGAGACAGTGATGGGAGACAGCAGGAAGAGAGACTAATCCAGCCAACCCCTCGTGAGCAGCTGAACAGTCAGACATACAATGTCTAGGGGTGATGAAGCATTCCGTCAGATGTGATTCACCCATTCCTGTGCAGAAGGGTCTGTGCTGGAGATTCAGGAATCCGATAACAGTTAACTCTTGAGGAAAGTGGCACCACATTTTTATGCATGTAGAGTTCCAATAACGTCTAGAATTTGTAGGCACTACCGTTAATAACAATAATACACCTGCCAGTCCCTGCTAAGAGTTTCACTCAGCATTGAATATTTCATTGAATCCTTAAAACCAGCGAGTCAGACAGGTACTGTTTTTATCTCCTATTCTTAGAGGGAGAAACTGAAGTTCTTAAATGGTAACCCCACTGGTAATTGCCAGAGTTGGGATATGAACCACAGCTCAGGGTTTTTTATCCTACGGAGTCTGATTCTCCAATATTCACTAGACCCTGTCCTAGGTATCCTCGTAGATACCTCCACTAGAGTTAGAAATGGCCCTTCTTGGCCTTAGTCAATCATGGCAATTCATTGACGAGTGATGGTTCAGGAACTCAGACTCGGACTGGTCAGCATCTAACATTTCCCATTAATAATTATGGATCCGTAAAAAGCATACAACTGAAATCGGCCCAAGCAAATGAATGCGAAGGACTTGGGTTCCAAAGAGTAAGGAGAAGTAACCTTTCCCTCTGTCCCTCTCTCACTCTCTCTTTCTCCTCCCTTTTCCCCCTCTCCCAAAGAGAATAGAAAAGCATATGGCACCAACTGTTACATGAAACCACCAAACTACCAAGTAGAGAATTCACCTTAGGATGAGGTCTTCTTTGTAGATGGCTGTATGGACAGATAGAAGGAGTCCAGGTTGTTGATGCCATAATTAAATGGTAGGGATCAACAAATATTGAGGCTCACCTGCCTCTGGGTTTCATTTTTATATGAGCCAATAAATGTCCTTCCTGTTTAAATAACTTTGAGTCGAGTAATCATTCTCTACAACTGAAAACATCTCAACTAATACCTACCTCATGAGTCTTCCTCAGAGAAGAAAGGGAAGAGTCATCAGAGCCCTCATGGATGATCTCACTCATGTGAAGGAATCCATAATGTGCCCCTTTCATACATGAGAGGGTGAAGACCAACATAGTGAAGTGACTTGCCTGGGTTACATAGCTTACATAGCTAGTCAGTGACAAGGCTGGAATTTGGACCTAGGAGGGTCTGACATCAAAATATGTGCTTTCCAATAAGCACAGTGAAAGTCTTGGCCAATAATGAAAGGTATGCAATCATATTCCAGTCCCATGGAGAAGTCAAGCAAGGATGCACCAAGGATAAAGCATAACAAGAAATTTGGTTTTCACTGCAGAACGCCAATCTCAGCAAGGAATTTGTGTGCTGGTGTGGGGAGCCTGTTGTATGGCTGGGCTGATGTGGGAGGAGAAGGGAGAGGCTGCAATGAATGTAAAGAGGCTAATCCCTGACACATTGAATGCTGGGTGGAAGACCAAAGTATCACTTTTAGACTCTACCAGATGGCATGTGTGGGGCTACTGATATCCCTTCCTGCCCTAGTCAGGACTGTCTCAGCCACCAGTGGAGAGCACAGCATCTCAAGTGGAAATACTGAGAAGAGACAGATGCTAAGAAAGAAAGAAAGAAAGAAAGAAAGAAAGAAAGAAAGAGAGGGAGAGAGGAAGGAAGGAAGGAAGGAAGGAAGGAAGGAAGGAAGGAAGAGAGGGAGGGAGAGAGGAAGGAAGGAAGGAAGGAAGAAAGGAAGGAAGGAAGGAAGGAAGAAAGAGAGGAAGGGAGAGAGGAAGGAAGGAAGGAAGGGAAAAGGGAAGGGGAAGGAATCCATAGGTATTAGGAACATGATTACTATGAAAGTGACAAAATGACTCCCCAGATTATTGGTTTATCTGGAAGTATCCGTTCTCTCTGGTCAATGATGCACTATATGCAAGTTTCTAATATCTGTTTCTAGTGTACTTTTGGGTATGATATATTGTTTTCCTAAAACTAGTAACCATTCTGTCCTAAGTTCTTGCTCAAAAGTTACATTTACATCTGAAAACTCAAAGTGCTATGGTATCTGGCTACCTTTTCCAGTCTCTACCTGTTCCAGAGCTGGCATATATATCTGTTGACCTTGAATACTACACTGTTTTAGGGAATGCCATTCACATGACCTCTCTCAAATGGTACTGCGCACAACCTGAATAAAACCATACCCAGCGTCCTGTCTGGTTCTCTAATTCCTTGTCCACTCTTTGCCTAAGGCTTTTTCTTTTGTGCATCTGTGCCTATTTTCACTATTATATATGAGATAGATCAGCTGATGGTTGCCATGGTTGCTCAAGTAGCCAGTGTGAGGCAAAACGTTCTGGCTTTGGTTTCAAACAAGACATAGTCCGGAATTTTGGGTCTGCTGCTTACTAACTAGTTGGCCATGGCCAAGTCAACCAACTGAATCACTGTTTCACCATCTATAAAATGAAGTGAATAGTATCTACCTCACGGTATTAATGGAGTGATGTGTATTAAACAAGATAAAACGTGTCAATGTCTATTTTTGTTATAATTTTTCTTATTACTAATATTATCAAGCATTATCCCTAGTGTGGTGTCTGCAACAGAGAAGATCCTCAATAAATATTAGTTTTCTTCTCAAATTTCTATATTATCCTGTGTCCCTTCTCTCCGCACGGGATGAACCCATCCAGAAGATGCCTAAATTCTAAGTGAAGAGTACCCTCTCCTGGATATTTTCCAAACTGGGTGGGGAGCATTTTGAAAAATATGCCCCTTAAGTGATTCTGGCTCAAGAGAAGAGGGAGAGAAATCCTTTGGCCAAACGTCTGAAAAGTACTGCATTCTCTACCTGCCCTTGAAATTCTCATCATTTGTTGGCATACTAAAGGCTTTGGAAAACCTCATTCCAAAGAACTCGTTTAATTGTTTTATCAGGTATTTCTCAAACCAGTTTGACTATGGATTCTTTTTTTTTTTATATTGGACACATTAACAGCTCACTTTTGTGCTCCACAGAACACGTATTGGGGAATGTTGGTTTAGGGACAGAAGCTAGGAAAATGGGGTAGTCCCAGGGAGAAGGTTGGTGTGACCAAAAAGATGACACAAACCAGAAGGGATCCTGGGGCAAAGTTCTTCTGCAAAATTCTAGAAGGGTCTAGAGTTGTGACTTGATAGATATATATTATTCCCTGGTAGCAGAAAGGGAGAAGTATGTGGAAGCAGAAGAATGAAAGTCCACAAAATGGAAGAGTGAAAGCACTTATCACGAGGTCAAGCATTTACTGAACAGCTACTATGTGAGCATCGTGGTATGCAAATATGAATAACGTCACCCTTGTTAAGGAAATGAAGACAGAGGAAACAGAGAGAGAAAAGGTGTAGGAAAAGAAAGAAAACAGGGGCCGCTGGGTGGCTCTGTCAGTTAAGTAAGACGTCAGCTCAGGTCACGATCTCATGGTTGGTGAGACTGAGCTCCACGTTGGGCTTTCCGCTGTCAGCCAAAGCCTGTGTCAGATCCTCTGTCTCCCTCTCTCTCTCTGTCCCTCCCCCTCTCGCGTGTGCTCTCCCTCTCTCAAAAGCAAATATTTAAAAAAACAAAAAAGAAAAAGAATTACTTCTTTTTGAAAAAAGAAATGAAATAGATTAGAAAGGGAAAGAAAACATGTTTGAGAAAAACCTTGTCAAGATTTCTGGGTGCCAAAGATTCCAGTCTTTTCTGCTTCACACAAGCTGCCCAGGTAACCTATCTTTAAGTACGTGGCAATGCCAAGCAAAAGAATGGATTGTATTTTTTTTAAGTGAATTCTGAAAAAGATTAAAATTTTGTTTATGGGGAAAATGATCTTTCAATATATGTGTTAAAAAATTCAGTTATTAAAGTGGGCAGCAAATTAGCTACGGGCAATAATGGGACACAACACATCAGTTAATATTTCCGCAGCATTTCTGCAGCAAATATGAAGGGACAGGCTCTAAAACAGCTTAAGAATAAACCTAAAACTAGAGAGGAGGCAGTTTTTCTTTTTTTATTTTTTTTATTTTTTTTTTAAATTTTTTTTTTTTTTCAACGTTTATTTATTTTTGGGACAGAGAGAGACAGAGCATGAACGGGCGAGGGGCAGAGAGAGAGGGAGACACAGAATCGGAAACAGGCTCCAGGCTCCGAGCCATCAGCCCAGAGCCTGATGCGGGGCTCAAACTCACGGACCGCGAGATCGTGACCTGGCTGAAGTCGGAGGCTTAACCGACTGCGCCACCCAGGCGCCCCTAGGAGGCAGTTTTTCAAGTGTGCCTTTAGAATATGCATCCCATTCTGTCATTTCACTTGCAAAAAAAAAAAAAAAAAATGTGAACAAATTGTCTTCAGTGAAGGAAGATGAGGAAAACGAGAGTAGAAAATTAAAGCTTCATTCAGAGGCAAACTCTGCATCTGGGAGGCCAATGTCAGAAACTGAAATATTAATGTTGTGCCTGGAATACTGGAGCTCATTACTGCCTTCTGCTGGTTCTGCCTCCTCCCCACCAATATGTCCTGCCATATTCTCTCCAGCCCACTGGTTTACCTCAACTCTTAGGAAATGAAGGTCCCAGACATAGAGTGTCACCTCCTAAATATTCTCCTCCCTTATGCTGACTTTTGCATTGGTTTAGCCCCTCCTTTCTGCATGCACACATTCATTCATTCATTCTTTTACTCATTCTTCACCAAATATTTACTGAGTTCCTACTCCAGACCTGCCATGCCACAAGGACTGTGCAGGTCCTTTCTTGAAATGAGATTGGTTTTTCTCTCCCCAGTAATCACAGATTTCGTAGATTTTTATTTTGCATCTTGAAAACACTTCTGATGTTTGTACTGCCTCAGGAAAAACACAGACACACTGATGAACTGTGCTGAACAATTACTATGGCGGATTTCATTTACTCTCACGTCTCATACGCTATCACTTTTTTTTGACGGAAGTAATGTGTCTCCAACCTGGGTTGTTGGGATTTCACCATAGGACTATTATAACATGGAGCAGTGGTGTGGGTGCCACTGCCCCTTCTTTCTTTTTCATCCCAGCACGGGAGTTTGTGCACAGAGGTGAGGGTTGAATCCGTAGATTAGGTGACGTGTCCAGAAACAGCATGCTGCACAAGAAATGGCAAACTTTTTCTGTAAAGACCGGACAGTAAATATTTCTTGTCCTCGCAGGCCATGTGGTCACTGGGTGCATCTGGTCACATGCCCCGTAGGTAGGGCCAAGGCAGCCGTGTACGATTCATAAAGAAATGAGCATGACTGAGTCACAGGAAAATGTTATTAATGGACAGCGAACTTTGGATTTCCTATAATTTTCCCATGTCATAAAATACTATTCTTTGATTCTTTTCCCAACCACTTAAAAATGTAAAAACCGTTGTGAGCTCACAGGTTCTCGAAAAACAGGTGGGGGCTGGGTGTGGCCTGCAGGCAGTAAATCGTTCACTCCGAATGTAGCAGAACAGAATAATCTCAGGGTAGGACCAGTATGTGAACACTATGTCACTTACCAGCTGGGAGCCATAATGACTAATATCTTTGGGCCACTATCTTCTTAGCTGAAAGTGGGAATGATTTTGGTCTTGCAACGGTGAGGTAGGGATCGAGTGAGAAGGAGTACCAATAAAGGATTTCCTAAAAGATAAGGGAGTCTGGGGGGCTTGGGATCAGCTGAAGGGACATGTTGGTAGGGGGATGGGAAAAGACCAGCAAGAGGCAATCCCTCCTTGTCTGAACTCGAATAGGCACATTGATAGTTCAATGATAGCTGTTGTTGTTGTTGTTGTTGTTGCTGTTACTATGTTCATCATCATTCAGGGAACGAATCTAGAGAGAGGGAAGTAACAAGTGTCGACAACAGATTCAGAGGGAGAAAGAGGAGCTAAAAAAAGGAAAGTGAGAAGTAGCAGGAAAGAGAGGAAGAAAAAGCCACAAGAGCATAATGATTCCAAAATCCTCCCCCTGCTCTGATGTCCCTCCCAAACTCCAGAAATGGATTTTCCGCCTCTCTATCGAATCTAGCCACTGGAGTAGCCCTCTGGCAACTCCAGTGGAGCATGGCCCAAGTTAATTTATCTTCCTCTGATCTTAACTCTGCTTTGCTCCAACACTTTCCATTTCTATTAATAATACCACCAAGCTCCAAACATCTAGGTCAGATTGGATTCCTCTCACTCATTTTCTCCCAAGCCTTGTTGAGTGTACCTTCCACATTTTTCTAAGGTCCATATGCTCCCAGTGCTGCTACTCACCCTCTCTCCTGGCCTCTCGACAGCCCAGGCTGCCCCTGCTAGCCCTACCCATCCAGATCTCAGCATCCCACTCCGACCTCCAATCAACCCGACCCACAGTGTATCCACAGTGGACCCTGCCAAGCAGAACTGAAGCACAGGGGTGTGTGCCCATCACTCCAGAACAAAGCCTCCTTAACAAGAGGTGAGTGACCATCCAGGATCTGCCCTGATATCCTGACTTGATGTGATTTCCTACACAGCTAACGATTCCATCTCTGCCTGCATTCCTTGGCGTCTGCTTTTGCCTCCTCCTGGGACGCCTTCCTCTCCACTGTATTTCCAAATTCTGGGAATTCTTCAAGGTTTTCTTATAAATGCTCCCTTTTCTGGGAAGCCTTCAACTTAATCTTTACTTCCTGTGAATATCCAATAGCATTTATCTGTACTTCTTTCTTGTCAGTCATCATTTGCTATCCCTGTGTTATTTATATACCTGTTTATCTTGCTAGACCAGTGATTCTCCCATCCAAGTACTAACCAGGCCCAACCCTGCTTAGCTTCCGAGATCAGACGAGATCGGGCGCGTTCAGGGTGGTATGGCCGAAGACTAGACCAGTGATTCTCAAACAGAGATGATTTTGCCCCCCAGGTGATCTCAGCCAAGAGGCAGTGTCAGGAAATACTTTTGATTGTCACAGTCGGGGGATGGGGAAAGGTACTGCTGGCGTGTAGTGGGTAGAGGCCAGAGAGACTGCTGAACGGCCTACAATGTACAGAGCAACCCTCTACAACAAAGAAACGTCAACAGAGTGAGGGTGGGAAACCCTGGACTAGTTCTGAGCTCTTGTAGAAAGGGTTCCATAACCTATGCCTATGTGTCTTCTGCAGATGCTAACTCAGTCTTGCATATGGTCGTTGCTAAGGAAATATTTGTTGACTTAATGGAACAGGAAGAACTTTGGGAGAAAAGGCACAGCCCTCAGGGATGACACACAGTATGGTCTTACAGTAGCGTGTGGGTATCCGTGCCCAATACGTGTGCTTCTCCTTACAAGAAGAGCTTTCCAGCATCAAAGGTCTTTCTCATCTCACCCGGTGCAGAGTGCAGGTGACAGCCTCAGAGGGCCTCCTGGATGTCGTGGTCAGTCTGGTGATTCACATTTTGGAAGAGTCTTTCAAAAGATGTAGTCTTCTATAAAACAGGCAAAACGATACTTCGTTTTCTTTTAATATTTCAGCATTCGAGGCGTGTATCTCGATTCTGAGTAAGTTGGATGATTTTCAGCATATCAAGGTCATCACACCCTGAAGAGTTGGCCTCCGTCCTTTAGTCAGGCCTGCAGTTAAGCCATCTCAGAAAAACACAGACTTGGAATATGTCTCCGAGGCTGCCATTAGTTCATGTGTTGTTTAAACAATCCGGAGATTTGATTTGATTTGATTTTTTTTTAATGTTTTATTATTTGTCGAGAGAGAGAGAACAAGCAGGGGAGGGGCAGAGAGAGAGGGAGACAGAGAATCTCAAGCAGGCTCACGCAGTCAGTGCAGAGCCCAACACAGGGCTTGATCTCAGGAACCATGAGATCATGACCCAAATGACCTGAGTCAGATGCTTAACTGACTGAGCCACCCAGGCATCCCTACCCCTGGTATTTAGAGAGAGAGAGAAAAAAAAAAAAAAATCCCTGCTCAGTTTTCTCCTAACTCATACCCACTAGAGTTTAAGCCTGATTCTTTTCAATCTGCTCTCAGAAATAGAGAACCACTGAAGGTAACACAACACCAGTAACAATAGCAGAAACGGCTAAATCCTTCTGATTTATGGAGGACTTTTTACTGGCTTTCCCACTTACTGAATGAACAGTGTAACCTCCCCAGTGGTGGTGGGGCTTGGGCTCCAATCTTCCTCTTTCCTTCTCTTTACTGCTCATTGGCACTTTCTCCGTGGTGGGGACGGGAAAAACGTTCATCAGTCATTTTTGTAAATCCCGATTTTAAGTAATGGTTCATTTTAAGTTTGTAGCTAATCTAGGGATTATCTACCTTCATACCCATTGACATAAAAAAACTGTAGTTTTTTGGGTTTAAATCCAATTGTCTTCTGGACAAATCCGAATTTGCTAATTCTCTAGCTCTCAAATCCCACCTCTCTTTTTTATCAAATCATTTCCCAAGTATTTCTTATGTTTCATAGGAAACAAATGGTAAAATGATTGTTTCGAGTATAGGATATCATACTGAGAGGTAAAATATATACTAATCCCATAAGGCAGATATTTATAAGCATTTTTAATGCAAGAAGGATTAACTGCATACAAATTTCACACCCATCTCTTCATACATACTACCGAGACTGAAGTATTATTGAGTCTTGCCTATAAATCTATAAATAACAAGCAAGGATTTGCTACCGAAACAGCCAATAGTTTATTCAGCATCTTCCATTGCGGGTAACTTCAATCCTGACTCTGAAAACATACTCACTTTTCAGTAAGATTTCTATTCCCAGGTGGCACTTTGCCTGTGACCAAGGGTCATGAGGTGGGATGCTATTGCTGAGCAATGTCACAAAGTGGTGGCCTTTGTATGAAGAGTTAATGACTTGGGGAGGGGGCAGTTTATCATTCACCCCACCCAGAACAGAGAGATATCTCCAGCAACACATTAGTGTGGGTTAGACAGAATCAGACGGAAATTTGAAGCCACAAGTGTCCCTTAGAATGAATTCTCAGATTCATGGAATCTGAGAGATCCAATGAGATTTCATGG
Organism: Lynx canadensis; assembly: GCF_007474595.2. NCBI lineage: Eukaryota > Metazoa > Chordata > Mammalia > Carnivora > Felidae > Lynx > Lynx canadensis. The sequence goes on along the minus strand of NC_044309.1, from coordinate 92,268,677 downwards.
AAACCTAAGGAGAACCTGGGAATTTCTCCAAGTTGTGAGATACAGGCCTCAACTGATTTAACTTAAATCTCAAAGAGTAACTAGTATCTGGATTACTCAGTTAACACTTATGGAGTGCCTACTATGTAGCAGGATATTTTAAAGGCACTGGGGTGACAGTGTTGAATAAGGCAGGTTTCCTGCACTTGATCTTTCTTTCTTTCTTTTTCATTTTCTTTTGCTTTTTTAAGTAATCTTTATGCCCAGCATGGGGCTCAAACCCATGACCCTGAGATCATGAGATGCATGCTCTACTGACTGAACCAGCCAGGGGCCCCTTGACCTTACTTTTTGGGCGGGGCACAGAGCAAAAACAGACAAGAGAGACAGGCAATAAACAAAGAAAGGGACGAACAAGACTTTTTTCAGACAGTAGAAAGGATTATGCGGAAAAAAATGGTTTCAAAGGTATGTGTTATGAGTCCTTCAAGACAGAGGTAGGGAGAAGAATGAAAGCGAACTTAGATCAGATCAGGGAGGGCTTCATAAGGAGGGGCTGTTCGACCGGGACCTGAAGAGCAGGAAGGAGCCAACCATGTATAATTCCTGGGGCGTTCACTCTAAGCAAAGGATGGAAAGCATGAGGCTGTAAGCAGGAAAAGCGAAGATCAGTGGGACCGGCTATAACTGACCAAGGGAAAAGATACTGCATCAATTTCCTAGAGCTTTGCTGTAACAAAACTCTACCTTAAGTGGATGGCTTAAGAGAACAGATTGTCTCACAGGTCTCGGGGTGGGGGGGGCTAGGAGTCCAAAATGAAGGTATGAGCAGGGTCAGTTCCTTCTGAGGGCTGCGAAGGATAATCTGTTTGATGCCCCTCTCCTAGCTTCTGGTGGTTTGCTGTCTGTCTTGGGCTTTCCTGGTTTGTCCTCTACCCCCACATGGCATGGTCCCTGTGTCTCTTGACCTAACTCCCCTTGTTACGAGGACACCAGTCTTACTGGATTAGGATGTACCTAATGATCTAATTTTCACTCGGTTACCTCTGCAGAGACTCTATTTCCAAATGAGATCACAGTCTGAGGTGGGGGGGGGTTAGGACTTCAACCGATCTCTTGCGGTGGGGGGGGGGGGGGCGGTACACAATTCAACCCATAAGAGGACACAGAGAGTTCAGAGATTTTTTAATGTATTTTATTTTTTAAATATTTTATTTTATTTTTGAGAGAGAGAATGTGAGCAGTGGAGTGGGGGGGAGAGGGGGAGGCAGAGAGAGAAGGAGACAGAGGATCTGAAGTGGGCCCTGTGCTCACAGCAGCGAGCCCGATGCAGGGCTCAAACTCATGAACCTTGAGATCGTGACCTGAGCTGAAGTTGGACGCCGAACCGACTGAGCTACCCAGGTGCCCCAGCTTAGATTTTATTTTTAAGCATCATCTTGAAATGTCTGGCATGTGGCAAATAATAAATGTCAGCAAGTATCATTATTATGCAGGGAATTTCTTTAAAAATGCAAAAAGTTAACAGAATAGGGTTTTACAAAGTGAAATCAGATTGTGTGCTGGCTGAAATCCCTGCAATGGCTCCCCCTTCAAATTCTGAGAAATGTCAAGTCAATAAAAGACCCACAAACCCCACAGGATCTGAGTCCACTATGATCTTTGACTTTGTCTCCCACCAGAGACTAACCCCTGCCTGCTCCTCCCACTCTATCCACACTGGTCTCCTTATTTGTCCCCAAGCACCCCAAGCATGGCCCCCACCTCGGAGCCTTTTTGTGTTATTGCTTCTGCCTGGAATGCTTGTCCTCCAGATACTGTCCCTAATGTCATTCATACAGGCTTCACTTCTAATACCGCTCTTAAAATAATGCCTTCATCAATTTCTGTCTCTTACTTCACTGAACTATTCCTCATAGCTTTTATAACTACTTAGACTTATTACACACACACACACACACACACACACATCTGTTCTTGTCTCTGGAACGTCAGCTCTGTGAGGAAAGGGAAATGCATGTTCTAGTCAATTTGCCACCAGAGTCACAGCCGCCGGAACAGTGCCTGACACCTAGGAGATGTTCAATATGTTTGTTGAATAAATGAATCAAGGGAGCCCATGAAACCAGGTGTCTCTATTCTCATTCAAGTATGGTCTTCTCTCTCTTTTGGATTGTGTCTGCAATCCATAAATGTCTCACTGTTTCTTTGTTTCACCAATGAACTGTCTCAGTCCCCTATAAGTTTGTCTGTGTACATTGTTGAGCACTCAGTGATGCATATTTAAAGGACAGATATTTATCTCAGGGACATGGAGTTAACAGCTAATGTCTACCTCATTTTGTATTCTTCACTTACTTGCAGCTACATTAATCTGGTTCTGCAGGGATGGGAAGTGAGATGCCTTTCAAATGAACCCCAGAATGCCTACAGATGACCTCTTCTCTGTCCTGCAGTGGTGGAGGGAGTTCCTAAGCCCCAAGAGAGCAATTAAGTCAAACGATTACGAAGAATCTGAAACACTTCCCGCTGCAAAGTAGAAGTAAATTAGACATAAACCAAATTAGAAACAGAAATGTATATTGCACTGCAAAATGTGACTTCAGATGCACTGAACCACACAAGAAAATCAATCAAATTGCTTTAGAATCCCATCTTCTGGTACTGCCTTGTTTCATAATCCCAAAGAGTCTAACACAAGTTGATCATTATGAAACTGACTTAAAAAGAAAAGACTTTTGACTATTTCCAAAATTTGCATCAGCCTTTAATAGAAGAAGGTCTGCCACTGCTAACGGTATTCAAAAGAATGTGCTGTGAGTCCTTAAATTAATTCCAAAGAGACAGTCCAAAAATGTTTTAGGAAAGGCATCATCACTGAAATAAATGAATGGTTTCCCAATGTGACCACTCAATTAAATGCACAAATTTTGCTGAGATAATTTTAAATTCAGGCATACCTTATAATAAATTTATGCGTATTTAGTTTGTGGTGTATTATGTTTTCCAGTATGCTTCTCAGTTAATTAAAAAGTGGTTCATTACAACTTTTACAAATTATTTATGAGAGAACTATATATTTTCCAGGAAAAAAAAAGATTGCCTAATTTGAAAATGTATGGTGCTGGCCAAACATTTTAAACTATGCAAACGGTTATAAAAATTTCTTTACTATTCTTTTACTCCATTAATTTCCTTGAGGTTCTTACTTTAAAAAGAGGCCTTCCTTAAAAGGATACCTATTCAAAAGACATTCCTGATTAAATACCCTATGTAATAAAACTATTAACAAGAAGGAGGAAAGGGCAGAGAGGAAAGGAAGGAGGAGAAGGAGGAGGAGGAGGGGTGGGGGAGGAGGAGGAGGGGGGAGAGGAAAGGGAGGAAAAAAAACATTTCTGGGTGACAAAGATTTCCAAATTCCAGCAAATGCCCCAGTAATTCCAAATAGCATTCACTACAGAAATTTTAGTACATCAGAAGTATTTATCAGGCCCTTAGAATTTCATTCCCAACCCTGATTGACCGTAAATTAAGACGTGCATGCCTTTTGAGCTGTTACTATATTTGTAGTTTGAATTTAGTCACTAATTTACCCAGACTGGCCAATTCTTTCGAGTGAACACTGATCTATTTTTCACATGGCCTCAATAGGCAACTTCAAATAATTTACCAGCCAATTCGGTGAAAAGAAGCAGATTGGTAATGTACACAAACTCATTCATTGTAATCTGAGAAAAAGTCACAAGGGTATATTATAACTAATAGCACCCCGGGAGAGTAACGGAGAAGGGCTGGCTTAGAAAGTTCTCTGCACCACAGAATGTGCTCCTTCATTACTTTTCTGAAGCTTGTTTGGTCTTCACTCTATGCGACAAAGATTTCTCATAATGGACTGTAAATGCACTGTGGCATATTTCAAGAAAAAAAATGATAATTATTAATAGTGAGAGAGCTTCATGCCGAGGTCAAACGCACTCTGGTGGAAGCAAATAACATAGAGGTTTCTAGTTACGAGAGAACAAATCAGAGGGCTCAGTTCTAGTTAAAACAGAGAATGATTCTCAGTCTGAATCATTTTAGAAAGAGAAATTACTCTAGAAACCTAGAGGTAGTTATAGAATGCTGGTCTCAAAATGCAAGTGCCACAAGGGAAAATGGAAACAGAAAAGCTTAAACATATTCCCTCGGAGCTCCCCAGAGCTTTTCTTTATGCCCAAGGCATTTCTGGTGGAAACAGCTTCACGAGACAAGAGTGTTGTTTTGAAAATTAACCTTGCCTTTTTGGAACATCGAGAAAAATACTCATGTCTTTCAGTTCTTCCACTCCTGCCTGGTTTTCGAGCAAAACTTATTTTTGAAATATTTTCTCTCCCGATTAGCTAAATGATTTAATTTGGGTAATCTCAAAGTTGTTTAAATTAATGATTCAAGATTTCAGTAATTTTAAAACATCATAGCCACATTTATTTATTAATCATTTATACCACATGTGTGTATTGAGCCCCTCCTGGGCACTCGAGATACTGCAGCGAAAAGACCAGCAAGCTTCTTACTCTTATGAAGTTTCCTTTGAAGCTGGGGAGGTGGAGGGGTTTCCAAAAATGAATAAATAAATAAATAAACAAAAAGCTACAGCATATGGTGTTGTTTCCTGAGAATCAAAATAGGGCATTCTGATAGAGAAGGACAAATGGGTATTCTAAGATATTTTTTAATGCTTATTTTTGAGAGACAGAGACAGAGACAGAGCATGAGGGGGGGAGAGGCAGAGAGAGAGAGAGAGAGAGGGAGACACAGAATCCCAAGCAGGCTCCAGGCTCTGAGCTGCCAGCACAGAGCCCAATGCAGGCCTTGAGCCCATCAACTGTGAGATCATGACCTAAGTCGAAGTCGGACACTTAAACCACTGAACCACCCAAGCGCCCCAACAAAAGGCTATTCTAGATTGACCCATCAGGGCAATCCTCTCTGAAGATACAACAGTAGAACTCAGTATTGAATGATAAGAAGGAACCAGCTATGCAAAAATCAAGTAGGAAAAGCATCTGGGGCAGAGGGAAGAGCCAATGCAAAGGCCCTAAAGCAGAATGAGTGTGGTCTGTTCCAGGAACAGGAAGAAGGCCAGATACGGTAAATGGATTGGAATGGGTTCAGAGTAGGCATGGAATAATCCCAGTCCAGAAATTCGCAGCCATCACCGTACCCTTGATTAAACGGATGAACATCAAGGCAGTATATTCTGATCTGAGTTCTGTCCCCTTCCAATATAATCTGCACGTCACTGTTAATTAACCTAAAATATCATGTTAATTAATTGAACCTTCATGTCCAAAAATCATCTTATATACCATCTGCCTACAGAAAAAAAGGTCAAGTTATTTAGCTTGACATTTACAGACCTCCAAAAAGTTACGCCAACCGGTCTATACAGCTTCAAGCCCCTGTCCTCCTCTACGAAATACTCTTCTTTAGCCAGACCTTTACTCCAACACTCCCTTTATTTTAACCTCAGTTTTTTTCTCCTGCCATCCCCTATTATCCTGCACGACTCTCTCCCCCATCTCAACAAAGTCCTATCAATTTCTATCAGAAGTCTTTTTGTAACTAGCAAAAGAAAATCCAACACAAAGAGGCTTACACAAAAAGAACTTTCTGGCTCAAGTAAATTAAATGTCCAAAGTAAAACAACTTTAGGCAGAGTTTTTTCCAGAGGCCAAAGTTATTTACTTTGAGATCATCTTGCCTCCGTATGGCTCCGCGTGCTGGTTTCATTTTCAAGCTGGCTTCCTCCGGGATGGCAAAGCTGGCTGCAGCAGTTCGAGGCCCTGTACGGGGTTGAATGGCGTTTTCCCCAAATTCATGTACATCCACCCGGAACCTGTGAACGTGGCCTTATTTGGAAACGTGATTTTTGCAGAGGTGATCAAGTTAAAATGAGGTCATACTGGGTTTAGAATGGGCCCTAATCCAATGACTGGTGGATAAGAAGAAAGAAATTATGGGGCGCCTGGGTGGCTCAGTCAGCTGAGCATCCTACTGTTGATTTTGGCTTAGGTCATGATCTCACGGTTCATGAGTTCGAGCCCCTCATGAGGCTCTCGCTGACAGTGCAGAGTCTGCTTGGGATTCTCTCTCTCTCCCTCTCTCTCTGCCCTTCTCTCTCTCTCTCTCTCTCAATGAATAAACTTAAAAAAAAGGAAGAAGAAAGAAGTTTGGACACAGAGAGAAGCGGGAGAGGCTCTCTGTGAAGATGATGGCAGAGATTCGTGTGATGGGGCCACAAGCCAGGGAATGCCAGCGTCCACCACCAACCACTGCAAACTAGGAACATGCAAGGAAAGATTCTGTCCTAAAGACTTCAGAAGGAGCATTGCCTGTCAACACCTTGATTTTGGATCTCTAGCCTATAGAATTTTGAGAGAATACATTTCTGTTGTTTTAAGGCACCCAGTTTGTAGTCATTTATTATGGCAGCCCTGGGGAATGAACACAGGCCCCCTCTACCCACCCTGTCATGCAGGGGAGTAGACCAAGATATACCTGGTAGTTTCCATGGGAAAGAGAAGCTTCTTTTCAGAAGGCTCAGCAACTTTTCCTCGTATCTTCTGTGCCCATGTCTGAATCAATCACTGCCTCCAGTCCTACTTGGGACTAAGAGATCATCACTCCCATTTAAACCACAAGGCAAATGGTGGATGAGAGATCCTGCCCCACCTCCCATTCCCCCCCCCCCAAAACTAGTACTTACTTCCTTTGTTATGAAAAAAGGGAAATATATCCTAGGAAAGGAACCAAGTCGACAATTGGTAGCAGTTTAGATGATTTTTGGCTGGAAGCTACAGAAAACCTGCCTCTAACTGGCTTAAACATTGAAGAAACATATTCTGTCACATAATAAGAGATCTAGAGGCAGATCAAGCTGTGGGCATAGTACAAATGGGGCTCCCACTCTGGATCTCCCTTATTCTCTCTCCAGCCTTAGCCGTTCTCCATGTGCCGGCTTTGTCTTCATGCCAGGGTCTCCCATGATTTCAGAATGACTGCCAGAAGCAACTAGGGCAACCAACATCCTTTTCCTGGGCAGGGGAGAGAATAAAAATCTTCTTCCCGATTATGAAACAAAAGTCTTTCCTTTTAGACGGATTGGACCCACTAAGCTCATGTGCCTACCCCTAGACCAATAGTAATTGCTACGGAAAGGCCATCCACTTGTTGGCTTAAGCCTAGTTCCCTGAATAAATCATGGGGGAGGGCAGGGGAGAGTGGGTGGGGTTACCATAATGGTTTAGCATGGGACTAATCAAAATTCTCCCTTGGAGCTAAATATGGAGTTTGTTTACCCTGATACATATGTCCTATGCGGGGGGAGGGGGGGAGGGGGGGAGGGTTTCTGAAAAACATGAAAAAAAGGGTGAGTGGATGCCTGGTTACGCAACCAATGTTGCCCACCACAGCTTCCTTTCAAGTGCAAATTGATCTTACTTCCTCCATGAAGCCTCCCCTCCCCTCCCTTACTGTAACCAGAAGCAAACCCTCCCTCTCTAAATTCTTCAGCACTGATTGTGCACAATGACATTTCACACTTACCGTATAGTTTTAACAATATTTTAGATACCTATTTCTAATCCCCTGAATTCTTAAAATTAGAGTATGTGTACATTACACTATGCCTCCTATATCACCTCGCCCAGAATATTTTATGCTCACAAAAACCTGTCCCTTAATTGAGTGACTTCTAATATCAGCATGGAGAAGCAGGCGACCTTTAAACTTAGCAACAGACATATAGATCCAGCTCACTAATTCAATTTTTCCATCTTCCTAATGAAAATCTCCCCTTGCTCATTATTGCCCAAGAGTCTTTTATGCAGACATATTGGCGATTCTCGGCCTTTGAAGCCAACTGTGCTTAATAAAATGGTTAGATTTTGAACCTCGTTAAATAGTGAGAAGCACTGGTAATACACGATTTGGCTAATATTTTGAGTAAGAACCTGGATAAGGTACAAAAACTGAAGTGGTAATACAAGTTTCATTATGGAAGCTGAATAAGATGAAGGAAGATCTCTTCAATTGTGCAAAGATGTTTCAGTTACTTTTTCTGTTTTACTAATGTAAATCACAATGGTTTATCCATTCACACTGTAAGTTTTTCAGCGCATTCGAGGTCTAATCCAATAATCAGGCATGCAAGTTTTAAGAGTTCCATTGCTCAATGCTATGTCATCAAATCTCTATTATCTTTGAAAACAACTGTTCCACGTTCAGCAGCCAAATTTTTGTAGATTGATGGCTTATCTAAACTCTCAATGATCTAGCACAGATTTTGATTATTAATTTATTAAAAGGATTGTGACCACTTTGAAGATATCCTGAGTACACCTGAAATTTTCTCTACAAATGAATTCTAGTATTTCTGATGGTTTATTATTGTTGCTTACCCTTAATGAATAATGTACCGTCCTGGTCCAGATACATAAACAATAGTAATAAAAGTGGTTAACATTGTATTTCAAAATGAATTCAAATTTCAAAGGATGAAAGCAAATAATTAAACCCTTCATTTAAAAATGGAAAGAGTTGAGAGGAGAATGTCTATGGACAAAACACCTGATTTCCCCTCCAAGGGGGAGATGGGAGCAAGAAAATTCCATACACACACTCCCAACAACCTTCCTCTAGGTTAGTGGAGACATCAAAGCCTGACCTGAGTGCTGAAAATGCATTACCCCTAGTTTACCACCTTGAGTAAACTTTGGTCTCATTTTTAAAAAGAACTTGAACCACGGAGAAGGTGAGCACTATCTCCGGGAATATTTAACGTCTGCTGGACATATTGACGTCACTAGACAGAGTAAGGAAGAACAGTGCCAGACAGTTCAACACAAATGTTAGTTCTAAGCACTTCCAGGCCCATCCTTTCCCTCTTGCTTTCTAATTAGGTATGTATTTAACTCTTCTGTAGATTTTAAGAAATACTGGTAGGCTGGAGGTGGGGCGGGGCGAGGTCGGGGGAGGGAAGGCAAGTGGAAAGAGGGCATTTCAAAGATAATAGCATGAAAATGGTCTTGATGGGACTTAATGGAACGCGTTTCTAAAGCATAGACATTTATTTTAAGTTTATTTATTTATTTTGATGGGGGTGGCAGAGAGAGGGAGAAAAAATCCCAAGCAGGCTCTGCGCTAACAGCAACAGTTCGTGAACTCACGAAATCAAGAGTCAGACGCTTAACAGACTGAGCCACCCAGGTGCCCCTAAAACCATAATTTTTTTTTTTTAATTCCCAATTTCCCAAGGAGAAAGTGGATTTGGGATTGAGGACAAGGGCATTGGCGGGTTGTTTCACTCACACACACTGGGAAACAAGCCAATGGTGAACTGAGGGGGCATCAGCCTCCCTCAGTCCAAACGTAGCTCCACTCCTTACTGTGTGACCTTGAGAAGTGACCTAACTTTTCCTAAGCTTCAATTTTCACATCTGTAAAATGACAGTGATAACAGTCCTTACTTACTCCGCAGGGTGGTGGCGAAGATTAAACCATCTAATCTATGTGAAGCGGCTAGCAAAAGGTCTGGAACACGTTAACCGTTCCATGAATGTGAGCTACTGCTCCCATTATCCAGGGGAAGCCAGCCTGTTTGAGGGTCGCTCTCAATCCCCTGGCCCAGAGCTGTCAGCCCACCGTGCGATTATCCACAGACAGAAGGGGCTGCTTCCCTCATTTCTTACCTTCTTATTTCCCTCATTTTGCCTCTAGAATCGTTTATGTCACCAGAGATGAAAATAATAATCTATTTACATCACATTAACCTCATTTTCTTTCTTCCCTTGGAAAAGCTCCAGTATTATCAAATTAGTCCATTTCGAAGATGACATCCGCTAGAACTAATCAAACTGACCAATTTCCGTTCCTCGATATTGTCCTCGATTCTCATCCATGAGGGCAACAGCTGCACTACTTTTAAAGGAGGCTGGGAACACGCACGCCGCAGACAGACTTTCGGCACTTGGTGACCGCAGTTGTAACCGTTTACCGAATGCGAAGATTCTGTGTGCGTGATGGGGTCTGGCGTTCTAATGCCGACACCCATTCACTGCAGAGAATCACAAGTCTGCAGGGAGGAGAGTCATTCCTGCTCAATCTCAGATCTAGTTCTCTCTTATCTCAGTTGTCTGCTGAGCTCCCTAATGCTAAATTCTGACCCGCCAAGTTTCTGAATACAGACAGTGAACGATAGCCACTTAATAAATCTTAGCCCAAACTAGTACCTGACCATGGTATGTTAATCTAACAGTGGAGTGCCGTTTGAAATTTGTCGCTATGTCTAAAATAGACATCTGGTGTGTCCCGTATGTCTAGATGTCCTTTGTGCTTGAGATGTTACTGATGTTGTGATTTCTCTTGCATACAAATGTCCCCTAGAAAGCAGGTGTAAAACCAAATGCCCTTGCCTCCTCCCCCTGCTCTCAAGCCTGCATTTCAATAATTCTAACGATGTCTGCATGACAAATGAAAACTGCATTATTTACATACTTCTAGCAAATGATAGAAAACAGACATTTGGTATTATTTCAGACTAAAGCGTCAGATGTTTGGCCCAGATCACGACTTTAGATCTCGCTTTTCATCCATCTTGGTGGAATCTGTTCAGAGCATGTATTTATACATGCCACTCAAATGGTAGGAAGCTGATTAAACACATGACCACCAAGTTGTGGGGCCCTTAAAATTTTGTTGTTTTATACTCTGTTGAGAAAAAATGGTAAGTTTTTAAAACCAGTTGCTGATGAGTGCTACTTACGACTATCACTCTTTTGAAAAACACATTTCCCTGCTTTCTTTCTTGAGTGTGAATATGATATATGCCCATTATAAGAATTCAGACAGTGCAGAAATTTACAAATGTGATAGTAGAGATCACTTGAAACTCCATTCTCTGAAGATAGACACCATTTACATTTTGCTGAATATCCTTAGCGATATCCCTCTATGAATATGTACAGGAAGATGTAATTCTACATAATGTCCTAGAACCTGGCTTTTCCAGTCAGCAATATGTTTGGACATTTTCCCATGCCCATAAAGATAGCTCTACATTTGTGATTCCCATTATGTCCTCCTTTCCCTTCCAGATAAGAGTATGGTGCATAAGCGGGATGGTGTGGAAACAGGTAAAGGGTGGAGGGAGAGACATGAATCTCCATCGTCATAGTTCATGATGACTTAGTAGCCACTTGTCCCTTCGCGATTGATGTTTATTCCCAATGTTGCACAATTATAAATTTACTGAACTCTTTCTCCCCCACAATTTCTTTATTTTTTTAGTAAACCCTGCTTTATCTTAAGACGGACTCTTGTCTGAAATCTCTCGTAGTTGAGAAAGCAAATTATGACAGTGTTAGTTCTGTTCAATTCCGAATGCGTTGCTGGATGCCTGTGATTTATTTATTTTTTTTAAGTGAGTCTCCTATTTCTTGATAACAGGTAAAGTTACCTACATGACATAGAATCTTTATTAGAATACGAAGAACTGTTTTTAACTGACTTTGCTACTTAGCAAACAGTTCAAAATTCACTTGCTAACAGAAAACTGCTGGTCTGGGTTTGTTTCGGCAGTTCTGACAAATTATGCAAGAATATGCAGTTTCACCCCTGTAGAAAGTCTCTTTTTCATAAGTCAGTGGGTTCAAGTTGGGGAGTGCACCTGGTCATTCACCATTGTACTACAATCCTCAAAAGTAAACTCCTGGTGGGGCGCCTGAGTGGCTCAGTCGGTTAAGCGTCCAACTTCGGTTTGGCTCAGGTCATGATCTCATGGTTCATGGGTGTGAGGTTTGTAGTTCGAGCCCCACATCAGGCTCTCTGCTGTCAGCACAGAGCCCATTTCAGATCCCCTGTCTCCCTCTCTCTCTGCTCCTCTCCCACTTTCAAAAATAAATAAACATTAAAAAAATACTTTAGCAGTTTACCAAAGTTATAGGACCAGGAAAAGGTTCAGCAGTTTACCTAAGTTATAGGACCAATCTGACTAGTTAGGTCAAAATTCATTTCCAGAAGGTAAGACAAAAAGCCCAATTCAAAATATAGTAAAGCCTTGGTTTGCGAGCATAATTTGTTCTGGAAACATGCAGCACTTGTGCATATCAAAGCGAATTTCTTTTTTTTTTTTTAATTTTTTTTTAACGTTTATTCATTTTTAAGAGACAGAGAGAGACAGAACACGAGTGGGGAAGGGGCAGGGAGAGAGGGAGACACAGAATCCAAAGCAGGCTACAGGCTCTGAGCCATCAGCACAGAGCCTGATGCGGGGCTCGAACCCGTGAACTGCGAGATCATGACCTGAGCGGAAGTCGGACGCTCAGCCGACTGAGCCACCCAGACGCCCCTCAAAGCGAATTTCAAGAACCATTGGCTCAGGTTGTAATCTTGTGACATTCAACGTCACATACTACTCATATCGCAAGACATTGCTCGTTTATCAAGGTAAAATTTATTAGAAACATTTGCTCGTCTTGCAGAACACTCCTGGAACACGTTAGTCTCAATCCAAGGTTTTCCTTGTGTTAACATTTCAATTTCTTGTGTTTAGGAAGATTCATTGTTTTGGACAAGACTCTGCACGCACCATCATTCATTCGGTTATTCAACTGGTAAAGCTATGATGCGCATCACTGCCCGACACAGGGCACACAGTGCCAATACACGTTGATGGCTCCAGGCTGGGCAAGTATGGCTCCAGACCTTTGCTGGTGTCTTGACCTACGGTTCAGCCAACTGTAATTCCCCTTTTACAGCCAAGCTCCTTCCGGATGAGCTCGGAAGCTGAGTAACAGCTCTGCACACACCTGGCTTGAAGTGAGGAGCCCGGAGCCTGACCCCTGTGTAAACTCGAGGCTCATGTACACCTCAAGAGGGGCCACCTTCAAGTTCGAAATGAGGGATCCTGGACCAATCTCACAGTTTTTGCAAATGCTAAGTCATGTGTGTGAAAGCCTCTGGCACACCGTGGGGCTTTACAAAGCATTATATGGAGGTATTGCTCCCCTTCCCAACTCAAACCAAAAGAACCAAAACCAGTACATAAATCTATTCTAATCTGGGTCTCAACTATCGGAGAATTAACTGTTACTTTTTTAGTTAAAAGCCAGGATCTGCTTCCGATTCTGTGTCTCCCTCTCTCTCTGCCCCTCCCCCGTTCATGCTCTGTCTCTCTCTGTCTCAAAAATAAATAAAATCATTAAAAAAAAAAAAAAAAAAGCCAGGCTCTTCTTTTCTTTTTCTCAACCTATTAAACATACTGAAAAAAAAAATGTTGAAAAACAAAAGCCAGGCACCTTCCCTTAGATGCTTAACAGCAGTGGCTGGGGCTACCTTTTGGTTCCTGATTCTTATGTCTACCTACCCTGGTTCTGAATCCTGTTTCAAACTCTAAGTATAGGAATTGCTGGTCCTTCATTCAAAAGGAGCGCCTTAAAGATCAATGGAAGAGAAACTGTAATGTGGGACTTGATTTCCCTTGTCCCCACCGGTAATCCGAAAATCGTTTCACCTACAGCTGAATTAATGTGACGCTCTCAGTCAGACACGTATGTTGAAGCTGCTGAGGACAGTCAGCTAATGGTTGTGTCAAAGCGTCTCTCTCTTGGGGCGCCTGGGTGGCGCAGTCGGTTAAGCGTCCGACTTCAGCCAGGTCACGATCTCGCGGTCCGTGAGTTCGAGCCCCGCGTCGGGCTCTGGGCTGACGATCTCGCGGTCCGTGAGTTCGAGCCCCGCGTCGGGCTCTGGGCTGACGGCTCAGAGCCTGGAGCCTGTTTCCGATTCTGTGTCTCCCTCTCTCTCTGCCTCTCCCCCGTTCATGCTCTGTCTCTCTCTGTCCCAAAAATAAATAAACGTTGAAAAAAAAAAAAATTTAAAAAAAAAAAAAAAAAAAAAAAAAGGCGTCTCTCCTTCCACAGCCTCAGGGAGCGGAAAAAGCAACAACGGTTTATTTTGACCACAAGTCCTCTTAATGTCCACTCCCCGAAGACCTCTCCTTATGTCCCTCTTTCTCCAGCTATTTCTGTCTATTTCAAGTTTATTTATCTCTCCCCCATCTGTGGATGAGGTCCCTTCCCAATCTTGCCCCTCTCATTCCAACAGAGCATGCTGTAGAGGTAAATGAGTCTCAGCTTGAGAACCATGCAGTCTTAAAGGAGGAAAAAATCTTTGTGATCTTTTCTTCCAACCCTCTTATTCTTCAGATGGGGAAAGAGTGTCAGAATAAAAACGAATCAGGTCCTCGAAGCTCAAGACCAACACGTTTCTGTTTTGCTGCAGCTATGAAGCAAATGTTTACATTATCCACGGTCAGTTTTTAAATTAGGTGGGCTCAGTGTTTTCCTTTTCTCCGGGGAAGAAAAGAGTGAAGATCTCTTCTATCTCCCCTGTGGTGTGGAACCCGTGGTCCGTGACAGTCCGTCCAGCATCGAGGAGTCATGCCCCTCCAGCAGCTGGACCCTTTTACTGATGGCTGTATTCACATCTGATTCAAAACCAGGGGAATTGAGGGGTGCCTGGGCTCAGGTGGTTAAGAATCCGACTCTTGATTTCGGCTTAGGTCACGATCTCACAGTTTGTGAGATGGAGCCCCATGTCGGGTTCCAGCACTGAGCATGGAGCCTGCTTGGGATTCTCTCTCTCCCTGTCTCTCCCTCTGCCTCTCCCCCAAGCACCCTCTCTCTCTTTCAAATAAATAATTTTTTTTTTTTAAGTGGGGGAATTCAACCAAGTGGCTGATTGTCCTGGGCATCCTTTTCCCTGTCTCAGCCAGCAAAGTCAAAAGCTACCAACTTCACTTCCAAGGCAAGAAATGTCTGTGATTCTTGCCCTACATGACTTTTTTCTTTTTTTTTTTTTTGTTACATTTTCTTTAATGTTTATTCATTTTTGAGAAAGAGAGAGAATGAACAGGGGAGGAGTAGAGAGAGAGGGAGACAGAATCAGAAGCAGGCTCCAGGCTCTGAGCTGTCAGCACAGAGCCCAACACGGGGCTCGAACCCACAAGCCGCGAGATCATGACCTGAGTTGAAGTTGGACGCTCAACCGACTGAGCCACCCAGGCGCCCCCCTACATGACTCTTAATGGGAGAGTATATGTGGCAATAAAAGTCTCCGTTGCGGTGTTTTGGCAACAAGCGTCTTTGTCCAATATATTCCCATCACCAGACATCAGAATTTATTTTATTTGAATTCTCATGACAATAGTGTTGCCTCTATTAGAGTATTGTATATTTAAGAAACCCATTATTTTGAAATTATGGTTTTCATTGAAAATTATCATTTGTCTTTTCCTGTATTTACTTTTGTTGCAGTAAATTGTGACATTTTGCTATTCCTATCAGAGCAAGACAAATTCACTTTGGGAAGATAAATGTCACATTTTAATGAAAACCAGCATACAGCAGTGGATGGGGCTAGTGAGCCTAAAAGGGGAACAAACAGGCATACACTTTGACATTTCTCATTCTTCTTAGCCACAGCATAAGATTTAACTTTATTTTTTTAATATTGGAGAAATTACCCTGTAAATCCCATCAGGAAGGTAAACTAGATAGCTTGGGAGTTCATCAACCGTCACACATCCAATCCAGAAAAAAAAAACTGACACGAGACAAATTTGCAGTTAAATGAGAAGCGAAATAGAGCAAAGGAGAGTCGGACCGCCGAACGTTTTGTACCCCAAGTAACAGAAGGGCCAAGGATCGTGGCAGGTAACCCAGGAGATCCCGCGGCTTCCATCCGAGGCTGGGGAGAGGAGCGGTGGGCCCAAGGCTATCCCACCTGGCTCCTGGGAATTTCAGCTCTGTGCCATGACTGGCGTAAAGCTGAGCTGCAGAACTTCTTTCTTGCACATAAACTCCTGTCGTTCACAGGGGATATTCATCTTTTTTTTTTTTTTTTCTTTTTGGCTGCCCAGCATCTGAACCTCTTCACTAAGTTTGGGGAATATATTGCTGTGAGTCATGGCGGGAAGTAGGGCCTGCCTTCCGCTGCAGAAGCAGAAAAAGCAGACAGCTACTTTTCTCCCTCCAAGGAAGAGAGCGCAGATGTGTCCTACCCAGGCTTGGCCCACCGGGGGCTCCCACTCAGGTCTTGGAGACTGAAGCAATTTCTGCAACTAGGAATTCATTCCAGCTGCAGGGACTACAACAGCCAGTGGCCAGCAGCAACCGAAGGAGCTGGGGGCACGCGGCTGTTAGCGCTGGTGGCACCGATGCTCCGGGAGACCTGCCCGCTGGCTGGGCGTGACCAGCAGCCTCCGCAGGCTCACCCATCAGGGGGATTGGGCTGGGAGTCTCCAGGCCTCACATCTCTCCGTCTCTGCCTAATTTCCCAGCTTGATTTTCTAGAAGCCCTTGCTGCTCAAAGCGTAGTCTAAAAATGTGCTAGGAATCCAGAGTCTGAGCCTCTCCCCCCCAGACCTACTGAACTTGGGTCTTGGTCTCCCCCCGAGACCAAGTATTAGCACAGGGTAGTATATATAGTGCCTTGAACAGAGTAGGACCTTAATGAGTATTTCTTCAAAGTATGGACATCAAAATGTGTTGAAATTTGATTTTGCTGAAGCTACCTGAATAAATTTCTTCAAAACGTATGTATGTGAATAGCCCTTAATCCAGTGCTTATCCTATTGAAAAAAACATTAAGTATGGTATGTAATGGATTGTACTTCAAATGCATTTTATTGATATTGAAGGGACTTTTATAGTGAATCCCTCTGTAAATTCATGACGCCTTTTCAAGTGGATAATCACCCTTTTATCTGTGTTGTTAATTTGCGTTCTTTAAAAAGCAGGGCCTACCCACGGTAGGGATTACAGCAATCAAATGATTTGTCACTGAGATGACCGCTGAAATTCTCTCCATGGCCCTCCTTATTTTGATCCTTGTCTGTCTCTCTACTCGTTCCCTAAAACGCCAGCTCCACATGATCTTGGTGCCTATCAGCGCATAGCCAAGCAGCCACAATGGAGGCGTAAAACAGTTCTCTTTACAAAGTCAGCCAAATGCTGCAATTCCGTAGCGCCTAGTTGTATTTGGCTACCTGCAATGACTGAATGTTAAGGGCAACTTGCTGTCTCAAATGGCATCATGCCAGCCTCGAGAGCCTTCAACAGCTGGAGTAGAGACAGTCATAGTAAGAATTTGAGGAGGAGGAGGAGGAAACGTTACATGTTTGCTATCAATCAGTCACTGAATTATGTGCTGTGCTCTCTAGAAAGTTTCTTAACCCTCTGATATATTTATTGCTCCAGAAATACTGGCTCTCATGATTGTTATATTTCTACTACAAGATGCCAGCTCATCAACAATTTATGAAATGATCTGAAACTAGTCATGGCGACACATATTTCATAGATAACAGAAGGATTTTTCAGTGGCATTGACTTTGATCCCCACCCTCCTACCCCAAACACCACGACTTTTAAAAACTGTGGTCACCCTAGATTGTAAGAGATGCTGTGGTGCAGACAAGCAAAGCACAGGTTTTGGCATCACGTCTCCCAGGGGACGAACTGCAAAATCATAGACGTTATTCCCCTTTCCCCTTCCTAAGGATACACAGACTTTTATGTAGGTATTAGCCCCTCCTCCCCATAACCCATAGGTGGAGGGGAAGCTCACCTTGACAGTGGACTTAATGGGCCTTTGGGAAATCCCATCGCCGTGGTCAGAGTGATTGGTTCATGAATTTCAGGCCCTCAGCCAATCAGGGCATTTAATCCCATCACAAAGACTGATTTAATAATTGACCAACACGACGTGAGGAGAGATGTAGTGGCCATGAGGATGCACCTCACACACTTCCCATCACAGGTTCGTAACTGACCGGGGGCCCCAGGTGTTGCACTTTGAACTTCATCCCCAAGTTTTCAGATCCTAAGGGTACTAAGACAGACTGGTTTCTGGGAGACTCTGAACTCTTTTGTCAGCTGATTTCAGCTAAAGGATTCTTCTAAGCTTCTGCTTAGACTGCACAGCAGTATAAAACACATTCTCCCTCTTTCTTTCACTCCACATGAGACTTCCATCAGGGGCTCACTGCTCTTTCCGCCTGCCCAGCTCCCTATTTCCTTTCACAGTGCATTTTCCCTTAAGAAAGCCCGACACATACCGGGGCGCCTGGGTGGCTCAGCTTTCTAAGCATTTGACTTAGGCTCAGGTCACAATCTTGTGGTTCGCATTGGGCTCTGAGCTGACAGCATGAAGCCTGCTTGGGATTCTCAGATCTCTTCTCTCTCTGCCCTTCCCCCACTCACACTTTCTCTCAAAATAAATACACTTAAAAAACAAAAACCTCAACACATATGATACTACCTTGATATCAGCTCTTGGAGGACCCTGGTTTACGGGGGGGGGGGGGGGGGGGTTGCTGGAGGTTCCCAGGAACTAAATCTCTTTGCTCTTCTTAAGGCACTGGAGATAATGCTCTTTCTTCCTCTAGATCTCATGAATGTCATGGAAAGCTTAGAACTGCCCCAGTCATTTTCCAACCAGAGTTCTCTTCTCCAGGTTAAATATCCCTAGATTTTTCAACATTGCTTTATAGTAGATGGTTTCCAGATCCTGTAACTATCCTCAGTGTATCTAGAAGTGAAAAAAAACTACATAGCAAAAACAGAAAATACAGCAAGACTATATGCTCCCTTGTTTCTAATATTGCAGCGTTATATGGCTTCAGCTTTTGGAGGAACTGTATACATATATTTTAGGAATTTGGTAGCCACCTCTACCTAGTGAAGGGCTGACACATACAATGCAACCATCAAATGTTTACCCATTCATGCTGCAGTAAATGGCAGCAGAGAACCCAAAATCCAGAGCCAGACTAAGTTCCAGTCCCAGCTTAAGCTCTTGGGAAGCTATGTGTCCTTGGAAAACTGAATTAACCTTCCTGTGCCTCAGTGTCCTCCACTGTAAAGATAATTACAGCACCTACCCTATGGTGTTCTATGAATTACTTGTAAAGTATTGAGAATAATGCCGTCACATAGAAAGTGCTAAGTAATTGTTGAATAATTGAGTATTTCAAAGCACCTATTACATGCCAACCCCTGGCTATGCTCAGAGAGTAAAGCTAGGAAAAATTAATGACCATGAGAATTGCCTTTTTTTTTTTTTTATGGAAGTATTTATTTATTTATTTATTTTTTTTAATTATCTCAGTATTTTATTTTTTTTATATGAAATTTATTGACAAATTGGTTTCCATACAACACCCAGTGCTCATCCCAAAAGGCGCCCTCCTCAATACCCATCACCCACCCTCCCCTCCCTCCCACCCCCCATCAACCCTCAGTTTGTTCTCAGTTTTTAACAGTCTCTTATGCTTTGGCTCTCTCCCACTCTAACCTCTTTTTTTTTTTTTTTTTTCCTTCCCCTCCCCCATGGGTTCCTGTTAAGTTTCTCAGGATCCACATAAGAGTGAAACCATATGGTATCTGTCTTTCTCTGTATGGCTTATTTCACTTAGCATCACACTCTCCAGTTCCATCCACGTTGCTACAAAAGGCCATATTTCATTTTTTCTCATTGCCACGTAGTATTCCATTGTGTATATATACCACAATTTCTTTATCCATTCATCAGTTGATGGACATTTAGGCTCTTTCCATAATTTGGCTATTGTTGAGAGTGCTGCTATGAACATTGGGGTACAAGTGCTCCTATGCATCAGTACTCCTGTATCCCTTGGATAAATTCCTAGCAGTGCTATTGCTGGGTCATAGGGTAGGTCTATTTTTAATTTTCTGAGGAACCTCCACACTGCTTTCCAGAGCGGCTGCACCAATTTGCATTCCCACCAACAGTGCAAGAGGCTTCCCATTTCTCCACATCCTCTCCAGCATCTATAATCTCCTGATTTGTTCATTTTGGCCACTCTGACTGGCGTGAGGTGATATCTGAGTGTGGTTTTGATTTGTATTTCCCTGATAAGGAGCGACGCTGAACATCTTTTCATGTGCCTGTTGGCCATCTGGATGTCTTCTTTAGAGAAGTGTCTATTCATGTTTTCTGCCCATTTCTTCACTGGGTTATTTGTTTTTCGGGTGTGGAGTTTGGTGAGCTCTTTATAGATTTTAGATACTAGCCCTTTGTCCGATATGTCATTTGCAAATATCTTTTCCCATTCCGTTGGTTGCCTTTTAGTTTTGTTGGTTGTTTCCTTTGCTGTGCAGAAGCTTTTTATCTTCATAAGGTCCCAGTAATTCACTTTTGCTTTTAATTCCCTTGCCTTTGGGGATGTGTCGAGTAAGAGATTGCTACGGCTGAGGTCAGAGAGGTCTTTTCCTGCTTTCTCCTCTAAGGTTCTGATGGTTTCCTGTCTCACATTTAGGTCCTTTATCCATTTTGAGTTTATTTTTGTAAATGGTGTGAGAAAGTGGTCTAGTTTCAACCTTCTGCATGTTGCTGTCCAGTTCTCCCAGCACCATTTGTTAAAGAGGCTGTCTTTTTTCCATTGGATGTTCTTTCCTGCTTTGTCAAAGATGAGTTGGCCATACGTTTGTGGGTCTAGTTCTGGGGTTTCTATTCTATTCCATTGGTCTGTGTGTCTGTTTTTGTGCCAATACCATGCTGTCTTGATGATGACAGCTTTGTAGTAGAGGCTAAAGTCTGGGATTGTGATGCCTCCTGCTTTGGTCTTCTTCTTCAAAATTCCTTTGGCTATTCGGGGCCTTTTGTGGTTCCATATGAATTTTAGGATTGCTTGTTCTAATTTCGAGAAGAATGCTGGTGCAATTTGGATTGGGATTGCATTGAATGTGTAGATAGCTTTGGGTAGTATTGACATTTTGACAATATTTATTTTTCCAATCCATGAGCAGGGAATGTCTTTCCATTTCTTTAAATCTTCTTCAATTACCTTCATAAGCTTTCTATAGTTTTCAGCATACAGATCCTTTACATCTTTGGTTAGATTTATTCCTAGGTATTTTATGCTTCTTGGTGCAATTGTGAATGGGATTAGTTTCTTTATTTGTCTTTCTGTTGCTTCATTGTTAGTGTATAAGAATGCAACTGATTTCTGTACATTGATTTTGTATCCTGCAACTTTGCTGAATTCATGTATCAGTTCTAGCAGACTTTTGGTGGAGTCTATCGGATTTTCCATGTATAATATCATGTCGTCTGCAAAAAGCGAAAGCTTGACTTCATCTTTGCCAATTTTGATGCCTTTGATTTCCTTTTGTTGTCTGATTGCTGATGCTAGAACTTCCAGCACTATGTTAAACAACAGCGGTGAGAGTGGGCATCCCTGTCGTGTTCCTGATCTCAGGGAAAAAGCTCTCAGTTTTTCCCCGTTGAGGATGATGTTAGCTGTGGGCTTTTCATAAATGGCTTTTATGATCTTTAAGTATGTTCCTTCTATCCCGACTTTCTCAAGGGTTTTTATTAAGAAAGGGTGCTGGATTTTGTCAAAGGCCTTTTCTGCATCGATTGACAGGATCATATGGTTCTTCTCTTTTTTTTTGTTAATGTGATGTATCACGTTGATTGATTTGCGAATGTTGAACCAGCCCTGCATGCCAGGAATGAATCCCACTTGATCATGGTGAATAATTCTTTTTATATGCTGTTGAATTCGATTTGCTAGTATCTTATTGAGAATTTTTGCATCCATATTCATCAGGGATATTGGCCTGTAGTTCTCTTTTTTTACTGGGTCTCTGTCTGGTTTAGGAATCAAAGTAATACTGGCTTCATAGAATGAGTCTGGAAGTTTTCCTTCCCTTTCTATTTCTTGGAATAGCTTGAGAAGGAT
Source organism: Lynx canadensis (assembly GCF_007474595.2). NCBI lineage: Eukaryota > Metazoa > Chordata > Mammalia > Carnivora > Felidae > Lynx > Lynx canadensis. The sequence continues at coordinate 92,246,890 of NC_044309.1, read as the reverse complement.
AGGTATTATCTCTGCTTTAAACGTCTGGTAGAACTCCCCTGGGAAGCTGTCTGGTCCTGGACTCTTATTTGTTGGGAGATTTTTGATAACCGATTCAATTTCTTCGCTGGTTATGGGTCTGTTCAAGCTTTCTATTTCCTCCTGATTGAGTTTTGGAAGAGTGTGGGTGTTCAGGAATTTGTCCATTTCTTCCAGGTTGTCCAATTTGTTGGCATATAATTTTTCATAGTATTCCCTGATAATTGTTTGTATCTCTGAGGGATTGGTTGTAATAATTCCATTTTCATTCATGATTTTATCTATTTGGGTCATCTCCCTTTTCTTTTTGAGAAGCCTGGCTAGAGGTTTGTCAATTTTGTTTATTTTTTCAAAAAACCAACTCTTGGTTTCGTTGATCTGCTCTACAGTTTTTTTAGATTCTATATTGTTTATTTCTGCTCTGATCTTTATTATTTCTCTTCTTCTGCTGGGTTTAGGCTGCCTTTGCTGTTCTGCTTCTATTTCCTTTAGGTGTGCTGTTAGATTTTGTATTTGGGATTTTTCTTGTTTCTTGAGATAGGCCTGGATTGCAATGTATTTCCCTCTCAGGACTGCCTTCGCTGCGTCCCAAAGCGTTTGGATTGTTGTATTTTCATTTTCGTTTGTTTCCATATATTTTTTGATTTCTTCTCTAATTGCCTGGTTGACCCACTCATTCGTTAGTAGGGTGTTCTTTAACCTCCACGCTTTTGGAGGCTTTCCAGACTTTTTCCTGTGGTTGATTTCAAGTTTCACAGCATTGTGGTCTGAAAGTATGCATGGTATAATTTCAATTCTTGTAAACTTATGAAGGGCTGTTTTGTGACCCAGTATATGATCTATCTTGGAGAATGTTCCATGTGCACTCGAGAAGAAAGTATATTCTGTTGCTTTGGGATGCAGAGTTCTAAATATATCTGTCAAGTCCATCTGATCCAATGTCTCATTCAGGGCCCTTGTTTCTTTACTGACCGTGTGTCTAGATGATCTATCCATTTCTGTAAGTGGGGTGTTAAAGTCCCCTGCAATTACCACATTCTTATCAATAAGGTTGCTTCTGTTTATGAGTAATTGTTTTATATACTTGGGGGCTCCGGTATTCGGCGCATAGACATTTATAATTGTTAGCTCTTCCTGATGGATAGACCCTGTAACTATTATATAATGTCCTTCTTCATCTCTTGTTACAGCCTTTAATTTAAAGTCTAGTTTGTCTGATATAAGTATGGCTACTCCAGCTTTCTTTTGGCTTCCAGTAGCATGATAAATAGTTCTCCATCCCCTCACTCTGAATCTAAAGGTGTCCTCAGGTCTAAAATGAGTCTCTTGTAGACAGCAAATAGATGGGTCTTGTTTTTTTATCCATTCTGATACCCTATGTCTTTTGGTTGGCGCATTTAATCCATTTACATTCAGTGTTATTATAGAAAGATACGGGTTTAGAGTCATTGTAATGTCTGTATGTTTTATGCTTGTAGTGATGTCTCTGGTACTTTGTCTCACAGGGTCCCCCTTAGGATCTCTTGTAGGGCTGGTTTAGTGGTGACAAATTCCTTCAGTTTTTGTTTGTTTGGGAAGACCTTTATCTCTCCTTCTATTCTAAATGACAGACTTGCTGGATAAAGGATTCTCGGCTGCATATTTTTTCTGTCTAGCACACTGAAAATCTCGTGCCAATTCTTTCTGGCCTGCCAAGTTTCAAAAGAGAGATCAGTCACGAGTCTTATAGGTCTCCCTTTATATGTGAGGGCACGTTTACCCCTTGCTGCTTTCAGAATTTTCTCTTTATCCTTGTATTTTGCCAGTTTCACTATGATATGTCGTGCAGAAGATCGATTCAAGTTACGTCTGAAGGGAGTTCTCTGTGCCTCTTGGATTTCAATGCCTTTTTCCTTCCCCAGTTCAGGGAAGTTCTCAGCTATTATTTCTTCAAGTACCCCTTCAGCACCTTTCCCTCTCTCTTCCTCCTCTGGGATACCAATTATGCGTATATTATTTCTTTTTAGTGTATCACTTAGTTCTCTAATTTTCCCCTCATACTCCTGGATTTTTTTATCTCTCTTTTTCTCAGCTTCCTCTTTTTCCATAACTTTATCTTCTAGTTCACCTATTCTCTCCTCTGCCTCTTCCATCCGAGCCGTGGTGGTTTGCATTTTGTTTTGCATTTCCTTTAAAGCGTTTTTCAGCTCCTCGTGACTGTTCCTTAGTCCCTTGATCTCTGTAGCAAGAGATTCTCTGCTGTCCTGTATACTGTTTTCCAGCCCAGCGATTAATTTTATGACTATTATTCTAAATTCACTTTCTGTTATATTATTTAAATCCTTTTTGATCAGCTCATTAGCTGTTGTTATTTCCTGGAGATTCTTCTGAGGGGAATTCTTCCGCTTGGTCATTTTGGATAGTCCCTGGCGTGGTGAGGACCTGCAGGGCACTTCCCCTGTGCTGTGGTGTATAACTGGAGTTGGTGGGCGGGGCCGCAGTCAGTCCTGATGTCTGCCCCCAGCCCTCCGCTGGGGCCACAGTCAGACTGGTGTGTGCCTTCTCTTCCCCTTTCCTAGGGGCGGGATTCCCTGTGGGGTGGTGTGGCCCGTCTGGGCTACTTGCACACTGCCAGGCTTGTGGTGCTGGGGATCTGGCGTATTAGCTGGGGTGGGTAGGCAAGGTGCACGGCGGCAGGGGGGGCAGGCTTAGCTCGCTTCTCCTTAGGTGATCCACTTCAGGAGGGGCCCTGTGGCAGCCGGAGGGAGTCAGATCCGCTGCCGGAGGTTTGGCTCCGCAGAAGCACAGAGTTGGGTGTTTGCGCGGAGCGAGCAATTTCCCTGGCCGGAACCGGTTCCCTTTGGGATTTTGGCTGGGGGATGGGCGGGGGAGATGGCGCTGGCGAGCGCCTTTGTTCCCCGCCAAACTGAGCTCTGTCGTCCGGGGGCTCCGCAGCTCACCCTCCCTTTGTCCTCCAGCCTTCCCGCTTTCCGAGCGGAGCTGTTAACTTATGACCTCCCAGACGCTAAGTCGCGCTTGCTGTTGGAACACAGTCCGTCAGGCCCCTCCGCTTTTGCAAGCCGGACTCGGGGTCTCTGCTTGGCTGGCAAGCCGCCCTTCTGCCCCGGCTCCCTCCCGCCAGTCCGTGGAGCGCGCACCGCCTCGCCGCCCTTCCTACCCTCTTCCGTGGGCCTCTCGTCTGCACTTGGGTCCGGTGACTCCGTTCTGCTAATCCTCTGGCGGTTTTCTGGGTTATTTAGGCAGGTGTAGGTGGAATCTAAGTGATCAGCAGGACGCGCGGTGAGCCCAGCGTCCTCCTACGCCGCCATCTTCCTCCCCTGCTCAGAATTGCCTTTTAAGTAACTATTTCTAAGAATGGAATAGCTGACTGTTGACTTTGGCGAGGGATGTGTCAGAGTTGTTGACAAGAGGCTTTCTGATACCCTTTCAACTCTTGAATTCTATGATTCTACTTCTGAATTCCAAAACTAAGTGTCACATTATGCCAGATCTGAACTCAGCCAACTTTCTCTGTAAAGGGCCAGATACTAAATATTTTAGGCTTTGCAGGCCACGCAGGTTGTGGTGCAACTTTTAACTCCACCATTATAGTGTGAAGACAGCCATAGACAACACGTAAATAAACAAATATGGCTGCATTCAAATAAAACTTTATTCATAGACACCAACATGTAAGTTTCATATACTTTTCTTGTCAGAAAATGTTATCCTTTTTTAAATTTTTTGAACCATTTACATTCATAGCCCCTGAACTAAAATTGGGCCTATGAACCACAGCTTGCCAACCCCTGTGCTAGATGAAGCAACGTATAAGATAGAGTCCTAATCAAGGATGAGATGTCAAATGTGGCTGAGAGTTCCAATGGCAAGTAAATATCTCAAAAGAAGAACTAAGACAGAACCAGGCCTACTGAAACACCATACTATCGTGAGCACAAAAGAAGTTCTAGGCACAAGAAGCTGCAAAATAATTGCAATGAACTGTGGTTTTGCCATAATTGCAAAAATTGCGGTTGAGTTTATCTAAATAAGTTCGGTACCCTTCCCATTTCCCCCTTTTTAAATTTTAGATAATGTTTAATTCTCACAAAAGAATCTTGAACTCTCGCATGTGTTTGCTGACACCATTTGAGGAGCTACCATTTGGAATAGTGGTTAATTCTCAATTCACTTCTCTTCTCGGAAATAACCGCCCCGAAGAGCGTAACCTATTCTAATTTTTACCCATCTCTTCCTAATTAGTCTTAACACACACATATTTAAAGAGTTTCTGACATGCCACTCCTCGTTATAAATTCTTAACATTTACCAGGAGTAGTCTGGTCCCAAGGAAAACTTGTGAGTGACTCCAAGCTCCCCACTAGCATGGATCAGGAGAGTCTCCTAGAATCCCAAGAATGGGCCTACAACAAAACTGTACTCTCTCGTGTGCCTATCAGGCGTCAGTCTCTTGGGATTGTCACTGATGCATTCAAAACTGGCAAAAACAAACAACTAAATCTCACCTTTTACCTACCTTTTAGCTTTAGCCGCAAGTTACAGAAAACTCAAGGTAGCAGTGGCTTAAATGAGATAGAAATGTATTTCTCTCTCACCTAAATGAAATTAGGAGGTATAAGAGGTATAGGGCTGTAATAGTAGGCTCACAAAGTCCTCAAGACTTCAAATTCCTCTAGTCTTCCTCTTGGACATCACTACTAGAGTGGGGGTCATCCACGAGGTTTACCTTCCAGTCCCAAATAGAAGAAGGGACAAAAGAGTAATTACAAAAGTGTAATGAACTCGAGGGTGCACAGTAGTTATCTTTCAGGAAAGGTACTCAGAAGCTTACGACCTTTTTGCTGACATCTCTCTTGTTAGAATTTAGTCACAAGATTATACCTAGCCACAGGTAGGGGAAAGTCTTCTGGGGGATGATAACACATATCTGCCATACTTGGAATGCAAGAGTTCTATCAGGCTGGGCTTCCCGCTCTGGGAGCTGCTCCAACTTCTTGTCTTCAGGGAAGTACTTCAGTCAGACCAGAGAGAAGCCTGTGTACCCCCAGGACTGTGGCGATCAGACACAATCAAATTATAAGGAGAGGCGGCCATTGCCATCAGAACTAGAATTTACAAAGGTCAACGCCCTATGGAACTCTCATCTGATTTGACTGTCTTAACACCTTCTTCTTCATGAATGCCAGGAAGAGTCTTACCCTGTGTGACTTTCTACCTTCCCAAACTCACATTTACAACTCGTGATGGAACGTATTGGGCACAGGTTCTTGTTTTGAGAAGAATTATTTGAAATTTCTTGTAGGTAAGCTGCATAAGTCCTACGAATAAATAAACATTCTTCTTTCTACTTCCTCAACTTCCAAAATGTTTCCAAAATTGTCCTAGGATCTCATGTTTAATCTAAATGTAACATACATTCATTTTCTTGCTATATATTTTGGAAGTGTTTTGCATTTATGGGATGCTCAACTTTGGGTTTAAGAAATAAAAAAGAACTGGGGCACCTGGGTGGTAGTTCAGTTGCTTAAGCATCTGACTCTTGATTTCGGCTCAGGTCACGATCTCATGGTCACGAGATGGAAACCTTATCGGGCTCTGTGCACTGGGTATGAAGCCTGCTTGGGATTCTCTCTCTTCCTCTCCCTTTCCCCTCCCCCATTTGTTTTCTCTCTCACTCTCTCTCTCCCCCACCCTCAAAAAAGAAAGAAAGAAAGAAAAAGAAAGAAAGAAAGAAAGAGAGAGAAAGAAAGAAAGAAAGAAAGAAAGAAAGAAAGAAAGAAAGAAAAGGAAAAAGAAAGAAAGAAAAAAAGAACTGTCAGGCCTTATCTTTGCTCTGAGTGTAAGGCAGAACGAAGCAAGCAAATGCATCCGAGACATTTGGATGTAATTAAATTCTTATTGCTCCGGCAAGGTAAGGTGAAGAGGTGACAGGATGATTTACACACTCGGATAAATGGAGCTGCCAGTGGGACAAAGATTGTTGTGATTTTAATTATCTGATGGCTTGTTACAGGGAGTAAACAAAGGGGGTGAATTCTCCATCTTTCATTCCTACTTTTTTGTTTAAGTAATTTATAGTCCCAGAGGGTGTAACATACAAATGATGTAGACTAGAGAGTTTAGTTCATACTCCTACACTACTAGGTGAGCAATGAGCTTTCTTTTTGCTCTGTTTTCCTCTCAGATGTCTGCAAAATGAGAAGTGTAAGGAATAGTCCTGGATGAGGAGAATTTTGTAAGGAATTCTCTTTCCCTGGTCTACGGAATCACATACTAGAAGAGGAACTGCAAGTGGTGACTAATTCAGGTACTTCACCTCAATCATCTCCAGGAATATTCCTTTATGTCATGTTTCTTAAGTCTAATAAATAAGTCATAACTGAACCCACCTTCTGTAATATAGTGTGCACGTTTGTGTTGATAATAGAACTAAGCTGACATCATAGCATAATGATGGCTACCTTTAGTTTAAGGCAAAACACCTAAAATACACAGACATAATTACAAAGTTGTTTTGAGACTAATTTCCAATCCTTCTTCCTTAGGAAGCTTATAATTTTCTTTGTCATCTTTAGAATCTATTTTTCCAAAAAAGAAGAAAAACAGGGGGGGAAAGCTATTTCATTCCACATACACAGCAAAAGCAAAGCTATTTAGGATTCCTTTTGTTGACTGAACACCCCCCAACACACACACACACACACACACACACACACACACACTGTCCTTCTTCAAGGCAAGGTCCTCAGAGTTCTCAGGCTGAGTTGTCTCTGTCTCCCAAAGCTTTAACCTCTTCAACTTTTCTCTTAAGTGTTGAGTCTCTTTCTTCACCCCATGTTGGCACTCCACTGAGGAAAGTCTTGGAATCTCTTTGATAACTTGGTCTTACAATGATAATTGTGGAGAAACTGATGAATAACAGCATGGGGAGACTTTAATTCACTTTCTCCCACTGGGCACTGAAGATAGCTTTGCCTCAGTTAAACTCTAGCCAGGAAATGTCAGAAGAGAGGTTAAGCATCCATATTCCCCCAAATGGCATGGGTTTCAGGGAGCCTGTGTTGCATTCTCGCGTCTGTCACTAAGACACTGATGACCTGAGGTGGAACCCTGATGATAATGTGCACAGCACATATTCTCCACAAACTACCTCCAAACCTATCGGTACATTCAATCTTCTGCCCTAGCTTTGGCTCGCTCATGTCCATACACCCCAAAACACCATCACTGTCCCCATTTTCCTCCATCTTGCCATCCCTCTGAGCAGAAGATGGTAGTATTTTTAACCGCTCCTGGTTCTGTGTGTTTTTCTAACTCTGGGGAGTATTCATGGCACCTGCCTACTCTAAAGCTGCTTCCCCACCACCACCGTGTGCAGTGTCACTAAGAATGCATCGTCTTCCTTCTTAGGTGAACACCTTCCCCCCATTAGCAGATGTTTACCTAAGAAAGCAGATATGTTACATTTTTAGCCAAAGCTGACCGTAGTTGATAAGTCATTTTAATGAAAGCAGCTACAATTTATGTGGCATTTACTATGTGCTATCCGTATTAGTATTTAATGTTATCGCCTTTGAAACAATATTCTAATGAGGGAAGCACCATCATCTGTATTTCATAGGTGAGACCATGAGCTCACGTATATTGATCTAAGCCACACATCTTAGGGAACCAGAATTTGAACTTGGCTTTTCTGACTCTTCTTCACTACGCTAAGCACCAAATGCCTCTTCTCTATTCTTTCCCAAACTATGATTTGATCCTTCCTTTCACTTTATTGGCCCACATAATTGTTATCTCTTCTTTAAACACCACTCTCAGGGCACCTGGGTGGCTCATTGGTTGAGACTTGGACCTTGATTTCGGCTCAGGTCATGATCCTAGGGTTGTGGGCTCTGTGCTGAGTGTGGAGCCTGCTTGGGATTCTCTGTCTCTCTGTCTCTCTGTCTCTGTCTGCCCCCCTCTCTCCTGCTCCTGCTCTTTCTTCTAAAATAAAATAAGTAAAAATAAAAATAAACACCACTCTCATCTCCACGTGAGAAATAAGTCATTCTCATCTCCGTATGAAAAACTGCCTTTTAAACTTAATGTGGCTTACTGCTTCGGATTCTGTGTCTCCCTCTCTCTCTGCCCATCCCCCACTCACGCTCTGTCTCTCTCTCTCTCTCTCTCTCAAATATAAATAAATATTGAAAAAATTTAAACTTAATTTGGCTTAAAGCAAGCGCTTCCATTTTGAAAGGAGTGTGAAGTGAACCCTTCCCTCTTCCTCCATGGGGCACATTTGGACCTGGTCCAGAATGGGTTTGTCTCAACAATGGGAGGCAGGGTGGAGGTTGTGGACAGCTGTGCCTTCATGATGTCTCTAGAAAAGTCAAAGCCTGCCTTCTAGGATTGTGGGCAGAAAGGAGGAAGTTTACCCAATGGCTAAATGCCATTTACAAAGCGTCCTCCTTCCCTCCTCTGACTCGGAGTCACCAGGGAGTCCAATCTGTTTTTCCAGGTTCTAGCTGATCCATCCTGCAGAGATAGTGAGTGTCTTGTGAAAATAGTGTGTGCTTTGAATGCCGAAAACCCTGGGTTCAAAACCCACTTCTGTAAAGAAGTTATTTCTCCCAGTCATTTGGAGGTCAAATAAAATCACATAGAAAGTGCATTGCACACGGTGGGTATCGGATAGGTGTCCGTGGCTTTGGCCTCTTCTCTAGTGATAGTTCTGTTTCCTTCCAACTTCCTGATTTAAAGGGAGAGTGGGACCCGCTGGCCTTCCCCTGAGGGTATAAGCCAGCCTCACTGAAGCCTCTGAGACTTCGGAATGAGCCTCTTGCCCCTTTCCGGCACGCTCTGGGCTCCCCGCTTACCCTCAGGCCCCTTTGCTTCTTCATGGCATCTCTTTATTCAGTTCTCAGGCAACCTATACCTTCGGGAAGCCTTGCATTTTTTCAAACCAGCAGGGACCCCTAAATCCTTATAGTGTTTGATCTGAATTGCACTTTCCATTGCTTGATTATGCATCACACCATATTGGTTTTTTGCTTATTTTTCTCTAAGACAACCTGTGCCCCTGACCTGGTGGTACTTAACACAGTACAGAGAATGCAGGAAGTAGGGCCGCTTCAAATGGTGTCATTTACATGGATGCTTGTTCTTCCAAGGTTGTAAAATGCAGCCCCTGATTCAGTATCTAATAAAAATGTATTGACTGGACTTGAAAATAAACCTGAGTCTGGGAAACCGGCCTTTAGACTGCTGTGCAGGGCTCCTAAGAAGCCAAACATTGTGAATTGCCCCTCTTTTGCAGCTGACTTTAGGTGGAACTCAGGGAAAAGGCTAATACTTACCCACCAACTCTGTGGTAGTCAGTCTCCAAGATAGTCCCCAGTGATTCCCACCTCTGATACTCACACCCTCTAATAATCCCCTCCCACATCGGATCTCTGCTATGTTCTGAACATTTTGTGCCCCCTCCCCCAAATTCATATGTTGAAATCCAAATGCCAATGTAAGGGTGTTAGGAAGTGGGGCTTTGGGAAGGTGTTTAGGTTAGGAGGATGGAACCCTCATGAATGGGATCAGTATTCTTGTAAAAAAAACAAAACAAAACCCACAGACATCTCTCACCCCTTCCACCATGTGAGCAGCTGGTGGCTATGAACCCAGAAGAGAGTCTTCACCAGAATAAGACCATGCTGACACCTTGACCTTGGACTCTTGGGTAATTTGCTCTGGTGGAAGTCAGTGGCCGTATCTTAAGGACCCTCAAGCAGCCCCGTAGAAAGGCCACATAGAGAGGAACCGAAGCCTCCAGCCAACAGCCTTGAGTGAGCCTTCTTGGAAACAGATCCTCCAGCCCCAGTCAAGCCTTCAGATGACTGCAGCTTTGTAGGACACCCTGAGCCAGGACAACTTAGTTAAATTCCTTGTAGATTCCTGCCCCCCCCCCAAAAAAAAACTATGGGAAAGATAAATGTTGTCTTAGGCTGATGTGTTTCAGAGCAAGTTTTTATGTAGCAATAGGCAACTAACACAAGCTCTGCCTTCTGATTTGTTACTACTGCTTCCCCCTGCAGAAATGCCCACCTCTCCCAAATGTATACCTGAAACCCATGAGCTAAACCAACTTTGTACTCTAAAATCATTTGATTGTCATTTCATCACCATATAACATACCCCCCAAAAGTCAAACAACCCAACCTGCTTTAAACAAAAATATCAGGTTTGACTCTATTATAATTGGGAATAAAACAGTAAGTATATTTGCATTTTTTTCCTAGAGAGTCAAAGATTTTAAGGGGATACATTAAAAAGTACTTGAAGATGGGGTACCCGGGTGGCTCAGTCAGTTGAGTGTCCGGCTTCAGGTCAGGTCATGATCTCACAGTTTGTGAGTTCAAGCCCCGTGCGGGGCTCTGCGCTGACAGCTCCGAGCCTGGAGCCTGCTTCGGATTCTGTGTCTCCAGCTCTCTCTGCCCCTCCCCCACTCGTGCTCTGTCTGTCTGTCTGTCTCTCTCTCAAAAGCAAATAAACATTAAAAAAATTTTTTTAAAGTACGTGAAGAAAGATACAGCAACTGGTATTTTGAAAATCAAATACCCTTAACAACAATAAGCCACAATAAAGGAAATAAAACCATAAATCACCCTGTAAGGATGCTTTCATCATCCAAAGAGACTGTCTCTCACAACAGACTGATAGATTATATATGATATACCTACGTTCCACTACCTTTTGTTGAGTATTCCCAATGTGCCAGGCACTAGGACAAAAATACAAAATGTATTACCTCCAGAAATTCAGAATCTAGAGGTGCCTGGGTGGCTCAGTCAGTTAAGTGTTCAACTTCGGCTCAGGTCATGATTTCGCGGTTTGTGAGTTCGAACCCCGCATCAGGTTCTGTACTGACAGCTTGGAGCCTGGAGCCTGCTTCAAATTCTGTGTCTCCCTCTCTATGCTCTCCCCTGCTCTCTCTCTCTCTCAAAAATAAATAATAAAAAAAAATTTTTAAAAAGAAATTCAGGATCTAAATAGTCTAGAGAGAATTAATCATTGGGTCAGAATATTGCTTTTTGCTTTATCAGGAAAGCACACACACGTATAAACCATATATTGAATACAAACTATTTTAACCAAAAATAGTAATTTATAACTACGTGCTACATAGGGATACTCAAAGCAGATGATTTGGAATGAAGCAAATTCCAAGAAATTCCAAAATCAGGCATTTTTTTCATTAGTTAGAAAAAGGTAATGGGTAGCCCTGACTACATAATTTGTAGTGCTTAGTGCAAAATGGAAAATTCAAGCTATGTGTTTGAAAATTAAAAACTTGAAGACAACAGCAGAGCATTAAACTTAGCACAGAGGCCTGTGACCTGAGCCAGCTCCAATGACAGTATATATTTTATAGCTTGTTAAAGAGAGCTCTCAGGAGTTAAGTGCTAGAAGCAAAAGGGAGATAGAAGCAGAAGGCATCAGTGTGACACAGAGAAACAATTCTGTGAGATACTGTTATCCCTCTTGTATAGAAGACAAACTGGGGTCCAAAAAGGTCAAAGTGACTCCTTCAAAGCCACTCAGCCTGCACGGGATTGAGATGTGGGTCATCTCACCTCAAATCTGATTTCCTTTCCAGGAAATCAACACAGCCTAGTGCTAGGCGTTGTGCATTACAAAGAGGTGCAGAATTTCGTGGGTGCAGCCCAGCAATTCACTAGTGAAAGCTGGAAGGTGACAGGTGGGGCACTGCCACACTACACTGATTGGGTGGGTCTGACACAACCTCGGAGCAAACCCCAGACCAAATTCCATATTCCAAATCCCTACTCACCACCCCTCCCTGCCCTCCCCACCCTTCCACAATAGCTTCAGACTTTAGTTCTCTAGCAGTTTCCGGATTGGAATGCCAGTTAGCCTAGCAATCTCATGCTTGGGTTTGCCTAACTACAAGATCTAGGAATTTGAAGCAAATGCCCTATGTTTGACTGTTGACAAAGACTTTTTTAATCTAAAGCATGCAGCTTTACCTTTAATAGCAGCTTAAAGGACCCTTGAAAATTACAGACATCATTTTAACTGATTTCTCATCTCCCCCAAAGCTAGATGATAACATGGAATCTGCCAGCGTAAATCCACACCTGAATGAAACAAATTTAATAATTGTTTTTTAAGCTCACTTCATTTTCTCCACACTTGCACTAAAAGCATGAACATTTATGTTTTTATGACAAATTTTCATCAGCAATCAAGAAGCAAATTACGAAAATAAAACCACATTATTCTTTATTAGTAGTACTCTTAAATGTCATTGCTTATGAAATATTAGCTTTTAACTGGTAAATATATAAACTTGATTAAAAACTTTCACAGCCCTAATTTGTAATTTTTCCTTCTTATTTCATGTTTCTCTGTACAGGAAATCCAATGTTGAGTGTGACTTATTTCTCTTAAATTCCAGTTTTATTTCTGACTTGCTGTAAGGCACTGGCTCAAGCTCGTAACTTCTCTATACTTCAGTTTTCTCAGCTATAAAATTGCAAATACATAGTACTTGTCTGGCTTGCAAGGAAGCTTGGGAAATTCTGGCTCCAGGAATACAATACTTAAAAGTACAAAGTATCATTATATTTATAACTTGCTTGACAGTTTCATTGTACTATAATGTAGGAAATATGTACTTGAAAATAATGGTAACATAGAAATTGTACAAGTTCAGAAATGGGTATTCTGAGATCCAGCAAGAGTTAGAATGTCTTTTAAAATACTATGAGCCTTCAAGTGCCAAGATAAAACTCAGATCTGGAGTCAAAAGAAGACTTTTGAGAATGGTATATGCTTATCCTCAATAGTAATACGTACTAAGATATATAATATGCAATGGTACATATTATAAATTATATAATACATGTAATATATAATAATATATATTATCATCAACCTTTGCTTTTATTGCTATTGTCCTATTTCCTATTGGATGAGGAGTATAAAGTAACAGAAGTGACCAGTGGGACAGTCTCATGAAAGAATGAAGAAGCATGGCAAAACATGAAGGAGAGGATATGAAGGAGTAGGGGTAGAACTAAGGAGAGAGAAAGAGAGGGACCCTCTTGAGAGACTTCCTGTGGTAGTTTGTCCGCTCCCCTGTTTGTGGCCTTTCTCTGTTCAGCATGGCTGTTTCTGTGTTTTCTTTTTTTTTTTCCCCTTGAGCCCAAATCCCAAGAGAGTTGTCCCTACTGCTAAATCAAAAAGAGATCAAGGTCCAAGCCTTTGAATAAGATGCTTTTCTAATGAATGCCAACACTCCTCCTCCAACCCCAGCAATCAGTGTTGTGTGTGATTGGCTTTTTCTAAGTTCCTTTTTTTTTTTTTTTTAAGATTTAGTTTTATTTTTTTAGAGCAGTTTTTGGTCCACAGTGAAATTGAACATAAGGTACAGAGATTTCCCATATTCCTCCCGCACCCACACCTGCAGAATCTCCCCCATTTTCATCATCCTCCACCAGAGAAGTAAGCTCTTTTATTTTATTTTTTTCATATTTTCCCCTGGCTTGTCCCCAAGTAGTCACTTCCTTCCAATTCATCCTGTGTTTGATTCCCTCCCTATTTCCCTTCATTTGTTTTTCTTGCAGTTCTCCTACACTTTATTTTGTTTATCTTCTGAGCCATCACATCCTCTATTAGCTGAGGTTATCTCTTGGTGTTGGCTCCCCTTTGACAACATTCATTTTCTTCTGACCCTGCTTTAGAAGGGAATTTCAATTAATTATGTATGTATTTTTTCCCAAAGGGGTGATCACTCAGATTTGCTGAGGTCCCTGACTGTCCTACAGTATTACAGTTTCATCAGCTGGAGGCCAGCTGCCAGGAAGCAAACACATCCTTCTCTTTACCTAAGGATCATCCCACTCACTCCTTGGCCTTCATCCATTCCTCAGCTTTGTTTTTGAAAACTTTCTTGATCACTAGACATTGTCAGTTGCAAATTTAAGCACGAAACAAAGTGCCCTGAACGCCATTGAATATCCATCCCAGGATATTATCAAGATAAGCTCAGCCTTTATCCATATGATAATATTAATTGTTGGCTTTTAATTACCATTCCTACAAAGGAGTTCTATAAATCTGTGGCCATATTCCAGCTGCTGGAGTGGAGTTGGAAGCAACCATAGAAGAAATTGTGTGAAGGCAGTGACATTTGCCTTAGATATCCTTTCTCTAGGGATTGTCTCTCAGTACCTTTTGGGTCGTATGTAGCTTTATGGGAATTTCTTTTGCTTCCTCCCTACCTTAAAAAAAAAATACTGTCTTGATTTTCAAGCATATATTCACCATTTTAAAGAAGTTAACATTTTTTTCAGTGGCACCTCTTTTCAAACTACCCAAGTCAGTGAGAGACTGCATTTTGTTCCAAGGGTTTAAAGCACTTAAAAGATAGGATCCTGCTCTTAAGGTGAAGAAGAAATGGCAGGATCAGGGAAATTGGGACTCTGAGAGGCTAAATTACTTGTTCCAAATGAAGGACTGATGGGGAAAGTGGGATTACATGTTAAGCTGCTGGCTTCTTCTGCTAATACACTGTTGATGTGCTCAGGGCTCAGGTGTGCTTAGAGAAATTATAGCAGCTTCTATAGAAGACAGTGATCAAACTAAAAAGCTCAGCACAGTGCGAGAAACCATCAACAAAATTCCTATGGAATGGAAGAAAAAATGTGCAAGCCATATATCTGATAACGGGTTAATATCCAAAATATATAAGGAACTCATGCAATTCAATAGCAAAAAAACCCCACCAAACCATCCAATTTAAAAATGGGCAGAGGAACTAAGTGGACATTTTCCCAAAGAAAACATCTAAATGGCCAACAGTCGCATGAAAAGACGCTCAACATTACTAATCATCAGGAAATACAAATCAAAATCACAGTAGGATATCACCTCACACCTGTTAGAATGACTATCAAGAGGAAGAGCAGAGAAAACAAGTGTTGGAGAGGATGTGGAGAAATGGAAATTAAGGGCGTCACGTGAAGTGAGATAAGTCAGACAGGGAAAGACTGTATACTGTTACTTACATCTAGAATCTAAAAAACCCCAAATCATAGAAAGAGTAGAATGGTGGTTACCGGGGCCTAGGGGGTGAAAGAATTGAGGAGATGTTGAAGGGTTTGAACTCGGCAACCAGAAGATGAGCAAGTTGGAGAGATCGAACGCACAGCATGGTGATTATAGTCCACAATACGGTCTTCTATACTTCAAAGTTGCCAAGAGACTAGATCTTAAATGTTCTCACCACAAAAAAAGAAATGATAATTATGCGATGGGATAGAGGTATTCGCCAATGTTCCCAGGGTAATCATATCGTAATACGTAAATGTGTCAAATCAACACACTGTACACCTTAAACTTACACCATCTTCTATGTCAATGATATCTCAATTCAAAAAAAAAAAAAGAGAGAGACTGAACTTTTAAACCAGAGACTCTTCATATTCCCTCTTAATATAGTAGGACACGTGGGCTTGCTTTCCTTCATAATTTTATCACAAGTACAGTGAAAAACGTATCTGTTGTCGTAAGTGATGTGTGCGTGCGTAGTAACTTGCAGCTGACCGGCCCTTCCCTCCAGCAAAACGAGAAAGGTCAACTTCATGGCGGGTATCGCCTGCTGGAAGAAAGTGGAGAACTGTCAGCGCTAAAAAGAGCGTGGGGCCCTCCAAGAGGAGAGCCGACTCCGCAGCCCCGAGCCCGTGGACAGTCCTCCCTTCTTGGTCCCGGCAGACGCTGAGAAACTGGGGACAGAGAAACCAAGCATTTCTAAAAGATACAAGGGCTGGGACGCAAACACACATCTGCATTTCCCTTGAAGACACGTCCTCAAACCGGGACACAGGAGGAGCGCAGACCCAAAGAGACGCAGCCGGCCTCCGAGCAGCGTCTCGCGAGAGCAAAACGGGAGTTCGGGACCAGCCGAGGGGCGGGGCCGGGTGGGGACGCGGCGCTCTCGATTGGGCCAGGGTTGGGCTGTTATCCGGCCTCACACCATACCGGAAATTAAATTAGATGGGTCAAGACCAAGGTGGGAAAGGTTAAGACTGAAACTTCTCAAAGGAAACAGGAAAAGGTCTCCGTGAACTTGAGGTAAAATTTCTCCCCCCCCCCCAACCCCCTCCTAGTTAAAAAAATGTAATACTCCATTTTGCTTCGAAAACATCTCAGCATTCTGGGAGAAATCGAAAACTGTCATATTAAGAGTGAGAAGTGAGGTTATCTTTGGCGAGAAGGGGCTGCTGTAACGGGAGAGGGGGCCTGAATGAAGGGAGGGGGGCTCGTCCTGGCTGGTGGTCATGCAGGTGTGTTCACTTTATGAAAACTCGTACGGCTCCATGCCGGCTGTGCATGCACTCGTCTGTATTACATTATGCTTCAGTGGAAACATTTACACGAAAAGAAAGTCTTCGCATTCTCAACGTACTGAAAAAAATAAATAATAAATAACAGAACGTTGCAAATTGTGTTTTAAGGTGTGATGGCTTCTGCGCTTTCATGGAGGCAGTGGCTGGTCACTTTTCTGACAATGAAGAGTTGTCCAGTTCGTTTTCAAACTTACCAGATTTCACCAAAAGAACCAGAACACGTCTCCTGCCGGCCGATAGCCCTTTTCCACGACTAAGAACGTCTGCGGGATGTTGGCACTCTGTGGAAAAAGACAACCGGAAGCAGCATCAGCAGGTTTGTCCTCGTCCCCGGACCCCCCACACGAGGTGCAACCTCCCACATTACACTACCCAGCGGGGACCACGTGAGGTCTAGTCTGTTGTGTCCTTTTAGCAAACTAGAGTTCTACGGTTCCTAACAGGATTTCTAACGGATAGCACTACCTTCCAAATACATTTTTTTTACATCCCAGGAAGGTTTTAACTGCCCATTCACACAAATATCAAGTTGATGGAATGAAGACAACAAAAGAGTGCCTTTTTATTTTAAAAACATTTATAAATATGAACACCTTTGATGGGACTTCTGGGTACTCTTGACATCCATAAGCATTTCCGGGAAACCACCTGCAATGTCTAGAGCACTTCAAAAACTACGGTGTGACCATTTCCAGTTGTGGAACCAAACTCAAGGAGAGCCACAGACACCTTCTCAGAGAGGAGGTGGGTCACTTACTGCACAGGTTTTATTAGTTATTCTCCTCCTCATCCTCTTACCGCTTTCTCATACTCTTCATCGCCCTCCTGCACTCTTTTTCCCAGGGAATGTTAGATGGCCCCTTCTTCCCATTTTCCTTTAGATTGTTTGACAACATCGTTCTCACTCATCTCCTTCAACTTTGTTGCCTCATTATAAGGGGGCTTCTCAGTGTCACTCAAATTATTCCGCATCCTTTGTTTTCTAGCACTGTGTCACAAATTCCTACAAACTTTGCAGTTTAAAGCAGCACCCGTTGATCAGCTCACAGTTGTGTAGACCAGAAGTCTGGTATGTTATGACTGGGATCCCTGCTCAGGGAATCACAAGGCTGAAATCCAGTTATCAGCCAACCTGAATCCTCATCTGCAGGCTCTGAGTAGACATCACTTCCAGGCTCCTTCAAGTGGCTGACAGAATTCATTTCCTTGTGGTTGTAGGACT